>NW_028227273.1:4170000-5370000 GCF_978045245.1 Mus caroli
AATTTTAGCTTCACTGTGTGGTTAATGTGCTATTCACAGATTCTCATTCACTTTGGCCTATACACATGGATGTAGAGGTTGTCCTAATAGTGTGCTTATTCTGTAGAAGAAACTCAAAGTCACCACAAGGAAAATCTTATCCCCACATTCTTCAATTAGAAACAGGGTGGGGGAGACTAGAAGTCAATTTGCTAGTAGAGGGTCTCATTGCTATGCCAGCAAGCTCCATAATGCAAGTGGATTTATTCTAGTTTGGAGTAAACAGACCGAGGAACCCACTCAGCTCGACTGCTTTTTAAGTCCTGTGACCTTGGAATCAGTGGCTGTGCCTCTGAACAAATTCAATTCTACATCGACAAGTTGATCAAAATGTAGAGGCGAGGTAAGGCATGTGGTACCCAGCATGCATTCACTGGTCTCAGCTTTGCAGAAGCAAATCAAGGGCTGACAAACAAAATTCTTGACTCTCAGCACAGTGCACTTCTCATTACATTTCATGTTAAGTGAGCACCCTCCTTGGGAAATGAGACTATCAAGTGAATTTTTAAGAGCCTTGTCTTCTAAAATCAATCTGCTCACATTTTTAATAATGCAGGAAAGAAGTTTGAAGTTGGCCCACGGAGATTTCTGTGAAGCAAAGGTTTATTTTTAATTGGATTTTTGTGTCTGTTGTTATGGAAATGGCAGTTTCATAGATTAAGCATTATGATTTTCTGCAAGATGAAGTCCAGAATGGGGCAAGAGGATGAGCTCATTTTTATGCTTCTTTTTCTTGACAAAACACATTTAAAATTAAAAGAACAGGAGGAGAGTCACTTCAGAAGCATATGTTTCTAAGGAAAAAAAAAATCCCCCTTCTAAAAATATCTTTAAAATGACATATTCTCTTCTCAAAGATCAAAACTAAGCATGAGCCAGGTTGCCAGTAGGATACAAAGCTGATGTGACATCATTAAACATCCCTTTCTTCACTGTTGAAATCCTAAAGAGCTTTAATCCTAGGATTCGCTTCCAACATTTGGTCTCCCTGCATTTTTGCAGTTGCTGAACTCCCAGATTTCTTCTAGTTGTTCAGTGATCAATTCCTGATCACTTTTTTTTTTTTTTTTTTTTTTTTTTTTGCAGAATACTTTTTACTCATGTACCAGGATGTGTAATCTAAGTCCTGTATAGAAAAACAAAAAGAGGTTTTGTTTTCTAAGTCTTAAGGATGACTGACACTGGGTAAAGAATTGGGGCAATTCCCATGAAAAAGACTAGCTTATATTTCTGTCTCCTCTTAAGCCCCAAAGACATAGTAACAAAGCAATACAAGACTTACCTTGATAGGTAGTAGCACCATAAAGGTGAAATTGGAGGCTATATGACTAGTTTATGGTTGTCATAGCAAGCAATGACCTCGTGTAAGTGGCCTACTGAGAATTCCTCCCTTTGGTTCCCTCACAGTCTCTTCTTTCTTTCTCTCTTTGAGGAAGACATTTCTGGCCCTCTACCAGTAGCAAGTCAGAAAAGCAAATGGTCTCAGGCCCTTCACGGTATTAATGCTCCTGAAAGTTATAATGCTTTAAAAAGAGAAATCCAGCCGGGCGTGGTGGCACATGCCTTTAATCCCAGCACTCGGGAGGCAGAGGCAGGCGGATTTCTGAGTTCGAGGCCAGCCTGGTCTACAAAGTGAATTCCAGGACAGCCAGGGCTATACAGAGAAACCCTGTCTCAAAAAAAAAAAAAAAAAAAAAGAGAGAGAGAAATCCATTAAGCAAAATAATACATGTTTAACATCATATTCTTCTAAATGAACATCACCTTGAATACTTTTATTTAAATTTTCATATGTAATAATTTTTTTTAAATTACAATTATGTCAACATTTTCCTTGTTTTTAAGTTAAACACAGATATAGTCCCACTTGCTTGCCTTAGTAATTTTCATTAAACATATTCCATTTAAATTCTGCGCACACATCCTTTGGAAATTCCTTTATTAATTGATTACCCTCTGCCTCCTTTCTCTTGGCCTCTATTGTTTATCTCTGTTAGTTAACATTGCCCCTACCTCAGCCCCTGGCCTTTAACTGTATGTTGTTTACTTTGGTCTACTTTTTCCAAGTATTATTATTCTGATGTAGTCAGAAACATCCCCACCATACTTGTAGATTTTCAAGATACCATTTATTTATTAGGATTTTTTTTAGACCTGGATTTTAGACAGACATGTGCATATACTTCAGAGGCTGACAAACCGAGAAACTTCTTGAATATTGGAGATACACAACTGAAGATCTGAAGAGCAACCATCATACAGACAATACCCAGATGTTCTTACTAGGGTGCAGTTGCTTCTTTACCCATCTAAAAATGTGTGTTACTGGCAAACAGAAGCTAACCCTACACGATTAAGAAAAGTATCATGTCAAATATCCTTTTAAAAGTTGTACATGCAAACTTGGGAATATTTCCAATGCTATATTGACTGTGCCTATTTATGACAGCAGGTTAATTCTCTTGTCTTAAATCAATGCAAAAGGCTAAAAATTCTAAAATTGTCACATCTGAGTGTTTTTTAACTTGTCATTTTCCTTGCTTGCTATCTCTATTGGGTTTGAAAACTGGCCCAGCTTCTCTCCTCCCTCTCCCTCTTCCTCTTCCCTCTCCCTCTTCCCTTTTCCCTCTCTCCTTCCCTCCCTCCACCTCCTCCTCCTTCTTCTTTCTCTCTCTCTCTCTTTCTCTCTCTTCCTCTCTTTCTCCATTCTCATTTCTTTCTTCTACCTTGCTTCCCCATTTCCTTGTTCTCTTTCCTCACACTTTCTGTAAGGTTCATTTTCTTATGTGATTCTGATTGCCCATAATGACTGTTTGGCATATTCTACAGGCAAAGGTCCTGAGACCCTTTTTGCCGGCTATAACCTCAATGATAACGAATGGCACACAGTGCGTGTGGTTCGGCGAGGAAAAAGTTTAAAGCTAACCGTGGATGATCAACAAGCCATGACAGGTAAATGCTTTGGTCCCTGTTACCTTTTTATTGTCGTCCTTGTCATCGTCATTGTCATCATCATCATTGTCATATTTCTTTTTTTTTATTTAAATTTTCGAGAATTTTACACATGGATAGTATGTATTTATATCATTTCCACTCTCTTCCCACCAGCTTCTCTCATCCCCCACTGTCTTAGGTATGGCTTCTGTTATGTTGATAAACCAAAAGTGAATACACTTACACTTACATGTCTAGTCACCATTGAAAAATTAGGACGGGAATTCAAACAGGAACCTAAAGGCAGAAACTGAAGCAGGCGCAAAGGAACAGCGCTCCTTTGTTTTTGTTTTTGTTTTGTTTGTTTTGCTTTGTTTTCTGTTTTGATATAGTTTTTTTTTGTTTGTTTGTTTGTTTTTCCCGAGACAGGGTTTCTCTGTGTATCTCTGGCTGGCCTGGAACTCACTTTGTAGACCAGGCTGGCTTTGAATTTAGAAATCCGCCTGCCTCCGCCTCCCAAGTGCTGGGATTAAAGGCGTGCGCCACCACCACCCAGTTTACAGCACCAAGAACCACCAACCCATGGGTTGCACCTCCCACAGTAAACTGTCCCCACCCACACTAAGATGACCCCGCCCACTTCAGTCATCAAGCACGCAATGCAGGCCAGCCCAGGAGTCAATCTGGCGGGGACATTTTCTCAGCTGAAGTTCAGTCTTCCAAAATGACTCTAGCTTGGGTCAAATTGATATAAATGTGGCCAGCTCACCACCACTCCTCTCAATATCATACTCTCTTCTGTAATTATTATAGTTTATGCAATACATATGTACATATGAATACAATCTATTGGAGTCACCTGATCAACAACCAGGGATTTTGGTTTTCTGTGGTTGTGACCGCCCGCGGCCACACAAACCAAGTACTCCTGAAAGGAAGGCTGGGGCTAAAAGAGAATAGACGGCTAGAAAAGACGAGGGCAAGACAAAATTCTGATCAAAGCCCCAAAGTTTACTAAAAATTGTACTTATATAGACGGAAAGCCCATCTCCCACATATCCACTCTTGATGCCTGTAGCCAGCCTGTAAGCGATCTGTCTGACAGCACTGGTTTGGCAAGAAGGTGTCAATCACTGGGTTGCTTGCTGTCTTTGGAATCTCTCAGGAATCTCTCAGCCTCAGCAGGTAGCAGTGTCTCAGAAGAACAGCGCCAGTAACAGAACAATAGAACCACCTAAGGTGGGAAGGCTCCACCCCAGGTGGTCTCACTCTCAATGGCATCTAGGTCTGTGAGACAGCCGAATCAGGGCTGGGGGAGGCTACATACTCTCTTTTGTAATTATTATAGTTTATGCACATACATATGTACATGTGAATACAATCTATTGGACTCACCTGATCAACAACCAGGGTTTTTCGTTAGTCTGTGGCTCCTTTGGGGGGTGGTGGTGGTGGTAGAACATTGTCACCCAAGTAGCACTGGCTTTTTTAAGCTATTCATATATAATTATAGATAGACTTATAGTGTTATATTTCTATTTTTAAGTTTCAGATGCTTTTTCAAACCCAAACTAGTTTATAATATGATGGTTATATGCATTGTATTTCCCCGCCAATTTGTCTACCAGTATTTGCATAAGTAGCTTATTAAATATTCCTCTAAGTTGAACATATGTGCTGAACGACCCACAAAGTGAGGACTCCCCCACATTCTGACTCAGGAAAGGTAACACACCAAATCACTCACAAGAAACGGTCTTGTTGCAAACCACGAGAGGACTTTTTATTTCAGGCACACTCTGGGGCCCACAGTCCCACAGTCGTAAACCACACAGGACTGTAGGCTTGGAGGAGCTGGGAAAGGGAGTATTTAAAGGAAATAGCCACAACTCAAGGGGATGGGGAGGGCGTTTTTGGAAAATAGCAAAAATATCAGTTAAGAGTCATGAGGACAAGGAAAAATACCTGATAATTGTGTGGTTATTTCTCAAGACAGTTTCTATGAGCCTCTAACAATAGCACATGTGCATAGCGGGTTCCAAGAACAGCCAGGGTGACCCTTTTTTGAACAAACACTCCCTGAACCCAGGAAGCTGGGTGGGTAGAGGAATGTCGCTATCTATTTTATGATTAGCATGCCTTGGAGCATTGAGTCACAAAAGTCACATTCTCAAGCCTGGACCTAAAGGCCAAGTCTTTTTTTTTTTTTTTTTTTATGTTACACTTCTTCAGTGCCATACCATTTTCCTTTTCTATTCAAGAAATTATACTATATTTTAATTTTGTGGCTTGGTGACTATCTCAGTGCTTCATAAAATATTGAAATCACTTAAAAGCCAATTTATCTTCACGCCCTTTGTTTCTAATGCATTTTGTTGATGAACAGGAAAAAATTCTATTTTTCCTCTTTATTTCATTGTTTTAGGCTATCATAAGGTATTATTTTTTTCTTGTTTCTTTGTTTTTGTTTTTTGTCACTTAGCTTGTGAGTTGAACTCTAGCATTCAGGATGTCAAGCTCTATTCTAGATTTATGGTCGTAACCCAAGTAGATAAGCTGTCTAAACCTTTGTCCTCAACACTTAGGGAACTCAATGCCAGAGGAGTCTCCACACCCCTAATCAATGGGAATGAACCACACAGCACAGTCTCAGCTCCTTTACCTTTTGTAGAGAAAGCACTCAGTGATTATGTTAGCACAAAGCCCTGAAGGGTCTTTGTGTACCCAAGACGGGTCCCTTTCCTAGTACATTTCAAAGGGCTTCCCAGGCTGAGCAAAGAGGAACATTCTCAATGGAAATGTAACATGTATGAGGCTACAAAGTTTGAAGAAATCATTCTTTAAGGAAGTGAACCACACGTTCATGAAGCTGTCATTGTCATATATTTCATCAGTATGTGTCACTATCTTGCTTCTTTTTCCTGTGTGTTGGACTTGCAGGAAGAGTCCCAATGTGGGGGAGCCTGGCATGTGTTCCGCTTAAGATATCTGCAGGAGGGGCTGTTGCACGGTGCTGACGTGGGTGTTTACAAACTTCTGTGTGGGGGCTCTTCTCCTTCTGTTTCTGTTGTCCAACGCTGATGTGATTGTTTTCATGTTCTCCTATTATATTTTATTATTATCCCTCAGAAACCTGTTCTTTTTTAAGGAGAGAAGGAAAGGAAGTTGAAGCTGGGTGGGGTGGGGGTTGGGGTGCAGAGGAACTGGCAGGAGTAGAGGAAGGGGAAACTGTAATCAGGATATATTATATGAGAAATGAATCTATTTTCAATAAAAGGAAAAAATAAAGTAATGAATGTAAAAAGAAATAGAATGGTGTAAATGTAATACAATCATTATTCATAGGAGGCTCTGAAGTAGCCGCCTCAGGCAGGGTATCTGTGGAGGGCAGCTGGATTTAGCTCAGGTCAGTTCCCGGAAGAGAGAGGAATTTTTAACACTAGTTGCTGAAGCAACTGGTTGTTATCGAGAGGATTTAAAGTCACGGCCTTGAACTTTAGAAGTCAAGGGCAATATATGCAAAAATCACAGCAGAGTATTGCTCTGTCCTAGTGCCTTTTATCCCGTAAAACAGATAGGGCATATTATAAACAAATAATTTTAAGGAATAAAGTACTAGATGCCCTTAATATAAGACCCTAGAGCTTTTCAAAATAGTAAAGAAATAGTAATTCTATTCCTATTTGTTGAACATGGAAAGTATATATATATTTGTTCTTGAGAATGTCTAAAACTTATCTTAATTAATGAGGATGATAATTTCAAGTAGAGCGGGCCAAAGATAGACAGTTTCTAATAAAAGGAGGGGTTGCACAAACTCTGAGGTCTCCTTAAATTGCGAGTCAGTGTATTTCATTTCATTACTTCTTATAAATATCCTGTGATTCTGTGCTGTGTGTGTGTGTTGTTCTGTGCTCTCACTGAACACGAGAAAGCCTGTATGCACTAACTCAAACTTGAAATTGTCCCCATATCATTAGTGAATCTTTCAAACTGTATCTACAAAATTTTTCAGATTTTTTACCCCTACATACATTACGTGTGTGTGTGTGTGTGTGTGTGTGTGAGAGAGAGAGAGAGAGAGAGAGAGAGAGATGTCTTCTGCCTATAACCCTCCTAATATCTGACCATCAGCATCCCTCTAACCTTGTATGAGCCACCAACCTCTCTTGTTCATGGCTGTAACTCATTCAGTAAATAAAAACTCTGTTTACCTTTAGAATTGGGGTAAACGAACTTACACATCCGATTTTTGCTGCTGTAAAGAATATTAAAAGGCAACATCATCATTATTGAAGCCTCAGTGATTTTTCAGTCTTTTATGTTCCCTATACTATATAGCTAAATGCTGCTGATGGCTGTAGAGCTTTAAGCTTAAAAAATGATTAAAGATATTTACCCTCTTTGGTAACAAAGCAGTATTAAGGACATTGAACAAAAGCTGGAGAGCAAATCCAAAATGATGTTATATGAAAATTCAGAATTGCTAAGAAAATAATAGTATTTTACTTAAATAACATAACCAGAGGCTTCATAGCATGTGGCTGAGAAGACAGTCATCTTCAGTGAGGTATGGGTTTTCTTCTCACTGTGTAGAGAGGAAATCAACCAAACCAGAGTAAAAAAAAACATAACAAAGAGAGCTGAGGAGCCACTTGGAGAAAGGGTGATTCTCAGAGAATAAGAATTAAGCACAATCCAAGAGACTTCTTTTGTGCCAATGAATTTAAAATCATTAAAGTCAATTGATAACATAAACACTTTTCTTATATAACCAAGTATGTCTGTCATATTTTATTTACAGCCCTGTTTTTTGTTACTATCCAGCATCTTTGCTGTTCTTATGAACCAAATGAAAGCTTGTCAGAGCTTTTAGTGGGAGCCCACATAGATAGTTCCACAACATCCATTAAGTTTAGAAAAATGGCTCAACACCTTTTCTTAGGGCCTGATTTTGATATTGGCCCTAATTAAGGTTTTCATTAATATCATGGATGATAGCATAGGATGAGCTTAATAAATTTTCCAACTATGCCAAATTTGATAGGTAAACTAGCCAAGAACTTGGCTGGGAGGACTTGATTGCAGTTTAAGTGACCTCTGTGAGTTGCAGCAGAATGTGAGACATACATGGGGAATGAAAGTTTGGAAATGATACACAAAAAAGGAATACTTTCCATGGATGGTGTATTTTACAACTTAGAAACAAAGTTCTTATATTTTTTATTTTATTTTGAAGTTATAGGAAGGTAAATATGGCATTAGTTTGACTATTAACAGGACTGACAGAGCGATCTGGTGAGAGAGGAGAGGTGGGACTAGATAGAGTAGTGACTGAGTAAAGCTGCAACCACACATCCCAGTAGGATGCTTGAGATGGTCTCCTGTGGTTGTGTAGGCTCAGGACACTTGTATTCTCCTCAGAACCAAGTGTGGGATGAATTAATGCATGGTGCTTAGTTGGTTATCTAAAATGAAAAAATGTGAAGAACATGGTCCAGGCACAGAGATTATCTCTAAAGAACTTGGGAGACCAGTGCAAGGAGACAATCTGGGTATTCAAAAAGAAAGGGAAAAGAGAGAACGTTTGATTTCAAACACATCGTAATGGTTCATTATTACAAAAAACGTTCAGTGGCTCTTTCCTATTTATACAGGGTATAGAACAATACGTAATAACATACTATTTAAGGAAGAAAATAAGAAAAACATTAGCTAAACACAAAGCTAAGATGCGTGGATTGCTAATGGATGCGCAGTTCTTTAGAGCAATCACATCTTTGACGGCTTTCTTAACCTTCCTTTTCTATTTTCTCCTTTACCTAACTTTTTATGAAAGTGATAACATGTTAATGAGGATTTTGTTGTGGTGGTTATGTCAAGGCACCATTTTTTCATATAGCTCAGGCTGGCCTAGAATTCAGTATTTTAGGTCAAGCTGACTTCTAACTCATAGTCCACTTTCCTTAACCCTAAAAGACATAGAAGGACAGAAGAGAATCAACATACCCAGGCATGAGGAGCATTTTTATTGTATCTAAAATTTACATGGGTATTAAAACTTGTCTAGGGGATTTTATTATGTATGATCATTTTACGCTTAATCATCACCTCGATATTCTTGCTACACGTAACACCTATCAAGTAGGTTATCTGCCTTTTATGTTTAGAAATATACTATTACTGTGAAAATCTGCAGTTGGAAGTGTCTTTCAGATGCACACTATAGCAATGTCTTTTCCTTTTCTTTTAGGCCAAATGGCAGGTGATCATACAAGGCTGGAGTTTCATAACATAGAGACAGGCATCATCACAGAACGACGCTACCTTTCCTCTGTCCCCTCCAATTTCATTGGGCACCTGCAAAGCCTGACATTTAATGGAATGGCATACATAGACTTGTGCAAAAATGGTGATATAGATTACTGTGAACTCAATGCCAGGTTTGGATTCAGAAACATCATCGCAGATCCTGTCACCTTCAAGACCAAATCGAGCTATGTTGCCTTAGCTACATTGCAAGCCTACACCTCTATGCATCTATTTTTCCAATTCAAGACAACATCTCTAGATGGACTAATTCTATATAACAGTGGGGATGGAAATGACTTTATTGTGGTTGAATTAGTTAAAGGGTAAGTATAGATCAGCTCAATGAAAAGAGGAAAAAACACTGTATAAAAGTGAATGTCAATATTCAAATTCTACATGAAAGGCAGTGGTCAGCAGCAGGAGGAACTCAAGTTACTCAGTTTTTCATAATCTTTACTAGGTATCTTCAGTAAATACAGAACATGCAGCTGCCTGTATGTACAGTTATATATGTGAGAACAGATCAGTTTTAGTTCATGGTAGATCTCCTATGACTCATACTTCAAATGTGTATTTCTTGAGGTTTGACACTAATTCTACACAAGTATTGTTAGGCGACTATGTGCTCAAACAAGTAGCTAATCCAGTTTATCATATTAGTTATTTGATGAAATTTCAATTAACTTAAGATTAATTGTGTGATGAATAGTTCAGAAACAATGGTGTGTAAATAAAAGGTCCTAAAAGTGCCAATGGACACATCTTCAGTAATTTGGACATTTATTTATCCACCCAGTGAATTACATACTTATATAAACACACACATGTTTATACACACACACACACACACACACACACCCCATAAACCCTAACTGAGTCTAGGCTTATATGAAAATGCAACACAAAACCATGACAATCAGTTTCCTTCGATGATCATGCACACATTTTAAGGGGTCTTAAACAGAAAGACAAGTGCAGTAGGAAGTATGCATTAGAGCATGGTGTTGACACTTGAGAACACACCTTCCATGAGAAGTATTGCCATGCCAGTGTGATTAACCAAAGGAGAAGACAGTGGAAATGGGGAATTCTGTCTCCTTTTAGCTTGTCATACATCCAACTCTGTCTTCAGACACTAGAAGGGTAAACTCACCTGAAAGTGTCCATGTGTGATGTCTTGTTTACCATCCGTGTTCGTTCAGAAAGCAATGGCTTTTTTCTCCATTTCATTTTCTCTCTAGGTACTTACATTATGTGTTTGACTTGGGAAACGGTGCTAACCTCATCAAAGGGAGCTCAAACAAACCACTCAACGACAATCAGTGGCACAATGTGATGATTTCACGGGACACCAGCAATCTCCACACAGTAAAGATCGACACGAAAATCACAACACAAATCACTGCGGGAGCCAGAAATCTAGACCTCAAGAGTAAGTACTGTCTACGTTGTAGTACCAGCATCCCTCCAACATCTGTACACGACCAAACAAAAACCTTTACTTAAGGCACATGCACATGCACATGCCTTCTGTAAAGGCTGACCAGACTTTCGGCTGTTGCACATGATTAATAATACAACACACAATTCTCTGTTCTTCCTTTAATGTAGCACCAACATATGTATTTTTAATAACAGTTCAAAAATGCAACACCTAAGAATGCATGCATGATTAAAAATTAAAAATGAGGAAAATGTGCTCCTAATCTTGATATTGTTAGGAAAAGTAGGCACCTGGAAGTTTCTTAAGCCCTGATCCTTTTCTATGAATCTGGAGTTAATAGAACCAGATACATATTGAACTTCTAGACCCTTTTAGTTTTATTCCCCTGTTTGGTAAGATTTCCTTGATGACTTCAGACTCTTCTGCCAATATCTCTGAGCGTGGCTTACCATTTGTGATCTGTTTTAGTTTCATTTTCCTTACCACATCCCTAATATACACATGCACACATATGCACACACATACACATATACATCTTCCTGTTACTTATCCCTGTATCTTTGTCATCTATCTATCTATCTATCTATCTATCTATCTATCTATCTATCTATCTATCTTCCTATCTGTTTCTCTCTGTGTCACACACACACACACACACACACACAGACACACACACATGAATGCTGCTTAGTGAGCTGTTGAGAAAGGCTTAGCAGACATTTTTTTCATTGACATTTAATTTTTCTAGTGCTTTAGAAGGCAATTAGCAATAGGATAAAATACCATTAGATTCTACTTGCATGGCTCCATGTGAGAACATAGCCACATATCCTGTCATAAGGACCCGGACAAAAAGACACTGGAGAAGCTCACATTGAACTGTTACGGAGAGGCTTGGACATCTCATCAAGGGATGGAGTAGCTTCTAGAGGGCAGAGGAATAAACCCAGATTTAAGCACAGCTCCCTGTCTTCTCCCCTGCTTTGTCCTGGTGCGCGTGGCAAAGCCTCTCAGATATCATTACAGGCATATTTCCTTTTAAAAAATGGATTTATATTGATGGGGCCTGTTCATTTGATTCAAGAAATAAATGCATTGGAGAGTTACAGAAATGGAGAAGGAAAATCAAATTGTTGTCATTCTAGAGGGAAAAATATCGCCTTTAACCACCCTGAAATAAGAAAATATTTTGCTTTATATAATTGTGATTCATATTTACAATGCTGGATCCTAGTTTGTCACATGTAAAATATGTGTTAATGTTGTTTCCCTTCTTTCATAGGAAGCTCCTTGTTAAGTTCAAAGGGCTCTCTCTTTCTCTTTTGCAAACCCAACAGGAGACTCAAAGGAATGCAGTTTAATAAGCTTCTCTGTTTCTCTGTCTTCTCTGAGACAGAAGGGAGCTGAGTATTTGGTATTCAGAGGATGGCCTCATTTGCATGGTGGACTCAGGAGGCCGTTTCTAAGGAAGGGGGAAGACTGAAGTTCAGTATACTGGCCAGGTCAACTATGAGCTAATAAAACAATGCCTGGTTTATGTCAGAGAGTTCTCAAGGCACACACATGATCCTCCCGAGAGACCTCAGAGGGCATGTCAGAGATTCAAATGACTAGAAGCATTGCTTGAAGGATTTAATAATTATAGTCACAGTTTGTCATCATGAACAATGAAATTCCATGGGTTGTGACTCTTCAGATGTTTGGAACAGCAATTCCTAAATTCCTAAATGTTTGCTTTTTATTTATTGCAATGGATATAAGCTTGATAGTATGCTACAGGAGGACTCTTTCTGAGAAGAGTGTGTGCCTTTACAATTCTTAGACACATTTTCTTAAAACATGGACTACTCTTAGTACTGATGAAAAAAATGCTGAAACCATGAATTAATAACATGAAGTGTGGACAGAGTCAGATTTTAAGTTTAAGACTCTTACTAAGTGTTTTTAGAAAACCAAAAACTCAGTTTAAGTCAGAGTCTAATCCCCACGCTGAGTAGATGTGTGTGTTTGTTTTCATGTGGGTCTTTGTGTGTGGCTGCACGAGCACATTCCTGTGTGTATGGCTGTGGGTTTGGACCCTAGAAAAGGGTGTTGGGTGTCTTAACTCTGGCATTCTCCATCATACTCCTTAGAGCCACAGTCTCTCGTTGGACCAGGAATCCCCAGCCATACTCCTGTTTTGTCTCTGCCTCTCTGCACTGATTTACAGGCATGTGCATGGCCACGAAGGCTGTTTGTGTGGATTCTGGAATACGAACTGGGGGTCTCATGCTTGTGTATGTAGTACTCTTACTTACAGATCTACCTCTTTAGGTTGCCGTATTTATTTATTTATTTAATCCAATAATTATCCTGCTCAATTCTGTGAAGCCACTGTGCTTTCAGACCTCTCAGATGAGGTCACAAAACAAGAACTGCTCCCTAAAACTAGGCTGAAGTTTCAGCTTATACGTGAGTTTGTGACTTTTAATAGGAACAGCAATCCCAAGAAACACTGGAGGGAGAGCATGATGTAACCCATCACGTCCTTGCTCTGCAGGACTGCGGTGCTAGCCAGTTGCTATTTATTGAGCACTGACCCCTGCTGAGGGTCCTGCCATAAAGTTACCATCCCAAGGAGCACACTGAGTCTGAGCACTCACATGTAGGACATGACAGGGAGGAAAGCTATGGCACTGCATGTGGATACTGCAACTGGGCTAAGCATGAAGACTTTTTGAGAAAGCCTTGTTTAAAGATTACAGGGAGAACAAGTGAAAACAACCAATGGCTACTTTTCCTTCCCTCGTGGGCAGCTACGGGAACTAAGGATGAGTTTATGGGTATGAGACATGCAGGACTTCACACCTGGAACTGACCGGAGAATCACTGTATCTGAGTCAGTGGGTTTATTTTCATTGGCATTCACCCTCTGAGAATTAAATGTATTCTGATTTACCTACACCCTGTTCAAATCCACGAAGAATCTTTATTTCTCTAAGTGAAACCAGTCAGCTTAGCTACACCGCATGCCTGGTAGTTCCTGAAGTGCAGAATTCCATGTTCTTCTCAGAAGAACTCACCAAGGATGCCCAGGAACGACTAGAGATCTAGTTAGAGATCCTCACTACATGTCGTGCATTAGCATCCTGAACCGAGGCACAATTTATGTTCTACAGTCTTTAACTCACTTTTTAATGGGTTTGACTTTGGTCAGTCCTCATCTGAAGTCGCTTGGCTAAATCAAATTTCTGATGGTTTCACTTACATTACTATACCTAAAAGAAACACCAGAGGGCAGCAGAGGGCCATGCACTATGTTACACAGTATTGGGGAGGGGATTAATTCGCTCCGCTAGTGCAGGCAAACAAAATGCCTTTGTTTCCAGATGTAAAATTCACATTTAGCCTTGACAGTCATTCAGGCTTTTGTCCAAGACTGGGTTTTATCTTGTAATTGTGGAAATATGAAACCCAGACCTCTCTCCTCCCCACCTCGATTCATATGGAAATCGTCATAAACAAGCCTCTACCCAAGGAGAGTTCCAGAAAAGAAATTCGTGCTGATGACCTTGTTCTAGCGATCTTTTCTCGCACTGCCCAAGTCTCCTGGGTGTATGCCTCTCCCTACTGATACAATTTGTTTTCATCTTTATTCCCAGCTGCCGCTGTCTATTCCCTTTGGCTATTAAGTACAAGCTGCAACACGCAAGGAAAGACAGCTTTCACGTACTCTGGACTGATCTCATAGCATGACTCTATTTATTCTGGAACTTTTAAGTACTGACCCCTTTAGTGAGATAATGCAATCCCTCCGCGTGCTTGTCTTGTCCTAATTTGGCAACTTGTATGCTAAAATATATGGAAAGGGGCTGATATTTATTGAGTCCCTATTAAATACTCAATGGATTTAAATGAGGTTATTGTATGCAATCCTTATGAGTGTCCGGGATTTGAATTGAGGTCAGTCTTGCTTATTCATTTATGTAGTTCAAGAATAAAAATAGAACAGACGAATAGTTTTGGGTCTCCATCTTCCATGGGTGTCCTTATTTAAGAATTAAGTAAATCCATCAGCAAATTGAGGCTTTTTAAAATTTGATTGGGGCCGGACTATGGTCCTGGGTGTATAGCGGACAGTGCCCTCAGGTGGCCACTTAGCAAAATTACACCTTGTAACTCTGGCTACATCTAGGTCATCCAGGGGGTGAGCACTTTGTCCCCTTCTCCTTTATCCCTCTTACAAATCCCAAATTATTTCCTTCCTCATCTTTTAGCATTTCCCATATCTCCATTCAAATCTTCGTCTAAAGGTAGCTAACTGCCGGCTACTGAGTTTCCCTCGGCCAAGCGAACAAAAGACCCTCTAATCAGCCAGGACTTTCCATTCCAAAGGATTCCATGTGTAAGTGGAGATTTGCATACATCCTATGCATGTTCTTTTCTTTTGTAACGCAGATCAGTTTGTCCCCTAGCGGACCTCTTTCTCTGGACCTGAACATGAGGCACACCAGCCTGATCTACCTTTTCACATTGTGCTTTGAAAAACATTTTATTGAATGTTGTCACTTCCAAAGTTTTGATCACATTTAAACGTGTCTGAGCTTCATTGCTTGGCATGTGTGACTTTGGGTAGCTCTTTTGTTCTTTCATAGATCCTTTTGCTCAGAGAGGAAATGTTAAGATAAGAATTTGACTTATATTGACAGTGGAAGAAATTCTTGTTGGCCTCTTGTTTATGATGTAGTGAGATTTACTAACATGTTCTTAATTTGTGTGAGGTTATTTTACGGATTATTTGAAAATCGAAGAGACAAGACACCTTTTCAGTGGCTAACCATGAGGGCCTTAGAGGGGAAAGTAATTGCTTGTTGTAATTGCTGCACTGGATCTCCAGAAGACCTGGGTGTCCCTGACACCTACTCCCTCCCCCCAGTCCTGTTTCCCAAATATCATGATGCCTCTGAGACCTTCTTTCTACCCTGCCTGCTGGCACTGCCCTGACATAACATCTCATTACTGGCAGTGGTTCAGATTTGGAACTCTGCATTATCTCACTGTCAAATTCCCCCCAAACACGGGATTTAAACACAGTGAGTGGACCTGTCACTGTGGGCTCTAGAGTGCAGCAGGTGTTCTCCCAGCTGTGGTGGCTGGTCTCATTTTATAAATTGGCTATAAATGCCCAATTAGATCTTTCATGCATGCAGCACAAACCTCCTGAGAAGGATGTCGCCCTTCTAAGGATCTCTATGGAAGCAGGGTGTTTTGCTTCTCTGATCAAGTGGGGCTTTGCACACTCTGCAGAAGCTGGGGATGGTATGGTTGGCAGTACACTTTAGTGATATATTTTTTTTTAGCTGCAGTGCAGCTGAGAATCAATGTTCAGTGGGGAAAGGGACTACTTTGGAGGCAACGACCACAGCACAAAACAGTGACAATAAGGCAGTGAGTCTGACAATGTAATACTTGACAATTTTGTTATTCCCTTCCCCACACAAGAGTTACAACACAGTCACTGCGAAGACAATTAGAGACATAAAACCATTGTTTCTTTTGAATCTATTGAATTCCCAGACTTTGCAGAAAACAGCCCAAACCTATCCTCTTGATTCTCAAATCTCTGACAGTTTGTTTTAATCCACGTTCACCTCCCCCACCTCTAGGAAGACATCCTTCCCCGATGCACACAGCTGTCTGTGATTTGTTTAACGTTCATTCTGAGTGTTCTTCTGTTAATGTTCATACTCCAGGCCAGCATACAGTATTGCAGCTTAAAGGTCTGTAGCCTGTACTTACAACTCTGTCGTGTTTAAATCCTTCATCTTTCTCTGCCTAGAGTGATATCCTCCGGATAAGTGATATATCCAATCATGTGTCTACTTAATGTTCTCCAGATCCAGCCTTTTACTTCCTGACTTTTAAAAACAATTATAAATGTATTTATTTTACGGGTGTGAGTGCTTCATGCACATTGACGTATGTGTGCTACTTGCATACCCTGTATATACAGAGGAGGGAGCCAGGTCTCAGTGTCAGAAGAGGTAATTGGATTCCCTGGACAGACTCACTAATGGTTAAATGGTTATGATCCATTCTATGCATAAGAACCCAACTTAGGTCTATAAGTGTTCTTAACCCCTGAGCCATCTTTCCAGTCCCCTAATTCATCATTTACATGGACCAGGGGAAGCAAATTTTATTGTTGCTATCTATCAGCCTCAATAGATTGCTACTGAGGGCCCATAACAGCAATTGAAAAGCATTCTGAAACATTTGTGGATTTACGAGCAGAGAACGCGAGAGTGGCAAGTCTGGATGTGAGATGGAGATGAGCCACAGGTAGCCACATACTGAATTCGAGTTTCTGGTAATGCTCACCCCAACTAGGGCAGCTGCTTTTCATTTCTTCACCAAATTCCATTATAATTTTACATGGGTCATCCCATCTGGACTTTTTAATTTCTTACTAGTTGCTAAGATATCAAAAGCTAAGAACTCTAGTTTATCTGTAGGAGGTGCCCTCTCCCGCTCCAATCCTAATTCCTGACTCCTCCCCATTCATCCAACACACAGACACTGTTGATGCCCTTTGATGTCCTGAAACTTCAGACACTGTAAGTTCCTGTACCGATACACTATGTCTATTGTATCATAAACCATTGCATTTATAAGATTAGCAGGCATGCTTCCATCTGTTTTTGATAGGTTTGATGGTCCATGACATAACTATCTGATTTTTGCTGGGACATGAATGTGAATCATGGACAATGATAATATTCAAAATTGAGGATCTTCATGAAGCAAACCCCTTGCTTAGATCTGTCTTTCTTCACTTCTAGTCAAGATAATAAGTTACCCTTCTCAGTATAATTCTTGTCATCATTGTCATTAGTTATAGGCTTGACTGTCAAGCTACAGATTAAGGATTTATATATTATCTATTGCATCAAATAGGCAAGATGACCTAATATAATCAAGGCACAATGCTACACTTTGCCTCAAGCTATCTCTTCAAAATGGGTAATGTTTGGGTATTAAAACCATGCACAGGCCCACTGAATATATTTGAGTTCTCTTTAAAGACAGTTCTATAGTCATTTAATATTATAAAACCATATTCACTGAAAAAAAATACTGATAGCTGGTGAGACAGCCCAGCAGTTAAGAGCATGGAATAACATTGTAGAAGACCCAGATTTGGCTCCTAAAACCCACATGGGTCCATAGTTGCCTGTAACTCCAACTATGTGATGTCTTCATCTTTCCTCAGTGATTTGCAGGTTTCCACACACAGGCATACACACATATTTTTAAAACTTTTTAAATTAAATGAAAATTATCAATCAAATCTCAGAAATGAAGATATGATAGTGGTCACAATAGCAGGAGAAAGCACAGCATATTTCAACTTCTGCCTCTTCCTTCTCTTTTTTTTAGTATAAGTGATGACTGAGGACAAATGTGACTTCAGACTCTAGGTCCAAACAGATATGTCATCTGCATTCTTTAACAGTACTTTCCTGTGTTCATCTGAAACTTCTCTGAGTGAGTTCTAACTGTAAACCCCTATGAATGATATGCGTGTTCACTCCAGCAGACTCAACCTTCCTCCATCTCCAGGCAGTCCTGCAGGCTTCCTTTGTGCACGGCCATGCACTTTCGGTGAACATTTGCACACACCGCTTTTACTCAGAACTCCTAGAAATGTATCCATTCTTCATGCTCACATCTCTATTCAGCTTCCCCAAGTTATTTAATGTTTTCTCTGTGCAATCCCCACCAGTGCTGTCTCTCCATACTGCAGGGAACACAAGGCAGTGCTGCCAAGCAACAAGGGGAGCTGTCTCTCTATACTGGGAGAGCAGCACACACTCACTATACGAAAAGACCTATTTCCCATCATATTCTTTTAGCATTTATTGTTTTGTTTTGTTTTGTTTGTGTGGTTCTTGTGTCTGCATGTATATCTGCACAACACCACATTCCTGGTGTCTTCAGAGGACAGAACACTGTATCAGGTGCCCTAGAACTGGAATTACTGGTGATTGGGAGTCACTGTGTTAGTGCTGTGAACCAAACCCAAGTCCTCTGTGAAAACAGCTAGTGCTCTTAAAAGAAAGAAACTGTTTTTTAATTAAAAACATACAGAAAGATGTCCAATTCTTAAGGAAAAAGTAAATATTTTAGAAGATCTTGTCAGTGCCTGTAAACCATGAGTACTGCTTTATCATTGCTCTATACTGTTCACTAGTTTCTAACTATATAGAAAAACCATGATGAATGTAACTTTTTACCCTTGTATATTAAGGTATACATGTATTTTTAACTTGTATTAAATAGGCCTTTATAGGAAATAGAAGTTCTCTTAAATTTGAAACAACAGGAGAACCACACACTCAATATAAATTTTCAATAGTTTAGAGATAAGAAAATTAAATTATTTAATGTAAGATATGTATTAAAAATCAAAACAAAAGACAGAACAACATAAAAGTTTCAAGAAAACAATAGATTTGCATAGGGAGTGTAACTTGATTCATACACTCAGCATGAGAAATCATTTCCAGTTCTCTTTTTAAGTTGCTTCTTTTTTTATTAATTTATTTTTTTAATTCCATATTTTATTCCCTCCCACCCCATCCACTCTCTGACTGTATCACATCCCATACCTCCTCCCCATCCACCTGTCTCCTTGTGGATGTCCATACACCCCACCCCACCTGACCTCTAAACTCCCTAGGACCTCAAATCTCTTGAGGGTTAGGTGCATCATCTCTGAATGAAGACAGACCCAGAAGTCCCCTACTCTATGCGTGTTGAGGGCCTCATATCAACTGGTGTATACTGTCTGTTTGGTGATCTAATGTTTGAAAGATCTCAACGGTCCAGATCAATTGAGACTGCTGGTCTTCCTTACAGAATCACGCTTCTCCTCAGCTTCCTTCAGCCTTCCCTAATTCAACAACAGGGGTCAGCTGCTTCTGTCCATTGGTTGAGTGCAAATATCTGCATCTGACTCTTTCAGCTGCTTGTTGGGTCTTTCAGAGGGCAGTTATGATAGACACATTTATGAACACTCCATAGCCTCAGTAATAGTGTCAGGCCTTGGGACCCCCCCCCCCCCCCTTGAGTTGGGTCTGTCACTGGACCTTCTTTTCCTCAGGCTCTTCTCCATTTCCATCCCTGTAATTCTTTCAGACAAACAGTTATAGTTCAAAGATGTGACTGTAGGATGGCAACCCCATCCCTCACTTGATGTCTTGTTTTCCTGCTGGAGGTGGACTCTATAAGTTCCCTCTCCCTACTGTCAGGCATTTCATTTAAAGTCCCTCCCTTTGAGTCCTGAGAGTCTCTTACCTCCCCAACCTCTGGTGCATTCTGGAGGGTACCTCTATCCCCCTACTTCCAGAGGCTGCCTGTTTCCATTCTTTCCGTTGGCCCTCAGGGCTTCAGTCCTTTCCCTCACCCAATACCAGATCAGGTACCTTCTCTCCTCTACTCTGCCACCTACTTTCCCTCCCAAGTTCCTCCTTGCCTTCCCACTTGTGATAGCTTCCATCTCTCTCCCAAGTGGGACTGAGGTGTCCTCACTTGGTCACTTCAGCTTGTTCTACTTTTTTGAATTTTGTGGATTATATCTTGGGTATTCTGTACTTTTATTATTTTGTCCAATATCCACTTATTAGTGAGTACATACCATGCATGTCCTTTTGGGTCTGAGTTACCTTACTCAGTGTGATATTTTCTGGCTCCATCCATTTGCCTGCAAAACTCAGGATGTCCTTGTTCTCAATAGCTGAGTAGTATTCCATTGTGTAAATGAACCACAGTTTCTGTATCCATTCTTTGGTTGTGGGACATCTGGGTTGTTTGCAGCTTCCGGCTATCACAAAAAAAAGGCTGCTATGAACATAGTGGAACATGTGCCCCTGTGGCATGGTGGGCCATCTTTTGGGGATATTCCCAAAAGTGATATAGCTGGGTCTGTAGGTAGATCTCTTTCCAGTTTTCTGAGGAATCTCCAGATTGATCTCCAGAGTGGTTGTACCAGTTTGCAATCCCACCAGCAATGGAGGAAGGAGTGTTCTTATTTCTCCACATCCTCTCCAACATGTGTTGTCACCGGAGGATTTGATCATAGCAAATCTTGAGACTGGGATTTTTTTCTGTGTAGTTCTGATTGGCCTGTAACTCACTCTGTAGATCAGGTTGGCCTAGGTCTCATGGCGATATATCTTTCTGCTCCTGGCTGCTGCTTCCCTCCCCTGAGTGCTGGGATTAAAGGCATGTGCCATGTCACCCCACCAAGTGTACTTATTCTCCTCCTGTCATTCAGAATAGTTTTAGTAAACATAGTAGAGAAAAAAAGCAGCCTTGGCGATTGGGTTGCAGGTGCACCTCATGCTTCTGATGTAGGGAGGACTACACTGACCCAGTGACTCCCTCTTGCTCACTTGTGAGGTCTAGATGATAACAACATTTCAGTGTCCTGAAGAGTTTGGAAAAGTGGAACCCCTTCAAAGTTTAGTGAAAACCCACCTGCAAACTTTATCAGTATATGTGGTTTTAGCAATCTCATCTGCAGTTCAAGTGGGTATCATACCACAAGAGGAAAAGGAAACACAGCAGAGAGGAAGTGTCCGTTATTAAGAGTATTGATCACAGGTATGCAAGCTTGCTGAAGACAAAAGAAAAGCATCGGCAAAAATTCTGCCTGGATTTCTCTTAAAAGCCAAATGTCAAATTTAAATTTTAGAGCCACAAAATGAAATTAGCTTGACATGAATTTATCTGCCTGAACTCACACTCCATCTGCCAGTGTCACTGGCATAGAGTGGAGTAAAAGAAGATGGATTACCACATACATCTCCACAGCATTTTCCTTTCATTATTCTGTATCTCTCATGTCCACTCGGGTTTCCTCAGTCTGTTGGCAAAAGCCATAAACAAAATATGTCTTCATGTTATGTCTCAGTGAATCCTGTAGAAACAAAAATTCTTCTATAGGTATTTTTTTTGTTCACAATTTCAGCTAGAAATTAAATGTCAGAATGGAAATCATTTTCCATAAAATAATGAAAATATTGACTATCAAAGTCTGGGTGTAGGACATGTTGGGATCTGAACTCTAGCTCTTTTGGATTATTTACCTTTTACATGTAAATATAAGTATTAAGGTATGGCAGTGATAGCTGCAGACATCTGACTTTATTGTCTGTGAACAGGTCCCTGTCTCCAAAAATTCAATGTTTGTGTCATAAGAATTTTAATCACAGGTGAGAAGTTGATACCAAGTAGTTATTATTATGGGAGAGAATTGAGTGGTTTTTCTTCTGTGGTTTCTCAGTGTGCAGATATATCTCTCTCTGCCCTGAGAATCTGTCACCTTGCTAGGATTCCTCTAATACCACTGTTCTTTTTCTCAACTGGCTCTAACTTTTCAAAATTCCCTGTACTTTGTAGAAATAGGCTTCTTGTCTTTGGAGAGCACACTGTGGAAGCCAGGGTGGGCTCACTGAAAGAACCATACTTTCAGAACACTGGACTTTCAGTGTGATTCCCCTATTTTCGGGCATTGTTATCCAGAACCACAGGAACTTAGCAGCATTATAGCTTGTGTTAGTGACTGGTAGCTCAGCAGTCAGATTCAAAGAAGACAATGCTTACACAAGTGCTTTGTAAACTTGAGTACATTTCACCGATGCCAGTTATTATTGTGTTGTAATGATAAAGTCAGAGCTTGCTTCTCAAGTGAACAGTGACTCAAGAAACAAGGAGGCCCCTGTTCACACAGACAAAATTCTCATCTTTAAATGCAGTGGTGTCTGCTTTTAGGAAATCTATAGGTTCTGTTTTTGTTGTTGTTGTTGCTGTTTTTTGTGCTTTATCTGGAGCAATATGTTGTTGGATGTAGTAGGAAAGTGTCAGGTCAGAACAGCTAGAAACAGCAAAATAGTCAAAAAAAAAAAAGGGATTTTCACTGGAGAAAGTCTCTGTTCCTAGCAATTCTTGAGTGTTGGCTCAATGACAAGCCTGAGTGAAGTGAAATACATACAAACCAATGGGAAGCACTAATGGGAATTATTGAACTTTTTGGGAGTAGAGATGGGGGTGGTCAACTAGCTTGGCTGTGTTCTATATTTAAGTAAATGCATCCTTCATTCTATAATAACACCAGGGCCACAATATCGATGGGTCTGAAAGAGTAAACTGTTTCCATAATGTAAATTGGGATATGGGGGTTGCATGAGTTAGGCTATACTTGTATATGACATAGCATGAGGTGTGACTGGACACCCAGACTGCTCAAGTCAGGATAGTATCAAACTAATTCCCCATAAGAGATTAACACTTGTTTTAACTTCAAAAGAAAACTAAGAGATGAATCTAAATTATCATATATTGATCCCTCAAATTGCTTCTTCATCCTTAACTTATCTCTCTACCTCTTACTACAGATAAATGCAACATATGTAAACTAAAACCAGGCATGACTCTAACAAATTACTCTATCAAATAGACAACAGTGTCATTGCACTACATTCTCCAAGTGGGCTTTGTGCCCTAATTTCTGTGTTCACTAAAGAGCTCAGTAGAAGAGATACCCCTTGATAAACTTTACTCCATGTTTGAGGAAGGCAACCAGAAACACATGAATGCTATATCAATACAACTTCCATCAGGCCTTCTTATTTAGATGATTCTTTGTTGAATCCAAACTATTCATTATGTAGCCATTAAATGACTCAGCTAATAATTCCCTGAGTCCTACTAACTGAAAGTGGGATTTTAAAAGTGCTTTGCCCATGGTTATCTCTTTAAATATTTATTTTTTCCAGTTAATGTATTTATTTATTTTTTCGGTATTTATTTCATTTACATTTCCAATGCTATCCCAAAAGTCCCCCACACCCTCCCCGACCCACCCACTCCCACTTCTTGGCCCTGGCGTTCCCCTTTATTGAGGCATATAAAGTTTGTACTACCAATGGGCCTCTCTTTCCACTGATGGCCTACTAGGCTATCTTCTGATACATATGCAGCTGGAGACACGAGCTCCGGGGGTACTGGTTAGTTCATATTGTTGTTCCACCTATAAGGTTGCAGATCCCCCAGCTCCTTGGGTACTTTCTCTAGCTCCTCCATTGGGGGCCCTGTGATCCATCCAATAACTGACTAGGAGCATCCACTTCTGTGTTTGCTAGGCCCCGGCATAGTCTCACAAGAGAGAGCTATATCAGGGTCCTTTCAGCAAAATCTTGCTAGTGTATGCAATGGTGTCAGCGTTTGGAGGCTGATTATGGGATGGATCCCCATGTATGGCAGTCTCTAGATGGTCCATCCTTTGGTCTCTGTAAATATTTATTTTTAAATGAAAAAAATAGACCCACCTACAAAGCACTGAAAACAACACTTTTCAGGGAAAAATGCAAAAAAAAAAATCTCGATGATACTTATTTATATCAGAAAATTAGATGAATATGTTGTCAGGGTAGAATTTAAGTTAGACAATTAAAATTAAATAGAGTCTGGAAATGCAACATTGGCAGAAGCAAGGTATTCATAAAAAAGTAACAACGTGCAATGTGTACTGCAGACTCTGATGCAGTGTCAGGAAAAGACAAGAGTAGAGAAATGAAGGTAACTGCAGAAGACTGAATGTCAAGGTATCAGAACAACATGATGTAATCTTTGTCATCTGCCTGGGAAACAATGCTGGGAAAAACGAGTTTACACTTTAGTAGAATATTTCATGTGTGGGTGCCTCAAGTTTAGATTGTAGAGGGAGTGAGATATTGAATAGACCAGGACACAGTGGGTGCTCGTAGGATGTCTGAAAGAAAAAAGTGCTTGACAGGCAAGCTGGATGGCCTGGATTTGATCCTTAGAACCTACATTAGGGTAAAATGAGAAAACTAATCCTATAAAGTTGTTTTCCAAAACTTGCACACATCCTTTGGTAAGTGCACATCTACAGATTCATATAGACACACACATTATTAATAACAACAACAATAATGATCTACAACAAAATGGGAAGGTTGGTGTGGCAGCAATAAGAAGGGTGGGTGGAGGCAGAGTTATCAGACTTTACTGGAGGAAAAAGAAAAAAGTCAGCAAGAACTAGAAATGAGAGTAAAAATGGAGGGACAATATCGAAGGAGTTGGCAAACTTTCCTGTAGCAATAGGTGGGGTGTCAGGCACGAGATGCACAACAGAGCTTAGGAATCATTGGAGATTTTTTTTTTCTGGGTAGAAGGGAGATTCACAATTTGATTCATATAAAGCAAGACATCAAGATCTACTTTTCCAGTCAGGGGTACATTTATTTTTTCTAACCTCTACCCAAGGTAAGTTTAGAGATAAAATTTTACAGGCATTTCTTATACAATCAAACTTACAGTACTATAGGATTATACCTTCATGTATAAAGTAGACTATGATATCTGAAGTTGAAGGACTTCTCTTTAATCAGAATGGTATCCATTTGGCATCCCTTCAGCAAAATTTTCTAAAGTTATCTTCATTGTTTCTCAGAGGGAACTGCTAAAGACAGACATGCTACATCTCAGAGCAAAATGTACACTTAAATTTTCCTTTGGCTCAGTAAATAAATATTTAGCATAATTTGATGATCTTGGGTATATGAGATTGTTATACTCATTATACAGATTTATCTACTCAATAGCTCAGATTTATTTGAGAAATTTCTTCTACTTTATATGTTCTTTCTTTTAAAAATTTAGTATGCTTAATTTCAGACAGTTATGGGAAAGATCAAATTGATATTCTGTTTCTAGAAAAGAAAGGTAATATGTGAGTGTTTATCTTTAAAGATTACAGATGATTTTCTTCTAACAGAGAACAACTTTAATACAAATACACCTAGATGATTTTTCTCCTGCAAAGTATTTTCCTTACCTTATTGGGAAAAAATCTGATCTGCAGGTATTTCTTTGTGGTGAAACAAGAAAAGGTTAAAACTAAAGATAAGGATACAGATTTAAGAGTAGAGGTTGTTTGTACCCTGGGGAAGGGGAGGGCACCCTTCTTGTAGATCAGGTTTGGAAACCAGTGAGGGCAGATTTAATCATTTATAACAATGGACAAGTTATGGAAGCGTTAGAGTAACCTGAATCTAGAATTAAATATTTTTTTCTCCAGTGAAGCCATAGGAAAACAGGTGAGAATGCATGAGTTTAATTCTCCCCCACAACTTGGACACCCATATTCCTGTAGTCATAACTATTCACATCTCTAAAGCATGTGTCTTTTTATGTATGCTCTTTTTAGTTATAATAAAAGTGGGATATTTAAGAGGCAAAGTACATATGAACAAACTGGAAAGCTGAGTCAAAGAACTAATTATACCTTGACACTTAGATTCTGCTGCTGTGAGGCTGCTGGGATACTTGCTCTAATTGCCTTCTGTTCCCTGACTTCATCTGGAAAGAAATCACTTTCACCACCTCATTTATTTGTTTTTGGTTGGAGTTCCACAAATGATCCTAGCTTTGATCCCTGTTCTCTGAGGCTAGCTCATAACCCTGGACCCTTTATAACATACAGTGCACAAATACTACATTGTAATGTCAGGTATTCTTTCTCACATCACATTCATATACCAGTCCTCAAACCTGTCCTTGTGCCCTCCCCTAACACACACCTCTTATTTTTAATATATTTTCTACTTAAACAATAGATAGAAGACCTATTATTTACTATTGTTTTCCACTCAAATGTCTTCCTTTGACATTTCTTTAACATAGTTGAGAGTATTTAATAAGAAGCTGAATATTCTTCTCTTCCAACTCTGTCTTCTCCCCTGATCTTTTGCTTACTCACCCAAACACCATGTTTACTTTGTCTTCATAGTGAACCTGTACTGTACCCACAAAGCCTTGCATCTACATTTATGTCCTTGTAAAATGTGTCCTATATCTTCTGATCTCAACTCTCCCATAATGTCTTAGAAATGTCACACAAATCTTTTTATTTCTCTTCTTGTCTAAGAAGCATTCAGTCTGAATCTACAATATGGCTCTTGGCTTTCATAAAAGGTTTTGTTTGTTTTTTATCTTTTTAATATGTCTAAATTAAAAGGTACTTGTTAAGCAAAATTCCTGATTATTTTATGAAGTTCTGTGAAATTTGTTTTCAAAGTAGATAGGTGAAAAGATCCTCTGTCCTCCTCTCTGTTAGTATCATAGGAGACACATTTCAAACACGCTGATGTCCGTGAAGTAGATAAATTAAATAAGTTCCAGGAAGTAGTTACAAACCTGAAACTTGAAACTCAACAGGAACCAGTCTGACTCTTGTCTGCATTTCCAGTGCCTTCAGCATAAAATGAGGCACACATCATATACCTTGCATGATGTATACTAAATACATAGAAATGTTCTCTGTAATCCTCAGTGTTCCTAAGGTAGGCATCATTGATTCCACTTTACAGAGGAACCATCTTACTGTCAAAGAAGTAACACAATTTAATGAGTGTACACTGTGGGTACCAGTGAGTTACAGGGTCAGAGCTTCTATAACTACAAAGCTTTCCCACAATTTCTCCTCACTCATTCATGCACAAATGCTAGGGACTAGTCAGTGAATCTGGCTGTGGTCAGATGGTACTGAGAGCTGCTTAGTACTTCTGTGTTTATGGTTCTTGATATTAGAATACTATTGAGATTTCTTTAAGACTCTTACCCCACCCCTAAACTGGTGCCTGGTGCAAACATTCAGCCAATTTGGTGGAGAGATGAAAAGGGGAAAGGAACAGGTGATCCTCAACTACATAGGAAAATTGACTTTTAATGGATGTCCATCCAGACCCTGTTCACACAGAAGGTCATTAAGGAGCATCTCCTCCTTTGTATGCGCAAGACTTTTACCTGCAAGGATCCATTAGAGCTAATGGTCATTTCCCTTCCATCACTCCAAGGATCAAAAGGATACTCTGCATCTTTGATGAGGTGGTAATGTACACAGGGCTGAACCCACTTAAGTGTTTCCTTTGTTCTCTTTATATGGAAGCCTACCAGGGAACCTCAAGACCACTCTAGCATATGAAAAGTTTATAAAGGCAGTACTAATTGTGGGGAGCTAAGTGCAGCTTCAGTAATGAAAGTGAGAATTAGCCCCAGGATTATAAATACTGACCCACCCACCTTGAATGTGAAAGGTTCATATCTGATCCTGCATTGCTTAATGTGAGGTTTTCAGCTCTTTTGTAGCACAGAATGAAAATTCCTACTTTTCTTCCACTAGCAATCGGGAAAAAAAAAAAAGGTTACTAACTAGGGCATAGGACTCATGGTAGAAGGCAGAACGGAACAAAAGTGTGTCTTCTCTAGAATCGCCTTTCTGCCATCCTTTACCATATTTATTTCTCTTGGCTCCTTATTTCCCTGCATAACTGCGAACTTTAGAGTGTATAATAACATTTACTGGTTGTCCTCCAGGTTTAGGCAACTTCCAGGAAGTTAGATTCTGAAAGAAGCATAGCTACGTTCAATATTACTTGTATAGTTTTCAGTCTTAAGTCCTATATCTAAACCACTTAAAGGCAGTGCTAAGAATTCTCCATTCAGTCCCACATTGTTATCTAATACTTGATCTTAGTCCCGAACAAGAATTAAGGCACCCCAAAGAATTTAATTACATGAATGAGGGCAGGGAGTATATTCTTCCATTGATATTAGATGGATATTAGATACACTAAAGTATAAACTTCCAGCAATATTATCCAGTGTTCAACAAAAATGTTTATCCAGTTTACTTTTGCTAATTTCCCCTGATTTCTATTTTGAGCTGTGATTCTTTGAGTTAATGAAAATGAAAACTTGAAAATTTTAGGGTTTTTTTCTCTCCCTTGAATAATTTCTAAATTACAGTGGTGGCTATCCAAAACTCCTACTATACCAGTCTTTTGGAAAGTAGGGAGATAAAAGAGAAACCTGAGATTTGGTCTCAGATATCTTCAGTCACCATCCAAGTGCCTACTGAACGGCTGTCTGGCTTTTATGCTGTTGAGATGGGATGTACCCATGTCAAACTTAGTCTGCTGTTGTCGGGACATCTGGAAACTGTTCCACTGCTCCCACAATACTGTGCAGAATGGGACATTCTATGAAGCGGTGTAAACTTCCAAATAGCTCAATCTATCTTGAAAGTGTTCACTCACAAGTATCTTGCTTCTGCTTTTGGGTTCTTCTGAGGAAACCTCCTCCATCTACATTATTCTCCTAAATCTACCTGCAGTGTTGATACCCAGCTGGGGTTGGCTTTTAAATTAGGAAGCAGTGCCCTCCTTTTGACATTCCCCAATAGCTATGCATCCAGGGCTATGCTTCTATAATTTCTGCTTGCCCAGTTGCAGTGTAAGAAACTTTCACTTTCCTTATGTAAACGACTATATATTCATCACATTCCTAGAAGAATCTAGGTTTGAAAAGTCAAGAGCAGGAAGCTAATTTTATGCCTTTGATTTATGACTCATGTCCTTTCTGCAGCATCTGAAGCACAAGGACTTGGAACTAAAGTGAGTGAAAAGACAGAGGAGAGATTGGGAATGAGGGTGGTAGTAATCAAATAATATTACAAAATTAATATTGTACAGTGAACACTGTGCTATCCTTAAACATCAAGGGTGATACCTTATACAGTGTTATTTGGGAGATAGGAGAGAAACACATTTAATACTTTATGCACAAATTCTATCAGTGGTACACTGTTGCAATGAAAACAGCTTTTTTTTGGTAGAGCAAGAGGGCAGATTTTCAGTTCTTGAGGTTTTGTAATATTGATAAACCAACATTCCTTCATTCTCAATATTCTCACCAACAAAATTCAGAGTGTCAGATTTAGGGCTTTATTTTACTTTCCTTAAAATTTAGTGTCTTAGCTTATGATTGTGGACAATGGTAGATGACATAAACTGGCTTGAAGACCAATGATTTTGTTACTACATTTCAAGAAACCCTGTGAATACCAGTTTTTGCTCTCAATCTCATAAAGACAGTACAGCAGCCTAGACAAGCATTATGAACGCACACATTTTTTTTTAAATACTAGTACAATTATACTGAGTGTCATGTTGTTAGGGTGATTAAGGTAAAAGAGACATTTCAGGGATAGAAAAGTTAGAGAAGTCCCTGTCAGATGTGTGTCAGCAGAACTTGCAATCTGGAGCTGAAGATTACAGAAACCTGAGGTCACCCCCCTTGAACTGATTAATTACGTTGACTAAATATCATCCGGTCACTTTGAATAATCTGCAGACTGGGTAAAGCAGGTATTCCAATACTGCTTGAAACGTTGAAGAAACCTATACCTAGGAGCCCGTAGACAACAAAGCTAAGCAAAATGTTCCATTTGAAACTGCAGGAGCATCAGGGACACACATTAATAACTTCTTTAAAAATTCCAAAGTAGCACAGAGTTACAAGTGGTGTTGTTTTTAACTTAGTACAGAAACATGTGAAGAATTACATAAGTTAGACTATAAAAGGATTGAGTTAGTGAAAAAAGATATTCAAAGACAAAAAAATAAAAATACAACTGGTCAAAGTAGAAAGAACAAAAGATTATAGGCTGCCTAGCCCCAAATGATACTTGTATAACACAAATTCTACACCTAAGACTAACGAAACACAGAAGAGTCCCTCCCTCAAAAAAACCAAATGAAAAAACAAACAAACAACCAAAAAACAAAACAAACAAACAACCAAAAACCCAGGAATGCTGGTGTGAGATTGTATCTCCTAAAATGACAAAGAAGCTAATACTATGATACCTCAATGACATGGCTGCCTAAAAAAGATGTGAAGCCGTACAGTAGCAATTGAAATTCCAATAGCGAAGGCAGATATCACACGTGGCTCTACCCATGACAACTGCAGACAACTATAAAAGCTGAGAGCAAGAGAAATAGTTGGTCCAAGACTTGAGCCCCCTGATTGATCCAGTGCCTAGTTTGGCCCTGAAATTATATACATAACAAGTAACAGTAAAGAAATGAGCAAGATCTCTCTATATATCGTTAGGGGATGTGTGCCCTGCACGTGCACACCCATCCCAATTTGAAAATGTAGGATTGTCACGAAAGTCACGGGTTGTTCTGTTCATATCATCTTTCTAAAAATAAATCTACGTGGTTTCAAAATTTGGTTTCTTTTCTCCTGATTCTCGTGTGTGTGTGTGTGTGTGTGTGTGTGTGTATGTGTGTGTGTATGTGTGTGTGTGTGTTTAACAACACCAACTGAAGAAAAAGAGGCCAGAATTTCAAAAGGAACAGGAGGATACACAAGAGAGGTTGGAAGGCTGGGGGAGATTATATAAGTATCCTTTACTTCTAAAAAATAAGAAAACCAAAAGCAAGCAAACAAAATGATAATGCAGACTATGACTTTATTCAGTAAAGCCTTGCGGATTCTGGTGTTGAATTGAGAAAAGACAGGAAGGCCCACTGGTTGCTCTGAAAATCCATCTTTGCATTGTTCCCGGGTTGTGCTCCGAGCTCGCTGCAGCCACCTTCGCCACCCACCGCTGGACTTTGGCGGCTTTCTCACCAGAGTCCTCGAACTAATTCTTCCCTTGCTGCCTCGGACCACCGGCGTGCCCCACCATGTCAGACAGGGCAGGGGACACCAGCTCCGAGATCACCACCAAGGAACTGACGGAGAAGAAGGAAGTTGTGGAAGAGGCAGATAATGGAAGAGCTGCACCTGCCAATGGGAATGTTCAAAATGAGGAAAATGGGGAGCAGGAGGCTGACAGTGAGGCAGATGAAGAAGAGGAAGAAGGTGGGGAGGAAGAGGAGGAGGAGAAAGAAGAAGGTGACGGTGAGGAAAAGGATGGAGATGAAGATGAGGAAGCTGAGGCACCTACGGGCAAGTGGGTAGTTGAGGGTGATGAGGATGACGATGTCGACACCAAGAAGCAGAAGACGGAGGAGGATGACTAGACAGCAAAAGGCAAAGTAACCTTACGCACTGTGACCTATTCACCCTCCTCTTCGCATCTCAGAATTTAAGCGTGGTCACCTTAGAGAAGCAGGCCTCGCCCATCCACAGCGGGCCATGCCACCCACAGATGACATGCCCTCCACCACCACACCAAAACTACAACATGAATCGGCGACATGGAAGGAAAAAAAGACCCAGAACTTTCTAGGTCCTGCTTTTTTTCTTAAAAAATATTTTAAAAAGAAAATTGGTGTGAATTTTTCATTTACATTTTATATTTTTGTACATATTGTTAGGGGTCAGCCATTTTTAATAACAGGTGACCAAAACAGCCTTCACAGCGTTTTCTGTCCTACTTCAGACTTTACTTGTAGTGTGACCATGATCATTATCATCTCAAAGGAGAGAGAAAAAAAACTTGCAAAACAAAAACAACAACAGCAAAAATCAATCTTATTCTAAGCATAACAGTAACATTTTCTATATATGTATCTAGCTGTACTATAAGTAATTTAGTTTGTATGACATGGTTTAAAAGGCCAAAAATAAAAAGACTTTTTCCTTTTTTTTGTCTATGAAGTTGCTGTTTATTTATTCATTTATTTTTGGCCTGTTTGATGTATGTTTGAAATGATGTCCAACAATAAACCGGAATTTTATTTTGCTGAGGTGTTCTTTTTTCATTATTAATAGATATCTTCTTTATTTACATTTCAAATGTTATGCCCTTTCCTGGTTTCCCTTCTGAAAACTATCCCCCTCCCACCTCTCCCTGCTCCCCAACCCACCCACTCTCTCTTTCTGGCCCTGGCATTCCCCTATACTGGTGCATAGAACCTTTACAGGACCAAGGGCCTCACCTCTCATTGATGACAGACTAGGCCATCTTGTGCTACGAATGCAGCTGGAGCCATGAGTCCCTCCATGTGTTTTCTTTAGTTGGTGGTTTAGTCCCACCGAGCTCTGGGGTTAGTGATTAGTTCATATTGTTGTTCCTCCTATGGGGCTGCAAACCCCTTCAGCTCCTTGGTTTTTTTCTCTAGTTCCTTCTTTGTGGACCCTGTGGTTCCTCCAATAGATAGCTGTGAGCATCCACTTCTGTATTTTCCAGGCACAGGCAGACCCTCTGAGGAGACAGCTATATCAGGCTCCTGTCAGCAGGCTCTTGTTGGCATCTGCAATAGTGTCTGGGTTTGGTGGTTGTTTGTGGGATGGATTCCCCAGGTGGGGCAGTCTCTGGATGGTTATTCCTTCTGTGTCCACACTTTGTCTCTGTAACTCCCTCCATGGGTATTTTGTTCCCTCTTCTAAGAAGAACGGACATATCCACACTTTGGTCTTCCTTCTTCTGGAGTTTCATGTGTTTTGCGAATTGTATCCCCTTTCTAGAAAGGGGATAAAATTTGAAATGTAAATAAAGAAAATATCTAATAAAAAACATAACAAAACAGAACAAAACAAAACAAAAAAAAACAGCCTCCACTTGGCATATTACGTACTTACCCTTTGGCAGGAGATCCCTAAAAATCACGTGGTTTGTTCCTCAAAGAAGCACATAGGATAGATTTTGTTGTTCTGTGTTTTGTGTTTTGAAAATGGAATTTCTGATCACTCGAGAAACTGCCTCAGTATAAAGAGTTACTAGGTACCTGGGTTGGATGTTGTTCAGGTATCTTTATCTGCTTGTGTACACACTTTTCCTTAGGTGACACCCTAGTGAATCCATACAATGCTTTTGCTAATAGCATCTAGAAAAATGTCAGTGCTAATACGTTATTCAAATGTTACATCATTTTGTACTTTTCAGAAAGTAAAAAGTAGGGCATACATTTACCTTGTTAATTTAATATAAAATAAACACCATATCTCTTGTTATCCTTATCATACTCTGTGGTCAAAGTTGATGCTGAGATACTTTTGTGACTATTAAATTGACCTTTCCACAGGTGACTTGTATATTGGAGGAGTGGCTAAAGAAACATATAAATCCCTGCCAAAACTGGTCCATGCCAAAGAAGGCTTTCAAGGTTGCCTGGCATCTGTGGACTTGAATGGCAGACTTCCAGATCTCATTTCGGATGCTCTCTTCTGCAATGGGCAAATTGAGAGAGGATGTGAAGGTACTATATTTGTTTTCATACTACTCAATACAACCAAACTACAAATTTAATTAAGACAACCCTCCCCACCAGCCAGCAAAATTTCAGCTAGCTGCAGTATTTTCACTTGGAGCTTAGAAGTCCTTATTCATGTTCTGAATATTTAATTCCATAATTCTTAAGTTTTCCGGATTATTTGGAAGAGAATACTAAAGTCCAATGTAAAAAGGAGCTGTAACTACAGACCTTGTCATTTCTTCTTAGAAGACAATAATTTGGCTAACTAGCATATGAATCAGTTCTATAATGCTATAATTCAAGCATTAGATACCCATTTAAAATAGAAAAAAATATTTTTTCTGGTAATGGTAGTGTATTTTAACTCATTTTGAAAACTTTACATTAAATGGAATGACAGATAAGAAAAGGGCTCAGATACCCAGTCTCAGATCACTAATTGATTTTTATGTGTCTGCTAGCAAGCAATAAATTATGTTTTGCTAAAAAATAGGTTTCTTATATTACCCAGCTACTGTACAATGCTTCAGATGTGCACAGCACTCTCTTACATTTCTTTCATGTTTTCTATCAGACTAAGATGTATAAGAATTATTTTTTGATTGCTGCTTTCATTTCAGGTAATTTTAACTTCAACATCCAAATTTTTGAGTCAATTCTACCTCCATAAGTGTAATTCAACCACATTATCAGGAATTATCTGGTTTTACATGTGTTATTATTTCTCCTTTAATTTTCAGCATACCTTTATCCATTTTGAAGGTTTAGATTTGTAAGTAATGCTGTGTAAGTGAAAAGGAAGAACCAAATGTGAGCCCTCCTCTTAAGGAGATTGTGAATCACTTCTTCTTAGCCAAAATAACATCATTATATTTAGCACTTACCTAAGTCTATGGAATTTTTAAACTTGAAATCAGTTTCCTCTCTTCAAAGTATCTGTATCTCTCAAAAGTTAACTTAAATTCAAGCTGTGGAAATAACAAAAGAGAGTATGAGTAGTCATGGAAGTCTTTTTTTTTTCAAAATCATATTAGTATCACCACAATATTTATTTATTTATTTATTTATTTATTTATTAAAAATTTCTGACATAACACTTGCAAAACAGAAAGAGACTATGTGATTTTCCATATTGTTTAGGAAACACAATTACTAAACGAATGAAGCAGCCCTAGTGGGAGAACAAAATAATGTGAGATATATTTTTGTTACTTAGAAATGGTCTAATAAGTGAGACTAGGTCATTTGTTGATTTATATTTCTTTTTTTTATTGTTTATTTATATTTTAGTATTTTCCTCAATTACATTTCCAATGCTATCCCAAAAGTCCCCCATACCACCCCCCCCACTTCCCTACCCACCCATACCCATTCTTTTGGCCCTGGCATTCCCCTGTATTGGGGCATATAAAGTTTGCAAGTCCAATGGGCCTCTCTTTCCAGTGATAGCCGACTAGGCCATCTTTCGATACATATGCAGCTAGAGACAAGAGCTCCAGGGTAATGGTTAGTTCATCATGTTGTTCCAACTGTAGGGTTGCAGATCCCTTTAGCTCCTTGGGTACTTTCTCTAGCTTCTCCATTGGGAGCCCTGTGATCCATCCAATAGCTGACAGTGCACATCCACTTCTGTGTTTGTTTGGCCCCGGCATAGTTTCACAAGAGAGAGGAAGGTTACTACAATTTTTGGATACTACTTTTCAAAAGTAAGCCTTCCTGCAGTTTGCATGGCAAGTGCTTTCTGAAAGAGACAGCTCAGCAACCACAAGACAGGAAGAAGTCACAGATACTAAGGACCTCACCCTGACACATTCCCTTAGGGAAGGATGTAGGGAAGGCTGTTACCGAATGTTTACAGTAATAACACTTGCTGTTGTTTCCAACCTAATTTAGTAGGCAATTTGTCTAGGATACTTAATTATAGGTTTCTTTTCAATGACGTTAAATTCGCTTCTAAATATTTAAACTCTGTGATAGCTTATGGAACAGTCTGCCCATGTGGAGAGGAAGCTTTAAATAATTTGGCCTTAACAATTCTCATTTCTTTTCATGTTTTCCTTTACTTTAGGAATATCATCACATTCCTGTCTTTCTGATATCATCTTTCCCTGATAATTTCATTCCAAAATTAATTTGACTATTTCTATTCTAAGAATAAGTTCATATAAACTTGTCATAGGTGTAATTGAAGAGATTCACGTGGCTTTAGAATTAGCAATTAAATTACACTTAGCCAAAGTATTATCTATTTCAAAGACAGTTCTCTCATGGAATTTAGCTCTTCCTCAGAAAAGAGTCATGCAACTACTGTGTTAATACAATTATGGCTGCTTCAGTTCTTGATCCTACTTTTTCTGTTCTCAGGGCAGTCAGAAAGTAGATAACTATTTGATAAAACAAGTTATCCATAACAGAAGACTCCCTTATACCTGATTCTCATTTGGGGAAGAAATGATTTCAATGATGATTGTTTTAAGAAATTTATATTTCTTTAAATGGATACACACAGTTTTTTAGTTTCTAACACTTTAGGCTATTAATCTGTAAACCACTCAAATATGTTTGGAACGTAACAAATAGTGAGCAAGTTAGTAGTTCATGCTTAAATTGAAATAATTATATATTCAGTTCTCCTGGAGATTATTATTCTTGCCATTGCTACTTATAACACTATTATTAATTTAATTATTACTTGGTGACACTAATTTTTGTTACATAATTGAGATTTATAGATCTTGTATTTCTAAAATTATACATCAGTTAGGATTACCTTAGTAATTTCCTGTGAACAGTGCCTTCACTGAGAAAGTCATAACATACATATGTTTATATGGTACATGTGAATTTCATTTTATAAAATCATGGTTTTATATAAAGACTAATTATAGAAAAATATGTTTATTCACTGAACTATGGTCTCATTGGCCATCACTATTATTTGAAGTCTGTTTTTATGTTTTTAAGAAAGCATGTAATTATTATTTCCAGAAATAATAAATTATTGTCTATACCTTTTAAATGAATTATATGCTTGTGTGTCCCCTTTTACTTTTTTATAAATTATTTTTCCTGGTGTTTTCTGTAATAATTATTCACATGGAAGTTTATTAGACCTAAAGACAATTAGGAAGGTATAGGCAATGAGAAGAATACTCTAGAAACTCTAAATCGCATATGCCCATCCTTTTAAGAGTGGCAATGGTCATGATATCCTGGAAACTTATAAAAAGAATGCTCTCTACGGAGAACGATATTGGAAGTTGCTACAATCCTTATGATTTTCTTCAACCACTTCAAATGCCACATAAATTCTGGCATTTTGGCACGACAACGAAGCAGAGCTAAAGGCAGTTAATACTAAGTTGGACTTGTGAATCAAAGTTTTCAAAAATAAAAAGGGAGAAGCCCACCAAGAAATCCTTTCTCTGTAAGAACCATAATCGGCAATGTGTGTACACATGACACAGCATAATACATGTTCCAATAAGCAAGTTGCTTAAGGAATCCATTCAGAGCCATGTAGGAGAGTAGGGATCACAAGAACCCTTTAAGTTGTCCCTTGTTGTGCCGTTGGCTAGATTAATCATGATCTGTATATACACACATATAGTGTAAGCTTCTAAAAGTTACAGTGCTTTCTCATTTTTTGGCTTCTCTTAGGAATTATGGCTGTTGATATTAATTTGTTTGCTATACATAGCATTTTCCCTTTATAGCAGCATGCATTTTTGAATCTAAACATTCTGTTTGCTCCATTTCCATATTGCTTACTAACATTAAATATATTTTGCTTTTTTTTTTTAATTTTGCTGACAAAGTTGCATTGATGAAAGCTGACTTGCAAGGTAGATAGCCCTGTGTGTATAAAACAAGACTGAAACCCCACCATACACAGTGGAAACATGTTTTTGATATTTTTTAGTAACTGTTATTTGGGTTCAGATTTAACTTTCTCCTTCTTGGACATTGTACAAGAAGCCCCATCTTGTAGCACAGCTGGCATACTGGCTTTCAGTCTTGGATGTGTTCGTACAGTTCCTGCTTTCAGTGCTCTGACGGCACTTCTCTGCTCCTTGTTTTTCAATGTTTAGTTATAATTCCTCAGAGACAGAATAGCACTCCTTTTACATGTGTGTTTGACAGGGGCATGCCACTTACGTTGTTATTCATTTTATGTTACCTGCATGATATCGTCAAAGCATGTGAACTGATACTTGCCAACACACCTATCCATAGCACCTAGGAATCATGACCTCCGCCATAGTGTATGCGTGGAAGCGGCTGGATCTCACAGGGCATTCTTCCATAAGTTTGTTTGATTATTTTTACCAATCTTTATCTCAATTTCATGATCCTACAATCTCCATTTCTCATGGCATCTCTATCCATTGATAAGAAGTTAAGGAGATCCATTCATTTTTAAAGACCAAATGGTGATAGACAATCATTAATGATAGAATGAGATTACCTGCTACCACCATGACTCTACTAGAAACTATCCACTTCCTTTAATTATCTGTTTGCTTAGTTGCAATTATGATGTAATTTTTCCTTTATTTGAAGCTTAAGGAGGCCTTTATGTTAAACTTTTCAGATCCTACTCCAGATGTGTGAACTTTCAATACTAGCTTTAACATGTAATTTAAGGTGTTGGCAACTACTGTATGTGATCTAACTCATGTAAAGAACATTCTGGATTTAAAAACAAAGAAACGAACAAAGAAGCAACAAAAACAAGAACCAAAAGAGCCTCTGTGTCTTTTGGAATATTTTGCAGGGCCCAGCACAACCTGCCAAGAGGATTCATGTTCAAATCAAGGTGTTTGCTTGCAGCAATGGGACGGCTTCAGCTGTGACTGTAGCATGACTTCCTTCAGTGGCCCACTCTGCAATGACCGTGAGTAACTCTCCAAGTGTAAATAGATACTTGTTATTGTGTCCAGATACTGCTTGCTTCACAAGGTATAAACATATAGGTTCTTATATCCCCTGCAATTGGACTGTTAAAGATGTGGCCCTCAGTTGTTTTCACACATAAAAATGCCTATTTTACTTTAGGGCTGTTATTTAAGCTAAATGAGTTTTAATAGAGATGGTTAATTGTCGAGTGTTGTGATTCTCTTTTGTTAGTTTCTTATAGCTATCTCTTTGGAAAGAACATTGTTAATATCTTATACGTGGGATTCTTGGTCATGTTTTGAAACTTCATACTGCTTTGTGCTATGTAATTTTTAAGTTTATCAGAGATCATAGCTTTGGGATCCTGATTTCTATGCACATTAGAAATTTTGTTTTTCTATCTTTCTACATCTCTGTAAATAAGCCCACTCTTCCCCATTCAACTTAAAAATACTATGTGTAAATCATTGTTCTTCAAGACCTCCTTCTTGTCTTTTATTTACTTGAATTCTCCACGTTAATCTCACAGTATTTGCATGACAGGAAAGGTGGATTTCATGTTCCATCACAGTCCTCTCTAGGGGGTCTGAATCAGAATCTGAAGAGTTTATGGTAGAATTAGCTGACCAACCGCAAAATTCTGGTTACTGAACTTTCATGTAGGTCTTGCTTCACGAGACTTCACTGAAATGATAAAAAAAAAAAAACTTGGACTATATATTTAGGGTATCCACAATGTAGCCTCACATTTGGCATGTAGCCTACATGCATGTCTTGGGTTGTAAATGCTATAGAATCGATGCCAAAGTTCTAGCAGAATGGAGAAAGGGATGTGATGGTTGAAGATTTGGACTAAAGAGAAGGGACCAAAGATGGTTTTCCATTTAAAGATAGCTTAGACTTTGGGATTTTTGTTTGTTTGTTTGTGGTTTTGGGTTTTTTTTTTTTTGTTGGAATATATGTGAATTATAAAATCGATGATAGGCTCAAACTAAATTAAATCATGGAACTAAATGGTTGCAAACTGTGACTATAGAACAATTCATCAGCTGTCTTTGGTTTCTGCCCAAAATATTGATTATAGAAAGCACAAACCAAATATATACCACACCTCCCTGAGAAACCACTGGAAGGTAATGGTGGCCAAAGGAAGGGGCTATCATATTTCTTCAGTGTATAATTCTGGACAAGTTACCTGGGCTCCAGTAAATAATGTTCCTTCCATGCTGTGTAGACATGAAAGTAGGAAAGACATTTGATGAAAAGAAATAAGGTTTCAACAGGGGGTAAGAAAGGACAATGGGTTTGTGAGTGACAAAGATGCATTATGTGATTATGAAACTGTCAGAGAAAATAATTGTACAAAAGAGAGCAATATTTAAAAAAACCCTTCACCCATGTGTATATGGTCAGCAAAATTTGGACTCATGTCGTTAATAATAATAAGACATTAAGCTGAAAGAAAGTCAAGTTGGGGGTCCCTGGGGTCCTTTGGATGGAAGTAGTGAGTGGGAGATATGACCAAATACAATGAAAATGTAAAATAATAAATAAGGAATTATTTGAAAAGATCTTTCATGGTCAAACCACCATGAATGCAAAAATATCTGACCCTCGATTTTTTTTTAGTTATTTTCTTCATTACATTTCCAATGCTATCCCTAAAGTCCCCCATACCCCCCCCCACTTCCCTACCCACCCACTCCCACTTCTTGGCCCTGGCTTTCCCCTGTACTAGGGCATATAAAGTTTGCAAGACCAATGGGCCTCTCTTTCCAATGATGGCCGACTAGGCCATCTTCTGATACATATGCAGCTAGAGACATGAGCTCTGGGAGGGACTGGTTAGTTCATATTGTTGTTCTACCTATAGTGTTGCAGACCCCTTTAGCTCCTTGCTGACCCCCAATTTTATAGCATCATCTTTTCTAGCATATAGTATTTAGAAGCAGTAAAAATACATTGAAATGATCATCCATTTACATATACCTTACATCTGCAAATCAAATTAGTTTTAAGAACAATTTTTTGTGGGTTATATAAATAACCTCATACAAAGAATCAGTGCACATTTACATATACAAAAAGCAAAGACCCTTTTAAAGAACTCCCACAATTGCTTGAATAACAACATGAGTTCATTTGTAGACCAATGACTGCTTGCATTTGCTCCTGTTCAAAAATAATGCAAAACTTTCAAGGACAACCAGAAGACTGAGAATTTGTTATGGTTTTACTTTTGCAAAATTCAATCTTGAAATCAATCTTGACAGATGTATGACTACATGTGTTAGTGGAGAGGGCTTTTTGGTAAGAAAATATTTTTTCATTTTGCTAAAGAACATCCTCTGTCAAACTGTTAAGCCATTTCCCTTGTTTTACACAACAGTTGCCATTTGGTTGTGTCAGACTGTGCATCCTGTACACCAGTGAACATGAAGAATGCAATTTTCTGTATGTGCCTATTTGGTTTTTCCTAAAGAACATCAAAATCTGACCTTAGGTATCAGACTGTCTTCAAATTAGTTTTTGCAGAAACTATCTAACGTGGCTCTTGAGTGACAGAAAGGGTGATGGCCATGATAAGGCTCGTTGTTATCTTCTTGTAAATGGGTAAATGTCATTCAATACATATGTTTCCTGCTATGCCTCTTGCTCGAATCAACATTGAATTATGTTTGAGAATTCTCAGAATCCTTGCATGTTAATACAGCCATTACCTCATACTAGATTAATGGAAATGCAAAGCGCCCCATAGCTTGAATATTGGTGTTCTCCTGTGATGAGGATTTGTAGATAAACATTAGTATTTACAGGCACATCTTATTTTAAAAGAGCTATGATTTATATAAAACAGGAGTAATTATTATTTTGAAAGCATTCAAGTTATAAGAATTAAGTCCCTTGACACATTTTTTTCTACCTTTTACATCTATAATCTCTCCCCATCTCAGTGGGGTTCTTTTTTGATGTTGTTGTTGTTTTGTTTTGTTCGTTTATTTTTTCTAGAGGAAACACAAATAGCAGTGATATGATTTTAACAAACACCTTCTCCTCCATTGAGGTTAACTTTACAATTAAGAACAAACAAGCAAGAAAGAAATCTAGAGCCATGGAGGTCATCTCTTACTTGTATTTTATTCCTATCTCAGTGACTGATCCAGGAATTCTGTGACTATAATCCCCCAAAAGGAAAATAAGTATTTCAATGTAAAAAAAAAAAAAAAACATACTGTGTGGAGACAAGAACCCCTCCCCCAGTAGAACTTCTAAGTTTCAAGTATCTGAGAAGGTTTACAGAATGGATTTGAGTAACTAGATATTTTTATTTATATTAGCTTGGAGACATAATTACCAAAGGGATGATGGGAATACTTTATAACTTGCAAGTAAGATGTTGGATAAATCATACTAAATAATTGAATTGAAGAGAATCTTTCAAAAACACAGACATCTTTGTAAAGTAATGCCAGAAGCTATTTTGAATGTTATGTGGGTTTTTATAAATCCCTTCATCCTTTAAGAATTTCCATCCTAGAGATGTACTCATTAAGAAAACAATTGTAGGCTGTGGGAGACGGGGAGAGACAGGGCTGTGCATTCCACTCTTCTTCAAGACAGAATCTAATTCCAAGTTCTTGGATCATCATTGCTTTGGCTTGTTATAGTAATGTTTTCATTACTGCTCAATTCCCATTGCTCTCTCCTCCAATCCATTCTGTTTCCTGCCTTTACTGTTCCTGGTTTAAAAATCACTATCATCTCCTGATTGATTTTTCCAATCAGAAGTGGTTTCTTTATGTCTCTGAATTCCTATAGGAATTTCATTAGCAATTACACTAGTCCATATAGTTTATGCTTGGTTTATCTCTCTAAAGCGGTATATATTATTCTCTTGGGAACAACATTATTTTTTATTTTAAAATCTCTTTTGGATTATATATCTGAGTACAACACACTGTAGGTAACTTGTGATAACAGGAACTTATTAAAACAAGGGTAAATGAGTATTTAAAGCTTGCTAAGAGATTTCTAGTGTGTCTTCAGTGCCCAACAGTATTCTAGCCTCATTAGTCTGGAGTTAATAACCCCTCCAGGGACTGACTCCAGTTCTCATTTCCACACTTAGCTATTGCAGAACACTGTCCATATGGTGTGTTTCTGGCAGCTCACTTCCCTGTGGCACCCTCCAGCTCACATTTCCAGGTTCCTCACCATTGCACACACTAATGTCCCCACCTGCTAGATGTTTTCATCACACCTGAAATGCATCCCTCTCAAGTTCTTTGCTTGAAGAGATGTAGTTTCATATTTGATACCTGTTTAACCTGTCTCACCCCTGGAAATGTGCTGGTAGTCCTGGACCGGATTACCATTTCTTTGAAGTATGAAGAAAACGGTGTGTTTTACTACTTCACATTATTTTAAATAGTAGATGACTGTAAACTTTCTTGTAAACTATTTTCCAGGTGTTCACTATATTGTAAGTCTGTATTAGGAGTTTCCATTCATTATGAAACATCTAAATTCTTCATATCCATGTGTGCATGCATGCTCACCGTCAAGAAACTAGTGTTTTGTCCTTTTCTGCTTTCAGCCGGTGGCACAGATTAGAATTTGACCAGATTAGCTAATTTAATGCCAATATGTCTATAATCACAGGAAAAATATCAAACACAATGACACTGTCACATTACATTGGTATGGAAGTGTTGCATGCCAAATTACAGTTCAGCTTCAATCATGTCTTTTCCCATAATACATCACAATATTTGGTGCTATGGCTTTAGGACAGTATGAGCTTGACTATTAAAAAATATTTTCAAAATTCTAAACTTTTCCAAGGGAAAATCTTTTAGAGAGGAATCAGTGCATCCTTTGATTTTGAATTACAAATATTCACCAAAACAAGGCTGAAATACATTGACTCAGTCTTTATACCATGACATTTAGAAATATCATAAGCTTTGTTTTATGTTTCTTTTGTTTGTTTGAAAAGAGAAACTGTCTGAGCCTCTAGATCTGAACTAATAGAGGTGAGTCCTAACGCAGAGTGAAATAACTTGGATGTAAGGAGTCTGACTCTCCCACTTAGGACTCTATGGATAGTAAGCTGTGAGATGATTTACTGTTATTTAAAACTGAATATTTCTCAATTAGCTATGGCTACTGTCAGCTTCTCATTGTGAATGTGGTGGGTCTCATTAACCTTTAGTCATTCATGCATTTCTAAGTGTGTTGCCCTTATGCTATTTAAAGCAAGTCAACAGCAATATATACTGACATCACCTTGGAAAACTTAAATAACTATGGGAAACAGGATCAATCTTGTCTCAAATTAAAGTATAATGCATTACAATACTGTTCATGCCAAGTTAAACAAACTGCTGTATATATATATATATATATATATATATATATATATATATATATATGAAAAAAATAAGAACACAGAAAAATCCTAAAGTCATAGGTTAAAATATTGTTGCAAGAATAACTGTCTGTCTGTATATATCAGTATGACCACAGAAGCCCCACTTTCAATGTTTTCTTTACCTATGTGCTTTGCTATTATTATTCTCTATTTTTCTTACTTGATCGACACTTCTGGCTCTTACATTAGCACTGTTTCTTGTAGATTTTATGTAAGAATGAGGTGACCTTCCATCTTTACATTGCTGTAGGAATGCTACCTAATCTCATCAGATCCCAGCCCACCAAGGTTTCACCAAGTTTGCCAGTCACCTGGTTAACTGTCCTTAAGAGATAACAATGGTTCTAATTTTCAGAGGTACCATTTCTTTTTCTTTTTAATTTAATTTTATTTTTAATTTAATTTATATTCCATATTCCATTTCCTGCCCTCCATTGACCCTCCAACTGCTCCACCTTCCTCACTTCCTCTCTCCCAATCCTGACTCCACATGGATGCCCCTGCCCTCCACCCGACCTGATCTCTAAACTCCCTGGGGCCTTCAGTCTCTTGAGGGTTAGGTGCATCATTGAATGAAAACAGACCCGGAAGTCCTCTACTGTATATGTGTTTGGTGCCTCATATCAGGTGGTGTATACCATCTGTTTCATGGTCCAGTGTTTGAGAGCTCTCAGGGGTCCGGATTAATTGAGACTACTGGTCCTCCTACAGGATCGCCCTTCTCCTCAGCTTCTTTCAGCCTTCCCTAATTCAACAACAGAGGTCAGCTGTTTCTGTCCATTGGTTGGGTGCAAATATCTGCATCTGACTTTTTCAGCTGCTTGTTGGGTCTTTTAGAGGGCAGTCATGATAGGTACCTTTTTGTGATCGTTCCATATCCTCAGTAATAGTGTCAGGCCTTAGGACCTCCCCTTGAGCTGGATCCCACTTTGGGCCTGTTGCTGAACCTTCTTTTCCTCAGGCTCCTCTCCATTTCCATCCCTGTAGTTCTTTCAGACAGGAACAATATGGGTCAGAGATGTGACTGTAGGATGACAACTCCATCCCTTACTTGATTTCCTGTCTTCCTGCTGGAGGTGGGCTCTATAAGTTCCCTCTACCTACTGTCAGGAATTTCTCCTCCATGGCTGCTGTGATTGCACAACCACTCTGGAAATCAATCTGGAGATTCCTCAGAAAATTGGAAATAGATCTACCTGAAGGCCCAGCTATACTACTCTTGGGAATATCCCCAAAAGATGCCCCACCATGCCACAGGCCCACATGCTCCACTATGTTCATAGTGGCCTTATTTGTGGCAGCCAGAAGCTGGAAAAAACCTAGATGTCCCATGACAGAAGAATGGATACAGAATATGTGGTTCATTTACACAATGGAATACTACTCAGCTATTAAGAACGAGGACATCCTGAGTTTTTCAAGCAAATGGATGGAACTAGAAAATATCATCCTGAGTGAGGTATCTCAGACCCAAAAGGACATGCATGGTATGTACTCACTAATAAGTGGATATTAGCTAAAACAAAACAAAACAAACAAACAACCACCTCCTAAAGTACAGGATACCCAAGATACAGTCCACAGAATTCAAAAAGCTCAGCAAGCTGAAGTGCCCAACTGAGGCCTCCTCAGTCTCACTTGGGAGGGATTAGAAAGCTGTCACAAGTGGGAAGGGAGGGAGGGACCTGGGAGGGAAAGTGGACAGGCAGGGTAGGAGAGTAGGGGGGAGAGAGGAACCTAATCAGGTATTGGGTGAGGAAAAATGACTGAAGCCCTGAGGGCCAGCAGAAAGACTGTAAACAGGCATCCTCAGGAATAGGAGGTTGGGGACCCCCCCCCCCAAGAATGCACCAGAGACCTTGGAGGTTAGAGACTCCCAGGACTCAAAGAGAGGGACCTTAGATCAAAGGTACCATTTCTAAGACATTTATAACCACAGTCCAGATATATAGTTCAAATTAGAATATGATCTTTGTGTTTTATGAACTTTATGCATTGAATAATCAAATTATCTCATTTTCACTCACTGAAAAGTAAGAACATATAGGAGTGGATAATTTAAATTACTTCTTTGGGCATGTAATATCTAGTCAAAGAATATCTTCAACCCATCCTCTTCCACAAGGTATCTATGCAGTGTCAACACTACATAAATTCTATACTATCCAAATTTCCAATGAAATTTGGCTCTTCTGACTTCTTGTTCTTAGACTTTTATTCTAAGACCTAAGCAGCATAAGATGTGCTCATACCCTAAACTGTTCCATTACTACTTCTAACTCAGTTAAAATCTCCAACCGGGCTGTCAAAAGCAGACTGTCATTCACTTACAGCTCTCGCATTAAAGGGTACTGATTATGAAAAAAGATGGGCCCTTTCTCTCTCTCTCTCTCTCTCTCTCTCTCTCTCTCTCTCTCTCTCTCTCTCTCTCTCTCTCTTTCTCTTTCTCTCTCTGTGTGTGTGTGTGTGTGTGTGTTTATGGCAGGCTTTTAGAAATAATAATTGAATATTTGATCAAGAAATAGGGCAAAATATTTCCAAAATTTATTTTGTTTAAATCATATTTTTTCAGTGTAAATAGGCACAATAAATGTTAAACACATTAACAAATAAATTTGTTTGAATTAATTTGAAAAAAAAGCCCTATAACACCCCTCTTCCCTTAGTAGACTGATTGGAATGTCAACGTTATTGCAATATGCTGAAGTTTAACTGGCATGTTGGGGAGATGTTCAAGTATGGGAAAGATAAACAAAGTATAACAAGAGATAAAACAACAAGGCATTCTGTACTCATACACGATGCACACTATCACTATCCAGTTGAGGGAGAAGATGCTGAATAATGTCAGAGTCTACAGCATAATCTTTGAAGACCTTTAGATGTACAAGACAAGCATGGGAAAGTGCACAAAGCCCATAGCATGAAAACTTACTATAAGATTAATGGTGAAGACCAAGGCCTTTCAGTATTGTAAGGATGAGGACAGAGGCTTGCTAGGAATGTGCACCATCCAGAAAAAAAGGTGACAATGAAAAAAAAAAAGTTGTGCTCGCACTAAAAATAATTCACATCTTAAAGGGACAAAATACTCCTGTGAAGAAAATGCACCTATCTGGTAATTATTTTTCCTTTCCCCCAAAAAGCATTTGATGACCTTAATGAGATGTACTATATCAACTCAAATGTATACACTCCTTTAATAGGAGGAATTACAGTTTCCTTTATGGATCTGTGTTGTTTTTTTTTTTTTCTCAGCGGTACCATACTCAGTGGCAGCATAAAATACATACAAAAATAATGTGCTATCTCTAGAACTTATGGAATGTGTGATTTTAGTGACTAATAATCTAAATTCACATCTCTCAGAAAATTACCTATGGAGTATACGACTTAATCTTCCCAGAATTTGATAAGAGAGGAAGGTACAAAGACATCATTTCCTTACTTGAAATGGTTTTAAATGGAACAAGTTTTATAAAAGGATTCAACCAATATAAAAAGATGTTTTTTAAAAACGGATTATGAACAAGGAGGCTACATTTTCAGGAGACAGTGGAAGCTGTGTTCGAGTAGGTGTGAATGTATCTTATAACATGTGACCCTTTCAAGAGAAAACCAGACGGAATGGATAAGCAGAGGAACATAAGAAATTTGTTTTGCCTGTTTTGTTTTTTCACTTAATCAATTCTCTGTATTTTGATATTTGGACGGGTTCCTGTCTGTAGTTTTGGATCTCTGTGTCTCAGAACACTGTTTGATACTGTACACTCTGCTGGGTAAAGCAGGTTGTGTCTGAAATTTCTGAAATTTCTCTAAGTATAATGGCTTAAGTTCCTGGCATATCTTTTTGTCAATCCCTGGTGGTTGCTTGAATTCCTCACCTGCTAGAGTCTGGACCAAGGATTCAAGTTTATGTAGGCAGTGTAGGAAAAATTAATCAGAATGTTGTTTCTGAAGTTGTAGGGTTCATCTTTGATGCCTTCCATCATGGATCTGCTCTCCTTGGCTCTATTATGGGGAAGCACTCCACTTCTCTAAGTTAAAAACAGAAAAGTGTCTCAGCCTCAAGAGACATCACAGGAGTAATTAACCTGGTTTTAGTGTCAGGCCTATGTGTTTTATTGACAGTGACAATAATTCTAGAAAGCAAGACCTTGGAAGCATCGTCTGTGTTGTTAAAGTTCTAAAGATGAAACCTAAGGCTCCTGAAACGAATCTGACGAAATTCACCCCGTTCTGTGGCATACAGTGGGAAATCTACTTGTGGTAGCTGTGCCTGTAGACCCTGAAATTCACCACCTGAGAACAAACTTGTAGAGATCAGCCCCTGTGGCTGAATCCCTGTAAACTCTGGTCATGTAAAGACAAGGAAAGTTGTTTCTCAGTGCCAGCCCTCAGTCTTGGTCTTACAGTCACCATGAAAACCCTCTCCTCATTTGCATCTATATTTCTTTTAGTAAAGTTGTCAGGAGTTTTCATTGATATTCACTTTCTCAGCTACCTTTCGTCTTTTCTTTCAACGCAGAGTCCTCAACAATTTTATGCAATTGGTTCTTTTCTGCTTGTAGCAATTTTGTTCCTTATACACTCTGAAATAGGATACATAAACATGTGTTAGTGTGATCACTGAATGGATTGTCTGCCAAGTTGCTTTCTTCTCTTGATTGGCTTCCTCCTCTACTTCCACTCTCCCTAGGAACATGCAGTCTGTGCAGATTATTTCAGATAAAGTTCAGCTAAGGGTTTATTTGCTTTGATGCCAAACACTGCCTACAGGAGTCTATGCATGTGTCACATCTTCCATTTTGGAAATATTCCATATGGTGTTTGGTACATATTAGAGCTTGCTAATAATAGATCAATGTTTTAAAGCCTCTCGCAGTTAAGTGATTGTGTTTGTGTGTGTTTTCATCCACGCATATTTCATTCCTACAGCTCATTTAAGAATATATATGTGTATATATACATGTACTTGTACATATATACATACATATATCATATAACAGTTGGCAGGTGTCATTTATTATGTTTTTATTACATTACTATTAATATGTTTTTCATTACCTTTATTCCTTACTCCAGCAAGATTAAATTTTTATGTAATGAAAAAGAAGATACTTTGAGTACAGGTGTGTGTTTGTGTGTGTGTGTGTGCATGTGTACTTTTGTGTGTAATGCTTGTAGTATGTGTGTGCATGTGTGGGTGTGTGTGTTCGTGTTTGCATATACTCGTAGAGGTGATAGATTGTTCAATGGCCATCAGTTTGTACTTCGGTTTCTCTGGTGTCCTGCTTTTTATCACATTATATTTAGCAAATGCTAGGACTGGCTGTCATTGCACGAAAACTATTTTCATTCACTTGGCTGGCTTTTTCCGCATTAATTAGGTAATACCTGAAGGAATGATCTAATCATTATAAAATTCTATACTTTCTATTTGATATTTATTGTTTGAAACTTATGATTTGCATGTGTCACATCTTTCATTTTGGAATTATTCCGTATAGTGTTCGGTACATATTAGAGCAGTGTAATATTTTTCTACAACAGTACATCTGGAGAAAACGTGATTTGTCTCAAAACAGTGTGCCATTTGTGTGTCCTGCTCTAGTCTATATGTATCCTTTGGGGGTTTACCAATCAGGTTTCCTTTGCAACAGTTATAGAAGAACAACATGCACACTTAGTGTTGAATAGAATTTTGAAAAATAATGCTATTTTTCCTCTCCCCATTAACTATGCTGAAAATAATATTTTTATAAGTACTTGTATCATTATCATGAGCTCACCCTGTCCAGTTGCTTCATTATATCTGAACTCATTTTAGCAGAATGACTAACTTCTGCCTTTCTTTCCACACACTCAATAACTTGTTTGTCAAAACTATGGCAATGGCATCAGAAACGGAACATTCTGGGGCATTATAGGGGCTGACAAAAAACCAAGATAAATAGGAATAAATTGCAAGAAACTGGATTTTTGGCTGGGCAGTGGTGGCACACACCTTTAATCCCAGCATTCGGGAGGCAGAGGCAGACAGATTTCTGAGTTCAAGGCCAGCCTGGTCTAAAAAGTGAGTTCCAGGACAGCCAGGGTTACACAGAGAAACCCTGTCACGGGAAAAAAAAAAAAAAAAAGAAACTGGATTTGTATACCTACATTACCTACATTAAAAGAAGGCAACTAAATGTTTAGATTCCAGCAGTGGTCCCCAATCTCTGGTGGTTGTATTGCTGGCAATGTGAATAAAAGCTTTCAATTGGCTACAAGCACAAGTTGTCAGGCCTCAGGCCAGGCATCCAGACCCTGCATGGAGCATGAGCCAGGCATATAGGCAGTAATAGACTCGAGATCACTGTGCACACCCTCAAAATGAAGGCAGGCAGATTAGCTCCCTAAAGCAACTCCATCAGCTATGTGCTTCCAGGTAACAATGGGCTTTATTTGCCATTAGAACTTCTCTAAGGAATTGTAAGTAAAACATTTTTATGGAGGTTTGAAAACAATTTTACCTGATTTATACATATACATATACATATACATATACATATACATATACATATACATATACATATACATATACATATACATATACATATACATATACATATACATATACACACATACAATTTTATATATTTATATAAAATAATATGCTTATATGTCTTTATAACGTGTAAAACATATATAATATATATGTGTTATACACACACACACACACTGTTTTTAGACAAATCCCATTTTCTTCAGAGGGATTATCGTATTTTTAGAAAAATATTACACAATCTTCTGTATCAAACAATAGAGAACAAATACAGTATAGAATTTCCTAAGGATGAGATTATTCCTGCAGGAACCACCTAATTAGTGTGGAAAAGTCAATGAACAAAAATAAAAGATAGCTTTCTTGAAATGACAGAATGTATGTAAATATGTATATATACACATATACACACACAAATATATATATATATATGCATGTATATGTATATGTATATGTATATGTATATGTATATGTATATGTATATGTATATGTATATGTATATGTATATGTATATGTATATATACCCTTTTGCTTTGGCTTTCAGCCTCCTGACTTGGAGGACAGTCTTGAGAATGTTTGAAAGTTCACACTTCCAGTATCTATGCTATTAAACATCCATCTTGAGGTCCTTTTCACCATGCTGTGAGGAGAATGACCAGATCCGAATCCATGTCCCTTGGTTCTTACCTTTTTCGTTCTTTGAAATGATGTTCCAGGCTGTTTGGATAGTTTTGATAGTCAAATTTTAATCACAAATAAAGATTGGTCAACTGAAACACTTTCAAACCTGCTGTTCATAGAGGTTATATCCCTCACAAACTACCTGTGTTTGCTACCTAAACCATTCCCCATCCTTATATAACCTTGCCTCCTACTAAATAAATGCTGCCCCAATTTAACGACATGTTGTTTTCTTGTTAGCAAATACCCAGCAGCATCTTATTTGCACTTTATATTGTAAAACAATATGTCCTGTATATGTTAAGATTGTCTGAGACCCCTGTATGGGACACTGAGACTGTCTCCTGAGATTTTCTGGTCTCAGTGTTTGAATTTATTTTGAGAGGGGGCATTTAGTTTTGCACAGAGCTCTAGGATCTGGATTCAGCATCTTTGCTTTCCTTTTGTGCTTTCCATTCCCACAGCTTTCATATCTATTTTTACCCATGTTTGAGGTCTTTCTAGGTTCATATAACAGCTCAGTCACACCACAGTTATCTGAAACTATATCTTAGCTAAAGATTTTCCCTAGTCCATTATAAAGTATAAAAGTAGAAAATAAAATATAATTAATGGAATGTTTTCTTCTGTCCAGACAGGAAATTTAAATTTATCTTGAGACAAAGAGAAAAGGCATGTGCTATTTGTGTGTTTCCTGTTGTAAAGCTATTTATTAATAGCTTCTTTTATGTAAGAATTTACATCAGTTTGAAACTGAAACTTTTGCCAGTGTAGAGAGTATGTCTGTGTACTTGTTTAGGTATATTAAAAATGTAATTACTATCAGCACCTCACCAACATTTTGATTATTAAAACATATAATGTTACTAGAGATATATAATCATTTATAAAACCAGGAGCTGTATTCCTGACTGGATCACTATCATGTGACTCCTTACTGTTGATTTTTTTCTAATTTTTATATTAATGACTACAACAACCATCGGAAACAATTCATAACACATGTAAAGAAGTGTGACCTTGTTGTCATGCTCATAAGAGAACCCCACAGATTACAGATTAAAAATTTTCATCTTACATATATTCACAAGACTATTAGCTATAGATTTCTTCAAAATGGAAATTAGCAAAATATGAAGAACTGAATCAGAGCGAGCCTGGCCTAGTGTTTTAGTTTAAGCTGCTCACCCCTAGGTCTGTACCCTGCATGTGTCTGTAAAGAGATGATCTGGCAAATAATGAAACTTTACAAACCCCACAGTTTCACAAAACCATTGTACAGCTATAATAAATGAGCATAAATGTTAATTCTCATTCAACAGAGAAGAATGGGAAGCATTCTCCATACTCTAGGACCATTCAGTTGCTCTTCATTTAAGATGCTACAAGCTTAAAAGGAAACCATGAAATCATTAACATGGAATTTTTCCTAGATGGAAGGTTTTATGTTTTTTATGTTTTTCATGGCCTAAGATACTGTTGGAGAAAAATAAGGAAGAGCATGGAAACAGCATTCCGTCTTCCAACACTGATTCATGAGAATGTAGACAAGGGCTTATCTACACCCCGGAACATTCCAGCATGCTAAATTATCTAAATCTGAAAATGTTATTAATTGAACAGTCAGTATTTCAAAAACCAAGTGAGGAATGCTAAATGATTGTCCCCAAAATGGGTTTGAATTTTATTTATTAAATTTTTTTCCAATCTGAGGCTAGAAGGTATTTTATAGTTCTTTCCTCATGCATACCTCTTACAAATGCTCACCGACTTTGACCTGCTGCTTAGAACGTACACAATAAGCATTCTTGGGATGAGTTAAATGTATTATTCATAAATGACTATTAATAATTGCTTTTTGTGTGGTAGAAATAGTCACTGTGTGTGTGTGTGTGTGTGTGTGTGTGTGTGTGATCAGAAGAGGAACAACACAACTGTGCAATTGTGGGCAGTGAGTGGAAACAGAATAATTTGCTTTTAATTGGACAGAGAGAAGCAGAGAGAACATTCTACACAAGGGACTGAGCAGAGATGAATCTGTGAAGTTTTTACAGATCCCAGCACATCATTTGAGCACCATCCATAGCATGAAGGGCTCTGATATGCTCTGTGCATGTAGAAGTAAACAAGGAGAGACTGTCAGGACAGTAGAGTCCAGACCTTGGAAAGAAATCCTGAATTGTATTTTGACTATACATGTTACCTATATGTCCATAACCTCTAGCTTCTATGACAGTGAAATGGGAACATGATTACTAGTGTCTCGGGTTATCTTACAGATTCGGGTTAACACACATCAAGAGCCTGTCTTCCCTCAAAGCTGCAACATTTTGTCGTTCACGCCAATGGGAATGTTGCCCTCATCTTTGCTTTTAAAAACAACATGGGCAAGAGTAAATGACTGACTTGTGTTAGATAATTATGACACTGTTAAAGAAGTGCTGTCATATCTTGCATTTCAAACTGTGATTGGAGGGTCAGCTGCATTAGCAGCACCTGCAACCTCACTAAAGACGCAAACTCACAGACATTCCTTCCTCTTTTCTGCCCTCCTGACTCTGGACAAGCATTTAACAAATGCCAAGACGGTTCATGTGCATATTAAAGTGTAGGAAACACTGCTCTAACAGAAACATGTTGGGAGGGGAAGCAAAGACTGATTAAACAGTCTTGAGAAACCCGTGTGAGACTTCTTATAGAGATCGCCGTTTAGTGGGATTCAGAGAGAAATTCTACACTCTAGTGAATTAACTTCTTTCCGACATTGGAATTCTTAGTTCAGAATATTCCTTACAGATCTACCTCCTGGACGTCATCATTTTCATGTCGCTGACTATTAATAGCCTCCAGTGCTTTAACAAATTAAGGGTGCACAAAAACAACAGTTTCAGGCAGGTGACTCCCTCACACCTGCTCCTATGCATTGCACGACCTCTACCATTTGAGACTGTCAACCTGACCATAGAAGAATGGCCTCAGCAGCGCCTCTTCCAAGCAGCACAGACTGTTGTCATGTCATTAGAAACTCTAGTTTAAGCAGAAGGTCTTGACACGCCTTGGTTCTTCCCAGGTCAGTAGTAAAGACTAAGGTAAGAGTCAGCCATTGGAGCTTATTTTAAAAATACCCAGCTTTTATAGGCTGACCCTGGAGGCCAATTTGGCTTAACACTCATTTTCTTTTTAATGTTAGAATTGCTTTATCTTATTTGGAGCCACGTGGTTCCATTCACAGAGTCAGCAGGTGGCTCCAATCCTGTAATTATGATCGTGATTGTCGACTGCCAAGGCACGAAGGGAAACCATGTGAATCCACTCGGATGTTCTTCAGTGAATTGGTGCATATGTTTCTTGATGTAGCGCTTTTCATAACTCTCCCCATAGCAATAAAACTATTAGGGTAGTAAAATATATACATTTTAATTTTCTTTAAAAATGCCATAAAATTCAATTAACTTCTCTTTTCAAAATAGCAGTTCACTCTGGAAAACTAAGGGTTTCCTAACTTGAAATTACACATCCCTTGTACTGACTTAGTGATTTCCATTAATGCCTTAATCTGTGCACCCACTCCGATTCTTGCAGCCTTATCTTCTCCAGTCCTTTTGTTCCTTATCTTTCTACAAGATTTCTCCTGGCAGCAGTTGTAACGGAACTCTTTATACACTGGGTTGCCCCTCCTCTTTTGTTTCATTAATTGGAGGGAAAAGGGGAGATGAATAGCCTGGACAAAGCACACAAATTTCGGAGTTATAATTACCTAGGAGTTGAGGGAAATGTCCTTTAGTGCTCTACCTACAACTAATGAGGAACGAGCAGAGGTTTTATTTATCAGGCTACAATAGAGTCTGACTAGCCCCTGCTTCACTAATCCATGAAAATGAACACTCCTCCCATATTTTTAGACTGTTCACCTTCTACTCAGAAGCAGTTTAATAGCACAGAGTTGAGAAAGGTCTCCTGGTGCTTGGGTTTTATTACTTTCCCTGACTAAAGTGCACACATTTCCTAGCATAATTATACTCCGGTTGTCACAATAAATGAACACAGTATATTTTATGATACAATTTACTTTCTTATTATCTTGTTTGTTCACACATCTCTCAGACTTTATAACCCATGGGGAGCTTCTGCGATCATTGGTGAATGGAAATTAGTGAAGTTTTCTATTTTATTTGTAGCTTGATTTTTTTTTAATTTCAATTGTAAAAACCCATAAATCAGGTAGACAATACATTTTGCCCACTCTTGTGGAGAGGGAGGGGAAGGGGAAAAGGGGAGGGGGGAAAAGGGGGAGAAGGAGTAGAAGTCAGAATTAGTTAAAAATAAACATATAATATTAACATTTCAGGCCTATTGACATGTTTTAGGAATTATCCAGATTGATGGGAGAATAGTTGTGATATATAAAATAAATTCTAATGACAAAGAGAAAATTATTTAAAACAGAGAACAAGGTAATTGTTATTCAGGAATTATGAATTATATCATTTTTGTAAAGGATTTTGACATTTCCCTTCACACCAGAAAAGTCACTGGGCCAATTAACCAGAAAATAAATACATATGTTCCAATTATTGGAAGATTTAACATGTTTCTATCTGATCATAAATCAGCATACACCTTTAAAAACTTTTAAAAATTACTCGGTACATAAGAGGTGAAGAAGATCCCTTGTTCTATAATTAAATTTCTTCACATAAAGTTTTTATTTTAAATCATAAGAAGAAATTTTATTCAAGATCCACTGTATTCCTAAATTTCTACATGGTGTTGAGGTGGAAAGATCGGTGAAATGGAAAGAGGAGAAGGCTAGGAGGGAGAGTTTGAGGTTAGGATGTCAATGGGCCTACACATGATGTGTGCACTTTGACAATGTCAGTTAATCCAATTACGTTTCATACTTAATGTGGTAATAACTATAAGAATCATAAAAGTTAAGTAGACTACAGAAAGTTGTTGAAATTAAGGAACTGAATAGACTGTTAATTGTGTATGATTTACTGGGAAAGGTTTAACATAACAATGGCGGATCCCACTGTATCAGAGCATACAATTCTATACTGTAAAACACAGAATTACAAACACACACTCTCTAGGTTGAATGCTAAGTTTCAAATGATGGCATCATTTTGGAAGGTTCTATAAACTGGAGGAGGTGGGGCCTAGATAAAAGAAGCAGGTCACCGGGAAGCCTTTGCATAGCTTGGCTTCCTGCCCTCTTTGCTCCCCTCCCCGTTTCCCATCTCTATTCATAATTGTCTCTCCCCTCCCACATCTACCCATGACCATGATGTTTTGCCCAAGTGCACAGAACAAGCTACCATGTGCTGAAACTTCTGAAACTATCAGCCAGTGTAACTCCTTCTTCCCTTGAGTTGCTTCTGTCAAATATTTAGAAACACTAATGAGGAATGTAGCAATTTAGTACTTAACCAGCATGATAGAAAATACTGTAATATCCACAGACCTTATGAATAGAACAAAGCTCATAATGTAGGCCATAAAGTTCACAAAAAAATGTCTTATGTCCATTTGATAGAATGCTGAAGGTGAGCAAGTCAGTGACTTGTTTTGGGACCTACCTCCTGACAGAGCAGTGAGGAGGAACAGAAGGGTGAAGACATGGACATGTGTCCTTAGTCCTGGGAGTCCTTCTAAAAACAGTTCCCAGGCCTCCCCTAGTGTGAGGACTGACACAAGTAATTGCACCTCAGATTTCCCTGTTTCTCTTGCTGTAGCCTATCTTTAGTTGGGGTTGAGAGCTCTACCCACCAACAACATGGACAGAATCTCCTGCTGGTGTAAGGGTTAAGGTTATCTACCTAGTTCAACAAGGAAACTGTAAGAAGCAAAAACGAAGCTATGGGCCTTTCTTCATGCAACCCATCAAGAAGTGTACCTCAAGATGGAGAAGATAGAAGTAGTCCCACAATCTTTTACACTGGGGGCTTATTTTTGAGTTGAATACAGCCTCTTTATAAAGGATTTCTCACTGACCTTAATGGTGCATTTCTTACATGCTCTAGGAGTTAAATGAAGAAAGGTCATTGTTTTCTGTATATGCTGGTTAAAACTATTTCCAGTAAGATACACAGACTTGCGACAGTTAAAAACTTGACTTTTCCCAGCTGGCTCATTTGTCACTATTCCCTGATTTAGAGAGAAATGTGTGGAATTTATCCTTTTGAGTGGTTGTGTTTCCTGATTCAGATTGCTGTCTTGGTTCTCTGGACTGTTGAGGATAAAGTCTGTCAAAGAGAAAGTCTTGGTGCTGTTTGTATGAAAGGTGATGAGCTTCCAAAAGGAAATTCTGCTTGTACTGTGGCAGCAGGAACAAACTGTGGGTGCAGTGAACCCTGGTTACAGCTATTTCTTGTTAAATTAACAATGCTAAAGATTAGGCCAATGAAAGTGAGACAGACACACTTCTGGCCACACAATTTAAAGGAACAGGAAAGATCATAATTAAGATAAATCATACCTTAGTGCAAAATTGACAGAACCAAAATAATACCAAGAGCTAAAGAAAATAGCATTACTAAGTTTTTTCCTACCCCAGGCTCCGTGTTAGTTTATAATGCACTTCTGTGACTAATCCTATGTGTATTTATAAAATTTGTATTTGTCTATTATACAAAATGCATTTTATCTTACCTTATAATCTTAATCTCTTTAGGGTTTTATTTATGTGTGTGTGTGTGTGTGTGTGTGTGTGTGTGTGTGTGTGAGACGAATAACCCCTATACTTGCTATATTTGTGTCCTGCTACTAATTATGCTCCTGGCCTCTGAACTCTAGTATTTTAAAAATAATAGTTTCTATTTAAGGCATTCCTTTAGATTATTACTTGTCTTGATGACTGAGGATTCAGGGTCCCCTTTGATGTCATTCTTCAGGTAAGTGCTTTTTGTCTCACTCAGCCAGTACCAAAGACTTAGCTAGTCAATGGGTCGTTTGAATAGTCAATCTACACCTTGAACTACGACTTGCTTTTATTAAAGTAATCTATAATGCTGTAAATCAAAAGACAAATTAAATTTACTAACCAACAGGAATATGGGTGTAATAATTTACCTAGGGGAGCAGCTTCCAACAGGCATGTCATAACCAACTGTTATTGTGTTCTCTTGAATTTCAAAACATTAATTTCAGACAATTCTGCCTAACTTTCTTTTCTGTATGATCTTATTACTTTTATGTGTATTTATTTTTTATGTGGCAGGAAATGAAGACCCCATGACTAAAATGAAATACTTTCCTATTACATTACATTATTAGATAGTTAAGACAAAGCATTTTTAATCAAAGAAGAAATAAAACATTAATTGCACTGTCTGAGCTCTCCCTCACAGCCATGATCTGTGAGTATCTCTAAGTGAAAGATAAACTGTTAGTCATCCACTCACATTGACGATTAATCCCGTCCAAGGTGGTTCTCAGCCACTTAGTCACCCAGTCAAAACTACTCTTAGAGGACCACTAACCTTCACAGTTTCAAAGCTGTGACATATTTTTCATTTATTATCTTAATCTTTCATCATAGTTTTATGATTCCTTCTAGAAGCAGAGTCCATACATGATATTAGACACACAGCTGGCCTCTTACCTCTGTGACCTGTCCTTGGGTGGTTGAACCTCTGCTGCTCTGTTTTCAAATGTTATTCAGACTCAATTCCAGATTATTCTTCATTTGATCTCCATTATATCTATACAATCTCATGTATTTACATGTCCTTAGGCATGTTGTGTGTGCCTACTTCTCTGCTGTCCATAAGCCAGACTTCTTACTTTTAGGTTTTTACATGCCAATCTGCATTAGATGTATCCAGATTACCAGAAGGTATGAGTGAGTTAGACACACAGCTTTGGCACTTCTCACCCCATGCTGCACCTTCCTTTCTTACTCTCACCTTAGCAAACAATGCCTCATTTTATTTCGTTAGATAAGCTTTGTAACTAAATCCACAAATAGTTTTGTATTGTAAACAAGCGTCAATATCTGTTTCTAGATGTGATCCTATTTTAAAATTTCCAAAGTATCACTACACTACTGAATGAATGAGTGGGTGGGTGTATATAGACAGATCCATAGATCATTAAGTCATTGCCAAACTAGCAGAAATTACCATCGAATGCTTATATAACTCTATAAGACTCAGCAATACTTTGGAAGAGTTGGTCTTTCATTTCAAGTCATGCCTCTATTTCCTCTGCAGTATGTCCTTAAGTAGTTGTGTGTGGCTACTATAATGACAGGAAACTACCAAATCAGGTGCTGTTGAGTGATCATTGTTTTATACAAGTTTTCAGGAATTCACAATAACATTTTCATTATCTTTGTTGTCCATGATCAAATTAATTTAAAAAATATTTTATGTTTCTAGGACATCATCCCTACTTCCTTCTCCTAAAACTATACTTACCATAATTGATTTTTAAAACAAACAAAAAGAAAAAGTCCAGAACAAGTTGTACAGTTTGTTTCCATAGAGTGGGTGTTTGGACAAAATGCATAAACCCCATTCTTTTTCTATTAGTCTCTTGGGAAATGTAAACTGTTTTTTAATCTTTCTCACCTACTGCTGGAAGGAACAGATGTCATTCTTTCCAATTAAAGTGATACTGGTGAGCTTTTATAATAATGTAAATTAAGTCCTGTTAGATATCTCATGTGATTGGTAAGTTGCATATACTTTTTGATTTTAAAGATATAGGAAATATATCTCCACACATAAGTAAGTCCTTTTAAGTGAGTTAATTAGAAAAAAAGAGAGATAGAGGACAAGAAAAGTAAAGAACACTCATGTTTCATTTACCATAAAGAATTACATAGTTTATAAGTTGGGAAGTATTGAAAAATAGTATGGAAATAGATGCAAATTTTTACCAAACTGTCTACTTTGTTTGAATAATAGTGATGTATTATCAATATATAATTTCCAAGATATTTAAAATAATATGTGATCTTCTATAATCTTACATAGAAAAGCTGAGATCACACATTTTGTTCAAAGTACCAAATCCTCAAGGAACTAAATTTTCCTAAGGAAATTCTATGACTTCCACTTTTTTCGAACTTTCTAAACCTGTGTAAATGTATGTGTAAAATTTATATCTAATTAATTAGAAAATACCTCTGATAAATACTTAAAATAACTATAACATTATCTTACTATAAATCCTTTTTCCTGAATGCAACTATGCATGGATTTTAAGTTTATTTCAAAACCAAATAAAATAATTTGCTTGAACAACTAAAAAAAATCATTATATGTTTTATACATAAAGACTATAAAAGATTGAAACATGTAAACATGTATTTTCCTAAATTAAAAATATGATCCCTAAGGGAAAATCACTCTAAAAGGAAATAGACCATTGGTAGCATCTCAAACTGTGCTGTGGCTAGAGGGGTGTGAGGTGGCAGGGCATCAGGAGGATGGGGATGGTCCGGATGCAACCATATGGCCCTAGTGATGTGTCTGTGTCTCAAGGATGCCTTTGCTGCCTGCCTTATGTGGTTATCTACTACCCACCAGATATGTCTTATTCTCATTTTATGTGTGATTTTACTTTCTAAACATAATGCACCCATCAATCAAAACCCACATCCAAAAATTACTTATGATTAAAATGTATATATCTGTATTCCATAGAAGTAGAAATGCAATCAGTTTTGCCTTAGTTTTCTATCTTCTTTTTAAAAAATAAATAAAAAGAAAATTACAGTCAGAATTAGTTTCAGAAAACTAGATCCTTTGTTTTGGGGGCATGGAATGGCTCCTGGACCATTATTCCATCACCAACTTTAAACAAGGCTAAAGGTAAGCTTCGCTCTGTCATTGGGCTTCTGAGTGGTCCTCGACCCTGCTTTTACCTCCTTTGTACCAAGCCTACCTCTCCTTGCTCATTAAAAACTGTGTAAATCCCTACCTTGATTTCATTGTTTATATTGAAGTTCCAGACTGTAATGACCTGCTCTCTTGCTCTTGACCAAGCAAATCCTGGTAATTGTTTAGGATGAGTTAGGGTTACACTTTCTTATGTATTCTTGCTTCCCATTCTCTGTCTGGCTGTAAATGATTTGGGTTGGCTTTTGTAATGGTTGGCATAGGTTCAAGTCCATGCTCTGCTAAATCACTTGCTATGAAACTGAAGTGCTTAATCTTAGCTAACTGCAAGTATATGGGAATCCTTTAAATATGTGATACTATAAGTCTGGAAAAGACTTGGCTAGCACATAACACCTTTTCAATGATAATTATTTTTAAATGTATAGTAAATGATTATAAATATGTAATAAAGTAATTACTATTTATAATAATAAATATCGCAGAGACACTTAGAAGAATGGAGATTTTCCAGCTATCTCATATAGTCAAGCAAAGCACCTTTTTCTGAGCGTTCAAAACTATTCTTTCTTGTGTGATATACCCTTAGTTTTGTTGATATTAGCTTCCTATAAATAGGTCTTGTAATTGGTTGAAGCAGTGACTATGTATTGCACTTTTGATTCAGAGCATCATACACTTCTGCTGAGCCACTGAATACTAAACAAGATGACTCTCTAGAAGCATCCAGAGAGAGTCTGAGACAAACATCTACCTGCCATATGTCCTGATAGTCTAGTTAGAATTGCACCACATTACAACATCAAATATTAAAATTCTGGTGGGAGGAAATAAACACCAATCCTATAGACCAGATAGTGCCTTTTAAAGGCAAGCTATAAGAACTCATCACAACCAATACAGATCCAAAGAGGGTTGTCTTATATACAGGTATAGCCTTCCAATGATAATCTACTGTAAGCAGATGAGGCAACATTCTATACTGAAAATAGTAATAACAAGTCAGCTGCCAAGTGGTAAGTCAAGGTGACCACAGAGTGCACTGTCACCTTAGAAGCTACCTGACTCTACTGTTTCATGTCATGGTTCCACATGAATGGAGCTTCTACACCATGCCTTCCCTCCTATATGGACAGCCATTACTTTAAACTGTGAGCTATAAGTTGTTTGGTCACAGAGAATTTGGTCAAATAGTAGGTTACACTGACTTGCAAGGAGTGAATACAGCCCTAGATGCTCTTTTCCTTTCTTCTTCTGTGTTAGGCTTAGATGCTATGTATCATATGAATTAAAACCTTATTTCAGTGATTAACACACGACTTATTAAGCCTTTTAATACTGCACTAGGTCTTGGGACCATTTCTTTTTAGGGCATTTGAGGATGTTACCCCCTGCTATATTTAAACAAAAATTAAGAAACTAATCTGTGGCAAAGTTTAGCAGTTGTCAGTCTTCACTCCTTGTGTAAGATCAACATGTGCTAGATGGTGCTGCTGCTTTCCAAGTTGACATGGTGGGACAGCATCTGTCCTCAAGGTGTAACCTGCAATTATTTGTCCACCGACAGATAATGAAGCCTGCACACGAAAGAAGCTCTGTCTCTCACCTCTAGGTTAGTTGCTGCACATCCAACAGTATGAAAGGCCAAAACTCAGGGTTCTTGTGCACTAAGGAAAGTACTATCTCAGCCTTATGGATCTTCTGACTCTACTGGTGGTCAGTGGGGACAAATCTCTTGGGTAGTAAGAAGCTCAAGTCCCAGGAGAAATGGCTGGAGGGTTTTATTTGGTTGCTTTTTGTTTGTTTGTTTTTGTTTTTTATTTGTATTTATTTTTCACTTCTAGCTGTACTTTTTAGATGATTCCACAGCTATCTTTATGTAAAAAAATGATTAGGGTTGCAGGGTCATCTTGCTTGAATGCACAACTAATCACCAGAAAAAAATGTGTCTTCTGTCTAATTGGAAGTGATTTTATATTGATGCCTGCTAAGATACAAACATTTTCAAGTATATTTTAATGCATTTCAGAAGCTGCAGTTAGAGAGCCTGCAAATGTCATTTTTCAGTAGAAAGATGCATTGCATGTAGCCAAGTAGTAGTTAAGAACTTATTAGCAGATTTTGAAGACGAAAGTGATATCTTATCTTTCTTTTCCGTTTTTCCCTTTTTCTCACTGTTTCGCCAAAACATGATATAAAGAAGCCCAGTAAACACAGAGGTACTTGCAAGTGCAACAGCATGTTTACTTGTGCTGAAATTAATTTTCACTAATGTAGAATATATGGCAATATAATGTGTTTTCACAATAACTGTAGCTCTCTTCTTTCTTTATCTTTCTGTGTCCTTTCTCAAGATATTCTTAAGCAATAAAAGATAAGACTTTAAATAGGACTTGCCTAAATGAAAAAATGGACACAGAGGCCAGTTTGGCAGACAGAGAGTGGATCTCAATGGTAGAGTATGTTCTTCACATGCATAAAGTTCTAGGCTTAGTCCTAAACACTATAAAAAAAAAAAAAAAGAAAATAAGTCCAAAGCTTGCTTTGGCCACTTTGAGTAGATTATGTCCTTAAGAATGCTTTGTTCTGGGTCTGACTTGCCTCATGAAGGTGGATTATCTCCAGCTTTGTCAATTAGCTCATGAATTTCATAATTTCATTACAACTGAATTCTGTTCCATTGTTTATATGTACCATATTTTCTTTATCCATCAGTTGATGTACATCAAGATTGTTTCATTTACTGGCTACTGTGAATACAGGAACAAAACGATGAACAATCAGGTCTGCCTGTAGTAGGATAGAGAGCCACTTGGGTATATATGTGCTCAGCAGTGGGATGGCTGGATCATATGGAAGGTGTAATTCTAGCTTTTGGCAGAACCTTAATACTGACTTCTTTAGTGTTTGCAGCAGTTTGTAGCTGCAATAGCAATGGATAAGTGCCCCCTCTATCCATACCCAAATTAAATTTTCATTTGAATTGTTACCATTGTTTTCTTTATGATAGCTATTTTGAGGGACATGATGTGAAATAACAAAATAGCTTTAATTTTCATTTTCTTTATGGATAAGGCTGTTGAAGTCATTTTGAACTATTTCTCACCCATTAATATTTCTTCTTCTAAAATTCTGGTTTGAATGTGTTGGTCCAATAGTCATTAAGAGCACTTGTTGCTCTTGCAGAGGACCTGGGTTCAGTTCCTAGAAACCACAGAGTGGTTCACAGCCACCTGCAACTTGAGATTCAGGGAATCTTATCCTTATCCTTCCTCTAACCTCTTCAGGCATCATGCACACAAATGGTTCACAGGTATACATGCAGGCAAAACACACACAAAATAGAAAGAATCAATTAAAATTCTCTTTAGTTCTATGCCCTGATTTTTATTTGTATTTGTGTGTGTGTATGTGTGTGTGTTTAGTCTTTTAGCTTTTCTGTATGATATTCATAATAATTCTCTGTCAGATACAAAGCTAGTGAACTTTTTTCATTCTACAGCCAGCCTCTTCACTTGATTAATGGTGGTTGCTTGTCCCCATAATATTTTTGCCACTATTGCACCAGTGAGCACATTTTGCCAAGCCAGTGGTTATTGTAGCTTGCAGGGATCACTTGCAGGTAATGTTGTTGATTACTTTCTCCCTTAGTAGCCAGTGCAGAACCTCTAGCACTATGAAACTTAACCAGCGTAAACGACACTTTCACATGTCCTACGACTCAAGTATACTATGTTTCCATCAAATTCTGGATGGGAACACAGAATAATGGCAATAGTTCATCATGTATTGGATTTTTTTTTTTTTAAGGAAAAGAGGGAGGTCAATCAGAAGCCAATAACCAACAACTCAAAAGAAGTAATTAGCCTACATCTGGTACTAGGATTTTCATTTGATAGCTTATGAGGACTTGTCTCCCATTGTGTGTGTGTGTGTGTGTGTGTGTGTGTGTGTGTAAAGATTTAACAGCCCATCTACAATAGTAGGTTCCACATGGCATCTTCCAAGGTCTTCAATATTAGGTACCTTACACTGTACTTTTTTTTCTTTTCCTGTCTGAAGTGTGGGTGAAGTTTCATCCCTATCTGAGGCAATTTTCTTCAGGCATACGTGGGCTGAGAGGCTATGCTACTTATGCTGCAGTAGATTTTCCACGCACACACATGCCTAGCTATAATCTAGGACTATTCTTACAGTGGATTCCCCGTGTTATAAGAAGAAGAGAACATGAAACTGAAAGGTAGTGAGAGAGTTGGAGGGAAAGGGTTGGAACGAGATAGACTTGATCAAATCTCATGGCACGTATGAAGAAAAAAATTTTTTTTTAAAGATTTATTTATTTATGTAAATACACTGTAGCTGTCTTCAGACATTCCAGAAGAGGGCGCCAGATCTCGTTACGGATGGTTGTGAGCCACCATGTGGTTGCTGGGATTTGAACTCTGGACCTTCGGAAGAGCAGTCGGGTGCTCTTACCCACTGAGCCATCTCACCAGCCCGAAAATTCTTAACAAAAAGTCAAAAGAGGTATGGGAGGAAGAAAGAGAAAGAAAGATAGGAAGGAAGGAAGGAAGGAAGGAAGGAAGGAAGGAAGGGAGGGAGGGAGGGAGGGAGGGAGGGAGGGAGGGAGGGAGGGAGGGAGGGAGGGAGGGAGGAAGGAAGGAAGGAAGGAAGGAAGGAAGGAAGGAAGGAAGGAAGGAAGGAAGGAAGGAAGGAAGGAAGGAAGGCAGGCAGGCAGGCAGGCTGCTAGAAAAATGAATGCAGTTTGGGTAGATATAGTATGTTTTTGTATTGTTTCTGTATGCTGTAAACTAAGAAACACTTGACATGATTAGGTTTTCTTATAACGTGTATTTTCTGGAGAGATAGTGAGTATTTATATTCATACAGTAACTGGAAAGTTGGTACCCATGTGTGACTGTCCTAGATGTCCTAGATGTCCTTTTGGAAAAGGAAAGCTCTTGTCTAGCACCACATTGTTGAGAACCATTTGACAAAGGTACCCTATGTGAACTGAGTAGTTTGCCTCTGGCAGAAGCTAGGGTTTGACTATTGTCGAAGGTAATTATGATTGTTATTAAGAGACAAATTGCTTTGGGAGATAGAAGAATCTCATCTAAGCCCTCCTCATCCTAGTTTTGAGATACACTTGGGAACCTCCAGACATTCTTGGGAATTACAATACTACTGCAGCAAAATCAATTTTACTTTGCCCTACTTTTTAAAATATATAGTGCATAGCACTATTAAAAGAAACAGAACATGAACATGAAGTTGTGTTAGTGAGGATGGGTAATATAGGAGAATTTGAGGAAAGGGAAAGTATAAGATCAAAATATATTAAGGAAAATATTAAAAAGAAATACATTCCTTTTTATTACAATGTGATGAGAATGGCTTGAAGGGTGGATAGAACATCTAATGCCTGGATGGTGCTCTGTTTTTAATGTTTTTTATCTTCAAATAAGGCAATATTCTCTCTGAAACCCATTAGGATATAATAAATATAAAATGAGATTTTATTTGAAAATACACCTTGGAACAAAATATATTTATATCAACACATATTCTTAAGGTAGAAAATTCTGTTGATAGTTGTATATTTAATAACAGAACAGGAAAATAATCTACTAAAATTGTGGAACATATGCTATACTTAAAATTATTTCCTCATTTGTAAAACCTTGAATTAGTCATTAAATATTTCAAAAGCTAGGCTTTTTAATCCCTAAAATAAACATGCTTGGCTATGTTTTGTTAAAGACTAATGTACTCCCAAAATTCTATGACTCTAGCAAGCAAAACCAGATCTTCAAGTCTTTGAAATATTAAAAACTGATGTTTCAAAGTGTATTGTTTTCAATTCAGTGCATCTCGATTTAGCTAATATTTTACTATCCATGGGAGTAAATGACTTACTTAGTGATGCTGTAGAATTTTGGTGGTGAGAGGTAGTTTTGAACCCACTCCCCCTATCTCCAACTAGAGCAGACAGCAGGCCACATCCTCTTCTACACTTAGCAACTTTGAATGTGCCCAGTATTTCAGGCTGTTTCCTTTTGTACATATAACCCTCTGAGTATCTTAATATGTGATTTCATTTTGAAAAATACGTGCTTACATCTCTAAAATATAATTTGTTACACCAGGATTTTCATTGAGTTTTGACAGGAGATAATTTAATCTTAGTAAATACAATACTGTATTCTGACACAGATACAAATATGTGGGCAAGCTGGGTTGGCAAATTTCACAGCAATTTTAATGTGTTTCCATTTCTGGATATGCAAGTCTGAATTACAGAAAGGAAGAAAAAATAAAAGGTGGTCTTGGGAGCATGGCGATGAGGGGGAGTTCTAACATGTGCACCTCCAGACTGTAATCACTGCTTTTTACAATTCTATTCCAGGGCCTCAACTTCTGTTGGGAACAATCACATTTAAAAGAGAAAGATCAATTAGTTGGTGTAAGGATCATCTAACAGTTAAGAATAAGCCCCCCTCCCCCAAATGCCTTTTCTGCTCCACATTGTTTCTCTCAGGTCAAATCTGGTATCCAGCTTGTAGGGAAATGCCATTGCTGATTCGAAAGCCTCACTCTCCCGAGGCAGAGGTGCTCCTGGTTACACTCTCAGTCTCAGGAGATACTCATAGGAGGCAGCCCCTTTATTCATTTTGTCCTTTTCTGAAGAGTCCTGTAATGAAGAAATCCAGGTGTACCAGAAGCAGGAGGTGTGGCAGTATTTAGTTTGAAAGTCAAATCCAAGTGAAACTCAAATACCTCCAGGAGAGTGAAAGAGCAGCTTGTTCAGTTGCTGCTTCAATTAGCAGGAATTTTGTGGCCAAGAGAAAAAAAACAAATGTTCTACCATCTGCTTTTATTTCTGAAGCTGCTTCTGTACCAGACAACTGACCGCTGCAACCTGCGCACCATTTGCACACAGAAAGTTTTCCCTTCCTTCCTACTCTCCCTTCCCCTTCCCTCCACACTTCTTCCTTGTCTTTTCTGATCCATTTGGGAGATGAACAGCTTCACTAGTTTCTATGTGTGCAGTCCTATAGAAAGAAAGCAGAGCGAAATCCTATCTCTTCCCTGTTAGCTCCCGATCTTTATCCTTGATTCAGCCATCATGTACTCATTGAATGAACAAATACTAGGCAGCTGTAATATATCCAATGATGAAAAAAAAAACATGTAGAAGAACAGTTCTTCATGCTAAGGAGCTTCCAAAGACATAATCAAATAAAATGTTAAATAATGTGTGAAGCAATCAATCATGGCACAGTTAAGGTCAGAACATTTGTGCAATATAAATGTGTATTCTATTTATATTTTAAAGCATATGCATGCATAAACAGTTCAACAAATATTTGATCAATGAATCAGGTAGAAAGCAGATAATGGAAAATACAGCTAAACCAGCTTACATCAAAACTAATTTATTTCATTTTTAATAAAAAGCTTATAACTAAGACTATAGTTGAACTAATGATTTCAGAGTTTAAAATAAGTCATGAGAGGTGAGGGGGTTTCCCATTTCATATATGATAGTTTGTGTATGATAATTGCTTCGCTTCCCACTTTCAAGATGCCAAAATTATTTCATACCAGTAAAGGTATTTGCCTCATTCCACCTTTCTCTTCCATTTCTAAAGTTTCTCTGAAGTTCTTCCTTTTTCAGTTAACCTGTTATTTCAACTGATTTGTTTGTTTATTTGTTTATTGATGACTGATGGTTTTTGTATTTATTTATTTATTTATTTATTTATTTATTTATTTATTGAAGACAGGGATTCATAATAACTCTGGCTTGGCACTCAAGGTGTAGTTCATACTGCCCTCAAACTTGGGTCAATTTTCTTCCTTTTGTGCCTCAATATCTGGGATTATAGGTCTATGCCACCATGCTTGGCTTTAGTGGGTTTATATCTTTCTTGAGTATCTGCGGCTGACATGATGAGGAGAAATCTATGGCACTCACTGTTCATGTGTAGGTCCAAATGGGCCCTCAACTCTCCAGAATACATGAGAGAATACCACTTTTGGGCAGAACACTAACAAAATCTATTGCGAAAGATATGTATTAGTCATCAGATTTAAGTAGAAGGGAAATTCTCAATGGAAGGAGAAATAATGAGAAGTCCAGGCTAGCTTCAATCTTTGTTGAGTTTACCAGATTATAAGTGTAATGGGAAACAAGGTAAGAGAAGCACAGAAGTAGTACTTTAGGCACTGAGATCCCATGGAAGTCTTCTGCTCTACTGGAGTCACAACAGGGGCACAATAAACATTTTTCTAGATAATTACAGAGTTACAAATATGTGAGTAAGGTCAATTAGATAGCTTCTTTGAAAAGATGACTAGTGATCTGTGAAGCTCAAGAAGAAGGAAGACCAAAATATGGATACTCAGGTCCTTCTTAGAAGGGGGAACAAAATATCCATGGGAGGAAGTACAGAGACAAAGTGTGGAGCAGAGACTGTAAGAAAGACCATCCAGAGACTGCCCCATCTGGGGATCCATTCCACATGCAGTCACCAAATCCAGACACATTTGTGGATGCCAGCAAGTTCTTGCTAACAGGACCCTGATATAGCTGTCTCCTCAGAAGCGCTGACAGTACCTGACAATACAGAAGTGGATGCTCTCAGCCAACCATTGGACAGAGCACAAAGTCCCCCATGGAGGTGCTAGAGAAAGGACTGAAGGAGCTGAAGGAGCTTGCAGCCCCATAGGAGGAACAACAATACGAACCAACTAGTACCCTCAGAGCTCCCAGGAACTAAACCACCAACCAAAGGGTACACATGGAGGGACCCATGGAGCTACCTATGTGGCAGAGGATGGCCTTGTTGGACTCCATGGGAGGAGAGATCTTTGGTCCTGAGAAGCCTTAATCCCCCAGTGTAGGGAAATGCCAGGACAGGGAAGCAGGAGTGAGTGGGATGGTGAGCAGGTGGAGCTGGGTTGGGACAGGGGGTTTTCTGAGGGGAAACCAGAAAAGGGGATAGCATTTGATATGTAGATAAAGAAAATATCTAGTAAAAGAAAAAAAAAAAAGAAAAAAGCTAATAAAAGAGTATGTGTGTTGAATTCTTATAGAAAGTCATTCTTTCCTGAATTAAACTGGAGAATGAATGAGAAAGCAGAGAAGCATTACAGGGAAAGGAGTGGCACAATTGGAGCAGGCATGAGCATGGGTGTGGGCACCTTCATTGATCCTCTCAAATGCACTAGAAAGCATGTTCCATAAATTACTCACTAATGCCAGGTAATACAGTAGGCCAGTTACTTAAGCCCAGCATCAGGCTTTATGTGCATAGAGTAACCTTCCAGCTTCTGTTAGTGGTAAGGTTTCCACACAATGATGCCCATGGGGTTCCTGATGTATTGTCAGATATAGCATATAATTCATAATTGTTAATTTATATCTCAGTGCATAAAAAAGATGTGAAACAGTTATTATTGAGGTCGGAGCCTTTTAAAGAAAGTAAGAAGTCAACAAATTTTTGTGTAAGGTATATAACAACTATTTCCACTTTTGCAGACCATAATCTTCATTGCAACTACTCAAACCACTACAACATATGAGTTAATGTCATTGTGTTCCAATAGTACATGATAACAACTAAATTTAAATTGAAAAGTAATCGCACATGCCATGAAATACTCAAATTTTTTGTTTATTTGTTCGTTTTTGTTTTTAAATTGGTGATGTGGGAATCAAACCCAGTGCACTAACATGGTTGGAAAATTGTCTAGCATTGAGTTTATCCCAGTCTCTTTCCATTTCTAATATCCATCCATGTTTTAAGTGTTCAGACTTAAAATTTTACATTACAGTAAATTCTCTTCCAAAGTGTTGGTACACTGCACAGAGTAGTCTTCTCTATTTATTATTCTACTCAATATCACTAAGATTAAAGTGAAATTATGCACAGATGATAAGTATTGGTGTATAGACTTCTTCCTTGAGATGATTATAAAAACATGGTTTGAAAGGTGTGCATGCCTCACTGTAAATTAAGCTTGCTATCACCCCTGATAAACGGACTGACAACAGTAGAATTTAACTACTTTTAGCCAAGGCTTTACGATCCAGAGCTCTGAAGAGAACAATGAGAACAACTATATTCATTCTGGTTCTTTTTTTCCTCCCACTCTCAAATTGTCATTTAATGACTGAGTCACAGAGAGTAAATGTGTGTAAAGAGACAGCATTCTGTTGTGTGTAACATAAATGGCATGCTGAAATGAGGAACATTAATTTGTAGATCAGGACATTTTTTTTCATAACAGACATACAACTGAAGTGCTAAGGAGATGGCAAATGAGCAGGCATTTTGATCAGGTCTAATCCCGTAGGGCTCCATCAGCACATTATGTTTTATTATTCCATTATGCTATGAAAACCCAGTGGTGGAGATATCCTTGGACATTAAAGCCTGCTGGGTACTCTTTAGAAAAGAAAGTGATCCACTGTCTCAGTAACTTAGTAAGTAGAATTTCTATTAAAAATTCATCCGGTTAGATTTTAAAATATTATTTCTGGTAAGGTTTCTGAGAAGGTGGTATGTCACCTGTCCTTGACCTCTTTATCCTGGATCTATTTTTATTTGCTTCAAACACATATTTTTCAAGAGCATTGTCTTTGGTCCTGAATTAGAATGATATCAGTATTGTGGAGAACCATTAGTCCCTGACAGAACTGAAGGTGACGGATTACTGAAGAGTTAAGGAGGAGCTCTAATATTATTTAAATTCTAGTAATACATAATGGGGAGCTTTAAAATCATTTCTGAATTGGGCATATGACACAAATGATTTTGTGGGGGAGGATAGATGACACAATAAAATCAGAGAATGTGAACATAGGTGTTCTTTAATATGGCCACCCTTCTTTGTATGTAGTTACATGCAGTAAAAAAAACCAAAGTCCTCTGTTCACAAATAATAAATATATAAGTAAACAGTGTGGTACTGTGGAAGCTGAGGCATCTGTTGGACCTTTCCCCTCCACTGTCCAGTGGTTCTAATAGCAGCCCATTTACATAGGATGCTGCTAAGTTTCTGGGCTGGGGCTCTATGAACCAGATCAAGGTTTTCACTATGGGTAATTGTTTTCTGAAGACTCCATGTTAAAATATATTATGCTCTACTAAGCACCCAAATACAGGTTACACTAAGCATGCACAATTTTCTTCCTCACTAAATAGTGAGTACCACCGCTCTGATAACCATGTGTTACCACCCAACTCAAGTTCTCATGGAGAACATACAGGAACATTCCCCCAATTAAACAACTAACTACCTTGTGACCAAAGCCATCCTACAAATAGAAACATTTTAATTCACTGACAGGAAAAAAATAGAATATTCATTTGCTGTCTGGAAACAAGTACTTTATCTTGTTACTCGTTACATGTTACAAGTTACTTGTTACAAGTTACTTGATACTCTGTTAGCTTTCATCTCTTCCTAGCTTCTCTTTATTGATGACTCTCTACTGTACTTGAAGCTCGAACAAAGCCATGACGTAGTGGTTAAGAGTGCATGCTGCTCTAGTAGAAGACCTGAGTTTTGGTCCCTAATAGCCACGCCAGATGACTCACAGTTGCCTATATCTCCAACCCAACAGATCTGACATCCTGTTCTGGACTCTGGGCAGCTATATACATACACAACTATGCCCACACAGCTATATATGCATGTTCATAACTCAAATATATATAAAACATGATTAAAATTATGAGAGCAACAATCTTTCAGTGAAAGTAAGCATTAAGGGAAACGTTTTTCTAGAAAAATAAATGTTTGAAATGATGAATTAACCTTAGACATTCCAGACGTTTCTTCATCCCTTATAAAAGAACCCTTTATTTTTATATCTGTTTGCTGACTTTGTATACTAAATTTACTGTTAATTTGTGTGTTTGTGTGTGTGTGTGTGTGTGTGTGTGTGTGTGTGTGTGTGTGATGGCATTCCTGTTGAAGTCAAAGCACAAACTTCCTGTAGTCTGCTTTCTCCTTCCACTATGACAATCCAGGTCAATCATTTGCATTACGTAATTCTCCACATTTAAACCAAATGTAGACTTACATATTGATAATGTGGAGTAAAGAGACATTGTGCTGTGCCATTGTTGCACATCTTCGATGTTTAGATGCTAATGGTTTCTTTTGCACATTTCCTATAACTTCTTCATTATTGAATCCTTCTCACTGTTATTTTAAAAATAAATTTTGGTAGCACTCATGCTTTATTTTCCTAGGCAACACTGCCTATACTCTGAACCTGCCCTCTTAACTTATAAAATATCACTAGATCATCTATTTCCCTGTATAACTAAAAAGGAGAATAAAGACTCTAGATGTCAGCGAGCATACTGTCTTCATATCTTAACATGAAAAGACCGTAATATTTATCTAACTCTCTCATGTGTATAATAAGTGCTGTAACTGTAAAATATGATTCTAAATTTTCAAATCTTGAAAGGTGGTAAGTTAATTTAATCAAGTATGTGTACTTTTGCCTGGAAGATGAATACCGCTTCAAATGTATCATACCATTAGAAAACATTTTGAGGTTTGGTTGCTACATTCCATTCTTCAGCATGGATCATGGACTGGATTTTCAGTGGACATTTTCAAGGATGAATGCAGCAAAAATAACTGCTTTCCTTATGGGAAATGAGAGAAAATTTTTACAAGACTGATCTAGGAAGCACTGATACATTAGATTTAAATTGTCCTAGTAGAACTCACTTATGCTTCAGAAATTTCTCTCTATTCTAAAAGAGATGTCGTAGTATACTTGGAGGTATGAATGTGAAAGACAAGATGCAACACATTTGGTTGTTAAAAAGTTCAAAACACATGTACCTTTAAATACCCATTTGAGCAATGTACCAAAAGCTCAGAGATTTTTTGTTGCATTAATTAAAGTGAAATTAAAATAACACCTTTTCATTGTAAACAGACACTGGGACAATTGTTTTTTATTTGCAAGTACTATACTGTTTGACTTATTGGAAGAATGAGACCACTTGCCTACACAGCACATCATAGTAATCACAATGAAAACCCACGATTGGTGTTATTCATGTGGTTGTAAACTTAGTCCTGGGGACTTTCTCCATGAGTAAGTATCTAAAAAGAAAAGTGAAATTTGAAATTTTCATGTAATCATTTGGACAGAACATCAGAAAAAGAAAAGATCAAGTTTCCAAAAGTACACAGCTCAACTCCTTTCAATAATATAATTTCATTTTAAGCACTACAAAATCTGTAGGTACAGTTCCCAAGTGAAAAGATTTTTTTTGTGTGTGTGTTTCCGTAACAAATATCACCAGCAGATGCAAACTGGGGTGGGTAGTGATATAAATAAAATGTCCGCAATTCATCCTCATTCTGTAGTTTCTTCTTTTTGAAGAATACCAGGGGGCCGATGTTCAAGGGCATCTAAGAAAGAACAGAGTTCTCAGAAAGGTGAGCAGCTATGACAGGCCACCATTGCATCCCTGTTGGGAATAACAGATGATAGCATAGTTCTTTGTGTCAGAGGCATCGCTGTTTGGAAATCTTTAGATCAAACTTGCAAGAAGAAAGAATAATTGAATGGATCCTAGGACGGCAACCAGAGCAGAACAAAGCTGAAAGAAGTGTTTAGAGTTCAATCGTTACACATTTAAAATTTATAAAGAGCAAGCTGTACATAATTGTCAGCTTAATTCTGACTCTAGTTTTACTAAAAATGTTTTTCTTTCTAAATCTTTCTCCACCTATTTTTCTTCTTCAACCTTCAAAAAGAAACTAAGAGGCCATTAAAACAAAGAACTGGCAGGCTTTAAGGCAGTAGCTAGAAAGTAACTGAGTCAGGAAGCTTGTTGGATGGAATGGATATTAATAATTTAAACAAGTTAAAAGGTGAAACTTCTCAACTTCTCAGACATGTGCCTACATGAGGGTTCCCAAGCAAGACATTGATGAAAATGTAGCAAAAAGGAATTTCTTTCAGTCTTAGCTTCCCACTTGTTATGAGCAAGTGCAAGCATATAATAGAAGCCATCATGATTGTATTGCATCTTAGAAACATGACAGAATATTTTAAAGGTAATTATTGCTTTCACAAAGAAGCTAAGAATGCAGTTGAGTGTTCCTCACCCAGTCTGGCATTTTAATTTTTTTGAGAAAATTGCATGATACAACCTTAAGTATTAGTTTAAATTTCAACCTGTTTCTCAGAGAGGGATTTCCTATTGCTGGTAACAAGTCTCTTTCTCTGAACAGTTGGGTATCTTTAAGCAAACAGGTGATGCACTACCAAATGATAGAATGAAGAGCAATGGGGAATTAGCCTCTTTGTTTTTTTCAAAAATTACACCTTCAAACAACACATTACGCAATACAACATAACAGATCTACAGTGGAATTAAACTCTGAGTAAAAATCTCATGCAATAGTGGAAACTAGAATCAGAAAAAAACGAAACAGGCTCCCTTTAGGCAATCCAATAATAATATAATATAAATATATACCAAATATATAATATAAACCAAAGTCATTATATCTAGATATTACAGTATCAAATTTTTTAAAATTTTAGTGTTTTACTAGGCACATATAGAATGATTAGAGAAGTCATCTGTGTAGTTAAATCATGTAATGCTTCACTGTGTTACATATGAGTTTTACATAGGAAAGTTTTCATTAGTATCACAGGTGATCAGAGTTAGCTGAAATAATGTTGCCTTGCTATTTGTGGTCAAATATTCATTGTAAGATGGCCCCATAAACTCCTTGATGTCTATACTCTTTAATCTCGTGCACTATGCCAGTTGAATAAGAGTGACAATGACTTCCAGACCACATCAGTATCCGTGGTTGGAAGCTTGCACAGTAGGGCCTTTTGTCTCATCTAAGCCACTCTTGACAATTTCCAGAGTTTTTAATGCAAAGTAATGGATTATTTTTCTCTTTCTTCCAACTTTACTCAGATAGCTTCAGCACTTAAATAGTCTAGGTCTTATCAGGCACACATGACTGGCAAACTGATAGGGAATTGCTACTCTAGAAGGAACAACCTGACTTGTACCATAGAGCCTCTGACCTGCTGTTTCTATGTCTAACCCCAGTGATCACTCTGCTCCCCTCATCTTCAGATTTCAACTGAAATGTCACCTCTCCATACAGCACTTTTATGGTTCTTGATTATCCCATTCAAATTATTCTCTTTTCTTTCTAAGTAAAATTGTAACCATCACTATGTGATGCATTGTCCTGTGTTCTTCCATTCCAACTGTGACGTCCGACAAAGTAACTTAAGTTTTCTGACAGCAGATACTCTGCTCTCTTGTACTATGTGCTTAATAAAGATTTTCATTTAGTTGCTGATGAGAGAAATGTACATATTCCAAGTACCTAATTTCTCCTTCAGAGCAATGAGGATAGGGATGGTCCCTCTTCTCAAATTGTTGCTATTCTTCTTAAATGGATTACCTTGTATCAGATAGAGATGGCAGTCCATTAAAGACATAGTGAGAATGTTGGAGAATAATTTGGAGGGATAAAATTAGCACTAATTTAAAAGAGAAATTCTGGAAAGTTGGACAGTTCGAACAATCACTGCAGCATCAAATATGGGATTTTGTCAGAGAAATGCCACCAATCTCAAGTATTTGGGAACTTACAATGTATTTTTCTAGTTGGAGGATAGGCCTGCTTTGAGTTACAGTAGTGAGATAACATGTGTGACAAACAAGCCCCCAAAAGACTGGAAGTAAGATAGAATTCCAGAAAGGTGAAAAGACTAGCAACGACAACAACAACAACAAAAAAAATGTAGACGCATCCTAAAGAGTAAACAGAGGGATACTGAACTACAAATGTCATTTTTTCACACTTTAATGAGATTAGAATTTCAGGGTTTGAGTTCTGCTGTCTTACTAGTACAGAGCTGTTGTTCTCTGTCGAAATATGTAAAGTTAGAAGGATGAAGGAAGATAAGAGTGACCTATGTACCTGCATAAGTCAACTTTAGTGTCTATCCAACACTGATCAGAAGAAGTCTAGTCTGGAGAAGTCTAGGTCTGTATTCTCAGGATGAAACTTTTCATGAGACTGCCCTGCATGCTCCTTCAGTGTGTTTCCCTGCCTCTCAGTTTTTCCCATGTTGACTCATTATATCTCTGGTTCTGGCTACACTGTGAACAAACTAAGAACTATCTACATAGTTTATTGCAAATCACATGTCACCTGCATTTAGATAAGGAACTAACCTGGATTGATTAGAAACTACTTGTGAAAAAAAATGTGTGTGATTCAATATGAAATGTATACTAAAGCAACTTAAAGCTGAAAAAGATGTCTCAATCTGTCTTACGTGGAGGGGCCACAGAGAAGCTGTTTATTAGGATGTTTCGGGCTTGAGATCCCATGTGCAAAGTTCCAGATATTTGTTTCCATATTACTAAGATATTTCTAGTAACACTGTCTCTGCAACCATTCAATTTTGTTTATTTCTATGTTTTGTCTTTTTGGGTGAGAATAATCAACTCCATAATAACATATTTTCCTTATTAAAATGTTTCCTCAGTGTTTTAACTGGAGGCTATTATTAGAATTTACAGGGACACACTAGCGTTTTGGAGGAAATTAAGTTATCATGTTCGATTGTACAGAATTAGTCTCTAACATCCTAGATCTACACATTTGAACATTTGCAATTTTATTAAATAATATATCATTCTATAAATTATACATAGAAAATATAACTGAAAACTTCAACATGATATTCTTTATTATCATCCATTTAAGTCAACCATCCTAGCCTAAATGAGCTTCTTGGAGGATGTGGGTCAGGGATTATTCAGTATGTGAGGATGGTTATGGAGCTCAGATTGGAAAAATTGAGGAGATTTCTCTATCCAGTACCTCTAAAGGTGTTTGTTTGTTAAATTTTTAAATAGACAGCCACTCGCAAGTAAGCTGATCACACATAAAAAATATGTTTTGCTTGATCTGCCTGTTTCATTAAGGGGAAAATTATGAAAAATAGAAAAAGCAACATTGAAAAAGCTTATCTCTCCCTGATGAATTATACATGGATAACTAGTTTGCCACTTTTAATCTTACACTATGAATTTGTTTAGCTATAAAATCCACGGACTCCCTTTGTTTAGGAGTCTGAATATTCTGTGGCAATGGGTGGTGTTATCCTGTAGGTCACCATTAGAGTTCAGTAATTTTGAAGATAAATTGAAACTTGCTAATTGTATTCATCTCAGGGAAACTGAAGATTTAAAAAATAAAGCCAATGTAAATCAGATGCTGTTCAACTGAATTATATTGTTTCATGTCTGTGCCTTCCAAATAATAGACAAGGAAACTCTACAGAAGAAGTCTTTTGAAAATTCTGACAAGCATGATTTATGGTGTTTCTAAGATGTATTCTTTGCTTAATAGTTGAAAGAAAAGGCTTTACTTTCCCACTGATCTAATATTGCATGAATTTATATTGTAATGTAGCTCCATTTTAAAAGTAAGGGGGGATGGGGAGAATGGGTATAAATTATACCCTTACAAGAATGAACAACTGGTCTGAAATTGAAAATTGCTATTTTAGCATACAAAGAGGAAAACCACAATTAATTACTTTTCTTACAATAGACAAAATGCTGAACTTTGAAAAAAATGTAGCACATTCTGATCTTAATGTAAAGATCTTTGATATGAGCCCGCAGAGGCACAGCTGTATACTGTATGGCACATTCGTGTCTTACCTGCCACCTGAAGAACAGAGATCACTTGCTATTATGTTCTAAGGATATGACAAGACACAGGCATAGAATGATGCATAATAAGTTCCAAGGAAGGCAATGGTCTTCAACCTTCCTAATGCTGTGACACTTTAATAAACTTCCTCATGTAATGGTGATCCCCAACCATAAAATTATACTTTTGCTGCTACTTCATAACTATAATTTTACACTCATGAACTGTAATGTAAATATCTAATTTTCAGTGTTCTTAGGTGTCCCATGTAAAGGGACAAGGGTCATTTCACCCCAAAAGGGTCATGACCCACAAGTTGGGAAGCACTGATCTAAATAAATTATTTTTCTGTTGTTGATAATTATTAATAGTACCTTTTCCAGAATTTTTTTATGGTCCTAATGGTTCCTTTTAGCACAGTGTAGATCAAGGTCACGTGACTGAACATGGTCTGTTGCCCACTTCCGTTGAACAATCAATGCAAAGAGTAAATCCTGAAGATTCCATGAAGTGCATGGTTTCCATGGAATTTGATCCTCAACATAGTGTTGAATGAGATGCCTCAGGCCACAGATCTGTCATGGAAATAGGTAGTCTATCTACAATCATTTTTCAGATTGACCAATTTCATAAAAAGGAAAACATTTTATCAATTATTTGTGTGTGAGGAGAGCCCTCAGTGTCATTGTTACAGTTCCCTTGCTATGCAATCCCTCTGTCCTCTGTTCTCTCTCCAATGCAGCTTCACATTGCTCAGGAGGGTCTGGCCTGCTCACACGTCCTGTGTCACCAGTCAGGGATGTAAAGTGACATGCGAGGGTGGCTACTTCTGTATTATGACTACCAAGTTGAGGTTTCAGAAAGAAATATTAACTTGATCATGACTTTCACTGAATGTAACTCATAAGTGCACAGGAAAAATGTTTTCAGACTCATTGCTAAAGATGTTGTTTTAAATTTTGTTCTAGATTTTAGAGTATTTTCTATACATCCTTATAAAAAGTTAACAAATGGTGTAAAATTCTGCAAATATATATTAAACTGGATGAATTTACTAAATTTAAAACAAATTATCTGTCAAAAGAGGCATATTTCTTAAAATTAGCTTCATAGTGGCAATTATAAAATCAAAGGTAGAAAACTGTGAGTCGATCAGTATACACTGAAAACATACTAATTGGAACATGAACTAATTACCAAGTAGCTGTAATTATAAGGTCCACCAAAAGGACAATCTTTGGAAATTGAATGATTGGTAAACGTGTAATACCCATGATGACTTGCAATAGAAACATTGTAGCAAAACAACTGGGGCTGAGGCAGCATCAGAAAGTATATACCACATGTTGGCCAATGAACACGAACAACATTCATTCTTATTGAAATGTGGGCATCTGGGGTTCAAAATTGCCCTTCCATGCCTTTCTGGAAATCCCTGTTTGCTTTAAATGTATAAGGAGAAATCTGTATTGAGTCAGGTCAAACCATCTCGCTGTCAACTCCCAGCAATTACTAGCTTTGTCTTTTAAGTAAACACAGAATTCAGCAGTGGAAACCAGCTTTGTTTTTGTGGCATAGCTTATGACCTGTCTCGGTGATTATCACAGCAACCTCTCAAGCGGATTTTTAAATCTCTTGTAGTTGTAGATTTTCTCAAAGAACCAGCTCCTTGTTTGGTTGATTCTTTGAATAGTTCTTTTTGTTACCACTTGGTTGATTTCAGTCCTAAATTTGATTATTTCCTGCCGTCTACTCCTCTTAGGTGAATTTGCTTCCTTTCGCTCTAGAGCTTCTAGGTGTGTTGTCAGACTGCTAGACTATGCTTTCTCTAGTTTCTTTTTGGAGGCACTCAGGGCTATGAGTTTTCCTCTTAGGACTGCCTTCATTGTGTCCCATAAGTTTGGGTATGTTGTCGCTTCATTTTCATTAAACTCCAAAAAGTCTTTAATTTCTTCCCTGACCAGTTATCATTGAGTAGAGTGTTGTTCAGTTTCCACATGAATGTTGGCCTTCTATTATTTATGCTGTTATTGAAGATCAGCCTTAGTCTGTAGTGATCTGATAGGATGAATGGGATAATTTCAATATTTTTTATCTGTTGAGGCCTGTTTTGTGACCAATTATATGGTCAGTTTTGGAGGAGGTACCATGAGGTGCTGAGAAGAAGGCATATCCTTTTGTTTTAGGATAAAATGTTCTGTAGATATCTGTTAGATCCATTTGTTTAATAACTTCTGTTAGTGTCCATGTGTCTGTGTTTAGTTTCTGTTTCCAGGATCTGTCCATTGGTGAGAGTGGGGTGTTGAAGTCTCCCACTATTATTGTGTGAGGTGCAATGTGTGCTTTGAGCTTTACTAAAGTTTCTTTAATGAATGTGGCTTGCCCTTGCATTTGGAGCATAGATATTTAGAATTGAGAGTTCATCTTGGAGGATTTTACCTTTGATGGACATGAAGTGCTACTTTTTTTTTTTGATAACTTTGGGTTGGAAGTCAATTTTATTAGATATTAGAATGGCTACTCCAGCTTGTTTCTTTGGACCATTTGCCTGGAAAATAGTTTTCCAGCATTTTACTCTGAGGTAGTGTCTGTCTATATTCCTGAGGTGGGTTTCCTGTAAGCAAAAAAATGTTGGGTCCTGTTTGTGTAGCTAGTCTGTTAGTCTACATCTTTTTATTGGGGAATTGAGTCCATTGATGTTAAGAGAAATCAAAGAAAAGTAATTGTTGCTTCCTGTCATTTTTGTTGTTAAAGTTGGGAATCTGTTCTTGTGGCTGTCTTCTTTTAGTTTTGTTAAAGAATTACTTTCTTGCTTTTCCTAGGGTGTAGTTTCCATCTTTGTATTGGTGTTTTCCCTTTATTATCCTTTGAAGGGCTGGATTCATGGAAAGATATTGTGTGAATTTGGTTTTGTCATGGAATACTTTGGTTTCTCCAGCTATGGTAATTGAGAGTTTTGCTGGGTATAGTAGCCTGGGCTGGCATTTGTGTTCTCTTAGTGTCTGTATAACATCTGTCCAGGATCTTCTGGCTTTTATAGTCTCTGGTGAGAAGTCTGGAGTAATTCTAGTAGTCATGCTTTTATATGTTACTTGACCTTTTCCCCTTACTGCTTTTAATATTCTGTCTTTATTTAGTACATTTGTTAATCTGATTATTTTGTGTCGGGAGGAATTTCTTTTCTGGTCCAGTCTATTTGGAGTTCTGTAGGCTTCTTGTATGTTCATGGGCATCTCTTTCTTTAGGCATGGGAAGTTTTCTTCTATAATTTTGTTGAAGATATTTGCTAGCCCTTTAAGTTGAAAATCTTCACTCTCATCTACTCCTATTATCCGTAGGTTTGGTCTTTTCGTTTTGTTCTGGATTTCCTGGATGTTTTGAGTTAGGATCTTTATGCATTTTGCATTTTCATTGATTGTTTTGTCCATGTTCCCTATGGAATCTTCTGCACCTGAGATTCTCTCTTCCATCTCTTGAATTCTGTGGCTGATGCTTACATCTATGGTTCCTGATTTATTTCCTAGGGTTTCTATCTCCAGAGTTGTCTCCCTTTGGGTTTTCTTCATTGTTTCTACTTCCATTTTTAGATCTTGAATGGTTTTGTTCAATACCTTTGCCTGTTTGGTTGTGTTTTCCTGTAGTTCTTTAAGGGATTTTTGTGTTTCTTCTACCTGTTTAACAGTATTTTCCTGTAGTTCTTTAAGGATTTCCACCTGTTTAGCAGTGTTCTCCTGTAATTCCTTGAGGGATTTTTGTGCTTCCTCTTTAACGGCTTCTACTTATTTAGCAGTGTTCTCCTGTATTTCTTTAAGTGAGTTATTAATACCCTTCTTAAAATCTTCTACCACCACCATGAGATATGATTTTAAATCCGTATCTTGCTTTTTGGGTGTGTTGTGGTATCCAGGGCATACTGGGTTCTGATGATGCCCAGTGTTCTTGGTTTCTGTTAGTAAGATTCTTACATTTGCCTTTCACCATGTGGAAATCTCTGGTGTTAATGGGTAACATCAAATTCTTAATTTATCACACTAATACTCAGCTTACTATCTATAACTAGGGAGTGTTTTGTTTGAATTGGTCTTGGTTTGAGTTTTTTGAGACAGAGTCTCTTTGTAGTTTTGATTGTCCTGTAGTCTCCTGTAGTCTCCTATGTAAACCATGCTGGTCCCAATCTCACAGATATCCACCTGCTGCTGCTGCTTCCCTAGTGCTGGGTCCATTAGAAAAATGAACAGTGATACAGGAAACCTATTTCAGCAGCAACAGATACTTAGGTTTACTTCTCTTGTTGATTTAGGGTTAGCAAGCTTAGCTAGTCACAGTTCCACTCTGACTCTGAACAAGAACTGAGCATGGGAAAAATGCTGTGTTTGCAGGACTGGTTGTATCCTGGACTATTGGAATGTTAAGTAAAGGCCTCATGAAAATAGAATCAATAGTACACGGACAGAGTCTAAAGTTGGTGTTCTGGGATTTATAGATAGATTAAAAAATAGGAACTACTGTAAAACTGTGAATAATACCCCTTCTTTGTTCCATATCTAAGCAACAATGGCACTGCACTAAATATGTTTTACTAAGTCATAAGAGCTGCTTCTCTGGTGTATACCCCTTTACTTACACAGGTGTGTCTGTATGTGTGCGTGCACGCACGTGCATACAGAAGCATTTTTTGAGATTGTAATATAATAATAACATTTTCCCTCCTCTCCCCCCTCCAAACCCTCCCATTTTCCTTCCCTCCTCTCCTCCAAGTCATCCTCTCTTTTTTCAGTAATTTTGTATCTATTTATGTATATACATATATATTACTAAATATATCCTGTTTGTTTCATATAATGTTACTTGCAAGTATGTACTCAGGGCTGACAGATTTGAGCTTTGGTAGATAATGTCTTTCTGAGTATCATTTTTAAAATTCTAAATACTTGCTTGAATTCACAGGCTCCTGTTCATTCCATATAATGTTACTTGCAAGTATGTACTCAGGGCTGGCAGATTTGAGCTTTGGTAGATAATGTCTTTCTGAGTATCATTTTAAAAATTCTAAATACTTGCTTGAATTCACAGGCTCCATAAAAGGGAATGTAAATGGTTGTCTTTAATTCACATATAACTTAACACAGTTCAGGCAGTTAAATCAATATTGTAAATAATTTATCTAAGGCAAGAACTTGCCTCTTTGTCTTTCAATTCAGAAACAAAGAACAGAATAGTTATGCAAGCAAAGTGCTCTCTGGTCGCTCTTCAAAGTGGGTGCGGCTGATCTCAGCAGCTTCACTGCAGTGACATTTATACCCTCACTCTGCTGTGCTTCACAAGATCAATCCAGAACGGATTTTTTTGTCATTATCTCTTCTTATCTTTTTACTGAAGTATTTACAAGTAAGTAAAGAAGGTTTATCAAAGGGCAGCATTTAAAGCTCCTCTTTCCTCTACTGTCAAGCATTCATTCTCTTATCCAGCATCTCCTTCCTCTACTGTCAACCACTTTTTCTCTTATACAGCTCCTCCTTCTTCTAGTGTCAATCATTCATTTCTTCTCCAGCATGCTATTCATTCACTCATACCTCGGTCATGTGCAGTTGGCATCTGCACACTTCTGGTTGATAGACAGAGGAAAAAATAGTTCACAATGGTATGATTCGATAAATTCACAATTATGCTTTAGGAAATAAACCATCAGAATTCACAAAATAGAAGCATATTACAGGTTAGATAGCAATGAAAACTTCAAGAAGAAATGAACTCTACCCAGATCTTGAGGCTACACTAGGTATTAGTACGAGAGAGGTACCTCTGATTATCTTTTATTCTATACTCAATGCATGGGAGAGGGCTAATAAATGACTTCTTAAGTCAGAAAATGCATAAATGATTGTCATGTCCTTTCCTAAGTGTATAGAATGGGAATGGCTACAGAGAAGCAGGGTGCAGTCAGACAGTGTGGGAAGACCACAGGATAGGGAAGCCAAGTGTTGGAGTGATGGAATCAGTGAAGGCATGTCAGAGTAAAGTCAACTAGGGAAGCAGCATACGAATGCGACTATGAGCCTTGCCATTGGAGCTTGTAACCAATTGGTGTTTCTTAATTGGGCAGTGATACCTGAAAATCTATTAAATTATCTGTCCACGTTTAAAGAAGATCCCATTCTGTTAGTTCACTAACATACAGTTCCATAAAGCAAGGGACATAATCATTCCTTCATGCAGAGATGGCCCTCTTTCTTCTCAGGTTTTGTACAGCTAAATAAAAAAGAAGATTTCATATTTCAGGATCTAATCTCTGCAAAACTCTTTGCATGAATGGAGTTATATGGTTGGAAGATTTAACTGGTTTAGGCATGCTTCTCTCAATGGAAACGTGAATGGTGAGGTCCATCTCTTTATTGTTGTTTGTGGATGCTGCAAATGGATGCTTCCTCTTATCCTCTAGCACTGCTTATGAACACAGGTAGAAAAGCATGTTTTGCTTGTATGACAGACTATGGTCTACATACATTGGGAGCTAAAGGAGATTGCTGTTGTTGGCATATGGATGTCATAAGTGTAAAGGAATGTTTGTTTAGAAAAATGTATATATACGACATCAGTGCTGCAAGGTGGGGTCAGGGGTGTGGTGGTTAATTGCTTTCTGAGCGGCACGAGCTTCCTGAGGCTTTCCCATCTGTGAAATCAGAAGACAGATTTTACAGCACTTGGTGAGAAGGGCTAATCACTTGGGGACCACATGGAGAGTATATAGAAGAAAACCAGTGGGCAGGGACAGCATTTGTCTGTGTAGTGTACCAGGAGTGAGTTCATCTATAAACAAGTCTCCCCTCCTTCAAAAAAAGACAAAGCAGAATGTGCCTTCAAAAGTCTGCCACATGGCAAAGGTTTCTGTTCTCAGTTTTCACATCAGCACTCACAGTTCAATATCTTAATTCATGAATGCTGCTTAAGAAATGGAATCAGATTCTGTCTATATAAACAGACAGGTGATGCGTAGGAGGAAAGAAGGAAGGAGAGAGTGAGGGAGGGAGAGAAGGAGGGAAGGAACAAGAAACAGAGAGAGACAGAGTCAGAGAGACACAGAGAGACAAGCAGGCAGATATAGAGAAAAAGAAGCAGAGATGGAAAGAAAAACAGAGAGACAGAAAAAGGAGACAGACAGAGACAGAGTGACAGAAACAGAAAGAGACAAAGACAGGGAGAGGAACAAATAGAAAGATACTGAAATTCTCATTCTATTTATAATTTGTAATTATTTCTATAGCTAGAAGCTGTAGAGATTTTAGAACTCTCCACTATATAATTCAACTTTTGCCATTTTAAAGAGAAATGAACAAATGGACCTGTGATATAAAATATGGATCATTTTCTAACATACACAAGCACATGAGCACACATACATCTGTCACTAGGAAGATGGTGGGTGCTTTTGGTTTCAGAAATATTGTAGGATATATTTTTTGTTGTCAATCATCTTTTTGTTTGTTTTTAATTGCAGTTTTCTTTTAAAAATTTTTATTACATATTTTCTTTATTTACATTTCAAATGTTATCCCCTTTCCTGCTTTCCCCTCTGAAAACCTCCATATCCTATACCCCTCCTCCTGCTTCTATGAAGGTGTTCCCCCACTCATATAGCCACTCCCACTTCCTGCACTTTAACAGGACCAAGGGCTTCTCCTCCCATCGATGTACAAGGTCATCCTCTGCTACATATGCGGCTGGAGCCATGTGTACTTTTGGGTTGGTGGTTTAGTCCCTGGGAGCTCTGGGGTGGTCTGGTTGGTTGATATTGTTGTTCCACCTATGGTGCTGCAAACCTCTTCAGCTCCATCAGTCGTTTCTCTAACTCCTCCACTGGAGATCCCATGCTTAGTCTAATAGTTGGCTGTGAACATTCACCTCTGTATTTTTTAGGCTCTGGCAGAGCTTCTCAGGAGACAGCTATATCAGGCTCCTGTCAGCAAGCACTTCTTAACATCCACAATCGTGTCTAGGTTTGCTGACAGTATATGGGATGGATCTCCAGGTGGGGCAGTCTCTGGATGGCCTTTCCTTCAGTCTCTGCTCCACCTTTTGTCTCTGTATCTCCTCCCTTGGGTAATTTGCTACCCTTTCTAAGAAGGACTAAAGCACTCGCAGTTTGGTCTTCCTTCTTTTTGAGCTTCATGTAGTCTGTGAATTGTTTCTTGGGTATTCCAAGCTCAAAATTCCAACTCAATTCTTCCCAGAGTTAATACATCTTTTAAAAATCTCATTTTTGGGAGGAAAAAAGCAACAGTTTAATAAAGCCAAATATGCCAGTAAAAGTAGCACAGGTTGTTTAAAACCAAACCATCTAGCCAAGTCCTAGCTGCTCCCATGAGCAAGATAGCCTTGGGAAAACAGTGAGATTTTTAGGCAAATTCCTCTCCTGGCAAAAATGAACATCATAAACATCACATCAATTCCTATAATCATGGTGAAGACTAAATGGAATAATTTATCCTGCATTCATAGTCAGTGTGTGATAAATAGCATTAGCATGATTTTGTGTCAGGCATAACATAAAGGAAAATTTTAATATCAATCAGAAATTCTCTTTCATGAAATGTATTATAGAATCTCCTGTATTCTGAAGTGTAATTTGTCTATAATTAATGATCCCTGGAAATATTTGTCCCATGTATGCCATCATTTTAGTGAGACTTTGGCTACTCCAGATGGTAATATCACATTCTAGCTTATTTATTCATTCTTATGGTTCTGAAACATAGTACATGAATATTGTATACCAAAGCATTGACTGAATGAATACATGAAGGACAGAAATATGTAGTAGTAGTAGTAGATGATCATTACTTAGAATGTAACTTAATAGGAAAGACAGAGAGAAGGAATGAGAGATGCTGTGAATGAGAAGGTAATAAGGAGTGGTTTACCAGGGAGGCTGAAGACTGAGATGGAAAAGACTGAATCGTTTTCTATTGGGAAGTCTTTGTTCATTTCTCAATAATAAAATAATAGAAAAATAGAAGATTGAAGATAGATGTATTCAAAGAAATAAAGTTTGCAAATTAAAAAAAAATCACATTTTGGGAAAGGGAGAGAAAAATGCTACATGACATTTAATTTTTTATTACAGTAGTTTCTTTGGGAGTGTAGATATGGATACAGTGTCCAAAATCTGTATGGAAGTTAGAAGACAATGTGTGGGCGTTGACCCCTTACCATGTGAACCCCAGGGATCAAACTCAGTTTATCAGATGCCTTGCTACTGGCCCACATACCCCTTTCACTTGTAGGATTTTAATTTTGTTTTCCAGTTTTGTTTATTTGTTGTTCATTTGTCTGTTTGGAGGTAGGTGAGACTAAGATTATAGAAACAAACTGAGAGGCACAGCTCAGTTGGATGAGTGCTTGTCTAGCATGCACAGAACCTCGTTTTGAGCCCTAAGAGCACATGAAGCAAGCATAGTGAAACATGACTTTAGTCCCAGGACTCTGCAGGTGGAGGCAGGAGACTCAAAAGTTCCAGCCTCTACTCAACTCCAAGAGCGTTCAAGGCTAGTCTTGGCTTCTTGAGACCTCATCTCAAAAAAGAATTCCTATTGAATGGTGAATCTAAAATTCACCTGGAGGCACTGAGTCATAAACTGTGCTTGTGGGTTGTGTTTAGAGTCCATTGCTTGGGCCTTTGCCTCCAATAATACACCGTTTCTCCTAAATAATGATTTCAGAGGTAGAGGAAGCAGAATCAGTTACTGGATATCACCCACAGGAAAGACATGCAAACACTATAGGAAGTGAAAATTGAATATTTAAGTAGACATGCTAGTACCTGGCATGTCATTATTTTTTATCCACTTCCTGATTTCCATTCATGCTGCCTTCACGTCTGGCTCCTCTGAGATGAGGGATCTTCCTGACTGCAGAGTCAAACAGCAGTCTATGCAAAGATGAAAAGATAGAGCTTCTCAAGGGAAAGATGTGGTCCTTGAGGATGGTGGCATGCTGCCACCAAGTGCTTGAGATCCAAGGATATATTTATCAAAACTCTTCATGACACAGTATCTTTTTTCTCTGTTTGTTTGCTTTTTATGTTTTCATTAAAGGTTCAGGCAGAGTATAAAAGGCCCTAAGTCCCTGTTTCTAAGGGCTGACATCTCTCTCTCTCTCTCTCTCTCTCTCTCTCTCTCTCTCTCTCTCTCTCTCTCTCTCTCTCCCCTCCTCTCTCTGTGAGTGTGTGTGTGTGTCTTCCTTTATGTATATAACTGTGTCTTCTCCTGAATAATCTGTTTTTTTTATGGTGGTTTATCATCATTTCTCCTCCTAATAGATGTGAAAACTATTATTTAAACAATTATGAACACATTATTATTATTATTTTCCAGAAGCATCAAGATTGTATAATAAGTAGAAAATACTGAGAAAACACATTCAAAGAAATGAAAATTTGTGGTGGAGAAGGTGTTAGGAGAGGAGAATTAAACTGGAAAACTAAAGGCTGGACACTTGCCTAATGGGCGCTTTAGTGCGTGCTCACAGAGCCCGTGGAGTTCAGCTGCCTGGACTTAAATCTTGATTTTTATCTTTCCACTAGATTAAATCTTGAGCAATTGATTTACTTATGTGTTTCTTCGTGTATAGTTTAGTAATAAGTCCATTACATTTTACGCAAGCTTTTGGGGATTAAATGAAGGAGTGCCTGTGAAACACACTAAGAAGTCTACTAACTGGGAAATACTTATTAAGAGTTGACTAAGATACTTGAATATACCATTATCAAGATGCTTGGGGTCAGACTATTTTGAATTACTTTCAGCATCTGGAATAGTTGTATATATTATGATATATGATAGGAACAGGACCTTATTATGAACATAAACTTCATCTATATTTTGTGTACACCTTAAACATATAACTTAAATGTAATTTTGAACAATATTTTCATTACATGTGTCATATAAGATTACATGTGGAATTTTTTTCTTGTAAAATTCTACCCATCAAAACTTTCAAATTTTGGAGCATTTAAGATTTTCATTTTTCAGACTGGGGTAATCCACCTGACCATTGCTGTATGGGTATGATTGATTTGTATTGGGCATTACATAAGACTACAATATCCCCATCAATATGGCTGTCTGGGTACGGTTTGTATTGGGTGTTATGTAAGACTAACATACCCATCCATATGGAATTCAGGAAGGTAAACCCTTAAATCAGAGCGCTAGACTCAGGTGTCCACTTGAGCTGAAATAATTCCTTGGTTCTCACATAGTTTGTATCACACTGTTTCATCGGGTAAAAGAAAAGGTGAGAAGAGTTTGAAAGCAAAGATACTGATAAGATTTGCTCATATTAATTATTTCCACTTCAGAGATATGATGACTCCCCCCCCCATATTTCCTGTCTATCGATAAACCCTGTTTCTCCCAAAGTTCCCATTGATTTAAGGGATATTTATTTTGTTTCTACTTCTCAAAGCCTGTTAATTTCTCTGCCATGGCCTTTGATCTGAAGAGGCCGCAGTGATTGTAATACCATTTTATTTTCCCCTTTGTCTTTAATTCTCATCTCAGCTTTCATTGCTGTTTGGTAGGCATATTCTTGAGCCTACGTTTCATTGAAAATCTGCAAATCAATGTTCTATTGGTTAAAGAGTTTTTATCTCCGGGTATACAACTGGAAAATTTCCCCCAAGGTCTTGTTTTAAATGTAATCCAAGATATGTAGTTAGAAATTGTGTCTTCTTTGAATGCTTGTGATTCAGCGAGGGAAAACACTATACAAACTCTTTCTCTACATATTTTTTTTCTAATAGCTCCCTCCTTGGCTGTAGTACTTAGAGAAAATGGTGTGATACTGGCATAGCACCTTCGACAAATATATATCCTCTTTTCTTACACTTGATGCACAAAAATGTGTCTACATGAAGAACATAGGACTGAAGTTCACTGGAGGCTGTGCAGAGCTAGGTTAGCAGAATGAACAGAATCAATACCTAACACTCTCAAGTCAAGCCCTGTTTTCATCACTAGGACCATCCCCCCTCCCATAGACCAGGAAGTCAGAATTACTGTGCTTGTTGAGTGATTTACTGCCACTCCTCTGCATCCAACCTAAGTGGATAAGAAAATTATATTCCAGTGTTTTAAGAGAATCAGAAAACTCTATGCCAACTCTGATACCTGTACTTTTGAGTGATTTTATCAGTTCTGTGAGGGAGTAAGCTAGTAGATCTGGCCCAAGGAACTGAAGCCTATGTTTCAAGGAGACAAGGGGCTAAAGGAGATTGGAAGGGCTTAACAGATATTCAAGAGGATCTGGGTCCTAAAATGTCACTCACTCACTCCTTAAAACTCTTTCCATCTTAACTGCAGGAAGTGCCAGTAATGAAAAATTTACTCCCACGGGAAATCTTGATTCTGCTTTGCCACTACTTTAATTCCCCCAGAATTAAGCTAGTTTCTCTGTTGAAAACTCAGTGGATCTTGGTGGCACTGTCAAGAAAGAGCTCTAAGTGTTCACAAAACCTAGTGTCCACTGCTTTAATTAGATGTTATTGCCAGAGTCCTAAATAATAGAATAATTAATTATTTAGTAATGGCTAATATCTTACGTGAAGCATTGGTACGAAGATATTTCAGCTTATCAGACAGAGCCCTCTATGGAAACACAAAACACAGGCAGCAGAAGTGGAGGAAAAAGACAGAACTGGTGGGGGGTGGCAATTGGGTTCAGAATGGTGTTGTGTCAGGAAAATGACATAGATCCTTTTTTTTTCCTATCTGCCAGACTGCTCGTAACTCATCTTAAAATTATCTCCAGAGTTCTGGCATATTTGTTAGTACTACAGTCCAGTTATAATAAGCAAGAACAATACTTTATGTTAGGAGGAACTGACAAATTATTGGAGATTTTATATACATATGCACGTGTACTTCCTTGTCTGTATATGTGTGGGGTGAGGGGCCATATATGTGCACATATGTATGCGGGTACACAGGTACTCTTAAATTTTGAGATGACTCACGTAGCTTCAGACTCTCTGGGTATTTGAAAATGACTTTGAACTCCGGACTATCTACCACTGAAGTACAAGTGTTACAGGCATGTACAACCATGCCAAGTTAGATTATATATTTAAGGAATTTACAGCCATATTATATTTTTCAAAAACCTATTGGACTTTGAATTGTGTAGTTATTTCAATATAGATACTAAGTACACGTATAAATACATAGGACTGTCTTATAATCGGTGGTAAAATGTTATAAAATATTTGAAGTAGTATAGTATACATAGAAAATTCATTTTATTATTGTATTTTTAAGTGTGGATCATGACAATTAATTATTGTTAGCCACAGGTTTATTTTCCAGTATGCCATTTCTCTGTTTTTCCTTTTTAAAATATAATTCTTAAACTATCTATTTATTTAGCTTTTCATAGGTATATTCATGGGTGTCAATGCATCTTGTGCATGCAGTGCTCCTATAAGCCAGAAGAGGGCACCAGATCACCTGAGATTGGAATTACTGATAGCTGTGAGCACCACATAGGTGCTAGGAATTGAATACTAGTCCTCTGGAAGAACAGCCAGTGTACTTCATCTCTGACATGTTTCCCCAGTTACCAGTCTCATCTTTTCAAGTACTGTAGCTGTAAATACAGTGAGAAAATAAAACCCACTAGAAAAACCTCTTTCACGTGTGCTTATCAAGTGTTGAGTGGTGCCTTGTCTGGGGTGCTGTATAAGAATAGTAGTTCTCACCCGTGAATAAATGTATGCAATAATATACATGAAAAATAAGTACATGGACTGGTGGGAAAATGAGGAGTCTACATCTTAGAAGGAAATTCTGGACTCCTTACTTAGTACATAAGGGTTCAAGTGATACAGCTGTTGCTCCTTAAAGTCCAACAAAAAGCTGGAGACTGGAGGACTAAAGTCCCCAGAGTGATCAAGTGCCCCTGTCTCCTGTAGGTTTGTCCCCTTATATCTCTACTCAGTAGAGACCAATTTGAAGATATGTGCTAGTATCCCTGTCTAAGGTTTGACTTTTCTGGAGAATTAGTCATCTGTCACCAATTACACTCTAAAAAATTAAGTGGAAATTCCTAGAAGTAAATAATTCTTAAACTTCACATTCCACCCTGTCTGAATTGCCTTCAGAAATGTCACAAAATCCTGTGTTCTCCTGGGATGTGTTGTCCTATGTGATGACCGTTAGACTCCTGTCAGTATTCAATATTGTTTTTTTATTAGATTGAGTATTGAAAAACTAAGTAACCTTTACTTATTAATGCCCTAAAGTTGCAAATACAGTTATGCAAAGAAAGAATAGACGATCCTGGGCAGATGTCATACAGACCCTAAGAGAACACAAATGACCGCCCAGGCTACTATAACCAGCAAAACTCTCAATTACCATAGATGGAGAAAACAAGATATTCCATGACAAAACCAAATTTACACAATATCTTTCCACACATCCAGCCCTACAAAGGATAATAGATGGAAAACACCAACACAAAGAGGGAAACTACACCCTAGCAAAAGCAAGAAATTTATCTTTCAACAAACCCAAAAGAATTCAGCCACAGAAACATAGTTCCTCCTCTAACAACACAAATAACAGGAAGTAACAATCGCTTTCCCTTAATATCTCTTAACATCAATGGATTCAACCCTCCCGCCCAAAGACATAGACTGACAAACTGGATAAGTAAACAGGACCTTGCATACAGGAAATGCACCTCAGTGACAATGGCAGACACTACCTCAGAGTAAAAGGTTGGAAAACAATTTTCCAAGCAAATGGCCCCAAGAAACAAGCTGGAGTAGTCATTCTAACATCAAATAAAATCGACTTTCAACCAAAAATTATCAAAAAGGATAAGGAAGGACACTTCATACTGGTCAAAGGAAAAGCCTACCAAGTTGAACTCTCAATTCTGAACATCTATGCTTCAAATGCAAGGGCATCCACATTCATAAAAGAAACTTTACTAAAGCCCAAAGCACACATCGCACCTCACACAATAATAGTGGGAGACTCCAACTCCCCACTCTCAGCAATGAACAGATCATGGAAACAAACTAAACAGAGACACAGTGAAACTGACAGAAGTTATGAACCAAATGGATCTAACAGATATTTATAGAACATTTCATTGTAAAGCAAAAGAATATATCTTCTCAGCACCTCATGGTCCCTTCTTCAAAATTGACCATATAATTGGTTACAAAAAAGGACTCAGCAGATACAAGAAGGCTGAAATAATCCTATGCATCCTATCAGATCACTATGGACTAGGACTAAGGCTGGTCTTAAATTCAAACAAAAACAACGGAAAACACACATACACATGGAAACTGAAAAATGCTCTACTCAGTGATAACTTGGTCAAGGAAGAAATAAAGAAAGAAATTAAAGACTTTTTGGAATTTAATCAAAATGCAGACACATCATATCAATTATAACTTCTAACTGGAAAGTAGAGGAGAGGAGCTGAGGCTTAAAGACCTTTACACAAGATAACACAGTGATGAGGAGTCAGAATTAAGCCTAGTTCTTGTAATGAAGTGAGGATTCCTTACACATAGCACAGTCCTCACATACTTCCTCTCCTGACAGTTACAGTCAAGAAAATAAACCAAGAGGCAAAACACAATCTTTATCAGCTCCTTTCCCTAAGACTTTTAAAGACATGTCTCCCTTTTGTATTTCTGCCTAGAATATGCCACTTCCAAGATTTGCCAGCAGGGGGCATTAAGGTACTGGAAAATCAGCTTAGCCTCTTACCTAAGAATCCAAAGTGACATTACCTCCTAATCTTGTTTATTTGTTTGTTTGTTTATTGTCAATATTTTAGTAAGTCCTTATTCACATTTATTAGATTGACAGCTGATATTCATTATTGGAAATATACTTTATGACTAGCATCATTATTTAAGTAAAGGTTTGTTTGGTTTCATTCATTGTTTTTCATGTGAAGAAAAGAAGCAGTGGAGGAAGAGGAATATGGCTGATACAGCAAATGCATCTCACATTAAAAAAAAACTTTCCTAAGTATTCTTTTTAATTAATGAATGTATTACATTAATGAAATACATCAAAGACATAAAGGCAGTGTGGCTTTGATTCCTTGGCACCTATGGGACAAGCCTTCTTTTCTCCTGCCACAGACTCATATTTTGCAAAGATAAACAGTGTGCCTCCCCTTATTGTTACATCCACACATCCACAGTAAAGAACAGCTGCTCTTCAAGGCAATTGCAAATTGAGCTTCCTCATCTATCAAACCTGCCTGGTTTCTGAACCCTTCCCTCACTGTTAGGTCAGCAAGGTAAGAGAAGTAAGCTGGGATGGAGGTAACCAACCTAAGGCAGGAGAAGGGCAAAGGCTGGACTGCTTTTCATTTGCATAACATAACAAAATACATTAGGAAATTCACCACGGTTTAGGGTTTAGCCTAAGTTGTGTTAAATGAGACTTTTCTCTTTGTAAGAAAAGAAAATACCAGTCCCAGGCTTTGTGTTCCTCCAAGATGATTTCAGCATGAAAGGAATGTCCAGTATTGACATTCCTGGACCTGAGAATGGATCTCCAATATCCATAGAAAAAATACCTAGCAGGCAAAGATAGGAAGATAGGATGGATCGATGGCCAGCCATCCTAGCAAAACACAAACAAACAATCAAACCCACAAACATACAAAGAAGACCATGAACTCCAGGTTAAGTGAGAGAATCTGTCTCAGAGAAATAAAGTGGGCAGTGACAGAACAGGACATCAATGTCCCAATGTCTTCCTGTGGCCTACACACACACACACACACACACACACACACACACACACACCAATCCACAGGCATGTGTACCTCCACTCCAACTACTCATGCATACACAAAACGCACATCAAAGTTCTGAAAAGGAACCTGAAAGGTTTAGCAGTTTAGTAGTTACTGCTGAATCTGAGGTTCTCTTTGGGTTTCTTGGTCTCTGTGGTGGGTTGTACATGCTTGGCCCGGGGAGTGCCACTATTAGGAGGTAGTAGCCTTGTTAGAGCAGGTGTGGCTTTGTTGGAGGAAGTGTGTCACTTTGAGGCCCTCTTCCTAGCTGCATTGAAGACAGTCTTCTCCTGACTGCCTTCAGATCAAGATCAGACCTCTTTGCTCTTTCTCCAGCATTGTACCTGCCTGGATGCTGCTATGCTTCCTGCCATGGTGGTAATAGAATAATCCCCTGAACCTGTAAGCCATCCCCAATTAAATGATGCTCCTTATAAGAGATGCGTTGGTCTTGGTGTCTCTTCTCAGCAATGGAAACCCTAGCTAGGACAATCTCATTAATAAAATTATTTCGAGTTGGCTTAGAAGCTCAAGGGCCATTTTACTGAGAGAAAAACAAGAGGGCAAGCAAGAAAATTCTCAGCAGCTTCTGGAGGAGGGAGGTGGTAAGGAGGAAGAGAGAATTCCAGGACTTTTTGATTTAGGATCCTAGGACACCAGTAGTTCAGCAATGGAGGTCAGCAAGCAGTGTATGATAGGAGGGGAATAATAGAACTTCATAGAAAGAGAGAGACCAGTAATCAGAGAATGCATGTTTAAGTCTTTGGCCAATATCCAAAAATGGGGATAAAGAAAATGGGAGAGAAAGGCATGCTTAGTGTCTCCCTGCAGATCTGAATTTAGAAGGTGCCCATCTGAGGCTACCATTATCTCAGGACTAAGGATTGCACTAGAGACACATATTAGACATAGAGCAGAGACAGTTTATTAACAAAGTGAAACCTTTGCTTCTGAAAGTAGGCATGACAATTGAGCAGAGAGAGAAGGCCTTAATTAAGCCTTGGTCCACACTCAGGTACTGTGTACCTGAACAAGGCTGCTTGGCAGAGCACCAGCCCAGGTGTGTTACATGTAACCTCCAAACTTTTGGGAATCCATTGCAGACTCACCACCTGCATATTTCTTTAATATGTTCATAACCAACACTCATTCTCTCCAAATCTTACGAGCTTCCTATTTTGTAAAATTTGACATTTGATCTTTTTTTCTTTTTCCTGAAAGTTTTTAGGTTGGATTTGCTTTTCTTTCTTTCTTTCTTTCTTTCTTTCTTTCTTTCTTTCTTTCTTTCTTTCTTTCTTTCTTTCTTTCTTTCTTTCTTCCTTCCTTCCTTCCTTCCTTCCTTCCTTCCTTCCTTCCTTCATTTTTTTTTAATTTTCAACATTGAAAGTTTGAGTATTTACTGTCTTACCAAGTGTATATAGATTTAGATGTCAACCGTATTTGTCTTTCTGACATGATTAATATATTCCAAATCCATTATTTCAGTAGAAGCTGCTATGCCTTCACCTAGAAACTCTCGAGTCTGGAGACCTTGTGGCTTTCCTGATGAAGACCTTATGTCCTTGTCTATTCTCTGGTCTCAGTTATTTACTCTGGCTTTACCAGCTGCACATTCATTGCAGCTGGAAACCAGGGTACTTTTAAACATGTCTCGAGAATATTATGCTTATACAAGTAATTGACCCCTTCCCAAGGAACGGCACCAGTTTTACCTCTGGAGTTTTAGATAACTTGAATAATGAGGAAGAGGCTAAATGAATAAGTAGCATATGCCCAGCTCACTCCTCAGTAGTAGGTCCTCAGCTCAGTCTACACTGATAAATACTAGTCTTTCGGAATATTTACATTTGTTTATTGGAGATGTTATATGACTTCTTTTGGCATTTGCACAAACATTTTCCTTAAGCTATCCCCATCCCGGATTTCCTAATATAGATGTTGGTTTTATTTCCCTCGTATTTTATTACAACAAATTCTAATGTTTGTGATATTGCATTAAAATAATCTTCTCTCTTTAATTAATGGACTTTACCCAACATGCTCTCTCAAGAGAAATAATAAGACCATTAAGACAATGAATACAATAGCCAGTGAGCCTTAGCTCACGGAGGAATGGCTGGAATTCCATGTTGTTTGAATCTATAAAAGGATGACCTTGGTTGATTATTGAAATAATGCAGATTTGCTAAATGATTCTACATGTGCTGAGAGCTATTGAAGGAAACTCAGCCAATAAATCAATCCCATTTAACAACAGCAATAACAAGAAGCCAAGAGTCCCTGGATCTGAGAAAAGTCTGAATCTCTTGTTACACAGTCACCGAGTTTTGCTTGTGTGTAAAGCAAAGCTCAGATTTAAACTGATGAAAACTATTTTCAAGTATTCTTTTATTTTGGTTTCAATAATGTATAATGTCCCTATACAATTTTGTTGGAATACAAAATCTTACTTGGGGTATGTGAGAATCATCTTCTAAAAATATTGGAGGTATTTTTGTTGTTGATGGTATTGCTGTTGCTGTTGTTGATCTTTAATGTTGATTAACTGATTGAAACTAGGATGGGCTTTTTATACATAAATACCTTTATTCCTCTAAAGGAATATAGGGTTGAGCCAATATGTAGGGCTAGTAAGATAAATCCTACAAGATAATAAATTTCATTTCTACGGGTTTAAGTACCCCTAATTCCTTTATGCTCTCTCTTTTTACTGTCAACAGGCAGAGAACAACTGTAAAGAAAGCTCCATATAGGAAAAGTCTTTGTTAGAAAATGTTGAAAATCTCAGTTCTCCAGGAACTTGTACCTTGGTGGAGAGATGTCCACCGTGGGCCAGATGTGGCAGTACCCATTTGTGACTCAGCCTTTGGTAGATCAAGGAGGAAATTCAAGAACCTAAAGATAGCCTTAAACACAGTGCAAGAGAGACTAGGTATGGCTATAGAAGAAGCTTCCTCAGAGAAACTGAAAGAAAAATGTCCCCCGACCCTTAAATGCTTTAGTGTTCTCATTTGTCACTGGCTCAGAACCACTATTAATGTGAAGTCAATCTATGCCAAGCCTTTACTTTCAGAGTCTAATGTTCGTAGTAGAACACCCCCCCCCAAATAAATCCCTGCCTGCCCATGGTTACCTTTTTCCTTGTCTTTGTCAGGATGAGAAGAGAGCCCTATGGGAGAAGACCCTTTAGTGGAGGTCGATAAGTGAGCATTACATTTCTAGTTTACTGTGTACAAGAAAGAATGGTCTAAGGAACAGTATGACTGAGATCCACTCAGAAACTCTCCCTTTTCATTGTTTCTTGTTATAAAGATTAACTTTTCCATGCTTTGTCTCAAAGGGACAGAGTAAGGCAGCAGAGAGTCAAGAAAATTCTAATTGGAAAGAGAAAACTCAGGTTGGAGCAGGATATTAGAGCAGATGGATTTACAAGACAGAACTGGAATGGAGTCTGCCGCTGTGACAAAGTGCATGTGTGTGTGTGTGTGTGTGTGTGTGTGTGTGTGTGTGTGATGTCTGTGTGCCTGTGTATTTGTGTTGTGTTGGTGTGCATGCCTGTATCTGTGAGTGTGTGTGTGTGTGTGGTGTCTGTGTGCCTATGTGTGTGCTTGACAGTATCTGTTTGTATTTTGTGTCTGTGTGCCTGTCTGTGCCTCAGTAACTCACATGCTCTGTGTCTGTGTATGTATGTTATGTCTGTGTGTATATTGTATCTGTATGAGTTCTATATCTGTGTGCATGTCTCTCTGTCTCAATGTGTGTGTGTCTGTGTCTGTGTGTCTCTATTTGTTTCTCCTACCTCAAGATACCTTAAGACAGTAAAATCAATCTTCTTTTATATAAAATTGCTCACAAAACTTCTGGAGAAATTATTAAGAACAATTAAAGATAGGCCTTCCTCGTCCTAATCATTAAAATACCACAGAGCTCCAGAGTCCCAAAGCCTGGCACTTTTCAGGCTTGGCCACGTAGTTAGTATGAGGATACTTCTTCACAGAATTTATCTGTCCTTCTCAGGTTGTGCTATTCTCACCCTGCCTGTCCTTTGAGTGTGTCTCTTTTGCACACAAGTTGAGGATGCCTAAAAGAAATGCAATTATTGATACGTTAATATTAAGCAGAACTCAAACCCATTAAAACAAACAGGAAATAAAAAAAACCTCTTAACAATCATCTATCTATCATCTATCTATCTATCTATCTATCTATCTATCTATCTATCTATCTATCTATCTATCTATCGATCTATGCAAGATATGAAATAATATGTATATATTTCTTTGTAACAACAGTATGAGTGATTTTATGTTTGTCTACTATATGGCACTGTAATAAAGTTTTCCCTTCATACCATTATGTCATAAATAGTTCTTAATGAAATATGTACCACCCCACAAGTTATCAAGTTAAATGACCAATAAAGAAGTTAACACAAGGAGAATCTATTCTTTTAGGCAAGAATAATAGTGGTTTGAAGCTGAATCTACTGTTATCAGCACCCAAGATGCTTTGATAAAGCACCATTGCCTGGACCTTGGCAGTCCTGGCATTCTTGTACACACATGAGAATTCTCACATAGACTGCATGCTCACACACATGGCACCATTTACAGCACTTCCAGGTGTTGAGTAGTTGCCAGATTTTGTATCGAGATAGTTAATCACCATTCTCAGTAAATTCAAGGGCTAGTTTTATTTTATGAAAAGTAAATTTTAGTGAGCCAATGCCTACGTAATAGTCCATTTATAAGGACATCTTAGACACAGGTGAATGGGCTTCTGCACTGAAGATTCCTGAGGGTGGAGCTAGTTTTCCAAGGGCTGATCTATGTATTGAGGGTTATTCACACATAAGAGTAAATATTGTCAAAGAATTAGGAGAAATGCTAGCAGACACTCTACCTAAAGCATATAGGAAGCCATGGGTCTGGTCCCCATGATCATATAAAACTGAGCACGGAGAATACACCTGTAATCTTAGCACTTGAGAGGTCAGCGACTGCCCAATCAGAAGTCCAGTGTCATCCTCGGCCACATAAGGAGTTTGAGAACAATATGAGATACATAAGACCTTGCTTGTCTCTGAAGTTGGAAATATGGCACACTGGATAAAAACAATTGATGTTCTTCTAGACGTGCGGAGTTCAGTGCCCAGTGTTCACGTTGGGTGGTTACCTGTATCTATATCTCCAGAGTACCTGATACCCTCTTCTGTCCTCCGGGTACTGGTACACATGTGTACATAGACATAAACAGATGCATATGTATTCATATAATAAAAATAAAGAAATCATTTAGAAAGTTCTTGTCTTAAAAGATGAAATAAAAGAAATACGAAGAAAATGAGGTTTCTAGTTGCTATAATAAAAGCAAACTGTGACACTCAGTGTATTTCACATTGTTATCAAACTTAAAAAGAGAAAAGTTTACAGTGGCTTATTTTGGTCATCTCTAGTTTCTCATAAATGCCCAACATGCTCTCAATAGGCAAGGCATCTCTTAAATTAACAAATCCTTGCTTTTTCCCATGGAAGTTCTATTCAAAGCATCACAAGGCTCACACTTCAGGAAGCAGTTAAATGGGCTACAAGGCCGGTGTCTTTATAACTATTACCTTATCCTGAGAGGTCTCAGCCTCAAAATCCAATATATTAACATTCGAAAAGCAAAAGTAAAAGTTTTAGAGACATTTGCTTTTGATTTGTTTATCAAAATTCTTGTATTCTCTCCTATTCCATAAATGTTGTTATGTGATTAAATTTGGTCTTTAATTATCTTATGTGAGTAGGTGTTTTGTCTACACTTGTATTTGTACATCAAGTTTGTGCCTGGTGCCCAAGCAAGTTTTAAAAATGTGTCACATCTCCTGGAACATGAGGGTTGTAAGATGCCTTTTGGGTTTTTTGGATATGAACAAATGCTCTTAACCTCTGAGCCATCTCTCTAGCCCCATTGGTTCAAATTTTAAAGAACTGGGGATTTTAAGTAAAACCCATCGGATTTAAATGCTATTCATTTGACTCTTAATACATTCCTTTTTTCTGACTACTCAATTGCTATTTCCTGGTTCTTTTCACAAGCTGATTAGTGTATAGAATGCACACACACGCACATGTGTGTGTGTGTGTGTGTGTGTGTGTGTATCAGGCATTAGACATTAGTGATATAAAGACAACTCCTACTCCTCTGATAATATATCTCCCAAATATATTGGTTTATACTATGTAATGTTTCAATAACAGGTTTTAAAAAGTGGGTTTGCTTTGCCTACTGTAACCCATCTGACCTCATTAATTAGATGCATTAACTTTCCCAATCCTTACCATCATCTGGTAAGTTTCTTCAGAAACCATCAAACAAACAAACAACTAAACAACCAAAGAACAAATATCCAAATACAGTGAGATGCAACCCATGAAAATGTTTTGCTACGTCAACCTTTGTTTCACAGGGAGGTGAACATGACAGTAATTGTAGCGCTTACATAGCTGGAAAATAAGCACATATATGGCTTACCTGAAAAGATTTAGAGTTTGAATTCTCATTCCAGGTATTTTGGAATTCTTTAATTGATAGAGGCTTGATTCTTAAGGTTTATCCCTAGTGGTTACTCTGTAAACCTTATTAGTAATTCATGTAAGGATTGCATGTTTGTCTTTATCCATGACAAATAGATAATAACTCACGAAAGAGATACCTCAATGATTACCACACATGGCAACTTTGATAAATTGATAAGTAAGCTTCATAATTTGCCTCATTAGGTAATAGCAAAAATTAATCTACAGAGACGTTTACAAGTGAAGTCAATTGCTCATAGGATTGTTATGTCATTAGAAAAAATATTATTAAATGAGGTGGCCCCTCTGCATATATTTTAGTTGTACAGAAATGGCTTGCAAACAGGAAAAATATAATACAGGAAAAATATTTTTAATTGTTTTGCCTTCCTCTCTCAGCTGTATGTGGCTCCGTGATCATTTTAATTCTCATCCTTCTCTGTAAATTAGAAGCTTAGGAACCTAAAGAGAGTCTCAGATCAGAGATTAAGACACATTGATACATTTGATATAAGCCAGCCTACTTTATTAGTACATTGGAACTTAAATAAACGGCGATTGGAGCCTTTGCCAGAAGGCTCTACTCTAATAAAGACCAACATTGTCCTGATGCTCCTAAATCTTTAATACCACATGTAAGAATTTTAAAGGTAAATGACAGAGCCTTACAGAGTACATTCAACAGGGTTACAACTATTGTATTTAAATGACATTAAAATCCAAAGTATTATTTACTGTAGTAAAGTGAATTGTTTGTAAAACAATATAATTAGGACTAGTTACAACCACATTCCTAATAGAATTGTGGTTCTTGTGCTTGCTCTCTTACTAGCATTGTCCTCCAACACCATCACCATATTTAGCCAGAAATACAAGGATCCACCTTTGGATCCCAGTACTTGGTTGTATCCTCTGTATAATCCTCTTATTAAATGTTTTCTCCTTCCTCTCTGTGATCCTGACCCCTTTACACATCCACATCAACTTGCCTAATCATGTACCTGCTTGCTTCACCTCCAGAACTTCATACTGATTCCCAGCAGTGTGGGTTATGCAAGGAGGCCAGAGCACCCTGGAGTTGTGCTGGTGGTAGTCTCATGCTTGTGAAGATCAGCCTGGAGCATGCTAGGATAGAGAGCGTGTGCTTTACATTTTTGCTTTTCTGTTGTTAAATACCAGCAACTTGGCAGCTGTTTGTAAGCTGATTTTGTAGGAACACTGCAAAAAATGCTGAAAGTCTATTAATGTGTGAGATATACATCACTTAACAAACCTAAAAAAAGTTCCTAAATTCCTTCAGGTATAATCCCTTTCAATAATGTAACTTATTATTAACACTGGTTTTCTACACTTAATAAGAAAAGTCATATTTCTTCTCTCAGTATTGAATAGTTAAAGAAAAGTACATGCAGTTATAAGGGAATTTGATATTTCAAGTTGTTAAACAATAGTATTTAGGGACGAAACAAGAAGGAAGCAAATTGGGTGACTTGATATAAACAATTTTGAAGATAGGTTTGCTATAACAATATTTAAGTTTTCATTTGTCAATTTAACTTTTACAAAAAAATGTAGACATCATAGCATCATAAAGAATAGGGAGTGTGATGCACAGTGTTAGACTAAAATATGAATTTCAGCCCTAAAGTAGAGGTTACTTTATCATCTGCTTTGTACAATATTCATACAGCACCTACTACATTCTTGTTACTGCACTGTATGTATGGCTCCATTGGCAAAGATGACTGTTAAGTCACCTGTGTAGCAAAATCAATTTGAAAATTGGAAGGAAGATGAGCATTGACTGTAAGTTGATGCCTGATTTCTAAATTGAGCAAAATATGGGAAGCCAAATCATCTCTGAGAAGGTGCCACTAAATCTCATATTTCAGCAGCTAGCGGAAGATAACTAATGGGGAGTAATGAAAGGCAGGGCAAATGCAGGTTACATATCCACGAATTCGGATATAATCAAGATATTTACTCAATAGGTTAAAAAACACCTTATGGATATCTTCACCTGCCTTCATTGATTAGAATTATCCATAATTAGGACTCTAGTGAGTTCTATCTCTAAACGTCTCAGTTTGCTCTAAGAGTTAGAAGATAAGGACTGCTGTCAGATGCCGATGTTCTTTTCGCCATGTTCTAGGATTACAGTTAGTGAAGAGCAGGAACACTGGGTTAGAACGTGTTTATGCACAGTCCTGGGACTGTCTGTACATCACCAGGGTTGCTGCACTCAAAGCTTCTATCATCCTCCTGCTTTGCTTTATGACGCTAAGTAAAGAACTTGGAGGCATGTCTTCCTTGTCAAGCTGGTCATCTATGCTGTTGATAGGCATACTCCTAAAGCCACCAAGATGTGTTTGCTTCTGATTAATGTGATGACCGCATAAATAACCAGAGTATAAACATCCCGAAAGTAGCAGTTTTTGACTGTTTTCTTCTGCAATCATCTAATCTATCAGAGAACTTGTATTGGGGGAAGATATCAAATCAAAGGTTGTCACATAGATGGAAGAATAAATCAGTGCCTGAAAGGTGTCTTTGAAAAAGGATGAGGGCGAAAAAAGGCCTGCATTGTTAGCCTATCAGGGTCAGTTTTAACAAATATCCTACATTTCAAAATAATATGATGGAGTCAGGAACATAAAATTATCATTCTGCATCAACTCTTTCCTCAGAGAATTCATTTCTGTCAGAAACCAGATTTCAGAATTTTTGACAACTCCCTGATGGGAAGCATTTCTGCAAGACATTTTCAATAATCAGATGCAGGAAAGACAAACCCCAGTTTGTATATAGCATAATAAAGATGAATTACAATATTACTTAATGTGCGGAGTTGCTGTGAAAGAGCCAACACATGTGCACCAGATTCTGAAGTTGACAGAACAGAGGCAGGCCCTCTACGAACGAAGAATCTCTATCTCATGATCCAGGAGATAGAGTCATGGTTGACAGCAACTATAAACAATTACAAATATGAATGCTTTATACTTAATACACAAGTATAGATAGAGCAACTTGCATTTTATATCACTGAAGTGACAACTCTGGTACAGACTTGTAAGTCTATACCACCTCACTACTTCATGAGTGATGCGATGGAAAAGAATGTCTTAGTCATTACTGTGTTGCCATAACGTGGCAATGAATAGTGGGTAATTAAGAAGAGTCATCAATAAAGACGAGGCCCTTGTCACACATTTCTGGCAGTTGCTAAGTCCAGTACTAGGTAGTTGGGCTCAGTGAGCATCTTTTTTAGGTGACATCCAGGAATGAAGTAGTGTGTGGGTAACAGCAAGAATTAGGCAAGTATCTCTTTTATGATGACTATATAACTATCATAGGACACCCAACAAAAATGGAAGCACTGTGCCCCCACCACCTGTTCTACTGTTAAAGGTCTCACTTCTAAACAAGTTCAAAGGGAGACACACGAACAGAGGAGGGCTCATTCAAACCAAGTAAAACTCTAAAAATTAAAATAAAATAAAAGGAATTTTATGTGTTTTTACCTATTATTAGATGGTTCATCTCTAAAATGTTTTAGACAGCATTCACCATTGATCTGTAAGGGGTAGAAGCACAAAAAGTCTGTAGGTAGAAGGTGAAGCTGCATGAGATCAACTGAGAAATTTAATGTGACTAGTTATCTAATCAGCTTTAGGTCCTACTTGTTTTTAAGACTTGTGTTGGTGAGGGCCCCAGTGGGCTTGATATTTGCTGTCCATTTGTGAGTGTTCTATAAAATTTTATATAAAAAATGGTTTTCATTCTTCAGAAGCTCAGGGATTCATGGCAGTGCTCATTGTTTCAAAGTAATCAAGTGTTCAAGATCTTAAAATTTAACAGAACCCATTGTCTTTTTTTTGTCATCAAATTGATAGACATTGCTGCATACCAATCTTTATTTGTTCACTTTTATAATATTTGGGGAAATACTGGCTTATCAATATATCAATATCTTCTAAAGAATATTTCATTGGACCATATTTATTTTGCACTTTAAACATTACATTTATTTAGTGTGTAAGTATATGCACGGGTTAGAGGACAACATTTTTTTCTGAAATGCCATCACGTACTTTACCATTGTTTTTCCAATGAAATGCCAATATTTAGTGAAGATAACATGTGGACACAACTTATCTTTGATGCTCCACATTGCACTTAGCCTTACCTTATTTGTGTAACTACTTTTTTTTTGGTCCTATGCATCCTTTATTTTAACACATCATTTTTAATATATTTTTATTAGATATTTTCTTTATTTACATTTCAAATGTTATCCCCTTTCCTAGTTTCCCCTCTGAAAATCCACTATCCCATCTCCCCTACCCCTGCTTCCCAACCCACCTACTCCCATTCCTAGTTCTGGCATTCCTTTATACTGGGGCATAGAACTCTCACAGGACCTAGGGCCTCTCCTCCCATTTATGACTGACTAGGCCATCCTCTGCTACATATACAACTGGAAACTCAAGTTCCACCATGTGTGTTTTTCTTTTTTTTCTTTTTTTTTTTTTTTGGTTTTTCGAGACAGGGTTTCTCTGTATAGCCCTGGCTGTCCTGGAACTCACTCTGTAGACCAGGCTGGCCTCGAACTCAGAAATCCGCCTGCCTCTGCCTCCCGAGTGCTGGGATTAAAGGCATGCGCCACCACGCCCGGCGTTTTTCTTTTTTTGATTGATGATTTAGTTCCAAGGAGCTCTGGGGTACTGGCGAATTCATATTGATGTTACTCCTATGGGGCTTCAGGCCTCTTTAGCTCCTTGGATACTTTCTCTAGCTCCTTCATTGGATGTGCTCCGTCAAATGGATGATTGTGAGCATCCACTTCTGTATTTCCCAGGCACTGGCAGAGCCCCTTAGGAGACATCTATATCAGGTTCCTGTCAGCAAGCTCTTGTTGGCATCTGCCATGGTGTCTGGGTTTGGTGGTTGTTTATGGGATGGATCCCGAAATGGGGCAGTTTCTGGATGGTCATTCCTTCAGTCTCTGCTCCGAACTTCGTCTCTGTAACTCCTTCCATGGGTATTGTGTTCCCCCTTCTAAGAAGGATTCTGAGCTTCTGGGGTAATATCCACTTATCAGTGAGTGCATATCATGTGAGTTCTTTTCTGATTGAGTTACCTCACTCAAGATGATATTCTCCAGATACATACATTTGTCTAAGAATTTCATAAACTCATTGTTTTTAACAGCTGAGTAGTATTCCATTGTGTAAATATATCACATTTTCTGTATCCATTTCTTGTTTGAGGGGCATCTAGGTTATTTCCAGATTCTGGCTATTATAAATAAGGGTGCTATGAACATAGTGGAGCATGTGTCCTTATTACATATTGAAGCATCTTCTGGGTATATGCCCAGGTTGGTATTCCTGGATATTCCAGTAGAACTATGTCCAATTTTTTTTCAGAAACAGTCAAACTGATTTCCGGAGTGGTTGTACCAGCTTGCAATCCCACCAGCAATGGAGGAATGTTCCTCTTTCTCCACATCCTTGCCAGCATGTGCTGTCACCTGAGTTTTTGATCTTAGCCATTCTGACCGATGTGAGGTGGAATCTCAAGGTTGTTTTGATTGGCATTTCCCTGATGACTAAGGATGTTGAAACTTTTTTTAGGTGCTTCTCAGCCATTCGGTATTCCTCAGTTGAGAATTCTTTGTTTAGCTCTGTACCCCTTTTTTTAATACAGTTGTTTGGTTTTCTGGAGTCCAACTTCTTGAGTTCTTTTTATATATTAACTATTAGGCCCCTATCAGATATAGAATCGGTAAAGATCTTTTCCCAATCTGTTGGTGGCCTTTTGGTCTTATTGACAGTGTCCTTTGCCTTACAGAAGCTCTGCAATTTTATGAGGTCTCAGTTTCAATTCTTGATCTTAGAGCATAAGCCAGTAGCTAACAATAAACTAAAAGGAGAGAAAGTTAAAGCAGTCCCAATAAAATCAGGGACTAGACAACACTGCCTCTCTGTCCCTACCTATTCAGTATAATACTTGAAGTCCTAGCTAGAGCAATTAGACAACAAAAGGAGATCAATGAAATACAAATTGGAAAGGAAGGAGTCAAAATATCACTATTTGCAGATGATATGATAATATACATACATACATATATATATATATATGTATATATATATACATATATATATATATGTGTGACCCCAAAAATTCCACCAGAGAACTCCTAAACCTGATAAACAGCTTCAGTACCCTAGCTGGATATACAATTAACTCAAACAAATCAGTGGCCTCTCTCTACACAAAGGATAAACAGGCTGAGAAAGAAATTAGGAAACAACACCCTTCAAAATAGTCACAAATAATATAAAATACCTTGGTGTGACTCTAACTAAGGAAGTGAAAGATCTGTATGATAAGAACTTCACATCTCTGAAGAAAGAAATCGAAGAAGATGCCAGAAGATGGAAAGATCTCCCATGCTCATGGATTGGCAGAATTAATATAGTAAAAATCGCTATCTTGCCAAAAGCAATCTACAGATTCAATGCAATCCCCATCAAAATTGCAACTCAATTCTTCACTGAGTTAGAAGGGGCAATTTGCAAATTCATCTGGAATAATAAATATCCTAGGATAGCATAAACTATTCTCAAAAATAAAAGAACCTCTGGACCAATGACCATCCTGGACCTCCTGTACTAGAGAGAAATTATGATAAAAACTGCATGGTACTGGTACAATGACAGACAGGTAGATCAATGGAACAGAATTGAAGAGCCAGAAATGAACCCACACACCTATGGTCACTTGATCTTTGACAAAGGAGCTAAACCATCCAGTGGAAAGAAGACAGCATCTTCAACAAATGGTGCTGGCTCAACAGACGATTAGCATGTAGAAGAATGGGAATTGATCCATTCTAATCTCCTTGTACAAAGTTCAAGTCTAAGTGGATCAAAGAACTGCACATAAAACCAGAGACACTGAAACTTTTAGAGGAGAAAGTGGGGAAGGGCCTCAAAGATATGGGCACAGGGGAAAAATTCCTGAAGAGAACAACAATGGCTTGTGCTATAAGATCAAGAATCAACAAATGGGACCTCATAAAGTTGCAAAACTTCTGTTAGGCAAAGGACACTGTCAATAAGACCAAATGGCAACCAACAGATTGGAGAAAGATCTTTACTAATCCTAAATCCGATAGAGTGCTAATATCCAATATATATAAAGAAATCAAGAAGTTGGACTCCAGAAAACCAAATAACCCTTCCTATTTAAAAAATGGGGTACAGATCTAAACAGAGAATTCTCAATTAAGGAATACCGAATGACTGAGAAGCACCTAAAAAAAAAAGTTCAACATCCTTAATCATCAGGGAAATGCTAATCAGAACCCATTTTCTAATGCCATTAAGAGAAATCACAGACTCCCTGAAGAGAGGGTTAAGACCACGCACTTTAGCTGTCAAATACTTCTTCATACTGTTCTTAACACCTTTGCATTTAACAAAGTAACTAAATAGAACCCAATTTCGCATTCATTTGTCTGTCTAAAAGAAGTTCATTACATAGGTTTGAGTAAGTAGAAAATGTAAATGATAAAAAAAACTACACGTATTTTAAAGGACCATTTGTACTTAATATTGTTAAAGACATATGGACATGACCACTCGTATGCTTATTCACCTTTCTCCACAGTGCTGGTCCCTGAGCACACCAGGAACAATGTCACATGAAGAAGAGAAAACATTCAATTGACAATAGTTTAATAAAAAAATGGTTTTTACTCATTTAGACAAGATTGTTTTATTATTCTTACTTCAAAAGGGCTTTTCTTTTTTAATATGTGAAAAGAATGCTGACAAGACTGTACTTATTATTAGTGGACTTTCTCTCCAACCTTACACTGTCTTTTCATATTCCTTGTATAAAATATCTTGTATCTTCAACAACTGACTATTCTGTAGATTCAAGGGTAAAAAGTATTAATTGAAAAAGTATGGGAACACAAGATGAATCCAGCCCTATTTGACTGGTGTGACAACTTGAAGTTGTATGGGTTTGTTCCTTTCACAAAGAACTTTATTTAGGTAGTATCTAGAAAATCACCAAGTCTCAATTTTGCCAGCTATAAATGAAGAGAATAGCTGTAATACAATGTTACAAGGAGCATGGACAGAACTCTGCATTCTACTCCTTGCCCAGTCCCTAGTGGCACAGAATGAACTAGAAGCAGATGAAAAAAAAAAAAAAGACCCTGATATAGCTGTCTCTTGTGAGACTATGCTGGGGCCTGGCAAACACAGAAGTGGATGCTCACAGTCATCTATTGGATGGATCACAGGGCCCCCAATGGAGGAACTAGACAAAGTACCCAAGGAGATAAAGGGGTCTACAACCCTATAGGTGGAACAACAATATGAACTAACCAGTACCCCCAGAGCTCGTGTCTCTAGCTGCATATGTAGCAGAGGATGGCCTACTCAGCCATCAGGCCATCAGTGGAAAGAGAGGCCCATTGGTCGTGCAGACTTTATATGTCTCAGTGCAGGGGAACACCAGGGCCGGGAAGTGGGAGTGGGTGGGTGGGGGAGTAGGGGGGAGGTTGGGGGGGACTTTTGGGATAGCACTGGAGATGTGAATGAAGAAAGTATCTAATTAAAAAAATAAGATAAAATAAAAAAAAAAGAAAATACTGGAGTTCATCTGGAGGCTGCCTGCCTGCCTCATAACTCAGTCTTTTCCAGGATTCATCCCAGTGCACTGATTCCACCAGGTCACCACAGAGTGAATGTCTAATGACATTCTTATACTCCTATAGTCTATTCTGTTATTTCTATGTTCTATTAAAAGTTGGAGTCATAAGTAGCATAAAAACTTTTCAAAAAAACATAAGAACTAATTGTTATCACGCCTACCTTCCACTGTCACCTCTCAATATAAAATGTTCTAATACTTGGTCATATTTGTTTATGCTAATCTTACTAATTTATAATATCACTAGAGTTACTGCTCATCCTTCTTCATTGCACTAAAGAGGAGAATATCCCAATTACCTATGCTGTGAGTCATTAGCTCAAATAACCATTTATGAACTAAACTATTTTGGTCACTAAAACTCATGATTGGCTTTTGTTGAGATAATCATGAGTTAAATTATCTAAAGACTTTTTTCAATTATGTTACTACTAAGTACAGTTTCCAGCATTTTATGTTTATAGATTTAATTATTTAAATCATAAGTTCAGAAGAATTTTTTGTTGTTTTTGTTTGTTTGGTTGGTTGGTTGGTTGTGGTTTTTTGAGACACAGAGTTCTCTGTATAGCCTGGCTGTCCTGGAACTCACTCTGTAATCCAGGCTGGCCTCGAACTCAGAAATCCACCTGCCTGTAGAAATGTTTTTACTGTATTTATTTAAAATAATATTTGCCAACAATAACCAGTTTGGAGTATTTAGAATCTTTAATTTTTTGCGAAAATAATTTTAATTAGGAAATTTTTAAAAAAAACGTAGATTTGTTATCAATGCATTATGCAATACTAAATATTAATAATAAAGTACTGAAATATAACATGTAGAATGTTTTTCTGAGGTGCATTTATGTACACTCATCTGAAATAGTCTACATTTGATCTACATTTTGTTTCTTATGGTTTCAGTTGCTTAAGCACCTATGTTCCAAGGGTATAAGTGGAAATACTAGGAATACACAAATTGTGAATTTTCATAGTAGAAACTTGTTCCATCTTGCTCCACTCCCTTTGCCCAGCCTAGGCATGCTGTATGTGATATAAGACTCTTGGTTTCTTAGCAACCATCCTATGCATCAGAACTGTCATTTCAGAATATCAATTTTGAATATATGTGTAAATATATATTCATTTACAGATATTAATGATGTTATTTTCTTGTCAGGGGACTTTTCAAGTTGAATTCTATTAAGGTTAACTTTTTATCTTGAGATCATGTTTATAAACCCAAGTGGAAGGTTTTCATTATTTTTATCAAAGCACTGATAAATGATAAATCCATCCAGGAAATATATAATAATAATAAAATTCTAATTGAGGCAGCGTGGTGGTGGAGGTGTCAGAGGTGACACTTCTATGCAGTATGAAAAAAAAGCTTGGAAACTTTATTAGAAAGGGAATCAGCTATGGTAGAAATCAAAGTGGTGGATAATATGCAACTCAATAAAGAAATCACAAAATGGCATGCTGTCATACCTGGGCATCCCACTGTCAGTGCTGGTTTGGAGCGGAAGCCACCTACATCAACATTCTCCAGTAGCATATACATGAGGTCCATTCGGTGAATGCATACTGTTATGGCTTCTGAGATTCACCACTTTCAAATACTGTCTGGCAGTACTTAAGGAAGTTGTTAGAGTGAGTATACTATGCTGCAGTCTACAGAATGCTTGATCTATTGGGTGTGACATGAGAAGATTTAATAATATAGGAGGGAAGGAAACTATTAATTATGTGGATAGGAATGACTATGATATAACTCTCAATGGAATACAACTGTTGCTTCACTCAAGTGTTAATGAACTGTTCTGAAGGCATGGGAAGGGCTGACCTCATAGCTAGGACATTAACAGGAGGGGAAGAACTGAGATCTCCAAAATCTTGGAAACCATAAACCCATGCTGATTTAACACACCTGGTTGTCTCCACTGAATTTCACCTTCCAAAGTTTCTGCCATCTCCCAAGACCTTGGGACCAAGCTTTTTGCACACAAATCTTTACAGATCACTGAATATTGAACACCCAAGCTATATCAGCATTTTAAAAGTCTTTAAGGGAGTGATCATTGAAACTGGCCTCTCTAAACAGATGGAGCTTAGGAAAGTTCATTTCTTTCAGAAGTTAGAGGGTAGTCTGAAACACATTGATCAGAAGGTTCTTCCAAGTTTAAGGGACATTGATTCATAAGCTGCCGGAGATGAGTGGGTGAAGGATCTTAAAGAGCAGATGTGATGGACCTGGTGAATCAAAGGAACAAGCAATGTGTGTGGGTGGAGAAAAAGACCAAGTGGCCAGACAAAGCGGCAGGTAATTCAAAAGTAATATTGATGTTTTGAATGGTATTGGAGAATGATGGTGTGGAAGTCTAAAATAGAAGAAATGTTTATATGATAGGCAACCTGTTTTCACATCTGTGGTGGAGTTGCAGATTTTTTTGTTGTTGTTTAGGGGGTGTTTTGGGGATCCACAGGCCAGAAGAATTCAATAGAAAACAGGTTTGTGAACAATATATTACAGAGAAGATGTAATCTTTTAAGCCCATCTGATTTTACTATTTGTCAATAGGTAGGGAAACATAGACTAGTTAAATTTCTTTCCCACTTACAAAAATCCATATTTTCAGGTTAAAGGCAGAAATAGCCAAGAGGTCATGTAAATCTGACCTATCACACTGTGTGTAGTGAAGCTGGGGTGAGGTAACTTCTTTTTTTATTTCTTTCTCATCTTCCACATCTAACAAAGGTCATCATCCTTCTAGGCAAGTGCTCAGGCTGAATGGGCAGTTCTCAGAGGGATGGGAGACTGATGGCTAGCTCTCCATCAATCGTTCTAGCAGTGCATTCCCCAGTGGTGAGGAAGGGTGTCAGGAGTCTACGTGATCATTGGCAGTTACACCAACAGAAACAGCTAGAGATGAAAGAAGCCAATGATCCCACTCTACTCCAGCATGAATTTTCCAGGTAAAGCAAGAGCTGCAACAACACATGTGTCCAATGTATAGGACTGCATAATTTCAGGGAATATCATAAACTACTTCTTTCATTCTTGTTTTACATTTATTTATTTATTTATATTTATTTATTTATTTATTTATTGACAGTGTTTCTCTGTATAACCCTGGAACTTGCTCTATCGACCAGGTTGGACCTGAATTTAGCAATCTGCTTGTCTCTACCTCTGGAGTGCTGAGATTAAAGATGTATGCCACCATTTTCAGGCTGCTGTTTCTATTCTTAACCCAGTCTCTCTCTCTCTCTCTCTCTCTCTCTCTCTCTCTCTCTCTCTCTCTCTCTCTCTCTCTCTCTCTCTCTCCTTTTTTTTCCCTTTTTTTTTCAGTTTGGCCCTCTGAGAAAATGATTGTGGGGGACATGGGCAATGTACACAAATTATGACGGTAGATAAGGAAGATCTAATTTGGGGTTCAAACTTTTAAGCAAATATCTACTGATATTTAGCCAACTAATTGATTCTGACAAAAATCAGATTAAAAGGAAAACAAAAACTACCCACCCACAAAGTTGGTCATGACTAAGAAATATATCACCAAAGAGGCAACTGTGAGGAAAATTAAGTAAATGCATATGAGCAAAGGATCCTGAAGAACAGAAGAAAGCAAAAGTAGACTAAGAAGATTGGCATAGCAGAAGGAAGGCACCCTCTAAGGGCCTTGTTTTTGGAGCATTGCAAGTAAAATGCACAATTTTTATTAGTGAACAGGTAGAATCTTCTGACCTCCCTAGTGTGCCTGTCCTTCCACCCTTTGTCATTTCCCAGTGACAGAACTGATCTGTCCACTGGGTATTGTGGCTGTCTGTGCCTGTGAATCATACCTTCCATAGCGGCACACATGATTAATTCCTCCTGACAGCGAAACAGTGTAAGTCCTAGAGGTGAAGGTTGATCGCAATAAGCTATTTCAGATCTGGCACACCACGTGCACTTACTAAATATCAAACAATATATTATTGATGATGCCCAGGACAATGTTTTCTCCCCTTACTTCCTGACTTCCTGATAGCTTTTCAAGCTCTCTCTCTCTCTCTCCCCTTCCCTCCATCCCTCCCCCCTCCGTGTTTGAATGTATGTGTACAAGGATACCAGAGTCCTACTTCTCTCTGCTTAATTTTCTTGAAATGGGCATGGTGTTTCACTCAACTAGAAGCTCATCATTGCAGGTAGACTTCTCTACCCCTTAGTGCTGTGGATACAGTCACATGTGGCCATGCACACTCTTTGTGCGTTTTTTGGGGATTTGAACTCAGGTGTCCATTGTTGCATTGCAAGTGTGATTTTATCTGTTTAACTGTATTGACAGCCATTTTTGATAATTATTCAGTTTACTGTCATTTTGCTGTCAAACAGATGTAAATTTCTTCCTATGGGCCAAGATAATTTATAAATGTCTTAATACACATTCAAAAACTATCAGTACCAATCAGATTTTTTGAGGTTCTAGTTTCATTATCATCTTATTTGTATTTGAAAATCAGAATCCTAATGTGTTTATCTAATCATTGGGGGGAAATCAGTCTAATGGAAAAGAAACAAGAAACAATCCACTAATTTAGCAAGAACTAACTGTGTACCAGCATTGCATACTAGTGGTGAAGGCTGGCTCTGTTCACTGATCTGTACGTAGAATTATAGAGATTTGGCTTCGTTTTGGGCTTCAAGATACAAACTCTTTGTGTAACACAGGCTGACCTGGGCCTCACTGTGTATACTAAACTATTCTCAGACTTTTGATGCATCTTCTTGAGCCTTCTAACTGCTGCCTTAATACTACCTCCTGCCTTGTACACTACCACATCTGGCCATCTTAAATCTTGATTATTTTTTTCCAACTCTATTTAAAAACAAAAGTCTTTTTTGCTGTGGTGGTGATAGTGTTTGTGACTTTGCTCATGGCACAGAAGCACTCTCCACACCTGAGCCACACATCCAGTTTATAAAGTTATTCTTTTAGCTTCATTCCTAGCTATTTATCTTGGTTCTGACGAAAGACTGGGATATTCTGTGCCAGGCTACAACTTCTCATGCTCAGCAGGACATGAATCCCAGCCATGCTATTATAGGTTTGTGCATTGGTTTCTGGTGTTGCTTCATTAGAGTTTAAGCCACACCATGTTAACACTCCATGGTTATTCTGGGCCTGCTGGGCCTTATTATACCTCAGTTTTATAATCTCTAATGAGCTGATACTGGTGTTTTGTTTTGTTCTGTTCTGTTCTGTTTTTGTTTTGTTTTGTTTTGATTTGATTTTGTTTTGTTTTGTTTTGTTTTAAGACTAACAACACCTTTGCCTGGCCTGTAGTAGTCCTTCCTCTCTAGGGTACAGAGGATCTTGCTTTGAAAATCATTTCTTTTGGACATATCTGTGGCTCCAGTTCTCAAAATGTCTAATTCTATCCAAATGTAATGACTTACACCATTAATCCTTTGCCAGTGAATCTCTGTGACTTTGAGGTCAGCCTGGTCTAAAAACTTTGAGTTCCAGGCCTGAAATTCTATCTCAAAAATTGTTTTAAGGTTAAATCTATACCCAGGAGAGCTTCTGAACAGTTGATTTATACTGGTGCATATTTGCTGTTAATGAACAAAGCTGAATTGGCTGGTTCTGCTGGTAGCTTAGGCTAGACTTCCTTTCCTCTTGCAAGAAGTATTATTATCTGATGGGCACAGTTCTGGTGGACGTCACTCTGCATTGCTCTGACTACTTTGTGTAACCTAAAGCTGATTTACCCCCTGTTAAAAAGCTCAAGTGTCCTTTACAGCTCTTGCCAGATTCCAATTTATATTTGTCAGTTTCTTTGCAAAACTAACAAGAATAGCTTGTTCTCATCCCAATAAATGATTAAATCGTTTCCACCAGGTAGTACATGATAATTCAGCCTTTAAGAGTTTTCTTCTTCTACTCCTGCAACCCATGCCTTTGTGCACACCACAGGAATAAACTAGCCAGAATACTGGTGAAATAACAGAATCCTACTTCACTCACAAATTAGTAACAGCAGTGGTATGTTTTCTTCCCTCATAAGTACATGAGACTTTGATTTGATGTATAGATTATTTTAATATGTATATTGTCTCTTCTAAATGAACTTATGATGTTGGGCATCTTCATTTAATACCTGGGAACACAGGTATTATTTTTTAGTAGCATGTTAGCTGCTAAGAATTGAACTAAGAATTATCCATGAAAGTAGAATATCTAGTGAGGTCAAAGCTCATCATAGTTTGTAATATTATTGCTGTGAATCAGAAAGTGCAAGATCTTATGGTAGCAAGCGCAAGCAAAGGATTGATTCTGGCTATCCTCTTTAAAAGCCTTATTGTAATAGCTTATGCTTATTGAGCTTACAAGAAATCTATCTGTCAGCCATGATAATATGGCACAAGTAGAAATTCAGAGAAGAGCAAGATAGAAAATAGCCTTTCTTAGAATTGGTATATACAGCAAGGTTTGTGATGGTAACAATACTCTTCTGTAATGAGTGGCGTTTATTATTAATACTAACAATCATTTATGATAGTTATAAATTGCTCCCATTTATTGAGTACACATTATGTATTGGGCACAGTATGATCTACTACCTTGCTCAAGGAACATTATTCAGTCCTCACACAATCCCTAGTGACTGGTATTTTATGGATGAGACACTATCATCAGTCTGATAATAAATGGCTGGATCCAAATCACACCCATCTCTGTTCCAAATTTCTTCCTTCCTTTAACCACTCGGTTATTATTAACAATATAAATCTAAAGATTTGAGCCACTAATGTCAAAGAACTTCCAAAACAATTGCTTATTTGTGTCTGTTGTCCCAAAATGTTAGGGCCATCTTGACAGGTGAGATAATTAAGATATGTTTTGTAATATCATCAGCAGGGCTAAGATAGTCTCTTGGAGGATGAAAGAAAATAAATCTGTACATAACCCTTGCCTAACAATGTAAAGACCTAAATGCTCGAGGGAAAATTTGCCAGCTATGCAGAGCTCTGTAGGACCACTCAGTTTCACAATATTAAATTTAAAAGCATAAAGCCAATGTTCAAATTAAAGAGAATAGTTAAATACTTTATGAAAAAAATTTCAGTGTCTTATATTTTCAAAGTCATTTAATCAGTCAATCCTTACACTTCATGGTATATATATGTTTCATGGGTCTGGAGAGCTGACTCAGTGGTTAAGGGCTCTTGCCTCTCTTACAAAAGACTTGCATTCAGTTCCCAGAACCCACACCGACTGACAATGCCTGCAACTCCAACTCCATAGATTCTGATATCCTTTCTGACCTCAGCGGAAGCCCCTGCAAATAGTCGGTACGTATAAACCCACTTAGGAAAACAGACACAAACATGAAGTAAGTAAATAAATTTTAAAAATAATATTTTTCATAATGATTTCATCCTGGCCATTTGCATTTTTCATTTAAGGACGTTATTAATCTGTAATTAGGATTGTTATAATGAAACTTGTAATATTCACGGGGAGCATAATCTTATCCTCAAAGGGTTAGGCTATAAACAAGCATTACTGTCAATAAGCACAATATGGTGGAGTTGGGCATTTAAAATGAGTTGTAGATGATTTAGGGATTTATAACAAAGGATTTATTTTTAAAAAAGAATTAAAACAAATCTTATATTCTGTTATTGTGTAGGTACTCTGCTTGGGAAATTTTCCCTTAGATTTCTACACACCTTTAATTTTTTCTAAATTGCACATTAATATTAGATTGCTTTGCTATGTATTGCCTTAATCAGAAAAGCATATGAGCTAAAGCCAGCTCTGGGACTGCAGAGCCTCTCAAAGATGCCATAAAGGGGACATAAACAAAACATTAGACCTCTTATTCTCTCTCCCTCTCTTTTATTGCCTAGCTCAGTGGTCTGTTTTATAGCCATGGTGCTCTGCCTAGGAGTCAATACTCTACCTGCAAGCTAGACTGCCACTCAGGGAGGTAGAAAATCTTTGACTGTGGGCTTGTATACAATAGATTTGTCTATTCCGGTCTTGAAATCCCTCCCTCCACTCTCTACTATCCATTTCCCTTCTACTTTCTAGACAGACTATACAAGCTTTCCTTGGGCATGTATGCTCAAGAACTTGACCTAGTCACCCAGTATTTGCAGCAAGGGCTCAACTAACATGACTGTCATCCTGACAGTCAGCTGATTCTCTATTCATCTCTGTGTTCTCTGTTTATGAATTATGTTGTTGTCTTCTTTATTTTCTATAGTTTTTTAATTTCTCTCTTCTTCCAGTTTCTCTGTCCTCTTTAAACACATTACAGCCAACACAACTACTTCTTCATTTAACAAATGCTTATTGAATATCTTCTACATGGCAGATATTCTGCCAAGTGCTGGGTCTACCCCAGTGAGCGGGACAAGTTTATGGAACTTGCTGAAGATATTTACATTACACAAAGGATTCTACAATTCATTTTAAAATAATGCCAGTGGGGAAAAATTCTGAAAGTATGTAAAGTTAAGATTAAGTAAATATCCACGCCGAACATTGAATTGGGTTATAGGTTTTTTTAATGCTTGCATTCATCAAAAAGCACTTTATGAACTTTAAGTTTATAATCACTGTTCAGGATAATTTGATTTATTTATAAAATTAAGTGTGAGTCATATATTCTTACTTCCATATTTTTTAAATCATTGTATCAATAAATATTAGCAATCACATTCAAAAATCTCATGGAGTTGCTACACACACATATATATGCATATATATGTGTATATATGTACATGTGTATAAATGTGTGCCTGTGAAAGTCACAAGAAAAGAAAGAAAAGAACAAAGAAAAGAAGAAAAGAAGGAAGGAAGGAAAAAAGAAAGAAAAGAAAAAAGAAAAGAAAAGAAGAAAAGAAAGAAGGAAGGAAAAAAGACAGAAAGACAAATAAGTTTACTAAATTGCACCTCTGTTGTACTTAGCTGGCTTACCATCAAAGGCATTTACAAAGTGATCAAGCTTACCATGTACCAAATAACATGCTGAATGATTCACTTCTTTATATCCATGTTGCATACATTTAGTTTTGTTCACTTAGGACAAGATTCCATCATTAAGGGGAGATGTCTACAATAAGAAGGATGACAGACTCTATCTATCGCTTAATTGGAAGAATTGCGTTTTTCCTGATTGATATTGACTCCTGTTTCCTGTTTCCTGTGGACAGACAATTCTTGACCAAGCTATTGTTTGGTTCAACTACTCTGACTGTCATCCTGACACTGCCTTTGTTTGCAAACTACACAGATACTCAGATTCAACCACTTAATTTATCTTCACAAGTTTTCATGATATGTGTCTCCCTTTCTGACTATACAGAGAGAGCAAATTATGCAAACCAGAACATAATATGAACTTGCAGGATTGGGGTGGGACTAAGACCTCGATTGAAGGTCTGCAAGTAATTCATTCTGTTACTTTAGAAAAATTGGTGTTCACATGAGAGTACTGTGGTGATCTGCCTGTCCCAACTCTACATTTATATATAATAAGGGTAGTTTTTTAAAAAGGCATGTGACATATTGAGAGTCTTGGTAATGAAGAGATTATTTTTGCTTTCCAACTCAGAGCCAGAAAATATTTCTCTTAAAGAACATTACAAACATTATCACTTGCATTGTTAGATCAACCACTTGTTCCCAATAGTAGCCTTCCTGAGTTTTTATTCTATGACTTTCCACTGTGCTCTTAAAAATTGCTGCATACCCCGCTCTTATTAGCTATTCCAGTGCTTCTGCCCATTTGAGCTCTGGACTCTTCGGTATGCTTTCTTCATTGTTGTAATCTCAGTTTACAGAATCTCTGCTAATGAAATTGGTTTTCATATATGGAGAGATTTTGGAAGATACTTTTATATATGAACAAGTTCTTCATATTTTAGAATTAATTGGCATGTTCTCTAACCTAAAGACATAGTATATAGTTTAGATATTGAAAGACGATTGGAGTGATTGCTTAGCAGTCTCGCAGTGAGCCTGAGTTTCATTTCCAGTAACCACATGTGGTGGCTCATATTGTCTATACCTCCAGCTCCAAGTATCAGACAACCTCTTCTAGCCTTGGAGAACATATGCATTCAAATACACTTACCCTCTCTAGAGAAAAATAACTTTAAATATGTATATTTGAGAGGAGATTTTTTAAAATTAAAATCCAAATATCTAACTCTCTATTTGAGACACTATCTGTAACATTTTAAAGTTACATTTAAAATTCAAAGAATCAGCTAATTCTTGTACAAAATTGTGAAAATAATCCCTGGTTATTGAAATAAAAGGTAATTATGAAATCATGTTAGAAAATATTTTGGATACTATTTGGCACCATGTAAGAGCTTTATTGGATAAATAACTGCTATTGTTTTTATTATTAAGGCTATAAGCAAAACTCAGTAGAAACAAGTGTTCATACCTGGGTCAGTTATTTGGGATGTACCATGAAATTAACCTCTTAATAATACAAATGTTAAACTAGAGGGTATGAAAATATGTTGAGAATGGCATCCAGTATATCTTGAGTGCAAGATATACTGTATGTATGGCAGCATATCTATAGTTACTTCCACTGTGATATAAACAAGTTTTTGTATCCTCAGAATTGCACTTATTTTTAGGGCACTGGTGTCAACAGCCCTACCTCTTCAAAGAAATGATTTCTTTTTGATCCATTTAGTAACTTGATCCCAGCTGCATAAAAATACACTTGCAGCATTTCATTTTCCCATAGACTGCTGATGGCTGCATTCCATAAGCTAAGGGTTCCGTCAAAAGGAAACCACTCAAAGTACAAAGCTTTCACAGGAACTTGTTGCATCTGCTGACACCCAAACTGGAATTATTTGCAGTTCATAAACCATGGATGTAAAATTAAAATGTTGAAGATATGCATCATTTAGAATTGTACAGTGCATAGTGGCATTGAAAATTTTCACCATCTAATGGGTACTGTGTTATCAGTACTTACCTATTTTAGGATCATTTTTCTATTGTCTGCTTGGGCTTGAGGGCAACCACTCAAGTGCACAATTTGCCCAGGAATACAATTTCCGTGGCTGATGCTCTTCACAGTGACATCTTCAATGAACTGTTGTCAGAGTTGCAAATGTCTTAATCATAAGGAAGAGGTTCTCTGGTTCTTTCACTTTGGCTATGGGTTGCAAGACATGTCAGTTGTATGTGAGACATAAGTGCTCTCTCACTGTTACTTCATGTAAGTCACAGAGGATATCATCATCCCCAAAAGTGAAGAGAGCAGGTCATTTCTGAGTTCGAGGCCAGCCTGGTCTACAGAGTGAGTTCCAGGACAGCCAGGACTACACAGAAAAACCCTGTCTCGAAAAACCAAAAAAAAAGAAAAAAAGAAAAAAATCCCAAATGAATATATCACACAGGTTGGTCTGACAATCATTAGACAGACCAAAAAGCTTTTATCTATAAACGGAAACTTTCTCCTATCTATTCTCTAACTGGATTGTTTTGTGGCAAACCGAATACTCTTCTTCTTCTTCTACCCTCAAGTATTATTTTAAAATGAATGTTGAGAATATGCGGACCTAAGAAACAGACAATGGCCATAATAATTTAATGTAATTTTGATATCATAGACAAGACTTAGAAGTAATTTTTCTATTTTTTCTAATATTTTCTCCTGTCAAGGATTCCCATAAACAGCACAGAATGGTATAAAAATTTTTAAATACAGGAATCTCTAGAAAAATGTGAACAAAGCATCCAATGTGGCCTGGAAGACTAAGGTTTTCCCAGAGATGTGAGTATTCATTAGTCTTTGTGAGTATTTATTGTTCTTTAGTCTTATGATCTAATGATTATAAGGTTTTCCTTTATTTCCCACTCTACATATGAGGGGAATGCCTGAGTTATCACATAAATAAAATAATGTTCTTCCTTTTGGAAAATTTAAATGACTTTTCACCTAGACTTTATCATTATTCATTCTGGAAATAGGACCCATATAGGTAGAGTTGAACCTGAAGGGCAAGTTTTACTTTCCATTCAAATCTTCTAGGAAAGTCACTAACGTTTGATCTTGTCAGTTGGATGCAAAAATACCTTGATCTTCCCCAGCCCAAATCTTTATGAAGAGAAACACACACACACACACACACACCAAGAAAATATAGGGTTGGCCATGGTGAAGTCAGAGTATAGGAGAATGTATTCAGTCTTTGGTTGTGTGTATTTTAGAAAATATTAAGAAAATAAAATGTGTCCCTTCTGTCTTATGTTCAATATTTGAAGTCTACTCTTCTAGGCAAAATAAATTTTGTTGTTTGAATCTCCAAAGGACAGCAGTTATAGTTATATCAATGTCGGAAGTGATGGGAAATTAAGTGCATAGCGCTATAACTATTTTCTAAGGTTGGTGTTTTGAATCATGATATTATGAGATATGAAGAGTTTTCTGTTATCTGTGATCGTGGGATTCCCATCAGAATTATCATTCAGGAAACTCTTCATTGTTATTCAATACTTTAGAATACTTTATGTACACACAACATTTTATAATTTAGAATAATAGCTATATTTGTTTCAACTATGCTGGGCAATACTTTTTTAATTTTGGAAAATTATAGATCCATTGTTCATAAAAATGCATATGCTCACCATCAATTCCCACAGATTGTGATGGTTAGTGATCATTCCTATGTTTTCATAGATCCCAGAAAAGAATTATGGTATATAAATTAATAAACTTTCAAATTTGGGTAAATCACTTAATCTTGTAGTCTGCATGACACTCATAATAAGGTGTAATAAACAATTTTCATTCTAAATGAATCTTTCCATATATATATATATATGAATTAATTTTTGAGTATTAAGAAGTGCTATAATAATTTTGAGTTAGAATGCTTATCCGTTCATTTCTTATTACTGAAAACATATTTTTTATACAATGTAGTCTGATGAGGATTACCCACTCAAGACTCTCTCAGAATCTCCCTAACACCCCTCCCATCAAAATCCACACTACTTCATTCTCATTAGAAAACAAACAGACATTTAAAACCAAATTAAATAAGACCAAATAAAAGCAATCAAACTGGAATACAACAAAGCAAATAGAAGAAAAGGAGCCAAAGAAAAAGCACAAAAGTTCACTTAGATGCAGAAACACACATGTTCACACAGAGAGAAATCCCTCCAAAATCAAAACGTGAGAAATCATAATATATATGCAAAAGATCTTTAAGGGAAAAGAATTAAAAACAAGAAGTTCTGACAAAGTATTATAAGACAAAGACCCTCCACAAATGCTGTTGCCTTTGGTTTGTAAGGCACTGTGCTCATAAGTAGATGGCCATCTCAAAAACACAAATATACTTACTCTGTAACATCAGGATCTGGGAAGTGAAGGCAGGAAGATCTTATGATTGAGGCCACCTTGAACTACATAGTGAAATAATATCTTTAAATAAAAAAAACATACAAAATAACAAACCCCAAAAAGCAATACATGAGCACAGATATATTGACATTAGAAACATATAGAAATTCATATGAGCCAGGTGGTGGTGGCACACGCCTTTAATCCCAGCACTTGGGAGGCAGAGGCAGGCAGATTTCTGAGTTCAAGGCCAGCCTGGTCTACAGAGTGAGTTCCAGGACAGCCAGGGCTATACAGAGAAACCCTGTCTCGAAAAATAAACACAAACAAACAAACAAACAAACAAACAAAAACAGCAAAAAAACAAGAAACCAAAACCAACAAAAAAGAAATTAATATGAAAGTTTGTTTCAAAATTTGAGAAATTCCAGCCTAAATAATATATGTCTCACACTAATTTCTTATTATTTTGTCTCTATGCAACCTTTTTAAAAAGTCTTGATTTCCACCTTTGATTTTTGACTATTTTTAATAATAACACGAAAGCACATGAGGTTTGTGGGGGAGTTAGAAAAGAGTGGAAGATGAGGAGTAACCTTTGTAATAAAAGAAAATGTAAAGGCATTGGTGCCTGGACAAATTCATTTTATAGCTCATTAACTCTGATCTTAATTGACAAAAGTGATTGCAAAGTTTTCCCACATGAAGAAATTATACATGCATCCATATGCAAACATACATGTGCATGTTAAAATGGAACTGACTTTTCTGAACTCAGTTTGAGGAGCAAAAATGCGGGTAGGTAGACTTTTCTTTCGTCTCTAAACAAAGTTTTTTTTAGTCATTTGCGGTTTGTCATCAGTTCACATAAGATTGTTTTTGGTAATCTCAAACACATTTCAGAGAGTGAATATCAATACTGGCAAGAGCAGGGTAAAACTAATGGAGATAGATCATTAGCCCTTCCCAGTTCCTGCTCATCAAGACAAAAGAGATACCACAATATCTGCCTTCTGTGGTCCCTGATTATAAGCTCACTCTCCTATCTACCGTCATCTTTCGCCTACTTAGCATAAACAATTATTTATGATTAATTTGAGCAAAAGCCTGGTGCATGAGGAAAAAAACTAAATGGAGTTCTATTGTGCTGCCTGGGTTCCATAGCACCCTTTTAGGTATTTACTATCTAGTGGAAGAGACAGCACACCTTAAGGAAATTAACATTTCTTAGTTTCACAGGAATACATACATACTTGAGAAAAATGCACACTCCTAAAGGCCACAGCAGGCATTCATGATCAACTCGTTATGAACCACATACACACAAACTTTATCAAACATATATTGTCCCATGTCCAGTAAGAATGCAGATTCCTGAGGAAGCCCTAAACCTCCAGCCACTCTAGGGATCATCGAAAACTCCACCTTTCTGAGAAAGGGCTGCCAGGCTCCATTTTTAAAAACAACATCATTTTATGGCCCGGAAACTCAAGGCAACACACACCTATACCCTACCCTCGTGTAACTTTAACATAAATATAAATGGCTCCACTGTTCAGTTGGTATCTATTCTTTTGCTTTTATTTGTGTAAATATTCTTAGTTTACACCACATATTCTTCCTAGCTGTGGTGCTGTGAGTCCCCTCCACTTGCTAACCCCTTGACGCTGGATTATGAATAACCAGTGTCTATTGAAGAAGCATAGGAAATTACCAAAATATGCAGGAACAGGGCTACAATCATTGTGTGTGTGTATTTATGCATTTATGTATATATGCATATATATTCCCTGTGAGCTCTAATATGCATACATTTGACATCACAGAAGATGTTATGGAAGGAAATTATATTCAGAGATAAAAAAATGGCATCAGAAAATGGCAACATTTCCTCACTGGCAACAATTGTACCACACCGTAGAAAACAGTGACATCACGAGAGCTGAATGCTTTGGTGTTGCTTATTTGGAGTTACACAATTTGTTTCTTTTCTTATAAGAGTAATCCATGTGATTTGTCATACAAGGTCAATAATTCAAGTCAGATTTGAGTGCGAAACCTCTTTATCCTTATGGTTGAATGGGCTCTACATATACAGAAGCTAACAATATAACCAGTATGAATGACTGCAGTGCAGTGAAATGAAAGCCACACAGGACACCCATACACAGCATCCACCATACACAATGTGCTAACACCATTATTTACCTATTTGTGTATTTTAGATGTTTTTCCTGTGTCTCACAGTTGCTTTGATTTCTTTACCAGTCACCTCTGTGGGATCAAGACAGTCTTGCTTTCCTCTCTATTTCAATGGTCCTCAAACTTCCTATTACCCTTTAATATAATTCCTCATGTCTTAGTGACCCCCAACCATAAAATCATTTTGTTGCTACTTCATAACTATAATTTTGCTACTCTTGCCAGCAAAAATGTAAGCATCTGATATACAAGATATCTAATATGTGACCCAAAAAGGAGTTGAGACCTACATGGGGAGGATCACCACTCTGGTCCCTGTCAGGCTTTCTTCTTTCACAATTGTTATCTTATTTGTATTTAGGATTCCGAACTTATGACTACTCATTTAGTTTAGGGATGTTAATGCTGTTTTACTTTTCTTAGCTATCTTTTATTACTGTACTCCACATCCTCCTTGAAGAACATTGGATATATTTCCCTAGGTATAAAAATACAGGAATAAAATAGGTTAAATGTATATGATTATAATCACAAATATTTATTATTAATATTTACATAACTTCTAAGAAAAATTGGATGCATATGTTCTAGGCTATGCCAGATCCACTCAAATACAGAATAAGGTGATCTTTTGAATGCCTTCATTTCTACTGATCTGTAAACCTACTTTCAGTTTTCTTGGTTGACTAGTGAAGTTGTCTTATTATAAGCACTATCATTTCAGAATTTCCGTTGTGGAAATAGCTTAGTTCAAAATCCCCTAGTCCTCCCCTTTATGGAGCCTGCACAGGTATTGAGTACTAATATCTGCTACCTTGTTAGTCTGTTTCCACTTAATTAGGTTTTTTTCTATAGTTACAAGGCAAATATAGAATAAATCTACATTTATGCGTGTAATATTTCTTCTTTGTCCATTACTCCAATCTGAATGTGTCTCCTAAAACCATCTGTTCCCCAGCTTGTCCATTAATGTAACTCTTATAATGTGATGCTAAGTATCTCAAATACAATTCATGGATACTATAGGTAAGGGTTTGGGAAAAGTATTCTTCACTTCAAGAGCTGGACATTATATTTCAATACATGTCTTAGTTGGGGTTTCCATTGCTGTGAACAGACACTATGACCAAGGAAACTCTTATAAGGGACAACATTTAATTGAGGCTGGTTTACAGATTCAGAGGTTCAGTCCATTATCATCCAGGCAGGAAGCATGGCAGAATCCAAGCAAGCATATCATGGAAGGAGCTGAGAGGTCTATATGTTGGTCCAAAGGCAAACAGGAGAAAACATGCAAACAGGCAGCTAAGAGGAGAGTCTCAAAGTCTACCCCCAAAGTGACAAACTTTCTCCAATGGCCACATCTATTACAACAAGGCCACAGTTCCTAATAGTACCACTCCCTTCCCTAGGCCAAGCATATTCAACCCACCACAACACATAAAAATGTTTTTAAATCATTGTGTGCAACTGTTGTCTGTTTATTATATTTCTGTTCAGTGAAAATCCTGAGGTTACATTTCACACTAACCATGTGGGTATTGGGTCCCTCTCACACTGTGCTTATCAATTGATTCCTTCAAGCCTTCATGCAGACTTTTATAAATGTTTTTGTTATTTTTTTCTGCTTTGAAGCAAATAAGTATATGATGAAGATGACGTCCTGTGAGCTGAAATGGGTTTTATTAGCTTAACAGTCATTCAAGTCATCTTAACTTCTATGTCGGCCTTCTAGATCACTCATGGGTACATTTTTATTTAATTTGAAGAGACAATACATACTCAGAAGAAAAAACAAGTGTGGTTTTACATATTGGCCTGAGGCTTTGAGGACCACAGGAAGCAATGACAAGCACATTCTTTGAGGGAAACAGTATAACTACTGATCTTGTGCCCCAATGGCTTTCTTGCTGCCGAAGTCAAGACCTTTCTGTTCGTATGTATTTCATCATAGTGTAGTCCCTAAGAATTAGAGCAATGGTACTCTTTTGGTAGATAGGTGATTGTACAGGTATATCAAGGTTAATAGCAGTCCTGCAGAATGATGGTACGTCAAATATGAAAGATTTTTAGGTCTACCTCTAATATTTAGTTCATAAACACCATTAACCAAGTGAATAGTAAAGACTTGGTCAATAAACGTATCTGTGATATGCATGTGGCTGCTTTGCAAGTTCCTGGGCAGGACAATAAATTGGCTGGGAAAAAAATTTTCCTTTAGCACCATGTAGACTGAATCTGCAATTCAAGTCCTACAAGTCAAGAAGTGTCCATAACTTCTTCATAGATATCAAGAATCATTGGCATTAGCCCAGTTCAGGATGATAAGGAAGCCTGAACATTTGTTTCTTCACCAAGAACCACATCATAATCGTGTCTCTCTGATAAGCCTGAGGCCTCTTGGAAATTGTACTTTGTAGTTTGTGTTCTTTGCATACTTATTAGGTGTGGAAAGAATTTCAAATATTAATTAATAAACCCATGAATGAATGTCTGGTGTTGTACATTTCTTATATTTGAATGTAATACCTGAAAGATGTGTTTATTAATAATAACCTTTGGTCACTTCTCCCAACCCCCAAGTTAAGAGGGCATATGAATCTGGCTTCAACAAGTTTTAAGTCTGTGTGAGTGGTGTGTGGTGGGCCCCGTGCATGGTGTTGGCTCACATGAGTTTATGAGAGCATAGACCCATGTGTGTGCATGTAAAATTCAGAAGATGTGCAATGTCTATTTTATTGGTTTCTATTTTATTGCTTTGAGACTGTGAATAGAAAGTGGCCATCTGGGCTAGGTTGACTGGCCAGGGACTTTGACTGACTGAACAGCTCTGCTCCACAATGCTGGGGTTACAAACACTCACAACCATGAGCCGTTGTTTATAAGGATGCTGAGATTTGAAGTCACTTCCTCATAATTGTGGGGTAAGTGCTCTTGAGCAGTATCCTCAGTCTTCACGTTCTAATTAATATCTTTACTGAATGGAATGTTGTTAGTCTTATTTTTTTCCCTGACATGTTCAGCAAGGACAACACAAGCTCTTCCTTTTAGGTCCATAATGTTCTTACCCAAAGGCATTTTCTCCTTTTCGAGAGCCTTAGTCCACTTTATTTCCCAATTACTGTCCTTAATGGTCTTGGAGTAAAAAGAACTGTTTTACATTTCTGAAAATGCTGTGGCTCTTCAGAAACCTAGAGCATAAGTTACCAGTTTTCTTGAGGAAGACATATCTCTGTGGGGTGCCTAGAACATAGGTGGTCTGACTCACCTGTGTGTGTAACCATCTTTCCTGGAAATTGGTTACATTCGTCAGGGGTGTATTTAGCCCCTAAAATCCAATACACTGACATCTGACTAAGTAGATCACTTAGTTTTAAGATTTCTTAAGGGGTCGAATTAGATGGCCCAGGGCCTTAATAAAGCATGTCAGAGGACATCAAACATTTATGCTCCCCCCCCTCAACCCGCCTCCACTTCTTGGTTCTCCATCCTTACTGTGGTTTAGAGGACATGGTGTCAAGATGGGTGTTTTTCATGGGGAATGACTCTCTAGTTTTGGTAACAGTTACACGGTTTTAGGTCAAAATAAGCTGAAAAAAAGAAAAACATGCTAGTTCCATTTCCAGCATCTCACTCTTAAATTAGGCAACATGATTGTAAGCAAGGTTGGGGGAAAGGAACATTTTTAGAGGACGGCATTGCTGTGCAATGCTCTGAACTACTGCTCGTTGTCAGGAAGATGTTGCAAGCAAAATTAGAGCTACTGGGTCACATCAGCTTTTCTTGGGTGATAGCTTGCTCTAGGAAAGGACAGAAGAGGGCTTCTGCAGAAATATTACTGTGGACAGCCTCACTCTCTTTTTACTTACTGATTGTGTTTAAGGCAGACACTACCTAATAATTAATCAGGTCTCATTCAAATTTGCACCATTTAGCACTTAAAAAAAACCACACTAATCTCAACATACTTTCCATCTCTGATGTGTCATAAAACCAACTTTCTAGAATCCTAGAAGATTCAAACGGATCTGTATTTACTTATGGTTGGGCTGATGGATTTTCACTGGGTCAAAATAAAATCATCTCTACAAATTCCAGTTTTCTCAGGCACCCTGAATGTCTGCAATATCTTAGACAGTTATGATTATCTACGATTATTTTGTTGCAATGGATTTATTTCATTCTGCTTGATAGTTGGTCCACAGACTTTTAATTTGGCTACTGTGGTATTTATCCCCTTCAGCTTTCACAAGCAATTTTCTGGCTTACGCAATAATTTTATTCACCAGGTTTAGAAAATAATACTCTAGTTATATGCCGAGCAGGGACTATCTGCTGCATGACTATAATTGTTGTCTGGCCCTTAATATCTCTATAGGAAATTTAGTATGAATCTGACTTAATAGTGTCAGTGTTTTAACAAGTAGAAACACACAATCAAAATACCAAGATAGAGCTTGCTCCACAACCACTCACTGCACACAAAGATGAGTCACTCGTTTGAAAGGTGGGACCGTAGCCAGATAAAACCGAGAACCTAAGGTATATGATGAAATCAATTAGAAGATTTGTCACAACACTTGGATTTCACTCTGAAGACTTTGTGTTCTTAAATATATGATATACTAGATTTCATCATTGAAATCTTACAAATTCCTCAAACATGACTCACATAAGCAATACACAGTTACACAATGGAGAGTGAAAATCAGCTATTGATTTTCCTTCTCCCTGTTCTGCACATGTGCTTATGCTTTGCCTTTATCACTTAAGAAATGCTCGGTGCCCCCATGAATGGAAATGCACTTAAGACTGATTATGGTTCTCATATGGTGCTGCTTACTGCAGTGCTCTGCTACATATTTTCTCAAGTATGAATTTATTGCCAACCAAGGGCAGTAGTTAATAGTGCTTTTTAACTCAGAGGTAAAACAAGCATTTGCAGAAATTTACATAGCTTTCAAATATCTAATGCTACTGTATGTGAGTAGCTTCAAAATAAAAATCACCTGTATTTTTCCTAAAGAAAGGGAAGAAGAAAGCCTTGTGGATCAATACAAAATTTTTCCTATTGAGTTAATTATCGTTAGCTTGTCTGCCATTTAATCTTCCCCATGCTGTATAAATGCTTGCGCTAGGGTTTAAGACTGCTACTTTATTATACTTTTTGTCTCTTTTGTTGATTGGTTGAGAAATATCTGTTTGTGGGGTCTTTTGAAGTTTCCCTAGAGAATATTTATGTAAATTGAAAAAAATCAGTATTACTTGAAAAAATAACTAAAAATTTGACTTAACAAGATAAAAGAGAGTAGTGTCTAACCCTTCAAGTAGGAAATTACTTTTCTTCATGATGCATAGCTTCCACGCCATTCTTGACTGCTACTGCTGAGGGAGAAAAGACCAACCTCTCCTTTTCTTTTACCATGTTTCCTTTTTCTCCTGAAAAGTGTGGCAGTGAATAATATTTGAATCAGTAAATTTAAGATATAACAGTAAATGCATGGTCGATAAGATCTTCCAGTCTCATGGAAAACTTTGATTATAAGGAAGCAGGGGAGAATTTGCAAGGAAAAATAAAATAAGGAATTAAGATCACAGCAGAGTGGAGCCACAAGGATGTCTTATTTGTAGTTCTTCTTTACCCTATAATAAATATTGGCTAGAAAGGGACAGCCCAAGCTCCAAAACAGAGGATTTTTGATAGAAGCAGATTTTTCTATGAAATGTTTTGAAATTTGTCTTTGACAAATTTTAAATGAAATATTGCTAATATAAAGGGGGTATTAATTACATTTATTTGTATTGGTCTTTCATCGATCATTAAAGTGTTCAGTTCAACCACCGTTTAAGCTAATACTTGCTCTGCTAGGTAACATTGCTTTTAATATAAAACATTTTGAATTGGATTAAAACACTTATATTCTCAATCAGTTGTCTCTAAATTTTATTAATAAATTAAAATATACACTATACATAAAACTCCTGTTTTTCCATCCTTTAAAAAATGAATGCCATAGGCTGGGTTCTATCAAGACAGGCTGTAAGTAATCCTAACTCTGGGAAAGTAGAGTTAGGAGAGCCAGGCATTCAAATCCACCCTGACCACCATAGGGAGTTCAAGGTTACCAGCCTGTGATTTCTGAGATATTGTCTGAGAAACTCATACCACCACCACCAATAAAACAGTAAATCTACTTTTAGCTGTTAAAGAGAAACAGAGAAACCGGCATTTATTTAATCTAATCAGAGTTTTAAAAGAATGCATATCTAGAAATGTTTATTGTATCTCTGTAATAAAACAATCTGAGGCTAAACTATTTTACTGAACATTCTATGAGGCAATCATTAGACATTCAAAAAAATCACCAGTATTGCTTTGTTTTAATATGTACCGTCTGTTAGATATTGAAGACTACAACATATGTCTAATGAAAGCTTCATTACAAAGTCATTAGCAAATTAATTCCACTTGCTGTGTGGCTTCTTTTATTTAGAATGCAATAAGGTAAGTTCATTACCTTTGCAGCGTTATGCTTTCTACTGTACTCTGGTGCAGGCAGGAACAATTCTACAGAGGTCTCTGGATCTACTAACACCTGTCAAGACAAACACGTGGTCCTCTGGGGGAATCATCACAACAACAGAAGAGAGCAAGTGGGAGGGAAAGCAATTCTTTACAAAAGGAAAAGGAAGACAGTTACAAAAAATAGATTAATTTTTTTTTTAAAAAATGCTTCAGAGGTCAAATATGTGTTATACAAGAAACAAAGCATTCCCCATCTTTTAGGAATTGATATTTTGGAACATGTACCCTCTCCCAAAAATAGACGTTCCAGGAGATGTCAGTCAGGAAGTGTCCACACCAAGTCCTTTCATTCCCCAGTGATGGTTCTCTCATTGTTCCACGGTAAATATATTTGATGCTAAGTTTAATGTTTATCACTCTTGAATGATTATCCTGATGAAGCCGACAACATTTCCACTATAAACTCATACAGCCACAGATTCAGAAGTTAGCTTTTGAACTTTTCTCAAAATTCAACTGCCACCAGGCCGCGTAGCCTGGTGGCATTTTGGTTTTCATGCCTTAAGAGAAGGAATGACATCCACTTATTATAGGAGTAGGAAAACATCACAATGAATTCTATTATTCCTTATAATCAATTATCTTGGCATGCTAGCTAAAATTAAGCTTTATTCTTTAATTGGTTATTAGCAAGAAAAATGTTTTCCAGAGAGTTCCTGGGCCAGCTGACGAAGAGGTTTCACTTCTCTATTAATTTGGGTCCTTTGAAACTCCTAAAAACGGAGATAGAACCAATACTGCTAATTCATATGCTCACTCTATACAGTTATAATTTGAGGATATTATTACTTATCTTCATTTTTGATATTCCAAAAATTATGAAAGCAAATAATTGACAGCATCCCAAAAAATTACAACAAAGAAATATGTTTAAAATTTTGATTGAAGACAGGTGGTGATGGTGAACACCTTCAAACCCAGCACTGGGAGGCTAAAGCAGGCTGATTTCTGAGTTTGAGGCCAGCCTGGTCTACAGAATGAGTTTCAGGACAGTCAGGACTATACAGAGAAAAGCTGTCTTGAAAACCAAAACAAAACAGGATGAAAAACAAACAAAACCAAAATGGAACAAAAAATCAAAAAGAAATACGCAAACACATTGATTGAAGAATGAATGACGTAATATTAGGAGGGAAGAATGGGGAAAGGGTTGTATCCTTTTCTTCTTTTTCCCTAAGGGAATAGGGTGTGTAATGGACAAACAAGCACACAAACTAAGATTCCGCTACACTTTAGAAAAAGGTTAAGTGCATCCAGGGTTGGAGGCACAGGGTCTGCATGGGAAATAGCAGAATTTGAGGCAGATAAGACTAGTGAGGCTGCACAGAGCCAACTATAAGGCTTATAACCATGCTATGCAGCTCTAACTTTGCCTGCAGTGAAGGAGATCTTTGTAGTGGAGTGGCCTTGCCTGCTGAGCTACTAACAACAAAATATTACTGTGAAAAATTTGTAATGCAACATATACCTAATCTAATAACTACCGAATTTGATGGGGAGCAGATTACAGATCCCAAGTAAGGCTATTTAAGATCTTATTCAAACTGCATGATTTCATTCATTTCACTGCAAACAAATGGAGATGTAGAATATAGAATTGTGAAGATAGAGTAAGCTGGCTCATGATCTAAAAGTTTGGATGCTCAGGAAATTAAACACATGGTATGGACAGGATGTCTGGTTTCTGGTTTAAATGCCTGTGCTTACTAGAAAATCAACAAATTGTGCATTCGTTCCACATCCTTCTACCTTGGCTTATAATTGTCCTTCTAAATCTGATTCTATCCTCAATAAGCTCATGCTACTTTTTGTGCAGAGAGGCAGGAACGTGAGGACTGTGCTCTGTTCTGTAGGCAGACAGGTGCCAGCTGGTCCATGGCCCTGGTCTTCTCTGTGGTTAATGCTGGCCAGACACGAACCTTGGCATCTAGCACCTGGGACAGATGATCGACTTGCTTTTGTCATAGTGGATGGCTACTTATAATATTAGAAGCCTTGGGTTTTATTTGAAAACAAATGTTACCACGATTGATTTTCTTCCTATAAAGGAAAAAAATAACCCAATTGTCATCAGCCACAACATCAGTATGTACATTTATGTGACAGGTAATATCTTACTTGAAATGTATCACATCCCTTAATAGACACAGTGACCCTTCAGTTATTATGTTTAAATAATCTACCTAAAGTCACATTGCTGGTAAGTTAGTGGAGGCCAGGAGCACAGTCACCAAATAAAGGCTCAGCTGCAAAGAGAAGCAGGGAAATTGATAGACTTTTCAACTAGACTGTTGTCTGCTATGAGATGAAAATGATGGTGTCTTGAAGTCTTCAAAAATGCTTTACAGCAGAGAAATGGTCCAACACCATCATCCATGCTTAGAGCACACTAACCTGTCTACAGTTTTGGAGGCAGCTAAATGGAGGTGAGATCAATGCTGAGTAGCTTAATCAAAAAACATACTGTGTTCACTAGTAAAGCCTATGTCAAGGGCATCAGTCAGACAGAGGATTGGTCCCAAGTCTTGTTCTGTAACCCAGCAGCTCTAGAGTCACCTAGTCACCAAACTATCAGGAAGCCAAAACCAAAGTAATCTGTGACCTGATGCATAAAAAGATAACAGTCCTTATAGGTCTTTCCCTGCACACTATAATTTAAGCATGGTAGATTTAGGAAAGCCAAATTAATAAATTATTTGATAAGTTAGCAAGCTTGACAGGGTAAAGAGAGTTGAAAATATTGTTAAAACACACTTCAAGGCTCCTTATGTTTATGCTTTCAGTATCTGACTAAAATGTGTATATGTGAATAAAGTATTTAACCCATCATAAAACATGTCTCAGTAATATTAAATGCAGGACCATAATCTTTCTGCAGATGAGCAAACTTGGAGAGATGATAAATGATGTCACAATAATGGTAGAGAGAGATGCAAACTCACATGCTTGCACCCCAGCTCCATCTTTCCCAACTAAGGAATGAACACACTCACCTTGGAAGAATGTGGGCTATGGGACAACAATACAAGTTTGCTGAAAAGTAGACAACCAATGCATTCTGACAGTGACATTAATGCTTGGTACTCAAGCAGATGCCGGCAATATGTATAGATAGTTACCTTGCTTAGGCGCTGACTTTTATTTAGGCCATAGTAAATTGCATTTTTACTAAATAGGACAAAGGAAACACACAGATCATAAAATATTCCAGCCCTGAATATAAGTAACCCTGACTTCACTGAAATCAACTGAATATCCAGACTTGAATTTCACTGGAGTGAACTGCGTGCCATGTTGGCTCATGTTGAACTTACGCTACTCTCCCTGATTTATATCACTCACTAGACTCGTAAGTAATAGATAGATTGACTATCATATACTATCATATACATACCAGTCTGTGTCTGTTACTGGATGAAAATGAACTTCTAAATCTATATACAAACTACACACAAAATGACTATTCCACTACAGTTTTACCAATATTAAGGGAAAAACAACAACAACAAAGGGATTGCAGTAGATGCCCAAGGGTGCTTTTTTAACTGTGGGATGTGATTTCCTCTCTTTCTTTCTTAGTGTCCTTGTTCTTCTGTACTGATCAATCTCAAAATACCCTTCAGGACCTAACATCATATATAGAGGTAATAAGACCAGGAGTTTACCTTTAATAGAGTTCTCACAGACTATTCTTTTGTGAGTCCTTCCCTCTTTTCTCCTTCAGTTCTGAGTACAGGCCGTGGAAATATGGGGTCAAGACTGACATCTCCTCATTTTTATTTTTAAAAGATTAGTGCTGCCTGTGGGTTTTAATATACTTCCCCTCTGCTACATCAATGTCTACTTTACTATTTAAAAAGCTTAATACTGAGACATAGGGATTTCCAATTAAGCTTAAGAAAACCATGAAAAGGTAGCTATGTCTGCCTGGCGACCATTCCATTCTTTAAGATAGAAAGAGTAACTTTGGGATATGAGAAAATAATTTGAAATGGCCATTCCTGTTCTATATCCTTCCAAATTTCACTCACTCTTCCCTCCCATTTCCTTTACCTCCCTTCTTCCTCCTGGAAAACCTAATTTTTCACTTCTGAACACTATTGTCCATCCCAGGCTATTCATGTGGTTGTTCATGGTAGATCATTGTTTGAGTTATCTTGGGATGATTGAATGCACAAATCTATCTGGTTCCTTTGAGTAGTAGTCAGGAGCTAGAGTTGTTAGAGGCAAGTGAAGGTTAACCCTCCACAGATCCCCAAATAGGTTATAGTGAATGCAAGACATAGACCATTCTTTACTATAGAAACAGAACTTAATAATAACTGTGCATGAAATTGTATAGCTCTTTTTGGAAGGTTGAGGAGGTTCTAGTCTTTTCTCTTTATATTTTATTCTTTATGTTCTTTTTACAAGCAAGCTTAAAGGTGATTTGCCAAAAATGTTTTCCTTCATACTAATATGACAGTGTTGTAGTGCTAAATTGACCAGCTTATCATCTCTCAGTATTAGGTGGCTATCAGGATACAATGTGAATAGCGACTTCACCTCATTTTGTAATGACTATATGAGTTAATACAGTCAGACCATTGAGTCATGCCAACTATAGATAACTCTTTGGTTCTCAGTATTATTTTGGCATCATTGCAAATGATAAAGCTTTGATGCATTTAGGATTCAGATTATTTTATTCAAATAGAAGTAAAATGTGTATACAAGATATTTTGGCTACTACACACAATTTGCTACATTAAAAATTGAAACAAAGAGAGCCAGTTCCAACCCCTTCCTTCAAAGACTTTCAACATGTATCAATCTACCTTTAACAGATGAGTGTATTCAAACTAAAAAGCAAAGCTCCAGCAGTATCAGAGACAATTATGGCCCAAGACTTTTAGCAACTCTCCCCCGCTGTGATAATAGAGTATAAACGGTGGATGAGGAATCAGTATGTTGATACAACCCCAACTGTTGCAGAGGCTGAGGCAAGAGGATTGCTTGAGAATAGTGTGAGCAGTGCAGTGAGTTTGTATCTCAGAAGGGAAGAAGAGAGCCCCAGATAAAGTCACTGACTTTCAAAGACTACACATGCTGAAAAAAAAATCAGATAGCCAAAGTCCCATGTTTCCTCTGACAAATTTTTTGAGCTATCTAAAAACAACAGGTTATCAGACATGCCTCAGTTTCCCTTAGCATAATCTCAAACTGCCAGCCTAGTCATCTGAAGAGACACAGATTAAACAATAAGAACAAGCTTTATTACCTCATTCAAAAGAGGCATGTGCTTGTCTGTAAGGTTTTGCCCACCATCTGGACAGAAAACTGCTTCTTGTTTCACAAAATTACTACCATTTATAACAAACACTGCCTGTGCAGCAGCAGTACTGTGTCCACCCCGGTTCCTCCTAAGTATTGCAAAGGTGCCCTGGACATCTGCCTGAAAGACAATAGCTACAATTTTCTCTGTCAAGACAGCGATAAATACTCCTTCTTAAGCTCCTGAGACCCCTGTAAAACTAAGATTTCCGGCCTACCCTTTCCCTAACCCTGCCTTTATCCCCCAAGGCCCACAGCAATATAAGGCAGGAGGGAGATTCTTTTTCAGTGAACTGTCTTTGGAAAACCCAGTGGATCTTCTGCATTGATTCTCTTTGTATGTGCTTTAATGTATAGATGTCACTTCCTAACAGGCTACCTCATCTTTTCCTAGCAATCAAGATATTAACAAATACAATCAACCTTGTTTATTCATACAGAAAGATTCTTCACCCCCCCCACTAGAGTGTGTCACCCTAAATTAGTTCCGATGCTTTGATAATCATTAGTGCATGCACACACACAAAAAAGTGAAAATTTCAGTCCCCCAAAGGGGTTCAAAGCTCAAGTTTAACAAGACCCTCTCTGCCTCCCTGCCTTTAGTCCTGTATCACACAAAAGTGTTCAGCTTGCAGTTTATTTAGTGCCAGAATTTTTATACCTCTTAAATTTTGTTTTGGTTTGTATATGATTTTCCTGCTTCTGACTCATCTCTCAAGCTTTTTACTTACCCCTTTATGCTTTTCTTCACTGAATTTAATATTTGAAACTAATGCCTGGTCCTGTCACTGAAAGGATTGCAGGCTCAAACATCCTTGACAGACAAAATTCATGTCTTGCATAAGCTTTACTTGGGTCAAGAGTTCAATGTAAGTTAACGGACAATGGATATCAAATAATATCTCTAAATAGAACCACAAAAAAGTTGTTAACTAGTGACTCAAAATGATGTAACTTGGGTTCAGAAGAACCTAACCTGACATTTCTCAAACAGCAATGATTCAGTATGTGCTGTTTCAGTGTTCACGGTGACCATAATCGTGGCCATGGTTATGGGCCATAACTATAGGAAATAATAAGAACTTGGTGTGTTTGAGATTACCTATGTTTCACATATGTTGGGCACTAGAGGGAGTACAAAGGAAGATGTAGATCCTGTTCCTTTTGGGGATCTAGTTGGAAAGGAAAGGACAAATTACACCATCTATGGGGTACTGGAAAAGATAGACTTCATTTCTTACTGATTGACAGGGTATAAGGTATTGGGTACATTAATCAGCCCATGCAGCTTAGACCTGCATTCGAAAAGATGTATCCTGCCTCAAATGCACGGAGAACGGGGATTTTAAAAAGCACTCTAACATTAAATAGTGCATTGTATCTTTTCTGCCTCATGTGATTGTTAAGAAAGATAAGAGGGGAGTAGTCTATGAATGAACCCATGATGCTTCAGAGAGAGGCCAAGAAAGCAATGTGACATAACTAGTGAAAGATGTTTCCAAGAAAGCACAACAGCTTTTCTGTCACCTAAACCAGTCTTCCCCCCTCTTTCCATACAGACACTGAAATGTCACATTCAGAATAAGCAGCACCCCACATGTGTGTATACATGTTAATGGATATGGGTGTGGAGGTCAGGTGTGAAGGTCACAAGACAGTGAATTATGGGTGCCTGCCCTCTTTGTACGTCGTTTGAGACGAGATCTCTTGTTGCTGTGTAAGCTGGTTTAAGTGATATTCCTGCTCCTGTCACCACCTCCAGTCTCTCTAGGGGGACAGTGGGGTCACAGATACCTGAAGTGCTCTCTGTGTTATATGGGGGTTCTGGTGATCCTAACTTTGGTTGTTGGTCTTTCACTGCAGATCTTTTCCTCCACACACCTATCTCCTCCATCCCTGGACCTATAGTCTTAAAAACAGATTCTGGGGATGATTTTCTTCATTCTCTTGGAGCTGTACTTTATATAACACATATAGAGATGACTCTTCATACGAACCAACATACATACTTGACAAAACGCAAGGATATAAGCAGGCAGCATACCTTAGGAGATGCAGGTTCTGTTGATATTTCAGCCTTTCTGGGTAACCGAGAAACAATGTTTTTACATGGAATAATGAAGTTCTGAAGAATTATATTCCCAGTAAAATGAAATAAGATTTGAGGGAGAATGGGGTAATGATGGATTGCCATATATTTGATATGGAACCCCTGGTATTTATTATTTGTCGATTGATTCACAAACTTACCTGTTTGTAAGCTAGCATCCAATATACAAATTCAAATGGCCATGTGAATAAGGAGCTGATTTGAATCAAATCCTCTCAGAATAACTTTCAAAGAGTAAGTTGCGTATGAGAGTTCACATCAAGTATGGTAACTCATTCCTATAATCCCAGTGCTTATGAAAAATGGGTAGGAGGATTTGGAGTTCAAGCCCAGCCAACACTACATGATATCCTGTCTTAATATAGCATTAATTAATAATATTTTAATAAAACACAGGCTCTCATATTTTTGCTGCATATTATACATAGAGTGAAAAGTGTATGAGAGGCTATGATTTCAGAGGTATGTGGATTTCTACTGCAACAGAAATAATTGCAAGACTCTCACTCTAGGGGGCACACTGCTGCCCTCGTCATTCGTTAACATAGTGGGCAATATTTCAGGTATAGCCCCCGATCTTAATCTGGAGGTGGCCACCTGTCTGGTTACATGAATAGTATAGGATCTAGAATGATAGGCAGGCTTTTTTATTTCCTGCCCCCCACCCCACTGGGACACAAAGCTTTCCAGAGAGATATTCAGTTTCATAGAAATGTCTTTGTTGTTGTTGTTGTTGTTGTTGTTATTGTTGTTGTTGTTGGGGTCAGTAGGTCTTAGAATGTTTGGCCCTGATTCTATTTCCCTTATGAAATTGGGTGAGAACCCGTCATTAGAAGAGGAGAGATCACAGTTGGACAAGTCCATATCTCAAGAATTCTTTGATATCCCAATTTATTTACTGAAAGACAGTTAATTCACATCACTTCTCTTTCTCTTCTCTCCCTCTTTTGTTCCCTGCTTCCCTCTTTTACCTCTTCCTTGGCTGCTCATCCTGTTGCCTTCCTAGACTTTCAGTTCCCCTGACTTACACTGGCTTCTAGGAGTCACAATGTTGTAATGGGAAGGAGGGCTCTTTGTTATAAATAATATGAGCAGTAAGCAGATCATCGGAACTGACGCCGAGTGGATGGTGTCAAGCCTTTTTTAGCAGTTTGGTTTTGAACACCCGGTAGAACAAGTTTGGTCCAATAAAAAAAGCAGAATTCCTTCCCTTTTAAGAGCTCTAAAGACACTGGTTACTTTTATGCAGAGGGGTAGGGGACAGTGCCTTTTGCCCAAGTGATTCAGAGGGAAGGATCACCTGGCTAAGGAGGGAGCGTTGCGTTTTAGGTGTTTCCCGCATCGCGTCCACGTGCCTCTATGATGTGTGGAGAATGCCAGGGAGAGGCAAAGCGGGCGGGTTTTTTTCGGAAAGCTAGACCAGCCTCCCTCCTTACATAGGCTCGTCCTCTGCATTGCATCCGAGCTTCGGTGATTTGCTGTTTGGAGACTGCAGATTTGCATAGAGCCCCTTGCTTCACCAGCGTGTGTGGTTTTTCAGTTCTTTTATTTATTTTTTTCTTTCTATTTTTCTTTCCTTTTCTTTCTTTCTTTTTCTTTTCTTTTTTAAAATTTTCTCCTTTTCCGCTCCTTCATCTGCTCCCGCTTTTCCTCCGCTCGCTTTCCCCAGTTCGATCCCTGCTGTCTTCACGAGGGTGCCCACTTCCCTCTGAACCCATCGTCGGGCGTAGTGTCAGGAGGCGGCGGACTCGGAGATTGCCTCTGGAGCAGGCGATGCGCGCCGCTGCTCTGCGCGCTGCCCGGGTGAGGCTGGCGGGAGCTGGAGAGCTGGCCAGGGCTGAATGGAGGGACGGGGTGCCTTGCGTCCATGGGGTCTGCTTCTTTCCTGAAAGGAGGCTGGACCGGCGAAGTGGTCTCCCAGTTCCCCACGCACAATGCTAAATGGATTTACCTAGTGGATTCCCGGTGGATGGCTGTCATGTAGAAGTGAAGACCCTCCGGGAGGAGCTTTAAACAATTTCCAGGCTCCCCAACCCTGGCACACACTCTCGCCCGAAACTCTTGGGGAGTATATCTGGAGAACCTGGAGCCCTGCAAACCTGGAAGCAGCCACCCTCTCTGCGCTTGCTGTTCTTCGGGTCTGCTTTTCCGGACAAGTCCTCCGGCCAGCTACATTCACCTCGGCTATGTTTCGGATTGTTTGGGGTGTAGGGCACTGCAGACTCCAGGACCCTGAGAAGACTGTCCGAAGGAGGGAGAGGATGGCTGCCCTGGCGCGGTAAGGCGGCCAATCCAGCAGCCAACCGCGAGCCGCCCGATCCCCGGCTTCCTCTTCTCTTCTTGTGCCCCAAACTTTGCCTCCCGCGGCGGCTGCCCCTTGGCGGGCGCCCCGCCATGTACCAGAGGATGCTTCGGTGCGGCGCCGATCTGGGATCGCCCGGGGGCGGCAGTGGCGGCGGCGCAGGGGGGCGCCTGGCCCTGATCTGGATAGTCCCGCTCACCCTCAGCGGCCTCCTAGGAGTGGCCTGGGGGGCATCCAGTTTGGGAGCGCACCACATCCACCATTTCCATGGCAGCAGCAAGCATCATTCAGTGCCTATTGCAATCTACAGGTCACCAGCATCCTTGCGAGGCGGACACGGTGGGTCTGCAATGCCAAGTTCTTGCGGGTTATCCTCTTCCTTCCCCTCTTCAACCCTGCACTTGATCGCGGCGTCTTGGCCCTTAAGGCTCTAAGATGTGGGAGCCAGAGAAAAGGGAGGTGCATTTAGGTGTGCTTGTTGGGAGCCACTTATCTCTTTGAAGACAATAGAAAGGGATGGGTGAAGGCAGCGCGGGTGTTTGTGGTGAGGGGTGGGAGGGGCATGCCTTGCCGAGGTGCTGGGAGATGTGGGCATCTAATACAGGACCAGCCTGGGCAGGGAGCCTGGCCCCGCTGGAAGGGGGTGTCTCTCGCCAGAAGGTCACTCAGTGGCCAGATGGGGCGCCGCGCTCCACAGAGGGACCTGAGGGAGAGAGATGAGGACTCTGCAGAACCTTTTGTCTGTGCAGCGCTGCCCCACCTCCAGACCATCTTCCCTGGCCCAAGCAGTGAGCATTCGAACCTGTGCATCTCTCCAAAGCGCTGCTTCCAGACTGCAGTGCCAGGAAAGAGGTCCCGGGACTAGGCACCCACTCAACAGGAGGCCATTCCCTCTTACCCCACGTGTGTCTTACTTGGATAAGGCAGCAGTACAGTGAGCCACCCTCTCTGATCTTGGTCAGTCCTACTGGAAACAGAGTTCCTCCTGGAAACCATCCTTTTTCCACTACACACACACACACACACACACACACACACACACACACACACACACGGCCGAATTATTCTTTAGATGCAATGGGAGTGGTCTGTGACTTCACAGACCCCATCTCTCTGAAGATTGGTCTCCTGAACACAGCCAGTCTAGCTTCCTCCTCTGTGCAATTCTTTCCATGGAGGCTTTCCATGGAGTGCAGGCTTCCTGGGCTAAGCCAGGAGTTCTGCCTGGAAGAAGAGAAATTTCAGGAAAAGGGACCTGTTTTCCAGTTTGTTAGGGAAGATATGAGTATAGAGAAATGCCTTGTGAGCCAGTATCCTCTTATGTTTAGATGAAAGCTATATCAGATTCACCGAATTGCCAAAAATAAAATAACAAAATCAGCCAGTTCCCCCCCCCCCTTTTCAGTGCACGTGAGGCTTTCTTCACTCCTTAGTCTTTGTCTTTTCTGAGTGAAAGACCTACTCATTTACCCAGCAGGCTGGAAGCTGTGATTACTTTCTTTGGCTCTTCTTCCATTTCTTTCTTGCAGTCCATTCACCTTTGAGACTCTGCTCCTTGGATCCTCAGCTCCCTCTCATGTATTTCCCCTCCCAGGGGCAACTGTTAGAACTATGATGTCGGCCCCTTCTCCTGGGATAGACTTCCTACCTCGGGACGACTGTGGGCTAGGCATGAAAAGCTACAGCATGATCTAATGAACAGAGGCAGGTCACCCTGGCAACCCCTCACTGGGAGTGGAATAGTGACACACTTTACATTGGCTCCAAATAATTGATTGTTTACCTCACCTGGTTCTTGAAGGAATTCCTTTAGAGACACCTAGTAAAACCCGAACCAGGGCTTTCTATAATATCAGAGGGCAGATCCCTGGGAAACAGTAATGAGTTCCAGGTGCTCATCCCTCTGACTCCTTAGATTCCGGGGAGCGTACTGCTACCTTACCTGAGTGTAGCCCTCAACCACTGCTCTGCCTTTGTGCAGAATTATAGCTCTCCTGTGGGAGGAAGGAGAGCCAGGGCACAGGAGGGCCAGACAGAGCGTGGGTGGGTGGGAGTGGTGTACCAGATGGGGGTATGTGAGGGTGTGGGATGGCTAATTGTAGCAGTGGGGCGCTATGAGCTAATTATCTCATGTGCACATAAGTTTCTTGTGGGTCTGACTCTGCAGAGTGACCCAGTGGTAAGGTCTGAGAATGTGGACAGGGCCTGTGGAGGTGACAGAGGACAAAAAGGACCCCTGTAGCAATTTGACACTCTTTTACAAATGTAGCTTCTACCCCAGGCAGATGCCCTCTGCTGGTCTTTGGTAACATTTATTTCCCTCCAGAATAGACTGAGTGTCTGTATGTGAATGAAAAATCAGGCTCATCTATCATTGAAAAGGAGAAATCACGATGGGCTGCTAGAGACAGTGCATGGGCCACAGTGGGCATTGGTCTTTAGGGTCAGAGAACTTTCTTTCTTTCAGAGAATGCTAGTTATGTGGCCACATTTGTTTGTAAAACCTCCCTCCATTCCTACATACTCACCAGTCAGAATTTAATAAAGAAAATACAGGTGTGAAGTTTTCACATGTCTCCCCTCCCTTCTCTAGAAAAGAGACAATTCTATAGAGAGCAAGCTAAGAACATTAGGCTGAAAAATCGGCGTCTAAGGGTCTTGCACTCCAAAACCAGGGTGTGCAGGGAGGGCAGAGGGCCCCAGAGCAGGGCTCGTAGGGTGGGAGCTTGAGAGAAACCTAATAGAAAGAGGTGAAGTAGAATTTGTTGGGTCAATAAGCTTGATGAATATTTAGCTAATTATTAGGACAAAGGGCTCACAAGGAAAGAATTGCTGAGCCTAATAGATGAGAGAAAAAGCAAAGCAAAAAGGTAAATGACAGTGTGATAAATTCCTACCAGGAAATGAAGGCAAGTTAAAAAAGAGGCTCCGTTTAAAATCTGTGACTCTTGCAAATGTGCATGTGTGGACAAATACATGAGCCTGTTTGGTTGTCTTAGAGTTTCTGAGAAGCATAAGACTGTTTATTTTTTTAATAATGATTACATACATATATGTTAAGTGTATGTAAGGAAAGGAAAGCTCGAGTAGCATATTCTAAGGAAGAAAATTTAGTCTCTTATGTTTTAGAAACTGCTGGATCCAGGTTCATTCTTCTTCATTTTTTTTCATGCTATGCTTCATTTGCACTATTATGAGGTGTCACTTACAAGGTTTGCGGGTGCAGAGGGAGCTCATGTCTACCACACATGCCTTTGTGTAAGCTGACCCAATTGCAAAGATTGTGGTGAGGATTTTCTTAAGTGCATATATATGAGGAGCAGATTTGGAGACAGTTTCTGCCTCTCCCCTCCCCAATTTTGTATGAATTTAAAAACATAGATGGTGAAACAACTTCTGTATAAAATTATTTTTTTTTAGTTAAGTCAGTGGAGAACTATGTAACTGTAAATGATAAGAAGCAAGGCTGCTTATAATTAAAGCCAACTGGAGTCCAGAATAGACCTGTGTGCTCAGCCAGTACTGCTTTTGTGCTGTGCCATATGTGTGGAGCAGAGAATGATGTCAGTGCTATGCTCAGGTTCCCTGCTCAGCTCCCAGCATTCCTAAGCACCAATGTTCTGCATACTTTAGAAAATTAGCTTAAAGCCTCTCAATATTTTCAGAAGATACAGAAAGGAGAAAACATTCACAGATCTTAGCAACTAAAGTCAGTTCTTCTCCTCCTGCAAATATGAACTCCGGAAATTATATTACTGTGATGAGCTTATACTATTAAAGAGCAAAATGGTTTCTTCAAGGGGAGAAGTGAACGAATTTTAAAGCTAGGCTTGTGTTTGAGGGAACTCAATGACATTAAATAAGGATAAAACTCATAGCTGGAATTTGTAACATATTCTTCCAAAGTACTTTCAAGGCATATGACAAAGTTCTAAGAGGAGTGGTGAGTTTTGAAGGGAGCTTAAATATCTTTTGTGTGTGTGTGTGTGTGTGTGTGTGTGTGTATGTGCAAGGCTACTGAGACATGTCGTGTCAGAGATGGGCCAAGAAACAGAGCCAATCTCTGATCAGAGTGAAAAAGAAATTACAGTCAGAGATTTGTGACCCCATAGCCCAAAGTGATTGTATGATCTCAAAGGTAGAGAGTGTTCTCCATGTGGCTTCATGGCTGGTCTTTTGGAGTAGAATTCATTACGAATAATCCAACCACCAGTTTTATGTCTAGCCTATCTTAACACCTCTGTGTGCTGCATGTAGACACACTCAGTTGGTGCCCCACTGGTGTCCTCAATAACTCTGTTGTGGACTATAACATGCTTGTTGACAGAAACTTTCTGACTTATTTTGGATCACAACCAAGAGAATTGACTAGCAAATCTTCACTATGTTCTGCCTGGGTGAAGATCGCTCTGGTTATTGATTACTATAGGTGACTGGAGACATTTAACTCTGAATGTTTGGAACAGGTTTTGCTACTCCACACTTGTACTGTTGACGTTGTAAGCAAAGACATCACTGATATGTTCTGAAGAAGATGGTCAGTGAATAGTGTTGAAACACATTTTTGAGACATTTATGTTCTAAATAATTCTGACAGCCTAGAGAAATTTTGAGTTTGTCCCCAAATAGTAATATATTTATGCTTTAGATTGTTTACCCATTTGCTGAGTATATATGCTATAAATGAGAAAGTATCTATGTTTGTTTGTATACCAGGTACCATTAAGGGCTACAGTATAAGGGAATATATGGGGGGAGGGGCTAGCTAGGAGGAGCCAGAGCACTTAAAGTCCAATCATTATATTTATACCTTAGCTCTAAAAGTCCATGCTATCACAAAATATCAATCTTTAGAAAAATAAATATAATTTCTCTTAGAAAACAGGTAACCTCCAAACACAATAATAAACAAAATCCTACAAAGTTTATCCATATGTAGTAGTCATCTGGACTGCACCATAAAATGGTCAAATAAAAATATGAAACTGAATTTTATCACCACTATCTTCTATTGCCTTAAATATTAATATTCCAGGAAGATTTCTTTGCACAATTCCCCTTTGTCAAGTTGATGCTTTTATTTCTTGTAGCATAAACACAAGTTTTATTTTTCAAATACACACTGGGCTTGTTTTATAGGCATATTTAAGATGGAAGATTCATTGGTTGAAATGTACACTGATGTGAATAGGCAGCTCAGTCTGGTGGTGATAATCCTCAGAGCTAGGTTCGTGTGAAAATTTAGCTATTTAGGAATTGTATAAATTTACAAAGTTGTTTTTTGTTAACTTATGAAATGAAAATACAATAAATGACAACACCAGGAACAACAAATAAGATGATCACGAACTTTACCCTATGCAAACTATAGAAGATTATACCATTTCGCAATTGAGAGCCTAGTAAATAGTCACTGTGCATAAAGGCAATGAACTCACTGAGTTCTAGGCCTGAGCCTGCCAGTTATGAACTGAATGACCTCTGGAATTGACCATTTCTTTAAATGTTAGCCTCTTTCAACTCTAAGGTTGAATGAAAACATCACTTCTCACTTAACACTGTGACAACAGAGATCTAAGTAGCTTGAGTGGACCAGATCGACAGGGTCATGCAAATAGGGAAAATGGAGGTTGAATCCATGTCTTTCAATGCATCTTCCTCCATGTTAAATATGTTTCCTTGAAGCTCTTGGGAGGTCATGGCCAGACCTGGTCTAGTTCATTTACACTTTTACCTGTTTAGTTGATCATCAAAGGTTTAAGCTTAGGTGTTTAATTAAGATTAAACATATCTCTCAAAATGGATTACATCATTTCTTATATAGAAAAGCAACTAGCCACCCTTCCTCTGCTTTTATCTACACTAATAGTTAGCCATCAGAGACCCAAATATTGCTATACCTTGTATTTCTCTTTTATGAAAAGCACATATTTTAATATGTTAACAATCTCAGTAGCATACAGCTTGCTTTTATTGTTTAGTCAATCAAAAGACTATAAGACTGCTTGTCAAAGAGCTCCATAATGGTACATTCTCAGTGTCAACTGAACATAAGAATCTTTTTAATTCTTCATGCTCTGCTTGTCTTTTGAAGAATTTTATTGATTCTAGGCATGCTTGCCCTACTTTTTCTGTTGCTATGATGAAATACCCTGACAATTGCAACTCATGGGACAGGGCTTACAGTTTGAGGAAAAAGTTCATCATAGCAGAGATTCCTGGCCAGAGTAGATTAAGCAGTTGAACCAGTTACATCCACACGTGGGAACTAGAGAACACTGAATACTGGTGCTCAGCCAACTTTGCTTTTTTTGTTGTTTCTTTTTCTTCTTCTGTTTTTTTTTTTTTTTTTTTTGACAGTCCAGGACCCAAGACTTGAGAAGAGTGCTGTTCACTCTTAGGGTGTGCCTCCCTATTTCGATTAACCTATCAAAGTATTTCCTCACAGCCATGTAAGAGAGGAGCTTTGAGACGAGATGCCTGTCAAAAGTTGACAGTAAACGTTATTGCAATGATTGTAAATGAATAATGAATTCAGGTTTTAAAAATAATCTGACCACACCAAGATTTGCTCAGGTGGTGACATACCTAGGTGCTTAGAAGTCCAGCCATGGGACTCATTCAGCCTCAGGGTCCACTTCCCTAGTGCTATCCCTTTAGCTACGATCTCATGGGAAGTCTGAAAATAAACACCTTTCATCTCCACTTGATCTTCATCTTGGCTCATTCTTGTCTACACAAGTTATAAAATATCACTTTGTAGAGAAACCTTTAGTAGCCTTTTAAAATATTCCAAAATGTTAGAATTTTGAGAGTTAATTATCCACACTGCATCCTTCAAGTTTTGACAGAATAGAGTGAAAACAACTATCTTTGCAAGCGCATATCCCGATAGTGCCTTACCATAAAGTTTCTCATTTAATCATCAGTGCAGCCTTGTCAGGGTGAATGGTCATTATTTGCTGACAAAGAAACACATTCAGAGAGATGATTTTTTTTTCATGGCCACTTCATTAATAAGCAGACATTTTTCTTTTGTTTTTTTCCATGACATGTATGATAAGGCAGAACTTTGAATACTGCTTTGAGTGTCATTGTACAACACCTGAACTATGTCCATTCATTACTCTCCAATTCAATTATCAAAAGATTGTTTAAAATTAGTCAAGGAACTAATATGTAGCTAACTCCTACGATTACTAACAATTTCCATGTGTGTGTGTGTGTGTGTGTGTATGTGTGTCTAATTATATATATATATATATATAAAATCTTATTTATTGGTACATTTAAAAGTATATATTTGTTGGATACCATAACAAATGATACTTCAATACATTTTATGTACAACACAGAGCAAGGGTTTTGTTTTTATTTTTTGTTAATTTACTCATTTATCATTTACAGCTCAGACTTTATCTCCCTTCTAGTCCACCCTCTGATTTTCCATATCTGATACCTCCTCTGCCTCACCTCCCAGTCTCCAACAGGATGTCCCCCACCCCCCACGCCCATCACACTGGACCTCCCCACTCCCTGGTGTCTCAGGTCTCTTGAGGGTTAGGTGCATCTTCTCTGAGTCCAGACCCAACAGTCCTCTGCTGTACATGTGTTGGGGGCCTCATATCAGCTAGTGCATGCTGCCTGGTTGGTGGCTCAGGTTTTCACCTTCAAGAATTTCAAGTGAAAATAAATGGGGCCGGGCGTGGTGGCTCACGCCTTTAATCCCAGCACTCGGGAGGCAGAGGCAGGCGGATTTCTGAGTTCGAGGCCAGCCTGGTCTACAAAGTGAGTTCCAGGACAGCCAGGGCTATACAGAGAAACTCTGTCTCGAAAAACCAAAAAAAAAAAAAAAAGAAAGAAAAAAAAAAGAAAATAAATGGGAAATTTATATCTGCATTTCAGGAATTCTAGCTAATCATACATTGTTATCAAAGAGAAAGAAGTAAAGTGGAAAGAGACTGATAAATAACATTTCAAAATCATGTTACAGCACGAGTTTCGGAGTATTATAACTGAACAGCAGTTGCACTGAAAAGATTTATGATTAAGTGTTGTTGAATCACAAGCAGAGTTTCTTCCAATCATCAGGTATAAGAAATATATGAAAAATCTATTGTGTTGACTGCTGGACATAATGCCATTGAGATTTGTTAATGGGAACTGAGGCACTATAGAGAGGCATTTGCCCAATGTATTTTTTTTACCATTTGTAGTGACAGTGATGAAGCTTTTGCCCAAGTAATCTTTTTAGAACCAAAACTTTTTCCTTTTAATAACATACATTAAATTTTATTTACTTCATAGAAGAAATTAATTTAATTCTGCTTTGTAGTATGGAAGTAACTTTGATAGAATATGAATTTGCCTTCTGAATTCTCTCCACTATAGAGATGACAAAGAACTCTGGTTATGCAAAACAATAGGAAATAGCCAATTCTATCATATGCCCTTGTTGAGTAGTTTCTTGGTGCTTATTATATGCCAAGAACTGTTCTAAACCTGTAACAAAATAGCAGTGCACTTGTTTTCACTGCTCTCTCAATTATATTCTATTGATATCTCACTCCAAAAACGAGGCTATCTGGGTACAGTGAAGTTATTGAGTAGCCACTTTAACAAAGCCGACACGATATATACAAGCAAACGCACTGGGAAATTCAGGACCCTTACTCCTTTGGGTTCTCTTCAGCAATTGAACATTTTCTGTTGTTTTTCTCATTTACCTATAACTAGAGGCACAATAGCTCAGATAAAGATTTTCCAGATTTTTAAATTGGACTAATTTACGACAAGTCACTTCTCTGCAAGCATATTACTCCTTCCGTACATTGACTGTGTTCCTAGGCCTTGCAGTTCTTAACTGCTCAACGAATCACAAGGCTTCCCTGGGCCCGCTCCCTTGGCACTGTGTTTATTCTGACAGATTTACAAATCTCCATATCTGCCACCACATCAAGTGGAAAGGAGTGATTGATTTAAAATGTTTATTAATATTTATTTAACTACCTTCATTCCAATTGGCAAATACATCCTCTACCCAGCTGATAATCTGGTATGATAATAGACTAATTTGCAAGTACAGCTATGCTTTAAAATGAACAGGCAACAGTTGGAATGAACTAGATTATGTGATTATATTCCTGACAAAATGGGATCCTTCTCTATGCCGTTAAAGTACATATTTCTCAAAGCAGGTTATAGAGATAAACTATTTTGAGCATCTTAACTTAAATATGTTATTTTATTTAAGAGGACTTGAAATTTTTAAAAATCAAATCTTATTCCTTGTATTGCCTGGATTTGTAGAACAATGTAAGGAATTTGAGCACGTCTTGCAGCTCAGTTCTGATAAGTTTGGGTACTAGATTATGAGTTGGGGCAATATTCAGAAATTATGGCTAATACTTTGAGGTATAAGTTTCTTAATTATATTTTCCATTAATAATCCTTTTGTCCATTCAATTTTACTCTAGAATTTTCATTTCATTTCATTTACTGGTATTGCCACTGCCTAAAAAATAGTCTGGGGATTTCGATACAGATGTCAGCTACCAAGTAAAGAATGGACCCTGTGCTAGCTTAAAAACGTTTCTTTTCTAGAAAGGACAGCAAGACTGAGGTTAGGTATGAAGCCATCCATCCTCTGTGGAGTCTTCTAAGTCAGGATTCATTCCCATACTGTCATTTGCTAGTTGATTATAAGTGCAGTCAAAACCGAAATTCATTCTTTCATCTGCTTTATCCAAAAAGGATGACACAGGTTAGCAAAAGAATAGCATGTTAAAAACACCAAGAACTTGTATGTCCCTGTTACTGTGGGAATTACATGAAGAATCCTGTGTCATTACTGAGTTGGCAAGGGTGCTGCAGTATATTGTTGGACATTTTTACCTTTTGAACACACACTCATATTTGAGATTAAGCCTTTTTAAAATAGAACAGGAGAAGACAGAGCACAGAGGGAAGGGGTTTAGGAAAAAATATTTCATCTGTCTTTGCCCAGCCTCTGAAAATGTCCTTAAACACAAAGCTGTCTTCACCTGGGTGTACCCAGAATAAAAGAGACTTCATGAAGGAAATAGTGTTTTCTGGTCCAGAGTGCCTGAAGTTACTTCTTTTTAATGCAGTCTCTTTGATGTTTATGCCAAAGTCAGCTAACATGCTAAATCAAATGAAACTTTCCAGCAACTGTAAACTTCCCTATTCTCTTCCTCCCTTCCTTTTCTTTGTTCCTTCCTTCCTTCCTTCCTTCCTTCCTTCCTTCCTTCCTTCCTTCCTTCCTTCCTCCCTCCCTCCCTCCCTCCCTCCCTCCCTCCCTCCCTCCCTCCCTCCCTCCCTTCCTTCCTTCCTTCCTTCCTTCCTTCCTTCCTTCCTTCCTTCCTTCCTTCCTTCCTCTATTATCTATGTATCTGTCTATGTATCTGTCTATCTATCCATGTATCTGTCTATCTATCTATCTATCTATCTATCTATCTATCTATCTATCTACCTACCTATCTATCTATAATCTATCTATTATCATCATCTATCTATCTATCATCTATCTATCTATCTATCTATCTATCTATCTATCTATTATCTATCTATTATCTATCTATCTATCTATCTATCTATCTATCTATCTATCTATCTATTATCTATCATCTTATCTGTCTATCATCTATCTATCTATCTATCTATCTATCTATCTATCTATCATCTATCTATGTATCTATTTACTTTTATTGCTCTTTGTATTGGTGCTTTGCTTGAATGTTTGTGCATGGGGCACCCTCAGAGGCCAGAAGAGAACACTGGATCACATGGAACTGGAGTTATAGATGGTTGTGTTTAAACATATGGGTAGTGATAATTAAAACTGTGCCTTCTAAGAAAGCAGCAAGTGTTTTAACTGTAGTCATTTTTCAGGCTCTCCCATTTAATTGTCTATTTTTGAGAGGCAGCTAGATGGTTTCTTAGAATATGTGAACAGTTTCTAATAGACACCTAATATCCGTGCTTTAATTATTTGTTTCCACTTATTGGAAAAGAGAGGCTGTTTGATAAAGCACTGCAACTGGCAAAAGTTTATACCCATTGAGATTGCATTTATTTCTGCTGAGTGTCAACAGAGTGCTATAAATGTTGGAATAGTCACTCTACAGAGCACCTCATCACTTATGCTTCCCAAAGTGTGAAGAAGACTTCTGATGACAGCATCAGCCTAGAGTTTTAAGTTCTGAGCAATTCAGTCAAAGAAATCCTAGGTTGACACATGAGGCTAGATCTCACTTATGTGCTCTATGGAGTTTGGTGAATCTGGCATTCTTCAGATGGTATGCGTGACCATGAGTATCTTCTCCATGGCACTAGAATTGTTAAGAAATAGAAAAAAAAGTTTCCAATAGAGAATGGAGAAAGTTTTCCATAAGGAAGAACACCTTCAGAGAGGCTTTTAAGTAACTTAATGTTAAGTGTAGAGGTAGGAGTCTTTATACAAGCAAACTATTAACCCCTTATATAAAATTATAATTTGTTTTTGAGATTTTTACCCTGGTGCTACGATCAAACCCAGTGTCTTGAACAGGCAAGCAAATTCTCTGCCTTTAAATAGGGTCCCTAGCCTTACTTCTGCATTTCTTCAAAACGAATGAAATTGTATGATTTAGTAATGCTACTCAAAGACTGTGATCACTGTGATCAACAATGACTATACGCATGTGTGTGTGTGTTCGTGTGTGTTTTATATCTGTTTGACTTGGGACTCATTCTGTTCTCACAGATGCCTTGATCCTTGCTGAACAAGGCCTGCAAAGACAAGAAAAATGGTGACAGCATGTATACAGGGAGCTGAATTCCTTATGTAATTCCATTCATTTAACCTCTTCATTCACAATCAGTAGATATTTAGGTCAGTACCATAATGTAGGTGTTTACACACACTCTGCTGGACAATCATTGTCCCAACCAGTGCCAAGGAAGCAGAAACCAAATCATCAGCAAGTGCTTATCAAGTATGTGATGTTTGGGGTAGGACATTGTCTTACTGGGCTGACAGACCTAAAAGTGGCTGGAAAAATCTATTTTGTGTCTCGGGATTTCATGCTGAGGCAGCATGCCTCTTGCTCTACCAACCACCCCAAAGTGATCTTGCTTCTTACCTGGAACAGGATCATAGGAAGAGCAAAACTATTCTTTGTTGTTGCTGTTGTTGTTGTTTAATCTCCTGATAGATTTTCTGTTATTCCAGTGACCCTGTAAGAACACCTAAGCCAGTGAACACAGGACACATGGCTACAGGAGACTGGCAGAGGTTGTTTTGTTTTGTTTTGTTTTGTTTTGTTTTGTTTTGTTTTGTTTTGTTTTGTTTTGTTTTGTTTTGTTTTTGTAATTGAGACAATGTCCAGTTACATTTTCGTTTTCATGTTTGTAAATCACATTAGTCTTACAAAATGTTTTCTTATTTTATCTCATTTAATATACAGCAAAATCCTGTAAATTAGGTATGGGTGGTTTCTACATCATTTTTCCTATCAGGAAAGATTGTTGCCTTGGTCACTTATAATGTGTGGCCTGAGCCAGGTTTATAAGCATCAGGGCTGGGATTTTCATTCCTCATGCAGATTCACTGGGTCCCAATGGGTTGCTCCACACAAACAGGTGAACATATGTTGTGTGTGCACTGACTTTAAAGGATCAAAGTTTAAGAAGCTGAATAATTCTGTGGGAATGTCCCCTCTGAAGACCTCTCTTCTCAGGGCTGTTGGACTAGGAAGAAAAGATGATTGACTTTGCATGAATTTTGCCAGTGTGGTAGTTGAAATTGTTGTTTATTGAGGTTTGAAAAAGAATGATTAAAAACAAAGATCCCAGTTCGAAGCACAAACTCACTAGCTTTGTATCATTGTTGAATTTACTTGAAAACAATGAGAATACGACATGGGCAAATAGTCAGGCCGGATATATCTTTATTTAACAAATCTTGTAATGTTTTTTAGATGAACAGTGACAAGGAGCTATATATAATTAAAATACCCAATTACTTGTAGGAGATTATTAAAGAGCACTTGGAAAATTGAGATAGTCTGTCAAAAAGTTAATAATTAAAGCATTCTACCCTTCATGGAGATGACAAAGTAATTTATACAGATACTCTCACCGAGAAAACACCTTCTGCTTATGCAGCTGAGTATGTTGCCTAGCTCGCAAGAGGCTCTCTCTCTAGCTGAATAATGGAGTCATCAGAGAGCTTTGAGATCAGGCTCAGATGTCTTCATAGTGTTAAATAAACATTACTTACATTTTCAAAATAGCATTCTAATTTTCTAAAATCGATTTCCCTTATGACAGGGAGTGTGGTTAATGTTATCTCTCACTGTCCTTTGACAAAAACTCATAGTACTCACATGTTTGTAGACAGTTCCTGGAAGCCTTCTTCTATTTGTGTAGACGCAATAGCATCTTTGTTCTGTTAGTTGGAACTTATTGAAAGATATGATTTTTTAAGCTATAAACAGCCTGTAACATGTGTATGTGATTGTAAATCTAGAGGTCTATTTTTAATTCTCCTGATATCATTGATTAAAATGTATCATAGGTTGAAATGAACTAAAAATTAAAGGTATTAAGGTATACTAGTTGAAAGCTAGATAACCTCTTTATATATGATTATATACAAAACAAATGATACAGTGTTTGTAACGTGAAACACGGATGTATTTTGGGAAAATAAAAGCATTGTAATAATGCAGTAAGTTAATCATGTAAATAACTCTCTGAAATATGCTAATGACTCTCAGATTGTAAACTCTATCAAAATCACACAGGAGCCATAAAGAAACTGTAATATGACTTTGTTGTATTCTGAGAGTTATTCCTTAGAAAATTTGCGATAATGCTGAAGAATTTGCATATTAAATTAATGTTTTCACTTTAGAGAAGTTGTACCTGGTCCTCACACAATTCTCTGAGGAAGGGGTTCTGCCATTGTGAATTTATGCCTACAATGGATGACTTCACAAGCTTATTCTCAGCCTCGACCAGGTTATATAATGGGCACATCTCAGCAGAGACTGCCTTACATCCAGATAATGCTTAATGACTCTTGTCAGAAAGCTCTCAAACTTGATACCTTCACAGTAGTGATCAATTACTGCAAATGGAATATTAACTAGCGTTCTAACATATTGGAAAATGTATTACTCTTTCTTAGGAAAGTCTGTAGTACATGGAACGTAAGCTGCGTGTATATTCCTTTTGAAGGTTTATAGTAATCATTATTGATTGTATAGGATGTCAATAGCTACTACTCATCTTTCCTATGGATAGAAGATTATAGGTATGACCAGATATAATTAAATACTTCAATCTGCAGTCTCCTTTTATCCTCCCATTTGGTTATCCTCAGTCATTTCCAATATCCTTAGAAAGAATTATTTTAGCCTATTATGCAATCTAAGGTGGTGGTGTTATTTTAAGTTAAAAAAAATTGAATGTTTAACACTCTTTCCTTTAACCAAGACAGCTTTGTGGCAGGTGCTATTCCAGCATGCATTTCATCATATCCTATTTATAACATTTTGTCACTTCCCAAGATTTCTCAGCTTTAATATTTGTGATTTTTAATGGTAAATATTGCATGAATATTCCCTTTCTTTGTCTTATTCTTAAGTCAGGTATGTCTTTTTAAAAATAACAGTATAATTGAATTATGATTTTGCATTCTTTTTGAACTTACAAGAATGACAAAAACACTTCTAAAGAGAGACTCTTGGAACACCAAAAGGGATTTTTCCATGCTAGCAACATACACCTAATCTTACAAATGCAGACTCTGAGACCAGATTAGGTGTTTCTCTCATAGCAATTCTGTTTATGGGGGACCCAAATGTAGGACAATTCATCAGCCAAGTCATCCTCAGTGAAGACATTTAAATCAAACGACTCCCACTATCTTAAACAAGGCCAGAGAAACTAATCATTTTCCTGTTTATAGGTTAAGGATTTCTCTTATATTTGGCCCAATTTATGTATTAAAATTTACTTAAACTGAGAACATTCATAACTCCCGTGCACACCATTAGGCTGAGAATTTAAATTCTTTCCTTGCTTAATTTATAATATTATGGAGAGGGTTTAAAGTAGGAAGGTAATAACATTGGAGTGTGGAAAGGAAGAAAATGTAGTTAGTGGGAAGGAAGGTCTTCCAATGTGAGTCCTTGGGGGAGGTGAGACAAACCTCCCAGAAGGCTGTGGCTGTGTTCTAATAGTCACTGCTAGTAATGGAAGAAGGACACTTGGGCCCTCGTTCATTTTCAGCTTTCCTTCTGTCACATCTCTGGAACACTCGGAGCTCTTAGGAGTTTTCAGTAGCTTTCGCTATTACTCATCGTTCCTGTCACCGTGGAAGAGTTGGATACGTTTGAGAAAGATGATTACACCATTCATAATCATAATATCCAAAGGAAACTCCTGCAAAGATTTTGGCATGTGCCTTCTTGGAGTTTGTCTTTACATAATTAAACATTTTGAAGAGGATAGTACTGAGTAAACCGTCTTAGAAAACATTTATTTTTAAGGAAAAATATATGGCTGCTGGCCCAGTTGGTATGGGTCTAGAAATCTCAGCTACTTCGGAACCTAATTAAGCAGGATTGTAATGAGTTTAAGGCTTGTCTGAACTTCATAGTGGGTTTAAGGCCAGAATTAGTTGGTTCAAGAATAAAAAATAAAAATAATAGAAGGATTAAGGATATAGCTCAGAAATATTCTGTTTGTCTAGTGTAGATCAGACCCTATATCCAATGTTAGCACAAATTTATATGTATGGCAAAACTTTTTAATATACTAATAGTCTGTTGTGAACTACATTCTATACCTGCACCATACTTATTTTATCAATTATTTTGATGTTGGACATGTCTGTTTCTACTTAAGCTGTATAATCATTGCTATTGCACATGATGATTCAGTATAAATTAAGCACAAAGTGATTGTTATGTGTTTCAAAGCTTAGTTATTTCTCAGCTTCTAGAACTCATTGGTGAAATGAATCCTTCATTTCCATCCATCTCTATATATTATCTATTAAACTACTCAGTAAGCAGGTCATCTCTGAGGACAACTGATAGTGACAGACTCTCTTGTTATACTCTGTTTATCTTTCCCATGCTTGAACATCTTCCTAACATGACAATAATGTATTGTATTGCAGACACATTACCATTTCCAGTCTATCAGGGGTGGGGGTAGGGGGTTCTGGGATTCTTTTCCCAAGTCAATTCATGCAAATTTATTTGTTCATGTGTTTAACATTTATTGCATTTACTATTAATGTGAACAACGTTCTTCTTTTAGTTAAAATTGTCAGATTTGTAATTTTATTTATGTTAGTATTAATAGTAGGAAATTAATAAATAATGTTAGTATTAGTAGTAAAACCTGTTATTATTCTTTTATGTCTTTAATTTTATTTCTATTTGTATTCTCAATGTGCAGCTCTTGGAAAATGTTCTTCAGATTGTGGCATTTTATGTATTTTCACAGTCATGAAAGACATTTTACTAGCATGTTGATAAGAATGAGTAGAGAGGGCAGGCAGTTCCGGGTCAGCAGTGAGGTACAGAAAGCTCTCAGGAGCATAGAGAGGTTTTAGAAATTTGTAGTGGAACAAGCACTGCAACATTAGTAAAGAAAATATGATTGCCTGAAAAAGTCACATGGGGGCTATCCAGCCAATCCTTGTCTCTGACCCTGGCCATAGTGCTGGGTTGTTAGTGTGCAACTAACCTAGATAAGGCAACTAACTAGACTGATAACAGATTTTTTTCAGTTGTTGTTGATTGATTTTTAGTAAAATAAGACAATTTAAATATCAAATGTACAAATGTTGACAATGTAAGTCAATGGTAGATTCAGCTTATGTATTTATAACTGCATGATAGTACCCAAGTCAAACACAGGACACATCGGCCTTCAGAGAGAGTCTTCCTCGTCCCAACAGCTTTTCTTTCATCTGCTACAATTAATTTGGTTTGTCTTGAACTTGATATAAATGGAATGGTAAAGAATATTCTCTTTTGTGTTTAGTTTCTTTAAATGGATTTAGTAATTCTGAAATATATCAATTTTGCATTGTATGTATATGCATACATGCATATGTACATACATATGCATTATCCCTTGTTTTATTTTGTTTCTTATTTCTTCTAAGAAGTTGTTGAGGTAACCCACTATTTGCTTATTCCTGTGTGGATGAACATTTGCCTTGTCTCAAGCTTATTGCTACAATAGTTATGAACCTTTTAAGAAACATTTTGTAGATATATTGGTTTCTATTGAGTCTACAAAGGATGTGCAAGGTCTAGGACACTCATAGGTATGACCTGTGCTGGTTCTGCCCCAAGTTGTCCCGGGGGGGGGGGCATTGTATGATTTCACACTCTCTTCAATGGCCCATGAGTGCCTCAGTTGTTTTCCATCCTTGTTATATGTTTATTATTATTACTATTATTCTACCATGGGTTTGCTTCAGATCAGGTATTCTGGCCTGATATTATATCAGGATAAGCATTATTAGCTAGAATTTCAATGCAAAAATAAGCTTAGGAATTAGAGATATGTGCCAGAAAGCATTGTTTATTGACTTGTTGGCTTTATGTAATAAAAAGGATAATCAACTAAAATTAATGAACATAGAAAAAACCCACTTTGATAAAAAAAATCAACAACAAAACAAAAACAGAAACCAAAATCTGATGCTTATGATGCTCATCTTCAAATACTGCCTCGTACTGGGAGGAGGGTTACAAGTGAACACCCACAGGCTGACCAGTAGCAGCCTCTATGATCCAGGATGATGAGTCGCAGCCTCTAACGATGCCATCTTCTCCTCCATTTTTTGCTGATGTTTGGAGCAGATACCCTGCAATGTCACTTAATGGTGAGGTAAAATCTTAAAAAGTTAAAAAACCTATGAAAAAGCTATGATGTTTTATGTGTATCACCTTCAGATATTATAAGTGTTATGCAATAATGCCAATGAACATCTGAGGGAGAAAAATATGTTTTAAAGTTGAGAAAATATGCCAATTAAAGTAATTGCAACTGAAATTTTTTTATAGTTTTGGTTGAAATTGCCAGAATTAATTCAATTTATCTTTTGGCACAATATATACATTAGTCCACATGTTAAGTATTAATATTGGACTTTATTATGAATAAAATATTTTAACTATAAGCATCAAATTCTACAATTAGATGTACTAAAATAAAACAGCATGGCTTCTTTCCTTTGTTTTGATGAAAAATGATAAACTGTGTGAGCTCAAGGAGAGGCAGATGCCTACTTTGCACTTCTTTGGAAAAATATACTCAAACAACAGACCAGGCTTTGAAATACTTTCAGCTAAATATATTTCTTCCAGACATTTGTTTATTTTCTTTTTCTTTTGAAATGCTAATTATTCTTATTTATTAAAGTCTACAGATTACACAGTTGTCAAAAAGGAAAATAACATGTTGACATCTTGGCTTTTAAGCATGTTCACAAACAGATTATCAGATTAAGCTCAAAATATAAAATAGCAAGGCAAGAGTGCATTTTCTGATATTAATTCATACATGGCATCATCACAGAATTGAAGTGGCTCCTCATAAAATAGTCCTGAAATTACGAACAATCAGACCTTTTCTGATTCTGAATTCCAGATCATTATTGAATAAGAGTGTTAGTAAAAGTTGCTGGTGATGTGTGCTTTGTGGCTATAACAATGAGCTTCTACTTGGGTAAACCTGGAATTAAATTTCAGCTTTGCCTGGAACTGTGGCATTAGACATACTCTGTCAGATATAAAATAATGGCTGTACTAACCCACCTTCATATGGTATTTGAGTGGATATGTAAATTGCTTTTCATTTATGCAGTAGCATATTGTAATCTCTCTACCCTTCAGTGGAGCCCAGAAGACTGCTATTTTGTAGCTTCTCTGTGGGACTCAGTGGAAAATGGTGCAAATGTCTTTGCTATCCATTCACAGCTTCCATCAGTGCAGGGGACCTGCTGCCTAAAACCTGCAGATCAGGTGTCTTTCTGTGTGCCCTGCCTTTCTGCTCTCTCAGCAGATGGAAGCAGTCTCTAGCCCTACTTTCCAGTGAGTCATTCTTTCCTTGGCACTGATCACACTGAGCTACATTGTTTCATCCTAATTCTGATTGTTCTATCTTCTCCCACTTTCCTACTTTCTCCATCCTCTTGCTCTGCCACCAGAATGCACAGATTCTATTTTGGATCCTCTCCCCTCTGTCTACCTTCTCTTTTATAGAGATTTCACCAAGCATTCTCATGTACATTTCTCTGGTCCCAACTGTTCCTGTGGATATTTAAACCAGTGCTGGATATCTTCCACCTGAAACTCTGGGCAGTATTGCACAGTCTAAGAATAAACTGCAAACACATTCCACACAACCAAAAACTTTTCTTACAGGGTCAAACCTAGAGGCAAATGTAATTCAAAACCACCAGTTAAGAACAAGAATGCCAAATGTTAAATAGAGATGGCTATAGCACCTCGGGAGCCATCTGGTTTGAGGAGGAGTGTGACCAAAGCAAGGGGGATATGTAATGATGGGTGATTGAGCATCAGAGACATGCATAGCATATAGGGCTACTTGCCGTGCTGCTAGAGGCTGTTCAGCCTAGGCTTTTTGATGGGAGCTTTGCCAGTGAGTGAAGCTGAGGACCTTCCGTTCTAAGCAAATCAACTCAATGTTTATTTACCCTGTCTATTCACTTGATTCTATTCCAATTAATGAAGGTGTAAAACATTTTAAAATTTTATTTCTGTGGCCCCAGTTCCACTTGATTTTGCAACTTCTCTTGTCTTCTAGATTCTTATAATTGGCGTTTATTCCTGTGCCCTTTGTTTAGAAATTGCCATTTTTTCTAGTCTCTGTGCCTCTCATATTCCACTCTGCGCCATTTACCATTTCATTTTAACAATTGATTTCTTCTTCTGTCTGTCAAAGTTACTTTAGAGTTCAAAATCTTTAATCTTATATCCAAAACCATTTTTCTTCTCCTCAACCTCTATTGTGGTATGTGTGTGTGTGTCTGTGTGTGTGTGTGTGTGTGCACGTGCATGTGTACCATGATCTATATGTGGAGGTCAGTGGATGTCAGTTGATAGTATTTTTAGGAGTGAGTTTTCTCTGTTCACCATGTGGGTATTAGATACCAAACTCACGTTGACAAGCTGGGCACCAAGTGTTTTGACCTATTGAATCACCACAGACTTTTTCTAGTTTTCATCTCTTTTCCTTATGCACTAGTTAGTATTTACTTCAAAATCATCCTAAAATTTACATTGAACTTATACTTCTTTAATGATTCTGCCAGAAGCTACTTATCATGTATGGTAAATGCACTCCAAACTATTTTTATTTAAATGAAGGAATGCTTCCTTCAACATGGTATTTCATATGACTTTTCACCTTGCTTCACTGTATATTTAATATGTTTCCTTAATGAACACGTAAAAACAGGCATGTTTTAAAAATAAATTTTAAAAAAGCTAGAACAAATAAAGGTATTAAACACTTCATTTTTCTTTTAATCCTGATATTCTTCAAAGAATCATTGAAAGTAAAAATCTTGAATATTGGCTCTGCACTGGTTTAATTAAAGAATGAAAAACATTTCTATGGCTGTTCTAGTTTCCTGATAGTCACTTTGCTTTACCCACCGAGCATCTATTTGATTTTACTTTGCATGTTGAAGAAGCCTCTTCATATTCTTTCATTAAGAAATATGTGTTGATATAGCAACATCACTTGGTGACCTGTCATAATTATACTTCTTGGGTCCTACTCAGACTAATTTATTACTCAGGAACTATTAGCATGAGTTTCTGCCATTTGTAGTTTGGGTACTGTATGCTAAGGTTTAAAAATGATCATGACTCAAGCAGGGGCTCTCTAGACAACTGAATAGGGTACAGTGACTTCACAGCAATTCTTTTAAAGATCTATGAGGAATTTGCCCTGTGGGCTGAATCTTGGAAGAACATTGTTTAACTGGGGCTTTTTGTTTGTTTATCTGTTTTTAGTGCTAGTAGTCTTCTAAATTCTGAAGTAATCTGTCATACAATTACATCTCTTTAGTTTTTCAAAATCATAATAATGAAAAATAATATGAAAATTATTTTATATCTGGGAGCTATTATCATGTTCAGGGTTTCTCTTATATGCTGGTGAGAAGAGGAATATGGAGTCCCTTTTGGGTATAGTGCTGCTCTGAAGAAGTGTGCTGTCCTTAGAGGTAGTAATATCTTTCAAAATTTATCACTGTGATGTTCATTTATTACATTGTGCTTTTGATGATTTAATTTTTACAGAATTACTATTTCCCATGAAGTGGAATGAGTGATTACAAATATAGCTCATGGGGAAATAAAATAACCATGATTTATAAGTAAATTTTTTGGGAAAGACAAGGAAGGGAGATGTTTTAGATTCATTTCCTGCCTCTGCTCATTCTTGTTAGTTGGCAGGTCTGGTGATAGATTAAGGAGCTTCTCATAATTAGAGAGACACATAATTCCATAAGAGTTATTACCTGAAAAATCCCTTGTCTAAGAAATCATCATTGCCAATTTTTCATTTAAAGGGTGCGTCCTTAGGAAAGAAGGTACTTTCTAGTTATCTCTTTTAATACACAAACCTTACAGATGCTGCTTTAAGATCCAACTTCACGAATCCAACCCCTTTGTCTCTACTAAATCTCAACACAGCAAAGGTGTTTGGAACAGCTTTTGTTTTCAGTCTTCTTTAGTGGACCATTCATGTCTGTAACAGAGCTAAGATGATTAAAATTTGGTGGCATTAGTTCTCTTCGTTGATACATAGCTAAGCCTTATATCCATTACACTACTGGGACTGCAATAACCATATAAACACTTTGTTTGAAGTCTTTATATCCCTAGTCTAAACAAATTCTACTTGGAAAAGCATGTGACTTAGACCAGGTTGAGGTTTATTCTCTCTCTCTCTCTCTCTCTCTCTCTCTCTCTCTCTCTCTCTCTCTCTCTCTCTCTCTCTCTCTCTCCCCTGCATTTTAAAGTGCGTTACTTACTGTATGTTTCAATCTTTTAGCATGTGGACTCCCGTGGTTTATAATATAGTACAGTCATCATCACAATATTAAGACATTTTCCTCGCTGACCCTCATCTTTGAAAACCCTTCCATACTCAACAGCCGTCCTTTCCCATCACCCATATGTTCCCCAGGCTTAAGAACCTCGGTCTCACCAGACATTATGGGACACATCTTTAACCCCAGTACTCAGAGGCAGAGGCAGTATGAAAACTGAGTTCCAGGACAGCCAGGGCTACACAGAGAAACCTTGTCTTGAGGAATCTACTTCTCTCCTTTTACTACTGTGGGCCTGCCGATGATACACATTCTCTCTGTGAGGTCTATGGTCATGAACCCAGACAAACCTGGTTTCTGTTGTAATTATATTTCAGTTCTCTGACCACTGGACAATCACTTTCCATCTGTAGAATGAGACCAACAGATATTGCAATATTTTGTAATGAAGTGGTGTAATGTTTTTGAATCTCCTAACTTAACGTTCTGGCCTGTATGCTCACAGACATTAGTGAGCTACTTTTAGTTGTTTGGGTTTTTTTTTTTTGTTTATTTCTATTCTGTTAGAATTGGACAAAATATTATATAGTATTACTATCATTATTATTAGATAAAATAAAGATAATACTAGAGTTACTAAAAATTAAGTTGAATTACTGCTGACCTCTATAATTTACTACAGTTTAAAATAAAACCAAATACAAAATATTAAATTCCTTACATTACCAAACCTTTTCAAAGTTAGACAATACTCAGTCCTTCTCCCAAACTACTACTAGTTGGAAAAAAAAACTTCATTTTATACCTTTCCAATACTTTCTGAACTTTAATTCAAACCTGTAAAACATTATTGTTACATTCTCTTTATGTTAAAGGTATGTGTTGAGTCCCTGCTTCATCCAGTAGAGAGGATCTTTTGTGTATCCTACAAATGGACAAATACTCATTTCACTCCTGTCCCAATATGGCACTCTGTATTCAAGAGCATAAGCTTTACTTCATGATGGTTTTTTAGATTTATGGATATGGACAGGAAACAAATGGTTAACTCAGTGAAGGAGTCACATGGAGAGTCTCTGGGCAGTTTCTTTGTCTCTTTGCTATACAGCCATTCATTCCAATGAAATGTATCCTTTCATATCCTTTTTTGTTCTTTTAAAATATTATTTTTTTTATTTTATTTTTGGCTCATTTTTCCTTTTTATTATTAGATTTTTTATGTACATTTCAAATGTTATCTCCTTTCCTAGTTTCCTCCCCGAAAATCCCTTATCCTCTCCCCATTCTCCCTGCTCCCCAACCCACCCACTCCCATTTCCCCGCCCTGGCATTCCCCCATACTGGGGCATAAAACCTTCAGAGGACCAACCTCCCATTGATGACTGACTAGGCTGTCCTCTGAACATATGCAGCTAGAGACATGAGTCCCTCTGTGTGTTTTCTTTGATGGGTGGTTTAGACCCAGGGAGCTCTGGGGGAGTACTGTTTAGTTCATATTGTTGTTCCTCCTATGGGGCTGCAAACCCCTTCAGTTCCTTGGGTACTTTCTGTAGCTCCTTCATTATGGACCCTGTGCTCTGTCTAATGGATGATTGTGAGCATCCACTTCTGTATTTGTCAGGCACATGGCAGAGCCTTTCAGGAGACAGCTGTATCAGTTTCCTGTCAGCAAGCTCATGTTGGCATCTGCTATAGTGTCTGGGTTTGGTGGTTGTTTATGGGATGGATCCCCAGGAGGGGCACTTCTTGGAAGGTCATTACTTGAGTCTTTGCTCCAACTTTGTCTCTATAACTACTTCCATGCATATTTTGTTCCCCCTTATAAAAAGAATTAAATTATCCACACTTTGATCTTCCTTCTTCTTGAGTTTCAATGTGTTTTGCAAATCGCATCTTAGGTATTCTGTGTTTCAGGGCTAATAGCCATTTATCAGTGAGTGCATACCATGTGTGTTCTTTTGTGATTCGGTTGCCTCACTTAAGATGATGATATCCTCCAGATCCATCCATTTTTCTAAGAATATCATGAATTCATTGTTTTTAATAGCTGAGTAGTGCTCCATTGTGTAAATGTACCACATTTTCTGTATCTAATCCTCTGTTGAGGGACATCTGGGTTCTTTCTAGCTTCTTGTTATTATAAATAAGGCTGCTATGAATATAGTGGAGTGTGTGTCCTTATTACAAGTTGGAGCATCTTCTTGGTATATGCCCAGGAGTGGTATTGCTGGATCATCCCGGTAGTACTATGTCCAGTTTTCTGATGAACCACCAAACTGATTTCCAGAGTGGTTGTACCAGCTTGCAATCCCACCCATTTCATACAGCAATGGATGAATGTTCCTCTTTCTCCACATCCTCTCCAGCATCTTCTGTCATCTGAGTTTTTGATCTTAGTCATTGTGACTGATGTGAGGAGGAATCTCAGGGTTGTTTTGATTTGCATTTCCCTGATGATTAAGGGTGTTGAACTTTTTTTAGGTGCTTCTCAGCCATTTGGTATTCCTCAGTTGAAAATTCTTTGTCTAGCTCTGTACTCCATTTTTAATAGGATTATTTGGTTTTCAGGAGTCCAATTTCTTGTATTCTCTCTCTCTCTCTCTCTCTCTCTCTCTATATATATATATATATATATATATATATATATATATATATATATATATATATATATATTTATAATATTAGGCTCCTATTGGATTTAGGATTTGTAAAGATCTTTTGCCAATCTGTTGGTGACTGTTTTGTCCTATTGACAGTGAACTTTGCCTTACAGAAGCTTTGGAATTTTATGACTTTCCATTTGTTGATACTTGATCTTCTACCACAAGTCATTGGTGTTCTGTTCAGGAAAATTTCCCCATGTGCCCATATCTTCTAGGCTCTTCCCCATTTTCTCCTCTATAAGTTTCAGTGTCTCTTGTTTTATGTGGAGTTCCTTGATCCACTTAGACTTGAACTTTGTACAAGAAGATAAGAATGGATCAATTCACATTCTTCTACATGCTAACTGCCAGTTGAGCCAACACCATTTTTTGAAAATGCTGTCTTTTTTTTCCACTGGATGGTTTTAGATCCCTTGTCAAAGATCAAGTGACCATTGGTATGTGGGTTCATTTATGGGTCTTTAATTATATTTCGTTGATCTACATGTCTGTCATTGTACCAGTACCATGCAGTTTTTATAACAATTGCTCTCTAGTACAGCTTGAGATCAGGGACAGTGATTCTATCAGAGGTTCTTTTATTGTTGAGAATAGTTTTTGCTATCCTAGGATTTTTGTTATTCCAGATGAATTTTCAAATTGTCCTTTTAAACTCTGAAGAATTGAGTTGGAATTTTGATGGATTTTTCATTGAACCTGTAGATTGCTTTCGGCAAGATAGACAGTTTTACTATATTAATCCAGCCAATCATTAAGCATAGGAGATCTTTCCATCTTCTGACATTTTCTTCGATTTCTTTCTTCAGAGTTTTGAAGTTATTATCATACAGATCTTTCATTTCCTTAGTTAGAGTCACACCAAGGCATTTTATTTTATTTGCGACTATTTTGAAGGGTGTTGCTTCCCTAATTTCTTTCTCAGCCTGTTTATCCTTTTTGTAGAAAAAGGCCACTGATTTGTTTGAGTTAATTTTATATCCAGCTACTTCCCTGAAGCTGTTTATCAGGTTTAGGAGTTCTCTGGTGGAATTTTTTACGGTCACTTATATATACTATATCATCTGCAAATAGTGATATTTCAACGTCTTCCTTTCCAATTGTATTAATTTGATCTCCTTTTGTTGTCTAATTTCTCTAGTGGGGACTTTAAGTACTACACTGAATAAGTAGGGAGAGAGTGGCAGCCTTGTCTAGTCCCTGATTTTAGTGGGATTGGTTCAAGTTTCTCTCCTTTTAATTTGATGTTGGCTACTGATTTGCTGTATATAGCTTTTATTATGTTTGGGTATGGGCCTTGAATTCCTGATCTTTCCAATACTGTTTTGTTTTGTTTTGTTTTGTTTTGTTTTGTTTTGTTTTGTTTTGTTTTGTTTTGTTTTGGTTTGGTTTGGTTTGGTTTGGTTTGGTTTGGTTTTCTTGAGACAGGGTTTCTCTGTATAGCCCTGGATATTCTGGAACTCACTTTGTAGACCAGGCTGTCCTCGAACTCAGTAATCCACCTGCCTCCCGAGTGCTGGATTAAAGGCGTGTACCACCAACGCCCAGCTCATGAAGGGGTGTTGGAATTTGTCAAATGCTTTCTCAGCATTTAATGAGATGATCATGTGGTTTTTGTCTTTGATTTTCTTTATATAGTAGATTACATTGATGGATTTCCATATATTGAACCATCTCTGCATCACTGGGATGAAACCTACATGATCATGAAGAATAATTGTTTTAATGTGTTCTTGGATTCAGTTTGCAAAATTTTATTATTTTTGCATTGATATTCATAAGGGAAATTGGTCTGAAGTTCTCTTTCTTTGTTGGGTCTTTGTGCGGTTTCGGTATCAGAGGAATTGTGGGTACATAGAACGAATTGGGTAGAGTACCTTCTGTTTCTATTTTGTGGAATCATTTGAGGAGTATTGGAATTAGGTTGTGTTTGAATGTCTGATAGAACTCTGCACTAAACCTATCTGGTCCTCGGCTTTTTTTGATTGGGAGACTATTAATGACTGTTTCTATTTCTTTGGAGGATGTGGGACTGTTTAGATCATTAATCTGATCCTGATTTAACTTTGGTACCTGGTATCTGTCTAGAATATTTTCCATTTCATCCAGGTTTTCCAGTTTTTTGTTTTGTTTTGGTTTTGTTTGTTTATTTGTTTTATTGAGTATAGACCTTTGTAGGAGAATCTGGTAATTTTATTTTTTTTTTTTTATTTCCTCAGATTCTGTTATTATGCCTCCCTTTTTTCATTTCTGATCTTGTTAATTAGGATACTGTCACTGTGCCCTCTAGTTAGTCTGGCTAAGGGTTTATCTATCTTGTTGATTTTTTTTAAAGAACCAGCTCTTGGTTTGGTTGATTCTTTGTATAGTTCTTTTTGTTTTTACTAGGTTGGTTTCATCCTTGTGTTTATTTGCTGCTGTGTACTCCTCTTGGGTGAATTTGATTCCTTTTGTTCCAGTGTGTTTGTTTTAGGTGTGCTGTCAAGCTGCTAGTGCATTCTCTCTCCAATTTTTCTCTTCTTTTCTTTTCTTTTCTTTTGTTTGTTTGTTTGTTTGAGACAAGGTTTCTCTGTATAGCCCTGGCTGTCCTGGAACTCACTCTGTAGACCAGGCTGGCCTCTGTCTCCTAAGTGCTGGGATTACAGGCATGTGCCACCACTGCCCAGCCTCTCTCCAGTTTCCTTTTAGAGGCACTCAGAGCTATGAGTTTTTCTCTTACGACTGCTTTCATTGTGTCCCATAAGTTTGGATATGTTGTGGCTTCATTTTCATTAAACCCTAAAAAGTCTTTAATTTCTTTCTTTATTTCTTCCTTGACCAAGGTATCATAGAGTAGAGTGTTGTCCAGCTTCCACGTGGGCTTTCTATTATTCATGTTGTTATTGAAGATCATCCTTAGTCCAAGGTGATCTGATAGGATGCATGGAATTATTTCAATATTTTTGTATCTGTTGAGCCTGGTTTGTGGCTGATTATATGGTCAGTTTTGGAGAAGGTACCATGAGGTGCTGAGAAGAAGGTAGATCCTTTTGTTTTAGGATAAAATGTTCTATAGATATCTATTAAATCCATTTGGTTCATAACTTCTATTAGTTTCCATGTGTCTCTGTTTAGTTTCTCTTTCTAGGATCTGTTCATTGATGAGAGTGTGATGTTGAAGTCTCTCACAATTATTGTGTGCGGTGCAATGTGTGCTTTGAGCTTTACTAAAGTTTCTTCAACAAATGTGGATGACCTTGCATTTGGAGCATAAATGTTCACAATTGAGAGTTCATCTTGGTAAATTTTATCTTTGATGAGTATGAAGTGTTCCTCCTTGTCTTTTTTGATAACTTAAGGTTGAAAGTTGAATTTATTCAATATTAGAATGTCTAGTCCAGCTTGTTTCTTGGAAAATTGTTTTCCAGACTTTTATTCTAAGGTAGTGTCTATCTTTGTCACTGAGGTGGGTTTCCTGTATGGAGCAAAATGTTGGGTCCTGTTTTCATAACCAGTCTGTTAGTGTATGTCTTTTTATTGGGGAATTGAATCCATTGATATTAAGAGATATTAAGGAAAAGCCATTGTTGCTTCCTGTTATTTTTGTTGTTAGAGTTGAGATTCTGTGCATGTGGCTATCTTCTTTTAAGTTATTTGAAAGATTACTTTCTTGCTTTTTCTAGAGCATAGCTTCCCTCCTTGTGTTGTAATTTTCCCTTTATTATCCTTTGAAGGGCTGGATTTATGGAAAGATATTGTATAAATTTGGTTTTGTCATGGAATACCTTGGTTTCTCCTTGTATGTTAATTGAGAGTTTTGCTGTGTATTGTAGCCTGGGCTGGCATTTGTGTTCTCTTAGGGTCTGTATAACATCTGCCCAGAATCTCCTGGCTTTCATAGTCTCTGGTGAGAACATGGCTATAGCATGCCCGTGTCTTTAATATTTTGTTTTGCTGTGTACCATCTCTCTCTGAATTGCTCATGACTAAGGACCAAAGTATGCCTTTATTTCAGTGTGACTGCCTAATATGAATGTTTACATGGTTACTGGTTTTGGGAATTTGGTTTTACAGGATGATGATTTTCTCTTTGCTTTCTTGGCTTTGCAGTTGTTAATAATCAGTCCTGAAAGACTGAATCCTTTCAGGATGTCAATGACTTAATTTGCCACCACAGATTTTTCTATGAAACTTCAGGGCTACAGTAATTTGGCATGACAGAAGGTGTGTGCTGCCAGCAAATTTTCAGAGGAGTGAGCGGCTGCTTGAATCACATGGCATTCAATGAACATTCCATTAGTTTAGTGACTACTCTGGGTGTTTGTCCTGATCTTTTCATGTCCTCACCAGAGCAGGCTCATGGTGTGCACCCTCTGTGTCCTTTTGTCAGTGTTTTTGTTTCACTTCACATGTTTGAGCTTGCTGCTAAGAATATCCATGCCTTTACACTCTGCCTATTACAGCCTTTGTCTCTTCATTCACTGCTTAAATCCTCCAGGGTTCCTCCTTCCTCCTGGAAGCCTTTCTCTGATAGTCTTCAATTAGTTCCATGTGTCTCTTCTATGCATTTACATGCCACTTGTCACTTTATTAAACTGTTGTCCATCTCTCCTCAAATTACATATGACTATAGATATTCTTTAGTCAAGTTTAATATACTAATGGTAATATGCTGTGGTTTTTTTGTAGTTGTTGTTTTTGTCACATCCCATTTATACAAACCATACTGTTCATACGTTATACACAAGACTGAGGTATAAAACCAAACCAAAAATTTAAAGTTAACTTTCACCTAATTAAATGCAAATTAAAAAAATCTTATCATTGAAGCCTTTCTGGGTTATAATTGGTACTCACTTGAACTGATGGCTTTGGAAGCCGATGCAAGTCTCTTCCTAAAGTCCTAAGCCATCTGTTCAGAATTGTACAGGTTTTAGGAAGACCCCACTGGATGTGAGGACAGGGTGACCAGAGATATGCAGAAACTCAAGCTACTAGGGAAAATGATGGTTTCTTACTATCCTCTCTGCTTCCTGTGGTGGGGGCACCCTTACTTCCAGGTAGAAGAGAAGCTATGTGTTGTCAGTGTGACTGTGCAATATTGTCAGCAAAGAAGACTGAATCTTATGATAGAACTATGGGAGTGAGGATAGAGAAGACAGACAGTTAAGCGTTGATCTTCCAGCTTGAGACACAATGAGTATCACAGCAATTTACTTCTTGTATAAAAGAATTTCAGCACAACCTGGCTTCAAACAAACATCCGGGCTCTAGGCATTTTTTTTAATGATGCCTAGACTTTCTCCCAACCAGTCCTAACATAATTTTCTATGTGCTGAAAAGTACCTGGAAAATAGGAGAATTACATAATTCATTTTGTGAGTGCTCTGAATTGAGTCATTTTCTTGCAGGTTAGTTGAGTAACTTGGATAAAAGCAATCAGGATGGAGGAAGGAGTGGCAAAGAAGGCCTCCCATTTGCATCAGAACAGCATATTTTTCTACAGACCAAGATAGGCTAGTTGTCTTTTCTTTCTGTAGCAACAGAATTCAGACACATTGGAGATAAAAGAGTTTGAAATCAGTGTATCACAACACAGTGGCCAAGCAACATTTGACACTGAAAAAAACTGTGGCTATGAGCCTCCCTGATTAGGCTACATTTTTATAAAATGTAGTTGTTAGAGCTTTATGTGTCTTTATAATCTAGCAGCAATACAGTTAATGATGAGAAAACACTATAAAACTAATCCACAAACTAAAATAATTGAACAAAGAAACTCTTTAAACTCTTTTTTTTTTTTTAATTTATTCATTATATGTAAGTACACTGTCGCTGTCTTCAGACACTCCAGAAGAGGGAGTCAGATTTCATTACAGATGGCTGTGAGCCACCATGTGGTTGCTGGGATTTGAACTCTGGACCTTCAGAAGAGCAGTAGGGTGCTCTTACCCACTGAGCCATCTCACCAGCCCCTCTTTAAACTCTTGGTTTCAGTTACTAGCATGTTTTCTGTAGACACTTTGAGAACACACAAATCAAAGAATGTGCCCTATACTTTTGCTAAGTTTTTTTAATGATTTTTACAATAATCTCAACTGATACATGTATTATAGTTTAAGATAAAGCTACTGTTCTCAATTCAAAATTATAGATTTTTATTTAATATACTTAGTAGCAGTAAATATATTTCTTTTGCCAGAAACAGTGTACTTCAAAGAGCTATATATTACACAGACACGGAAGGATCTGCATTGTAGGTAAACTTAGAAACAAAGCAGTATCAGGGTCAGAAGTGTTGTCTGTGCTTCTCTTCCATCCCCTAGAGAGAGTGGCTACAAACTCAATGAGATATTGACTACTCTTACTTTAAAAAAAAATGGTTGTTTCTTTTTTTGATATGTGGTAAATACATATGCATGAATTACATACTGCTATATTGTTTAATTGGCCTGATTTGAAAGTTGCACAAATAGATTAATAATGCTTCTAGCCCTTTATGAGTTTGTCAAGGCTGTAGAGAAACAACTATGGCATTTAATTAATTCACCAACACCACTATTTATCACTTGATAAGCTGTAGTCTTCCTGCTCTGTCACGCAGGAACGGGTGGTTTGGAGGGTTAGTCTTACAAATAGCCCTCCTTGATCCCTCTCTTATTTAAATGCAAATAATTCATAAGACTTTCCTATATAGCACAGAGCCAGGAGTGGGGTTGTTAGAGCTTTATGAAATTAGCTTGCTGTCATCCTCGTTCATTAAGGGAGTCAGTGAACAACCCTCATTGCTGTATGCATTTGTCTAAACTTGAGCTTTTTCCCTATCTGTGGAGAGTAGGGAGGTATCCCATTGTGATATTATTTCAGTTCCCCTGGTTGATAATGAAATTGTAACGTGTTTTCACATGTTTCACGCTTACTTCTATTTCTTGTTCTATTTTTTCCTGTTACAGTTTCTTTTACCCTTACTGATGCATAGGAATTCATCTTTGTTTTTTGATAGATTCTCCTAACACTGGGCCTTTAATTGCCAATATTAAACCATCTTTTAGTGATGAATCTTCTGTTTTATTGTAGGCAAATATTATTTGACTTTTAAATTTACGCTTTGAAACTTAGCTTTTGAAATACTTTTTAACTTGAAATCATTTAATATAGAATATGCTTTGGAGCTGTGACTAAAGGATGGACCATCTAAAGACTGCCATATCCAGGAATCCATCCCATAATCAGCTTCCAAACGCTGACACCATTGCATACACTAGCAAGATTTTGCTGAAAGGACCCAGATATAGCTGTCTCTTGTGAGACAATGCCGGGGCCTAGCAAACACAGATGTGGATGCTCACAGTCAGCTATTGGATGGATCACAGGGCCCCCAATGGAGGAGCTAGAGAAAGTACCCAAGGAGTTAAAGGGATCTGCAACCCTATAGGTGGAACAACATTATGAACTAACCAGTACCCCAGAGCTCTTGACTCTAGCTGCATATGTAGCAGAAGATGGCCTAGTCGGCCATCACTGGAAAGAGAGGCCCATTGGACTTGCAGACTTTATATGCCCCAGTACAGGGGAACGCCAGGGCCAAAAAGTGGGAGTGGGTGGGTAGGGAGTGTACTGGGGACTTTTTGGATAGCATTGGAAATGTAAATGAGGAAAATACCTAATAAAAAATTAATTCTAAAAAAAAAGGAACTTTAATATTTAATTATATAGAATTAATTTATATACTTTTATTTAAATGTATTATTCAAATATAATTACATATAATTATTTTATATATAATAAATGTATAAATTCCAAAAAAAGAATATGCTTATAAAAGGCTTTAAAATGTAGAAGCACCCAATCAGCATTCTTTTCCCAAATGATATAGGCACATAAACTGTTAAATTCTTGTCATGCTCTCCTTAGAAAAAGTTATCAATGACTTTTAGTTCCACTAATACTATAATTTGGTAATGTTAATGTCCTCAGAATGTCATTTTTTATTTACCTAGATGTTTATATGTTTATATCCCCTATTCTACCTTAAGTATTCTGTGGCCATTTTACTCTTTTCAAGAGTACATTAGAAGTATGATTTGTGATATTAAGTCATTAGGTGTTTCTTCACCTTTTCATAGTTTATGTTTTTTATTTTAACTTTAGTTTAAAATTTTACTAGGGTGTAAGTGTTTTGGCAGAATGGCTGTTGTCAATCAGGCTTTGGAGCCACCAAGTCTATTATCCTGCTATCTTTCATTTTCTAAGCATTGAGGAACCAGTTGGGTGTCTCTTGATTATTTTCCTGTTTTTATCATAGTTTCCTCTCTTACCTGTTCTTCTACTTTACTGTCAAGTGTATGTTAAAAGAAGAGCTTCCATTCATCTTAAATGCTTTGGATTTAATTGATGTCCTTCATCTAAGGATTTGAAGAATTAATCAATTACATAGAATGACCAATTCTCATTTCATTCTTCCTTTCTCATTCTAGAAGGGTAATTACACGTTTTATCTCTTTAGGATCACCTCCACTTTCATTCTTTATCTCTTTAGGATCACCTCTGCTTTCATGCCAATCATCCTATCATATTATTTTAGTCATTTATAAAGTACAACAGAGAAGAACCCCTCTTCTTCCAATGTTCCCACTCATCGCAGAAAACAGAGCTCATGCTGGGCAATAGAGCTGCTGGTTGGTCACTAAGGTGCCAAAGTCCTGACTGATAGAGGATAACCTAGAAGAATTCTCCATATACTAATCACTGGATCCTCAACTCTCTACGTCCTAATAACAATTACTGCACCCCATGCCATTCCTTGCCTTCCTAGTTCAATGTTGATCATTTTCATAGAGCTTTGGCCTGTCACAACCTGAGGGGATTCCTGAGGTCTCTGCCTTCCATCATTGAAAGTATCATCATGAAGTCCAGAAGAGAAAGTTGTTCCTGAATTACCAAGATTGGCATATAAAGACTTAAAAGCATTACTGTGATGGATGGTTAGTTTTCAGAACACCTACAGTGCCCTTTGGAAATGTGTCTATTAATAAATCGACATAAATGGGCTAGCTTAAGAACATGAGCATCATCTATATCAATTCTTTGGTAAACTTAATACTGAGTTTGTAAAGACAAGATTACAAATGGACTCTTGGATTGTAGCCTGCTTTAATATGGGCACTGACTATACAGGAGATAATTTGGACCACTGTGTGGGCTGGGAGGGAAATGCCATCTGTTAACCAGCAATGCCACAGATTTGAACATTGCACATTTGTTTTGTGTAATCATCCATCTAACTGTGAGCAAAGATAGGACTGAAGTGCCTCTGAGTATGTCTAATGTTTATAGATTCCATTTTAGTAGAGCACACTGCTATAGTCCATCACTATATCTTAATTCTAAACATGATGTCTATTGTCTCCTCCTCCTTAGTCAGCCAGCAATGGAGCAGCAAAGTGAGTTTCTCTTGCAGTTCAGTAACTTTTAATTGCTTGTTCCATTTTGCTTGATTGAAAGGAAAATGGAGTTGCTGTCTGTGGAGTTTTAGTCCCCAGATCTACACTTGCTGAGAACTTAAATTCTAACAGAGGAAGATTTTGCACATCTTATTTATTTATTTATTTATTTATTTATTTATTTATTTATTTATCATTTATTTATTGCATTTCAAATGTTATCCACTTTCCTGATTTCCCCTCTATAAATCCCCTATACCATCAACCCTTTCTCTTCTTCTATGAGGGTGCTTCCCCCATCCCCCACCTCCCAATCCTGCCTCACTGCCCTAACATTCCTCTACACTAAGGTATCAAGCCTTCACAGAATCAAGGGCCTCCCCTCCTACTGATGCCAGATAAGGTCCCTTCAACTCCTTCAGTCCTTCCCCTAATGCCACTATTGAGGTCCCTGTGCTCAGTCTGATGTTTGGCTGTAAGCATCCCCATCTGTATTGGTCAGAATCTGGCAGAACTTCTCAGGAGATAGCTATATCATGCTCCTGTCAGCAAGAACTTCTTGGCATTAACAATAGTGTCTAGGTTTGGTGACTGTATGTGGGATGGATCCCCAGGTAAGGCAGTCTCTGGATGCCCTTTCCTTTGGTATCTGTTCCACTCTTTGTCCCTGTATTTCCTTTAGACCGGAGCAATTATGGGTTAAAATTTTGGAGATGGGTGAGTGTTGCTATTCCTCAACCAGAGGGCCATGCCTATACTCTGGATATGGTCTTGAGAGGTTGTCCCTCCCATTTGTGGGGTATTTCAGCTAATGTCATCACTGTGGAGTCATAAAAGGCTCCTGCTTTTATGGCATCTGGGACTTCCTGGATGCTGTCACCAGTTCCCCATCCCCCATTGCTACACTCTGTTCAATTTCCTGACCCTCTGTATATCTTCTCCATCGCTTCCCATATCTGATTCTGCACCTCTTTTTCTCCTCCCGCTACTCTTTCTCCCAAGTTCCTCCTTTCCTCTATTTCCCTTGATTATATTGTTCCTCCTTCTAAGTAGGATGGAAGCATCCACACTTTGGTCTTTCTTCCTTTTGAGCTTCATGTAGTCCATGAGTTGTATCATGAGTATTCAATGCTCTTTGTCTAATATTCATTTATCAGCGAGTACATACCATCCATGTGTGTTCTTTTGTGACTGAGTTATATCACTCAGAATGATACTTTCTAGATCCATCCATTTGTCTATGAATTTCATGAAGTCATTGTTTTTAATAGCTGAGTAGTATTCTATTGTGTAAATGTACTACATTTTCTGTATTCATTCATCTGTTGAGTGACATCTGGGTTGTACCCAGCTTCTAGCTATTATAAATATGACTGATATGAACATAGTGGAACATGTGTCCTTATTACATGCATCTTCTGGGTATATGCCAAGGAGTGTTATTGCTGGGTCTTTAGGTAGTACTATGTCCAATTTTCTGAGGAACCGCCAGACTGGTTTCCAGAGTGGTTTTTACCAGCTTGTATTTCCACCAGCAATGGAGAATTGCTTCTCTTTCTCCACATCCTTGCCAGCATCTGCTGTCATCTGAGTTTTTGATCTTAGCTATTCTGACTGGTGTGAGGTGGAATCTCAAGGTTGTTTTGATTTGCATTTCCTTGACTACTAAGGATGATGAAAATTTCTTTAGGTGCTTCTTGGCTATTTGAGTTTCCTCAGATGAGAATTCCCTGTTTAGCTATGTACACCATTTTTGATAGGGTTATTTGGTTCTCTGGAGTATCCAGTTTGTTACTCTATTTCTTTTTATTGGGGAATTTAGTCCATTGATGTAAAGAGATACTAAGGGATGGTTATTGTTGCTTCCTGCTATTTTTGTTGTTAGAAGTAGAAGTATGTTTGTATGGCTATATTCTTTTGAGTTTTTTTGAAAGATTACTTGTGTTTTTGAGGGTCTAGTTTCCCTCCTAGTGTCAGAATTTTCCATCTATTATCCTTTGTAGGGCTAGATTTGTGGAGAGATATTGTGTAAATTTGTTTTCTTATGAAATATCTTTGTTTCTGCATATATGGTAATTGAGAGTTTTGTTGGGTATAGTAGCCTGGGCTGGCATTTGTGTTTTCTTAGGGTGTGTATAACATCTGCCTAGTTTCTTCTATCTTTCATAGCTTCTGTTGTGAAGTGTGATATAATTCTGATATGTCTGCTTTTATATGTTACTTGACCTTTTTCCCTTACTGTTTTTAATATTCTTTCTTTGTTTAGTGCATTAGGTGTTTTGATTATTTTAGGACAGGAGGAATTTCTTTTCTGGTCGAGTCTATTTGGAGTTCTGTAGGCTTCTTGTATGTTCATGGGCATCTCTTGCTTTAGGTCAGGGAAGTGTTCTTCTATAATTTTGTTGAAGATATTTACTGGCCCTTTAACATGGGAATCATTACTCTCTTCTAGAACTATTATCCTTAGGTTTGGTCTTCTCATTGTGTTTTGGATTTCCTGGATGTTTTGGGTTAGGAGCTTTTTTGCATTTTGCATTTTCCTTGACTGTTGTGTCAATGTTTTCTCTGGTATCTTCTATCTTCTTGTATTATGTAGATTCTCTCTTCTATCTCTTGTATTCTCTTGGTGATATTTGCATCTATGACTCCTGATCTCCTTCCTAGGTTTTATATCTCAGGGTTGTCTCCCTTTGTGATTTATTTATTGTTTCTATATCCATTTTTAGATCTTTGATGGTTTTGTTCAATTCCCACATCTGTTTGGTTGTGTTCTCCTGTAATTCTTTAAGGGAATTTTGTGTTTCCTCTTTAAGGGCTTCTACCTGTTTAGCTGTGTTCTCCTGTATTTCTTTAAGGGAGAGATTTATGTCCTTCTTAAAGTCCTCTATCATCACTGTGAGATATGATTTTAAATCAGAGTCTTGCTTTTCCAGTGTGTTGGGATATCCAGGGTTCACTGTGGTAGGAGAACTGGGTTCTGATGCCAAGTAACCTTGGTTTCTGTCGCTTATGTTCTTGCCCTTGCCTCTTGCCATCTGGTTATCTCTGATGTTAGTTGGTCTTGCTATCTCTGACTGAGGCTTGTCTCTCCTGCAAGCCTTCCTGTCAGCACTCCTCAGAGACCAGTTATCTCCAGGAGGAATTTGGGTATGAAAAGCTGTGGCACAGGTTCAGCCCCGGAGTACAGACTGAAACTAGAAGGATCCTGTCCCCAGCTTTTCCTTGTTTCCCGTGTCCTGATCGCTGTGGGCAAGTCCCTCTTGGGCCGGAAATTTGAGCAGAAATGGTTGTCTTACCTGTGATCACAGGGGTGTTGGCATTCCTGGGAGACCAGCTGTCTCCAGTTGGTATTTGGGTATGGAGCAATGTGTCACAGAATCAACACTGGGCACAGACAGCCACTGGAAAAACCTTGTCCCAGGCTCCTCCTCAGTTCCTGTGTCCTAACAGCTCCAGACAAGGCCCTCTGAGAAGTGGTGCCTAACCTGTGCTCACAAGCATGTCTGCAATCCTGAGAGATCAGCTCTCTCACAGCGGTATTTCGATATGGAGTGCTGTATCGTGGAATCAGCTCTGGGCACTGTTGCACAGGATCAGCTCTGGACACAGATGGAAACCAGAATGATCCTGTCCTGGGCTGTTTCTAGGTTCCTGTGTGCATTTTCATGGTTTAAACAGCAGGAAGGCCTTCTCTAGTCCTCATGCAAAAAGTGTAGAAAATCCCTTTAAGTATAGCTTATCTTGTTGAAGCAGGAAAGTGTTTCAGAATCTAGCATTTCCTAGCATTTCTCAGCATTCAGGTAAGAGAAAAGCTAGCTTCTACTATTAAAGATTAAGATCTCCAAAAAATGTTCCCATAGAAGCAGAGTCTACTCTTCTGAAGCTTTCATCTTCAGCATGGAAAATACGATTTGTTTTCCCTCTAGAGGTACCAGATATTCAGGAGTGAATGATCAATTGCATGTAAATTAAATGCACTAAACTACATTATATATTATCAGATTGACAATTTATGACTAGTACTAATCTGCTAAGACATAAATCATTTAGAACATAGCCTTGCATGATACTCTTAGGCCAAGTCCTCTGCCCAGAGTCTTTCTGCCTATCATAAAGCAAACAGGTACAATCAAGGTAGCAGGAGACATTCATCTGCCATTTCCCCACTTTCTTCTTTCCTCTTTCCTGGAACCATCCACTGTCTTTCCTGAAGATACTAAACATGCTTACAATCCTGATGTCTTTCACAAAAGACCAAATACTAAACATTGGCTCTTTAATTTCCCTGTTTGTTTTTTAATAACATGCCCATATCTATTACATTTTAGTGTTGTAGCCTTATGAGCTAACTTGGCTTACATACTAAACAGTTGTTTTTCCTAGAGTTTCTCTGCTCAAATCACCACTAGTTCAAGTGGGCTGAAACTTACTTGTACTCACAACCCCCATGATCACAGTGTTTCAGACAGGAAAACATCTTAAGAAATACTTGGCTTGCCCTTCCTACTTTTTTCTGATTTGTAATCCTCAAAAAACAGGAAAGCATTTTCAATGTAAAAAAGAAAAAAATTGTGGTCAGAGTTGAAGCAAGAGTATCCATGCCATTGAGAGGAGCAGAATCTCACTAGTTTACCCCTGATAGGTTAAGATGATAAGTAGGAAAACATGGGTGAGATTAATAGAAGGCCAAAAGCATAGGATACAGTTAATCACCAATCTGGTATTCATTAATAAAATCCAATGCATTAATTCTTGACATATTAAAATTTATACAATTTCTAAGCTCAATTCAAGATGTATTTCAAAACTTTCTATTTAAATCATTCCATAGAAATCTTACTTTTTAAATGTATCTTTGTCACAGTCATTTACCCATATGTAATGTCACCTTATGGCACAAGTAAGATGGCTCAGCAGGAAAAGGCTGTTGCTGCTAATCCCGCAGATCTGAATTTGATCTCTTGGCTGCACATAGTAGAAGGAAATAGCCAGCTCCTCCAGGTTGCTCTATACCATCTACATGTGTATCATGATATGAGCAAATAAACACAGAAATAAACGCATACACAAACATTAAAAAAAAATTGGCTAGATTTTTAAAGTTCTGTGAATACCTCATTTGCATGGAGGTGTGTGTGTGTGTGTGTGTGTGTGTGTGTGTGTGTGTGTGTGAATTTGTAGAACTGGCAAGGACTATTTGGTAGAGGGTATGAGGGTTCAGGCACCCATGCAAGGAAGAAGGGAAAGCCCTGCTAGGAAAGGGAGTCGTCCATTTTGTGCCAAGATCAGAAGAACTATCCAGTCATGGTAGACTTAGACATTAATTGTCAGGGTTTCCCCACAGATAGGAGTAATTGAAGTATTCCAAATGGCGTGATTAAACTATATAAAGGATTTAGAAATGAAATTAAGAAGTGGGCTACAACTTATTGTTTCCCTTTCTTTCTACTTCCATTGTTTCATTGTGCCATAATGTATTTGTGGGTGTGGAGGCTACAGTATTAAAACAGTTTATATACAAACTATTACCTATTCAAAATTAGACCAAATGATAGATGACTCCTGCAAATCGACTATTTAAAGCACACTTGAGCATGTCAGTAAATTTGTATCCAGAGAGGTGACCATGTATGGGAGTCAACATTCAACAGAGCAGAGTTATATCTATGAGAATGGGTGTCTGAGCTCCAAAATTAATTTTAAGGTACAAGGGCAAATCTTAATATAAAACTTATAAAAACAATACATTGTAAAAGCTGTTTGGATTAGCTCTCTATTAGCACATATCTGTCTTCTAGTATTAGCAATGTTTTATTTTATTTAACTGCAACTGTTAAGCCCATGAGGGCCCATTCTAAGGAACACGCAAGTCCCACACTCCATTTTAACTTTGTGTGTATTTGGAGAAATATGTTCATAGAGAAAAAAAATCTTATGAAACATAGATATACTCCGTTAGTCTCTCAGGACATTACAGGAGTGTGAACTTGAAGGGGATTTTGGTGAATGATAATTAGAATTAGCACAATTAATAATTATTTCTAGGGAGGCAGCTGGCAAAGGTCCCATGTTGGCATCAAAGGAAACAAGAAAATTAGTCTAGACAGTGCCAACTGGGAGTATGTCACCTCTCAGTCTTTCCAGACTGACAGTCTGACCTAATTTTGTGCTAGATTTGAAGTGTGTCTATCATGTGGCTGCTATAAGAAGCAAAGCCAGAAAACAATACACAGGAGAACCTGCTATTGGTCTAGATTTATCACATACAGGTGGAAAGACTTTTATTTTTTGAGCAAACTACCTTGTAGTCCTGCTTTTAGACTCATTGAAAGTATCCTAAAATCATTTTGATCTTTCTCAAATGCAGGAGATTGAGACCTTCCCAGTTAGTAACAGAATCAGCACTAGAAGCCAGAATCCTTTATTTAAATGATTTAGAGGACAAATGTATGTCTTAGGAAAAAATATTTAAAATATTAAATAATATTTTGGTATCGTTCAAGTTCATTCCTTAAGAATCCTTTGCTTTATATTCTATAGTTTGAAGCTTGGATGATAACTGCCATTAAAATAACCTACTATTATCAATTAGCCTTGCAAAATATAAAATAAAGTTAATTTGGTAAAAACAAATAATGGTTGTAATAGAACCTTCTTTCAATTGTGAAGTTTAAATTTGAAATAGATGTTCTTATTTTTATTTAATTTATTTATAAAAGATATGGTCTTTTAATTAGACTCTAAAATTACAGTTTAACCTTAGTGGGAAACTTCTATGTGCTTGACATTTCATGCTCTGATCTACAATTATGTCTCATTTAATCCACACTAGAAGCTTCAAGATTAGCACATAGTGCATGCTTCATAGCTTTAGACTACAAAGCTAAAAGGAACCTCACAATCTTCTGAAGCTCATATTGCTGGAGGCATACAGGCCTGAGATTTGTCTCACTACCTTCAATGTCCTCTAGCATCCTGCAAGCTGTCTCATTATGAGTGTGGCAGGCACAGAGGATATCATACTAAGAGAAAAACCGGGCCCAGTAAGAAAAATGCTGCTTGATGTCATTTGTCTGTGGACTATAACCAAGTCAAATGCATAAAATCAGAAAGAAGGACTATACTTACAAATATGAGAGAGTATAATAGAAATAAAGAGATAAGATTAGCGGTACAAAGGCATAGGTTAAATAATTCCAGGACATAATATATAGGGGCAAGTCAGTAACGATGCTAAGTCATGTGTACCACAAATGTCCTACATGTGATTGAGATGTTGTCCCCAGACAGACAGAGAAGGTAGACACATGAGGAGGCAGCTATATTAGTTTGCTTGGCTGCAGTAATCATCCACTCTATATATGTATTTAAAAATACCATGTAGCACACATTAAGTATGCAAGATTTTTGAAATGATAGTCCCCTTAAAAACAATGCATACAGAACACCTTACATAAAAATGTTTCACATCGGTTTTAAAGAAAACATGTTCCAACCCATAACCTGAAACATACTTTCTTCTGACTTGCTTAGCCTTTCCAGAGACTGGTGCCTACAGTTAGAAAAAGGATGAGTCATTGAAAGTTACCAGTGAATTTGATGAAACCCATGTTTAATCAAGTCATTATGGAAATGAATGAGAGTAAAATAGGACTCCAGAAAGTAATTGTTTGGTTGTTTTACACAGACATAATTTGAGTTTGCCAAGCCTAGAACAGATTATAATGAAAAATAAATTGTTTAAGACCTAATCAGAATATGCAGCAAGATCTTAGACTTTCAAAAGACCCAGAATTGACAACTAAATCTGTCACTTCATTTGCAACTTTCTATACTCTGCTCAGATGGCCAAATCCAGTCTGCTGTTATATGAACTCTCCCCACTTAATAGATAATGTGTCTTTTGTTTGTTTGCTTGCTTGTTTCTAGAGACAATCACATATGGAAGATTTCACCCTCTCTCAAAGTATGAGGCTGTTTCTGAATCTTTCAGAGCTGACAAATTATATGATTATGATAAGTCAGAAGCCAAATAAAAAAAATTATGTATATTAAAGAAGGAAGTACCTCTATATTTTCATATATAAAAGTTTAATATATGACTTCAGCATAATTGTTTGTCACTCAAGGAATTGCAGGGAGATGCCTCAGTAAGATAAAGTGCTTGTCAAATTGTCATACAAGTGTGAAGAAAAGAGTTAGAATCCCCAGAACCTACATCTGTAATCCCAGTTCCCTGGTGAGGACACGAGTGAGTCCAGAAGTATTCTCAGAAGCTATGGGTTACCTAGCCTGGAAGACACAGGAGCAAACAACAAGAATATAGCATATCCCAAATACGGTAGAAAGCGAAGGCTTACTCACCCTCCGATTTCATAAGCATGTAATGGCATATTTATACCCACATTAACATATTCATACATATATGCAGCACACACTGTGAACATACACACTCACAGGGACAATTAAAAATGTTAATAATAAAAACTGGAGGGGCTGAATGATGGCTCAGCAGAGGACCTATTCATATTTCATACGAATAGTTCATTGATTTCCATAACAAGTGACACACAACTCTCTGTAACTCTAGTTCCAAGGGATCCAACACACATAATTAAACACAAAACACAAGAAAACTGCATATGTATCTATTAGGAAAATATATGACAACACTTATAATGTCAAGAACAACAAAAGGACACTTCACCCCCCAATCTTCACTTCTGCTTGGTATTCTATCTATGCCAATACTTCTGCAATTTGATTGCACTTAAAAAAGAAATAATAAAATTCAGCTTTCGAAGTTAGAAACCCAAATCTTTTTCTATTTTAGCTGAAGTGTGGGAGGAAGGGCACAAAAAGGGCATCAATTCTAAATTTCTGCTAATATAATCAGTGACTTGATTTGTATTAAAAAATGTAAATGTTTCTTTGAAATCTGTCTTGGCCTTTGAGAGAGAAAACGTACTTACTGAGAAATCTGCATTAACAGAACAAATCCTACTTGCAAAGTAGAAAGTGATGTTGGCTTGAGTAGATCTCTAGTCAGCTGTGAAATTCATAATCTTTTATCCATAAAAAAGCTTCTCCTCTGAATGACAAAATTATTTCTGAGTTGAGTATTTGCCAGATCAAAAGACAAAAGACTCTGCATGCCCCTTAAGCACTAACATCAGGAGGAGTTTGAAAGTGGCAGTTGTTTGCTTAAGGGTCATAGAGACTAATTTTCTGAATTAATCATGGGAAATGCAGCTTTAATAAATAAGATTGCATCTGTTTCCTTAGTAAAAGTCCAATGCCATCCTGACTTTAATAACAGTCCTGAAAAATGCTGAGAGATTTCACTGATAGTTGGCTCTTATACAGAGTAAAATTTTTAGGATATTCTAATTTTACACCTTTAATGTCCAGTAGATTAAACTAGTAATTCAATGTTTAATTATTTTCTAAGATGGAAGTCTATAGACTTCCTCTTGATTAGTATAAGGTTGTTGATGATGATGGTGGTGGTGGTGGTGGTGGTGTGTGTGTTTATGTGTCCCTGTCAATTCTCAGTAATCAAAGTTTAGGTTATCTTTTCTATTTCAGTGAATTGAATCATAAGGCAGGAAGTATGCTTAATTTTTCCAGGCAAAATTAAAGTGAGAACAATTCGATCACGAAAAGAAAAAAAAAAGGCTATTTTTTGAAGATTCCATTCTTGCATAGAAGAAAGGAAAGAGGACTCTACTAGCTGTCAACAGAAGAAACAGGGGTTCCAGTTGAAAGTATTCTCTTTGTCTTCCCTTTACAGAAGGCAAGGAAGCTTTCTTTCTGCAAAACATGCACTATCGTAATAATACTGAGTAAAAACTAAGCCATAAATGTATTTTTTCCAAAGATCATGAATTATACTTCTTACACATGAACTTGTCATTTGATAGGAACTAATTTTATGACAAAGGATATTTGGGGCACTGGTTATTTAATATTGATGGTCCAGTTCCCATAAAAGGAAGTTTGAACCTATTGGCCTAAGGTTACGATTTATACTCAAAATTTAATGAATACTATTTTCTAGTCTGTAGTGTACATTTATTATAGTGTATTTGTTATAGTATGTAATTTTAAATCTAGCTACTGGGTTATCACTGGAATTATCTGAACAAATTAAGTATTAAATATTGTATGAACAACACATAATAGCTGTTTGATTTAAGGGCCCTCGATATTTAATATATACTGTACATTGAGTTTTAAACATCTTCCAAGCACTGGTATTATAATTTATCTTCTTAGTTATACCTTACCAGAAAGCTAGCCATAGTTCTCTTCAATGTGTTAAGAAGAATTATCACTTTGTGTTTGAGTATATAAAACAGCCTTTAATATTGTACTGCGGATAAAAATTAATTTTGGTTAGTAAAAGTCTTAAGTAATGATTTGTGGATAAGTAGCTTTTTGAGGAAAGGTATGCATTTAGAATTCACTGATTACTATATTAGATACCTCCCATGTCATGAAACCTGACATGGAACACATTTTAACATCACAACACAGAAAATGAAAGGGCAAAAAATGAGACAGGTAAAAAAAAAAAAGTAGACTTCATTAAGATCTGGCTCTATAGCTCTGTATAACTTTAATGTCCAAGTGCAACAAGTATGCTTTTATTTATAAGTTATACAATCTGTAATCAGGAGAATGTGTTTGAACATCAGTGCTCAGAGGGACTTCTGTTGGCGACTTTGCATTCAAGGCACATATCAGTATTAAGGACTGGCTGCCCTTAGTTCATTGCTTCTTCCACTGATTATCCTGGGGTTTTTGTCTTTCCTTTTAATAGTCTCTATCTATGTAATAAAAGGTAATTCACATCTCCAGAGATTCTAGAAAAAATTAGCCTTTTCAGCTTCCTTAGACTATTTCTAATAGACCAAGTTGTTCTGGATTTCTATTTAAATTCTAGTCAAAATTTACTATATACAGTTTTCAGAGATTCCGAGACTTACTCTTTTACGGTTGGGCTCACGATTTATTCAGTATTGCAGGTGAGAAAAGTATCCTGTCTACATCAGAAAGCAGGAGCAAACATATTTTTTCAGTTTCTATAGTCATGATGTATGTAATAAGTTTCTTTAAAAGGGTGGACTTTTTTGCATATCCAGATATCTATGGTTGTGATTTTTCATGTCAAAACTTTTAGCTAATTGGAATAACTTGTATGTTGGCATCACTGTTGTGACCTACAAAACCATATGTGATATAAATCTGAACAGACAAAATAGATTATAATTCGTGATAGTACATTCGCAGCATAAAAGCACATAAAGTATCCCATCTATCTATCTATCTATCTATCTATCTATCTATCTATCTATCTATCTATCTATCTATCTATCTATCTATCTATTTTAAAGCAAGATTTTTCTGTGTAGCTGTGGCTGTCCTAGAACTCCCTTTATGGAACAGGTTAACCCCCAGCTCAGAGATCTACCTGCCTATGCCTCCCTAGTGTTGGGTTTAAAAAAATAATGTGCTACCATGCCTGGCCTGGGATACCATATTTAGAAACAGAAAAAGGTGTAAAAAAATTCATCTGTTTAGTGAAATAGAATGCCGTGGACAGTGAGCAAGAAAGTGGAATTGGAAATATTTTTACCTAAATCATATAAAAATATATAAAAATCTGTTATCTTTATAATTGAGAGTTTTAGTAAGAAAACTCGGAGCATGTTTTAATAAACTGGCTTGATAAAATTTTTCCCACATAATCTAGTTATAAAAACTTCCATGGTTTATATTCACGTATACATGATTGGTTTACAAAGATTTCCTATAAAACAAAGACTAGTTAAGACTTGGTTTCAAAGTGCTGTTGTTCAGAGAGAACCAACTGTGAAAGAGTGTTGCCATGACAGATACAGCATCAGTGGTGTTCAACAGTGCCTTAGATGGCTACAAAGAACAAAAGAATGAAGAGAAACAAATCCCCTAAGAGATGTGAAGACTAAATTGTTTGTGGATTAGTTCATTTATGAGCTAGATAATTGCCAACTCAGTGCTAGCCAATCTGTCTTGGTATTGAGACAAACCCTTTTTTATTTTATTTTTTTTATTTTTGGCAGCCAACTTTGTGCTATAAACTAGTCATTGTAAAGAACATTTGTTCTAACAAATTGTGTGCTTTAATGAATGCATGGAGTGGCATGATGAAAGTCATGTGCAAACATATACACGGGTCTCTATCAAATACAGAGATTATGGATATGCCTAACGTCAGTAATCAGCCTTCTCTATTTCCTCTTTCTGAGGCTGGAAAGGTAAGAGGACTGCCATGCTCACCCAGCGTTTGTGTGTCCTATGGGTGTCCTCAGCCTGGTCCTAAGCCTTGGGATCATGGGCTTTAACCACTAAGCCCCATTCCAGTTTAGGAATGCTTATAGATCTGTGACAAATTCAAGATTTAAATGAAAATGATGTTTGTGAAAGTGCCATATTGGGGGGAAACCCTTCAGATATTTTCTCACAGTGCTCATGTGTCCAGAAAGCATTATTTTTATTTAAAATAATGTTTATCAAGGCATAGCTACTGCAAGGTGAAAGGTAAAACTAATATGAATGCACATTTGGAGTTTGCAATCACTTTCATGTTAGAAAATGGAGCCTGGGAGTCATCTTAATCGAACTGATATAATTCATTAATTGTCAATAAAGACATTCAAGGCTTTGTAATACATAATAGTCAATGTAGATGACTGACAAAAACTATGTTGTAGCCACAGTTAATTATTTGGTTCTATTGCATATTGATGGGTTAATTAATTCATTATTTCAAGAGTACATAAAGTTCTGATGCTCTTGTTTCATTTCTGAAACTATAATTAAAACTATGTAAAGCAAGGTGGCTATTCATTATTACAAAAACCAAATCATGTAAAGACTTTACACAGATTCATTCCTTGATAATTTGGAGTATGAAAAATGAAAGAAACGAACCCTGTTCATCATCACAGCAATGCTGAAACTATTTAGACTATGTGCTTTATCAGTAAAGCACATAGTCTAAATAGTTTCAGCTATATAGTCTAAATAGTTTCAGCTACTGCTAATAGGTTAGCAGTACTCTATTCCACTGCCAACAAGTTTACTGAGGTCCATTATATCCAAGAGGCCTAATCTATCCCTGGAAGCACACAAAGGAGATCTCTGCAAAGTTTTACAGTTGAAGGAGGATGAGCTTTGAACTGCTTGTGGATAAGGAAATCTTCTTTAGGTTTATGTTATTCCACTATTGTTACATATTTAGTCTGTGACTCTTCATGAGCACAAGGTTAGCAGGACATTAAATAATAGGCAAAAAAACCCAATCCCTCTTTGACTCTCTGTGCTGAGTAAGCACCTGTTTTTTTTTTTCACATTTTCTGATTTTCTTGTCAGTATAAATCATGAAATGTTCCACATCAGGAGACATGTCAGGGTGTTTCCAAAAGTGTGAAATAACAGATGAATAAAAAGCCATACAAGTATTTGAGGACTCTGCTTTCTCTTTAAGTATTACTGTTCATTAGTAGATAAGGAAAGTTAGCAGCTTCCCTTAACATACCATGTAAGTGTTCTATTATTACAGAACTGGTAGGATGTAGCATAAATTCTTCCACACGTGCTTGCCTGTGTGGGAACAAGTACCACTGGACTTTTTAGTCACCTGAAGCAAGTACCATTTTCAACACTTTATGCCTGGAACACAGTGACCATTGTCAGTTTACTTAATCCAGCTTTAAAACTTCAAATGATGTTACTAAAATTGAAAACTAACAGTCCTTTTTATTAATATTATTACCTTGTTCTAATTCTTTTTAATTTATTGATCCATTTATAGCAATTATTCAAAACTACTCTTTTTTGAAAAAAAATTTATCTCATATTCTGTATAAGTCATTTTTGTTCTCTTTTTTCTATTGTGTTTTGTTTCATATTCAGGTGTATATAATTTATGAACTTCCACGTAACTATTTGGTAATCTGCTTCCTTTCAAGGAAACATAGTTACACATTCCTCATTCAACCATATTAATATTTCTTTGAAATATATTACTCAACTCTTTCCCACATATGGTAATTGAATTTTAATATATCTTCATAAAAGGCTTATTGAATCATGGATACTTAGTTGAAGAAGGTGGGGTGTATCTAAAACATAGCCATTTCTAAAAGACAGAAAATAAGATCAGTAGCTTTTATTGGACTCCTTTTTCATGTTAATTAAATGTTGCATGTTTACTATATTGCTTCTTTTAACTTATTAAAAATAAAGAATAATTTCAACAACAAATTTAATTTTACAAAAGGATTTTGGGCCAATGGTGTGGCTTAGTGGGTAAAGGTTCTTGCTAACAAATTTGCTGACTTGAGTTCAATCCTTGAAGCCCAAATGGTGGAAAGAGAGACCCTAAAGTTGCCTTTTGACCTCTGTATGCACAGTATAACTCAGGCACACCATGAGCATGCATGTGTGTAAGCAGGCACACATGTATTCATGTATGCACACTCTCACACACATGAGAAAATTAATAAAAATAAATGAAGCAATAAATAAAAATACTTTAAAAGAACAACATAAGGACCTATCATTTTTAGGATGTTTTACATATGATTTATTTACTAGAATTGCGATACAATAATAGTTACTAAACGGAAATGAAATAATGCAAAAACAACAGACTTACTAAATTGATCCAAGAGAACGAAGTATTAACATTATTAAATAATAGATTGAGAAGTCAAATTTTCTTTTTAACATAGGGCAAAGACTAGGGTATAAAATCATCTTCAGTGCTCCCTTATTCAGCAAGTAATTAAGAAACACATAACCTGTACTGCACAGGACTGGATGCCAATCCAAATTCAGTTCTCTCTGACAGGACTGGATGGGAAGGAATACTGATACAAGGTAAATAACCCACGATGTGTTATCACTAGAGGCTGTGTAGAGCACAGGGCAAATTTCTAGCTGGTGCTAAAATGCATCCCTGCTGCCATATACATCTTTCTGACTTTTGCAGAATATTGAGAAGGAAGAAAAGATGCAATTGTACAAAGCCAGAAGTGTGAAACATGTATAGAAAAAAATAAATTCATAAATCAGACATTTCTTAAAAGTGTCTACATGATTTTGTAGCGCAATTCCCCAAAGTGCTAGCTCAGGGGTCAGATCAATTTTGAACATAATGAAAGGATGGCATTTTCTCCTGCATTATGCCTATATCTTTTGAAAATTTCATATCTACAGAAGACAGGATCATTACATTTGAAAAGTGGAAGGCTACCCGTAGAGAGCATGAATTTATTCTTCTCTCATACATTACATCCCATCCACAGTTTCTCCTCCCTCCTCCTCTCCTACCCCCTCCAGCCTCTCCCCCTCACCATCCTTTCCTCCTCCTTTCCCTTCAAAAAAAGAATAGGCCTTCCAAAGATATCAAACAAACATGGGGTATCAAGTTGCAATAAGAGTAGGCACTTCCCGATATATTACACCTGGATAAGGCAATTGAGAAGAAAAGGGTTCCAAAATCAGGCAAAGGGGTTATAAACACACACACACACACACACACACACACACACACACTCCCACTGTTAGAAGTCCCACAAGAAGATCAAGCTACACAACCACAACCTGCAATCAGAGGACCTAGGTAACACCCATGTAGACCCTCTAATTGTTAATTCTGTCACAGTAAGCTCCTGTAAAAACAGGCTAATTAATTCTGCGGAGTTTTCTTGTGTTGTCCTTGACCCTCTGGCTCCTAAAAACCATTTATCCCTCTTCCACCAGATATCCCAAGCGCTGCCTAATGTTTTTCTGTGGGTCGTTTCATGTTTCCATCAGTTTCTGGATAAAGCATCTCTGATGACAATTGTGTTACACTCCAGTCTGTCACCGTACCAGAATATCATTAGGGATCATTTCATCAATTTTTTTTCTTTCTGTGCTTGTTTTGTTTTTGTTTTTGTTGGTTATTTTTGGTTCCATTCAAGGTCTATGGGCTATCCTGCCTCTAGATTCTGGCCCTCCAGGCAGTATCAGGTTTGGTCTTTCTCAAGTTATACATTAGTACATAAAAGAATGAATATATCCATATCTATCATCTTGCACAAAACCTCTATATTTTAAAGAGGAAATCTGAAGAGACATGTGATGTTCAAAACAACCCCCCCCCAAAAAAAAACCCAACCAAAAAACAAACAAACAAACAAACAAAACCCAAGCAAAAACAAAACAGTATTTATACTCCTGTTCACTCATGGCAGACTCATTGATTCCAACTCAGCAAACTGATTTTTTATAGTTAGAAATTGGTAGAAAAGAATCTCTTCTATTTTGACTACATATTTCTTAAATGAAGTATCAAAGGCCGTGTGTGGAAGTTTGAATAAGAAATGTTTCTCATAAACTCCTACGCTTAAACATTACTTAGTCCCCAGTTCTGGGCGTAGTTTGTAGAGACAAAGTCATCTTCTAATTTTCTCTCTTCAAATTGTGGTTGAATATGTGATATCTAAGCTTGTTGTACTAGCCACCTGCTAGTCCCTCTTCATCCCTTATGAACTGATACCATAGCCCAAATAAATTCTTACTCCCATAAGGCACTTTTGGTTGTGGTGCTTTAATATAACAAAAGTCACTGTATAGATTCTTTCTTCCTTGGAGACAATTGTACCATTGTACAATTCCTGTTTTCAATAGAAGCTTTTTTGAATTTGTGTTTTCAATAGGAATATATTTGATATTACTAAGTATAAATTTTTTTTTTTTTTTTGGTTTTTCGAGACAGGGTTTCTCTGTGTAGCCCTGGCTGTCCTGGCACTCACTTTGTAGACCAGGCTGGCCTCGAACTCAGAAATCCGCCTGCCTCTGCCTCCCGAGTGCTGGGATTAAAGGCATGCGCCACCACGCCCGGCTTAAGTATAAATTTTAAAGCACTTTTCTTATGATTGTTCTTAAGATCTTAATATCTTGTTTAGTTCATTTTTCATAGCTATTTTCTAAATTCACTTAAAATAAGTTCTAATTGTTTAATAGTGTGTAAACATTAACAATAAACACTGCAAAAGATTGAGAACTTTGACACAGATTAGCTGACTGTGATACATCCAGATATGACACTTCCTTTTGTGCACCTGACTTGATGCTTCATGAAATCAGTGGCATTGAAATACTTTATGTTTTGTACAGAGATATTTAGGTACACAGGATTTTATGAGTTATATAAATTTGCAATACATACATTTCTAGTATTCAAATTTAATTTATAACCTTGATTAATTATCCCAATCCTCAAAAATCACAGCTAATATTAAATTTTACTTTGACTTACAGTCAAATGATACCCAATTTCAGTAAAAGAAGCCACGTGCTACAGATTTTTGGTAATATATCAAGTAGTTGCCTGGTTTTTAAGACATGACTCTCAGTACAACTGTATACAACACATTCATATAAAGAGAGGCAGGAAAAAGTAAGATTTTTTGAGAATAATATTAATAAAGCAGAAACAGCATTAATACCAGAAAACAAGTAATTATCCTAATGGGGAATTCCACCATTAAAGGAGAAACATGGAGCCCCAATTTCAGACATCTTGCTAGCATTGTGTGCGGGATAAGGGACATCCAATTGTTACAAAAACATGTTTAAAAACAGCTACTTACTTGTTGACTAATTATTGGTTTTATGTGTTTGGGAGGTTATTGTTTTTACATTTGTCTCAACCTTATAAGGTTTTTGTTTTGTTTTGTTTTGTTTCTCATTGTCCTTAATATTGTACAAAACATAAAGTATTTCAATGCCACCGATTCCATGTAGCATCAAGTCAGGTGCACAAAAGGAAGTGTCATATCTGGACGTATCACAGTCAGCTAATCTGTGTCAAAGTTCTCAGTCTTTTGCAGTGTTTATTGTTAATGTTTACACACTATTAAACAATTAGAAATTATTTTAAGTGAATCTGGAAAATAGCTATGAAAAATGAACGGAGCAAGATATTAACATATTAAGAACAATGAGAACAAACCTAGGACCTAGAGATCAAACCTAGGGCCTCCCTAGTGAGAAGCAAGAACTACAATAGAATCAAATCCTCAGACATTCTTAGGGTGTTCTTAAATGTTAACCACCCCCCGCCACTTCTACAATTCTAAAGCCAAGCTAACTCTCTATACAATTCAGTTTTTCCTTCTACATTCTCTGCATGTCCAGATCTCATGATCCCTGTTCAAGAGCAATCATCTTAAATGTTTCTTCTTTTGTAAATTACTTCCTTCTTATCTTCCTCATTGCTGTATATTGGCTGTGGCTTTCCCTTTCTGTCTTCATCTAACTCTTCAGTTCTCTTCTCGCCAGAACCTTCATAATTCTGGCATCTATTTCTTTGACTCTATAATTTTACTATATCACTTCCCTAAAAGATAAATTATCCTCCAGTGTCCTGACCCCTAAGCCCTCGTGGATGTTTATACAGAGATCTTCAATCTTGGCATTGCTGACACATAGAGATGGGTCTTTCTTTATTGGTGAAACTTCTGGTGCCATATAGGACATTTAGCAACATCCCTAATTTCTACATACTTGCTGCCAGTAACACTTCTCTTCTATTTGTTACAATCAAAATATCCCAGACATTGTCAAATGTCTTTAGAGAACCAAATGGTGCTAGTTGACAATCATGGTTTGACCTCCTGGAAAATAAAATTTCTAGCACATTTTCAGTTAGTGCCTGAGAAAGGACTCTTCCTATGGCACAAAATAATTTTATACTATTTAAAGATTAAGGTAAAGATTACTGTGAGTTTTCATTTTGAATAAATATTAAAGCCTCAGATATATTTAGGTTATCATCAATAATACATAGTTTTTGTTTTGTTTTGTTTTGTTTTGTTTTTTTGAGAGAGGATTTCTTTGTACAGCCCTGGCTGTCCTGGAACTCACTTCGTAGACCAGGCTGGCCTCAAACTCAGAAACCCACCTGTCTCTGCCTCCCAAGTGCTGGGATTAAAGGCATGCACCACTATTGCCCGGCAATAATATATATTTTTATTTCAGATAGCTTTGTTTTGTCTACTCCTTCTCTCAATCAGTTCAATGGTTATTTCCTAGGAAAGAGTACCTTATATAACAAAATTAAATTATGCTTCTTTATAAATTAATACATACTAAAATGACTATATAGAAACCTTCCTAAGATATCAAATGAAAAATGTAGTACCCATTAAATGATTTTTTAAAAGAATACTTCTTAAATGAATAAAGTAAGTCATTAGATATCGAAAATTGAATCTTTGTATCAGCAACTTGTACTTATTTTCATTTGTTTAAATGAAATTTGTTGTTTTATCTAACATTGGTAGGCTATGAAAATGATAAAATATAGAAACAGAGACCAGTGCCTCTCATAATTCATTTGTGCTCTGATGGAGATTGCATTCTAGAATCAGATAGCAGCATGCAAACTTAACTCGAGAGACAGTCTATTTTTAGTGATCTTCTCTCCATTATAGTTTCCATCTAAGGGAGATAAGATTTGCTAATATTCAGACAACATGGTGATGGGCAGTGTCAAATAAAGGAAATACTTCAAAAACTGTTCCATCCCTGCTGTGAAGAAACATGAATGCCATTTTGGGAGACCACTATAATCGAGCCCAGCTCCTCTGGGCTATTACCTCTGCTATTTTCTAGTCTTTCCATTGCTAATGTCATACAAAAATTCATACATGATTATGTATACTTATTATTTAATTTTCTGCAAGAAAATTATATAAAGAAAAGCCACTATATGATTGATTTCAAATTTATAAAATTATAGGCATGATACTAATTATAAGTAGAAAACACGGTGAGTGTGCAGGAATGGCTGCAGTAGAATTAGAAGAGTTTCTTGTTTCATTTTTATTTATTTTTATATACATGTTGAATATCTCATATCATTAAGATGATATAATGAGTAAATCCATTTGAAGTTTAGAATACTGTTAATTTGTAATCTTTCATTGAAGTGTAAGTTCTACCCAAAATCATTAGTACTGAAAAACACAGAAATGAACATCTGCCTGTATTGTAAAAGAAAAGGACATGCTTATTTCTTTAAGACTAAAAATAACTGCTCCATTATCAAGTGAACACTGAATTATAAACTCTAATTTTATGTTAGTATTTTAAAAATACTCTGAATGTACGTGTGTATGATAGAAATTCTTTTAAATATTTTCCAATTACACAGCAGTCACTTTTCTTCGCAATTTTTGGTTGATAATGACAAGATGTCAGAGATTTTTCTACTTCATTTGTTTAGATCTGGTGGAATGATATTTGTGGTATATTTACATTTTTATCCTTTTCTGTTACATTTTATGTTGCTCTCCATAATAGTCTCAATTTGCGAGTTTTACATTCTATGATTCACTGCTATTTTTCAAGCTTTCTTTGTCCCCTCAAACTGTTGTAGAGAAGGGCTAACAGAACTCCAGGCTGATGGGTGAGCTCAATGGGGAGTTTGAGGTTTCTCTTTGCTTCTTTTGTTTTGTTTTGCTTTTTGTTTTTGTTTTTGTTTTTCTTAAGTCTTACCATCATTGAAGGGTGTAAATATACATTCTGATGCATTGAATAATGGTTCAAACAGACAAAAAAAGACTCAAAATTTATAGAATTATTGCACATGTTGGAACTTCATGAAGTTGTTTCTGATATATATTTTATTTCCTGGGGTGTTTGCATTACTATGTACTTCCTGTTTAAAGTAAAAAAAAAAAGCTAAAAGTATATATCTCTTGGTTTGAAAGAATCAAATTTCTTGCTGCCCTCTGTAAGAATAGAATTGTTTGGTAAGTAAGAATAGAAACCAGAGAATGTATTACTAACTTCAATGTGTTCTGTGTTAGACATTTCCCTAGGTAGTGGAGATGATGCAGAAAAAAATATGTTTGTTTCATATGAAATTCACAGGCAGTGGTAAGAGGCAGTGTAATCCTAATACTGCAATAGAAGACTAACCCAAAGAGAGGTAGTAGAAAGCTCACACAGTGTTGACAAGGAATAACTCAGCTACTCTACACACACACACATAGGAGAGCCTGACCTGGTGTGGAGGCTCTCAATTCACTTCACCGAAAAAGAACTGCTGGAAATGTGATCTGTAGGATGATTGGAAATCTGTAGACCATTTGAAATCTTGGTTCAAGATTTCAGACAAATGGTATAGCAGCTGCAAAGGTCACGAGGCGTCAAGAAAAATCACACTTCCAAGGAACTGAAAGGTTGTGGAATCTTTCTGAGAATCCTGAGTTCATTTACCACAACTGCAAGGTCACCATGTTTTTGGGTTTTTTTTTTTTGTTTGTTTGTTTGTTTTTTCAAAGAGCAAGCTGTCTTGACGACAGTGTGAAAATTCAGCATCACCTGAACCCATGCCCTCTCTTGGGTTGTTTCTGATGCTTTTGTTGAGGTGGTAAGGCATGAAGGAAGTAAATTCTTCTTTGAAGGATTGTTCTTCTTGTTAGGAGAAATAAAACTTATATAAGAGGAGGAAGAAAGAAGAGCAAGCCGGAGACAGAGGCATAGGGAGAATGGTTATTTAAGTATTCTTCTGAAGTGCCCCAAATCCAGACCTGAATAAAGTAAGCCTGGAGTTTCTGATGAGAATGGACAACTTTCTAACGGCCACTGAAGTATCTGTTAGATACAAAAGATGTTTAGAAAGAAAAGAAATACACATATGACAACCAGGGCATATATAAAATCATGAGTTGGGTTCCAAATTTAAATATATATGACCATATACAGCAGAAAGGGAAAAGCCTAGGTGAATTTAAAAAAATAATCATCAAACACCTAATGCCATTTTATTTGAATGATTCTAGTGTATACTAATTACAGATGAGGACCATATGCCTGGGCCTTTATAGTATATGTCTAGTGTACAAAAATAAAAGTGAAAAAATCGGTAATCCCAGAAAAGTAAATTATTGTTTTATTTTTGTTGCATGTATTTTGCATTTTAAACCAAAATATATGTAAGACTGCATGTAAACCACTTTTCAAGGCTTATTCATTCCTAGAATATATGTATAAAAATATTTAAAGGTGTCAGAAGGGAATTCTATTTATGTAAATAAAGAATTCTTTTTAATACATCTTAATAGCTGCCTTTTAAAAAGAAGTTAGAGTTAAGGTGTGTGGTTGTGGCACACACCTTTAATTCCAGCACTCTGGAGTCAGAGGCAGCAAGTTCAAGGCCAGCATGGTCTACAGAGACAGCCAAGGATACACAGAGGCATATTGAGATTGCTTTAGTCAATCGTTCCTCTTCTAAGAGAGAAGCTTGTCAGTGTCCACTGATACTGGCTCAAATATCGCTGTTTTACATACTGATAATTACTGTATTGCTCTAGTTAGTCATCAAGCCACAGACTACTTGGAGCCTAAAGAGTAGGTTAGTGGTTAGAACTCTTATCGCTCTTTCATAGAACCTGAGTTTGGTTCCCAACACGCAGTTCATGCAGCTCACAAACATCTTAAGTCCAGTTCCAAAGAATCTGTCATCTCTGCCCTCCAAGGCACATGTATGCCCTTGTATGTGGGTGTCTGTAAATTCTCTCTCAATTACACACAAACACACACACACACAGAGCAAGGAAACACACACACAAAACACACATCTCACAGACAAACACACACACACAAATACACACATACATCACACACACACACAAATACACACACACACATCACACACATACAAAAACACACACACACATATCACACACACGCACACACACACACACACACACACACACATGCCACACCACACCACACCACACACTGTACACGCAGAAATTGCAGAAATTATATGCTTTGTTTAGATGATTATTTGTAATTGAATCACATTGTGAATTTTTTCTCTGTGGTCACTTTATGAAGAGGAGAAACACAAAGGCAACGGACAACGTGTAAATGTAAAACAATAATTAGAAGAACAATTATAAGGGCTAACTTAGATGGCCCTTTTTTCGATGGAGATTTTTTACTCCAAACCTAACCACATGAGTTCCATCCTCGATGCCCACATGTAGAAAAGAGAACCACTTGAGCAAGCTGATCCAAACTCCACACATGTACCTTGGTGCCTACAATTAAATGTAATCATTCCATGCCTTGATTTAAAATTGCCGGGTGTATCTCTATCATCTAGACTGAAAATTTCAAAGTCCTTAGCAAGACATAAAATCTTTTAATAACAAAACTCCTACCTATTATTCCCAACACACTTTCAACTCTAACTGTACGTTGCAAAAATGTGGGTCCATAACACAGCCCAGAAGGTTGTAAAACTAAAAAGTAATAACTTTGAAATGTTTTGATTAAATATATCAATGCCTCCTGTCTAAGGTAACAAGTAGATTGGCTTTGATAAATGATTAGTTTATAACAGTGAAGTTAATTCACAAAGCAATAAATCCTTAACTTCGGGTGAACAGAGTTTGAAGCTTTTGAGTTATCGATGTTTTTATTCTCAGGATGATACATTTTTAAGATTTGGATACATTTTTTTCTGCTACTAGTACTTGTCTTTCTTTATGTCATGAATACAGCTCTTGTAGACTACAATGCAAATTCAGGTTCTAAAATAGTGCACAGAAACTAAAACATTAGAGATCACTGCAATATTTTATTCTGATTCTTGCTATTCAGAACACTTGGACAAATTTGAACTGTATTACTGTCCTTGAACTCTGGTTATTTAAAAGGGACCACTTTACTTTCTTAGGACAGGGACCAGGAACACATGATTGTTAATTATAAAAATACTTACTGCCTACATGAGATTAACCAGGGACTATATATTACATGAGATTTAATAAGGTACTATATAACTTTCTGTGTATTTTTTCATTTGATCATAAAGTCCTCATCCTTAAAAGCACGTGGGAAATTGGCATGACATTCATATCAAATGATTATGGTTTCCACTCCCGAGTTGTCTGTGCACTCATGTTCCAAACACCAGGGAGAAAACAAGATCTTGATGTGCTGCTGTTGCTATTAGGGACATTTAATACGATACACTGAAGTTGCGCCTTTCTTGGTCCCACTTAAATGACCTCCATATTCTTATCATAAAACTACCACTTACAATGGTTTAAAACGTCTTGCAAGTCATCAGTGCTGAACAACAGCAACAAAAACAAATCCATGATGGAATCAGGAAAACCATTCATACCAAATCATTTTCTTCCTGGAAGGACCAATCAGTACAAGCCATTTCAGCTGCCTCTGAGTGTACTCAAAAACCAAGGTACCCTGTCTTACATCCCATGACTCTGTGGGTGGTCTGTCTTCCTGATAAATGGGAGCCTGGGGAAAAACTCTTGGGATATATGCAGGATGGTTTAGTTAAAGCACACTTTAAAAATAGCTTTGTAATGCATTTTGTAAAATGAGAAATTGGTTTTTAATATATGCTTTGCAAGATTAGCTTTCTAATAATAAAAGAGAAACCTGAACTGAAAAGTCCAGCATAAATTAATATTTAAAATTAAAATAAGTGGCTTAGTATTAATGCCATGTTAAATTAGTTTACACTTCTGAAATAATGATATTTTCAAGCCCATGTTCACGCCAACTTCCCTGGTTTCTGTGGTGATTTATGAATCATTTAATATTTTATTATCTCCACTAATCTGGAAATGATTTTTGGCACTTTGTCAGCAATAAGAGCTAAAAGCAAATATTTTATCTTTCAGTGTAGTTTATAAATAAGCACTATTTAAAGCTTTAGGGCTGTCTTTAATAAAACAGCATAATACAGTTTCAGTTTGATTTACTTATAAAGCTTTATCAGCAATATTTCATATATCATTCATGTTAATTCTTTGACTAATTAATCAGTATACTGTTAATAACTTTTCAAGCCAAGAATGATCTCATCGTCACTGTGATCCTGAGGTAAACAACAGAAACAAAAATTATCTTGGTGGAGGAGACCAAAAATATATGAGTAATTTATTCTGCATGTATGAATGCCCTCATATTTAATTAATTAAGCCAAATACTTTGCAAGGTATACCAATCATTATCAAGACATATATTGTAGTGATATATTTTGAAACTTTTTAGTATTTAAGTTTTCTCAGTACTTTAGTGCTCCTTTGGGAATGATGATGTTATCTTAGAAGTGACTGGTGGGACCCTTGGGGCAGAAGGTATGAGCAGCACCACTGTTGCCATTTTGCACAGGCCTCTAATGTGAAGAGTGGTTTCTAGAGAAGAGGAACATGCCAGCTGATGACTAAGGCTACAAGAGAAGACTACTTCCTTTAACACAGATTATTGTAAGCTATAAAAGCAGAGCATAGAAACTTCCAGTTGGTAGGAAGGTTGAATATTTGTAACATAATTGCACAAGCATGTTGAATTTAATTTTAGAAATTATTCTTTCAAGAGAGCATGTTGTTGATAATTAAAACTGTACTTCTAGACTCCTTTAATTTTTTTTTTCAGAGCAGTGATCCATTAATAATTTTTTAAACTTGTTTTTGCCACAGTTCTCCTGAGAAGGCCTAAAGAGATTGCTTGTCTTAAACCTGCTCTTGGTGAATGCCACCCTACCTTCCCATTCTGAACACAGCTATTCTGGTGGGGGGCGGGGGGAGGAGGGAGGTCCTCATTTTCAGAATTGGTTAATATGATTTTGTACCAAGATTTTCCTTCCAAGGAAGAATACATGCCAACATGATCCAGTAAGCTGCTTTATGTCAAGTAAATAAAGTCCTGTACAGGCTGTCCATGCAAAACACACACACACACAAACATGCACATACACACACACAAACATGCACACACACATGTACACATGCATGCTCGCACACACACATCTGTGTACATATACATATATACACATGTATCTAGATCCACATGCACATACATCATGCATAGTTATAGATAATATAGATAGATACAGATACAGATATCCTTGGTGAGGCTCTGGGACCACTTGAAAGCATTTTGTCCAGAGATAATTTTACAATGTATACTACCCATGGCAAATATGTCTAACCTATGCTCTGGGGCCTATGGCAGGTGATTCCAGGATAAGCGGGGTTTTAATAGTGCTAAGGATTTACTTGCTGACCAGAAAACCATTTTCCTTTTGTACTTAACAGTGTGATAAATATATCTCCAATCAAGGCAAATTTTATTGAATACTATAAAAACAAGTAGAGAAATATATTAAAATAGAATAGAAGATATTACCTCAAATCTGTAATGGAAATCCCCATGCCTTTGAGGTTTGTGTGTAGCCAAATTAATAAGCTTTAAGGCATTTGATTATGCTATACCAACTCAGTTCTAAACTCAGTGAACATTCTTTTACATAGATAAGTTGTAGCTGTTAATATGCCTTTTGAACAGTACTGTTCAAAATAAAGATGGCCGTCATACTGCTTCTTTATAATCTTCTAACTTATATATATATATTTATATTGCACAAAAGACTAAACATTTTGGAATTACTTTGATCCAAGCAACATGGCAGATCATATTGTTCAGAGATTAGCAAGTATCAGAGCAGGGTAATATAATTTTCTTGACAGAGAAAATGGGGCGGGGGGATATTTAGCAGCAGTGTTGTTAGCCCCTCAATATCACCTCAGCTCTATGCTTCTGAATAGAATAGTGTTACCATTTTTATTGTTTTATATAAATAGCTGTGTGTTTTGACAGGGTGTGGAATTGTATATTAGGACATTAAAGACAAGACATTACAGCCCCTAGACTCAGAAGAAGAACCAAGAAGCCTCACTCCTTTCTATGGACTATTCTGTTTCTAGTCCCACCAAGAACTGATGGGATGCAAAGGTCATCACTTTCCTTTCAATATTTTCAGTTTTCAGTTTAGTCCTCCAATTGAAATGGGCCAGCACAATTGCAAAATGTGCTTTCTTCTCAGCAAAGTAATCATGAACATTGATATGGTCATTATTAGTATCATGAAAAACAGTGATTTGGTGATTACATTCATTTGCAGAAACCAAGGAACATTAAATAAAATGGCTGTTGACACTACCACTTGACAGCTCATTCTTCTGTAATACTTTATATATTCTATTGACGACTGGTTATCAAATATCCTGGAGCCTCAGATTAGCTGGTTCTCTTCTCTTTGGAAGACCTATATTTGGAACAAGCACGGTTCCATGTTTACCCAGACTTAAGGGGAACATTCTACCAAGATGAAACAGTGCCTAGAAGAGTAAATGAATTAAAAGGAATTTATTGGCTCAATAGTGAATTATCATCATAAAGTGTTAAAGTGTTAGGGAAAGGCATACAATGTCTCCATTGTTACTATGAGTGAATATCATTAGCCATGCATAGGCTTAATACTGAAAAATAATTATAAAATCTACTGCATATGGCTTGCAATGTGAATATTTCTTTCATATTTTTAGAGATCCAACTTATATTCTGAATAAAGCAAGTAAGACTAATGTTTGACAAAAAAGCCTTTGTGGAATTTACTGTCTACAAATCTTTATTGATTTTCACAGAACTCTTATAAGCTACAGCTTCTTTCTACAATAATCATGCCTGCTGCTGTTAACAAACGGCGACAAGTAGACTTGGCTTACTCTTTGGCTCCTCATTTAGTTTCCGTTCAAGTCATTTGCTCTGACTATCATCCTGACGTCTAAATTTGGTAGTTCGCGGTAAAAGAAAACACGGCTGTCCAGTAACTTCACTTTGAATTACTTAGGACCTGCAAAGCAGTGGAACAAATCGAGGGATAATATTCTGAGTGTATAAAGAATTGGTTTTCATGTTGTTCAGCCTCTTTTGCAGAAGCCATGGTCACTACCTTGCCAGTCTCAACATACGAAGTCTTCTAAGCAATTTGGCATCAGTTGTATAACATAGGCTATATTTCTACCTTGAATAAAGCATACAAAGAGCAAAACCTGATTTTGAACTTCAACATGCTCTACTTTTACAGAGTTACATATAGGCTTAGATGCTGTGTAAAGGAAACATGAACTACTGATTAAACATTTATAAAAAAGTCAAATGTGTGATACTATTAATATTATTATTGCTTATTAATCTATAGATTAGCAACATAACATCATATAGTTTTAAATAGGAAAAGTTGGAAACAGAAATTTTGTCAAAAACATGATGCTACCACATTGTGTTTAATTTTAATGTGCTGCCTCCTTTTTGATTTATTTTTCATGTTTCTCAATAATCACTTTGGATTTTAACATCAAGTTTTATTAATGAAGAGGCTGAATTTTACATATAGATACTAAAGATATCATGTTAGCAATATTTTCCTTCAAATTTCTCAAGTACTTCCTAAATCAAATTTTTGCCTGGTTATAGTAAATAAGTTGAGTTTATAAAATCCAGATTGTAGCAAATTTAAATGTAATGAAGGGCTGGGCTGAGGGTGGTGACTTTACTGTGGCATTTTCAGCCTGTGAAGGCAAAAACAGATTGTCTGTGGGTACACAGTCAGTCTGAGCTACATGGTATGTATTCAGGTTGAGCTGAGATACAAAGTGAGAGCTTGTCTCAAATTTAATTAATAGGAGTTGGTTAGAATGAAACCTACAAGTTAAATTTCTTTAAAAATATTTTATATGATTTGTTTTTATTTTATGCCTATCAGTGTTCTGCCTGCTAGTATCCTGTGTGTGAGGGTGCCAGATCCCCTGGAACTGGAGTTTTAGACAGTTGTGAACTGCCATGTGGGTGCTGGGAATTGAGCCCAGGTCCTTTGCAAGAACAGCCAGTGCTCTTAATAGCTGAGGCATCTCTGTAGCCCCAAATCATTTTTTAATACTTAATTTTCCAATAATACAGTACTAACTTTCTATGAACCACAAAGATATGCAGGGTTTTGCAGCTACCCATGTTTGAAGCAATCCTTTGTGCCTGGATATTTTACATGATACTTGGTTTAGGAGAAAGAGTGAGACATAAATGCAAATGGCAGCTGGTTAGAGGAGTTCACATGGGGGTTACTCCAGGAAGGGCTGACCTAATTAAACTGGCCTCTTATGCAAATATGCTTGTTTGATAAAACCCTAGATGTAATTACTGCAGGAAAGAATGCTGGAGTTTCCATTTTGAAAGAATGCCAAACTTCTTCTCCAGTGCATTTGTATCCAAGAGCTTTCTTTTGAAAAGATTAAATCTTGACAGTGTTTTCCTGTCAAGGGATTGCCATTTACCAATGGTAGAGCAATGTTATTTTCATTGATTTTTTTTTTAGCATAGTATGTATCAACACACTTTTCTGTTTGAAGATACATTTTTTAAAACCTTTGTAGGTTGGTGGAGATGTCTCCTCAATTTCTCATAGTTAAATCCCTGTATAAAATCCTGTTTGCAACTTGAATAGTGAACATTTTTAATGTTTAACATGGTTGCAAAAAACATTTAATGGTTATGTATATTCTAGTTGTGTTTATTATAATTGCTAGGGCTATTTATGTTAAGGTTTCCTTTGTATATAGAGTGAACTCCACCAGAGATGACCACCACTCAGACACGGTTTACAACCAATTGAAAGTCTTTATTCAAGACTTCAGTCAGATATTCAGGTACACAAGGGAATCCCCAAGCATTAGAGCAAGGATCTTTAAAGAGCAAAAAGCCACATTCTGCTCTCTACTTGAAGCAGGGGGAGATTGTTCACAAGCACACAGTTTAAGAGAAGCTCAGATAAGTTAGCTGGGACATCTTGGTCTCAAGTCCTGGAATAGAAATGGGTAATTTTCCACACAATTCTCCATCAGAGAGTTCAAATTTCAGTTTCACTTGAAACGGTTTCAGCAAGAATAAAAGATGGGAGAAGCTCTGCACTTTCTTGACTTGTCACATTACACTGCGTTGTTTGTAATTTCTTTACATACATGAGAAAATAAGTTTTCATGATTTAATTCTGGAAAATGTATGAGTTTGTAAACCTCATTTACATATCTCAATTCCATTTCGGCGAGGAGTGTAATTTTAGAATAGAGCATATATGATTCTTTTATCTTTTTAAACTTATATAATTTGATGTTTATTTTTGGAGACAGGATCTTAGGCTATATTTATTCTTCATTTTGAAGGAAGAAAAATTAACAGTTCAAGATGATCTTAACTGTGTTATACTTTTATTTTCTATCCAAATATTCCTGACCAACATGAGCAATTTTTCTTCAAACTCTTGATGTAGTAAGTTGACATTTCATTTGATTTTGTGGAGGCAAATATCCTGAATTTCTAACAAAATCATGGAAGAAGTTTTCTGGTTTACCTTCATTTGCCACTCTTTGGTCAAACTAACTTCTCTTTTCTCTACACGGAGTTGATAAATTGAAATCGACTACAATTTCACCTGAAAACTTCATCTTTACCAGCTCTTCTTTCCCTGTGGCGAAGTGTTCATCCCTACAGGACAGTAAAGATCTGGTCCCATAGCCTTTTCCCTGCTACCTCCCTACTTCTCTGCAGGTAACCCAAACGGACAGTTACAAAGCTTCACGTTTCTTTCTTTTTCTTTCTCACAACATTGTTAACTCTATGATCTGTTTCATGGGATACAACCAACTGATATGTGACTGATGCAGACCCAACTCCCAGGACTCTTCTACCTTATGGCCTGATTATATAGTTCTCCAACTCTAATCCCCATGAGTCTTTGAGGTTGTGTGGGTTAAAATGGTCTCCTGCATCCCGCCAAGGGCTCAGGCTGCTCTGTGAGGCAGGACAAGGCAAGTTTGACTGTGTGCATCCCATTCTGCTGCCAGGCAGGCGGCAGGCTGTGAGAAGACACAGGATCCCTCCCGCTCCAGGTGTGGGGAAGCACTGTCTGAGGTCTGGTGGACCCACCAGACTGGCTTGCGGTCCCCCGGCCTGCATGGAGGCTGAAGATGACAGTTTCTCAGGCTCTTGGACAGGGCAGAAGCAGTTCAATGCCGCAGGAAGAGCTGAGAACAGAGGGAAGGCTGGCTATATATAGCCCAGGGCCAAAGGGAAAAGGGCAGGAGGAGAGTTCCAACTGGAACAGGAGTGTCCTTGGCTTGCTTGGGCAAGTGACTTGGCTAGCTGGAAACGTTTTGGAAGTACTGAAGGCCTTCTGCAGGAGGTTAGACTCTGGTCTTTAGAGGAAGACCTGCTCCATTGTTCCCCACTGAGGAGGAGAAGAGGCATGGTTTTAAGGTGTTTATTGTCATGGTAGATAGTTGTGATGAGTGAAACTGTACCCCACTTTCTCAGGGCCGGCCTGAGGCTAAATATCTTGTGCAGGGAAGAGTGTCTGGGAAGGAGAGCTTAATTGGCTAAGCCCTTCAGGTCTTTACATACTTCATTAAAATGGAGATCTGTCTTGAGGCTACCTGATCTGTAGTCACATCCTCTACCTGTGTAGGGGCTTGGGGGCATTGCCCTATGTGATAGATGGCCAAAGAATTATGGAGAGCTGAGGCCTCAGAGCAAAAGCCTTCCGTTCCTTACAGGAACAACTGCTGGAGCTCCAGGGTGTAACCCTAACCCAACCAGAATACAGGCTGCCATTCCCTGTCCCTTAAGGTTGAAGGAGCTGCCTTGCAAAGACCGAGGCTGGGCTGTTTGTTCTCTGGTGCTACCTTCACCCAAGTGTCTTTATCCTTTACCTGAATCTAAAGCTTGCTGTGTCATGAGATAACTATTTCCAGATTTTACTTGATGTGAACTATTTGATCTTCTAATGGTTTTTAAGGAACTGCCAGTGGAAATGAATTTTCTGTAAGTTCCTACAAGAATATGTACTGCATATGCTTCTCATGTCACTTAAGCTTCCATTGCTGATCAGGAATATCTAAGCTGTACAAAGTAAAGAGATGATGATGACTCTCACATGCCTCAGTTACTCCCATACTCTTTTCATCAGTTATTAAACACCTTATGACATCAAGGATTCTACACCACGATTCCCAAGTCAGGAAGAGGACAGAGAGAAGTCCCTTGAGAGCTGAGTGAGAATGAAAGAGACTCTTCATGGCACTCCCCTTTCCTCATGCTTATTATTTGGTATCCCAAACACCAAACTTGCAGTCTGCCTGTAGATTTTTTTAACCAAAATAAGGATGAGATTTGAGGAAGGAAGTATTTTCCCCAAATTTACATCTCAGTTTTGTACATCTCAGTGTTAAACTCTGGCAGAAACTTGTTCCCACCTACTAATAAATATCTACATTTTACACTCATTGGTGTGCTTTTAAAAGTAGCACAATTTAAAAACAGATTTGCTAATTTGTATATCATTAGAAAACTTATCTGGATTAAAAAAAACAGCACATATTTGTCAAGGACACAATGCCATCCTTTTTAAAAAACCAGATATTTCTCCTGACTAAAATTAATGAATGCTTATGCACAATGGTAATAAAAGAAGTATGGTAAAGTTCTAGAAATTGCATTGACACTTAAAACTATGCATCATTTCATTGCCAAAATGTAGTATTTATTATTGTTTTAATGTGTACCTTTTTAATTCTTTTAATACACAGGAATAATTCTGTTCTTAAATACAAAGTCGGCAGATGGAATATATATGATATTGCATTTAATGTGAATGGAAAAATCTTTTTAGATCAATATATAGTATTAAGAAAATTTCAAAATGAAAATGAATCTCCAATGAGAGACATGGATATATGCAGCACTATGTCCCCTGCCGTGTTGGCATGAAGACAAGTGATGTTAGAAGGGAGCACCCCAATCCAATGCAGTGCCACCCTCTGCTAGAACAGCCTTCATTTTCTAAAACATGCTAGGCTACAATGCCCCACCTCACTGGCATTAGCAACTAAATCAGTACAATAGTGAGTACAATGTAGAATTCATGCTGCAAATTTAAAACCATTTATAATTTGGTAAATTCAATGAAATTATAAAGTCTTAAATTCATAGGCCCCCCAACCTTTTAAGGCTCTGATCTGTTTTCCTCCTAGGGATAGTCCTTTGCTCTGCAGTCAACAAAATAGAATTAGTTTTAAAGAGAAAAGTATATATGTAGTGCTCTGCCATCCCCATTTAAATTTGTGATCCTGTCCTTCATTGAAATTTACTGATAACTAGCAGATTCCATATTTCTTTTTTCAAAGAAAAAGTAAGTGAAAAGTAAGTCAAAATCATAACTGATAAGTTATTTCTCCATCACCAGTGAAATGAGCCAATTCAAGCCAGATTAGATTATATCAAATGCAGGTTAATTGGAAAGCTACTCTGAGTTCACTGGTCCCAAGGACTGAGGTCAGGGAAGTTGCCATAGAAAGGGATTGAGAGGAGAGGGGGACAAGAAAGAGAGAGCACAGAGCACTCACTGAGGCACACAGAGAGAAATGTGTGTGTGTGTGTGTGTGTGTGTGTGTGTGTGTGTGTAAGGGGGGAGAGGGAGAGGAGGGGGGAGAGGAAAGGAGGAGACTGAAGAAGAGGAGGAGGAGGATTGAAAGTTCAAGGTAGGAGGCAGGGTATGCCGGCTAGGTAAAGAGAGAGCTGGGAGAATCTGTTATCTAGGTCTGCTTTGCTATGTAAAATGTGAACCTCAGTCTCTTGTCCCGGGGTCTGAAACCAAACAATAATAGGTCACTTAACAGACAGAAGAAAACTGGTCTGAACATGTTCCTACTAGATGCCTGGAGAAATACCACAAGCCCTTTCCTTCTTGTAGCTGTGCTCCATGCTTTAGATGCTATCATAGGGAGAGTGGAGGGAACGCTCCTTGGGAGAACAAGTGATGCTCAAAGTTTAAGACAAGAAAGGAGGAAGAATGTGGGGAAAGGGACTGGGGAGAAATGGAAGCTGAAATGCAAGGTCTAAGCAGACTCAGAACAAAGCAAGAAGAGACACTGCAGGGAATGGGGGGCATTAAAGGCCTTATTCTGTTAACAGGGAAATTTCAAAATACCCAAGCAGGAACCACAGGAAAAAGTGAAATAAAATTTTCCTACTTTCCTGTATTTTAGAATTAATTAAACTAACAAAAGGTTGATTTGATGTATTCAAGGTGAACAGCAGCCTCAAACACCGTATTATTATGTTATTTAGAGGAAGCCAGCCAGGCGGCTGAACACATGGTTTTCATTGTACAGAAAAATACAAATATTTTGCTTGATAGCTGAAAGAAATAATATATCAAAAGGACAATAAAGGAATTTGGAATGCCCCACACCTGTGTTGGCTCTATCAGGGTAGCAGCCAGCATGTTGTTTTCTCAGCTGGTGTGCTCAGAGGCCACGTGACTACAGCTGGCATCTATTCATTCACTGAAATAAAATTGCCTACATATCCTGAAGCCACAGTGAACGCAGGTTCCTTTCCTTCTTATACAGTGGGACTTGTGCTCTCAGATCCTACTGTTGCCTCCTCTGTGTCTCTTCGAGCATGTGTAAAATCTATGTTGTTAAGCTCACTAAATTAAACAAGATTTCTCTGATAAACCAAAGGACCATAAGAACCTAAATACCCTGCTGTGCAATGTCTACACATTTTAAAGCAATTTCTTGGATGCAGATATGCAACAGCACTGGCAACGTGGAGACACAGAGCAGACATGATGCAGTATTACGTATTACATAACCTGACAGAAACCAGGGCCTTATAGAATCTCTTAGGTGTGGTTTTTGTTTTCAAAGAACTCTGGACCTTAATTAGCATTTGAAACAAAGCTTAACACAAAGCAACTGGAAGACCAGAAGCTGAGAGAAGCTGAGTTCATTTGAAGTGCTAAACTTGAGGCATAGACAGTGTCTGGGTGGTGCATACCTTGGGGATTTGGAGTAGGAAGGAATCACCCCTTGGGATCTTGGGAACCCAGTCTAATGAACTGTGACTGAAAGGATTCACTCTGAATCTGTGAGCTCAATTACATCCAGTAGCCACAGGCTATCCCCTCTATTCCCCAGCTATTCTGTAAAGTGCCCTCTTAATGATGAAGCTCTGTGGGCAGGGAAAGAGGAACCCTCCCACTGATTGATTAATTCAGCAAGAGTTATGTGGAGCTCTAAACCTAAGGACCAAAGCAGTAGAAAAACTTGTGCTTGTATTATTCAGAACTAATGCAAGTTTATGTCATAATGGTCCTCTTGTCTTTTATCCAAAACCAACTCATCATTTAAACACCACCTCAGCCCTCAGAAGATCTATCCCCTCTACATTTGGATTTCTGTCATTTAAATTTGCTTGTTTGTTTGTTTGTTTGTTTATTTATTTTGAATCCATGTTCTCATCACATTTATTTATTTTTGTGTAGTGTGTGTGTGTTTGTGTGTGTGTGTGTGTGTGTTGAACGTGTGCCTCAGAGCTCATGTGAAGGTCAGAGGAAAACTTTGTGGAGTTGGTCCCCTGAGTTACCATTAGGGATCTGTGGCTCTCCTTCTAGACAGCAGGTGTAGCAACACAAGCTTTCACCTACCCAATGGCACTTTAAATGACAATCACCCCTAATACACCCCACCCTTAAAGTGCCTTTCACAAATACAGAATATAGCCTTTTTTATTTCCTCTAATGCCTTGCAGGCTCCACAAATCACAAATAAAAACTCCGTCTTCCTACAAACGTCAAAATGCAAGTATTTTATCACATTCTAATTTCAACTTTGGGACCATCAGAGCATCTTATAGTCAGTTCTTGGTGGCACTGTTAATATCCTGGGTGCTGCTTCCTTACATTAGGGAAGCAAGCATGATGCCTCAAACACGGCTGGTCTTTCTAGTTTCTTTTTAAAGCACACAGCCCCGTAGATTTAACTTGATAGTCCTGTTGAAAATAAGAATGTCATGAACTTTGAAATGCAGACACAGAGACAAGAAAGTCAGTCACCACATCTGCCAAAGGCAGATACCAAGGCAGGATTTCTTTCTATTTATGCTTAAACCACTTCTCCTAAAGAGGAACACTCCTCCATTGCTGGTGGGACTGCAAGCTGGTACAACCACCCTGGAAATCAGTTTGGTGGTTCCTCAGAAAGTTGGAAATACTTCTACCAGAATATCCAGCAATACCACTCCTGGGCATATACCTATAAGATGCTTCAACATGTAATAAAGACACATGCTCCACCAGCCTTATTTATAATAACCAGAAGCTGGAAAGAACCTAGATGCCCCTCAACAGAGGAATGGATACAGAATATGTGGTACATTTGCACAATGGAGTACTACTCAGCTATTAAAAACAATGAATTTATGAAATCTTTAGACAAATGGATGGATCTGGAGGTTATCATCCTAAGTGAGGTAACCTAATCACAAAAGAACACACATGATATACTCTCACGGATAAGTGGATATTAGCCCAAAAGCTCAGAATCCTTCTTAGAAGGGGGAACAAAATACCCATGGAAGGAGTTACAGAGACAAAGTTCGGAGTAGAGACTGAAGGAACGACCATGCAGAGACTGCCCTACTTGGGGATCCATCCTATAAACAACCACCAAACCCAGACACTATGGCAGATGCCAACAAGAGCCTGCAGACAGGAGCCTGATATAGTTGTCTCCTGAGGGACTCTGCCAGTGTCTGGCAAATACAGAAGTGCATGCTCACAATCATCCTTTGGATGGAGTACAAGGTCCCTAATGAAGGAGCTAGAGAAATTACCCAAGGATCTGAAGGGGTTTGAAGCCCCATAGGAGGAACATCAATATGAAGTAAACAGTACCCCCAGAGTTCCTTGGAACTAAACCTCCAATCAAAGAAAACACATGGTGGAACTTGTGGCTCTAGCTGTATATGTAACAGAGGATGGCCTAGTCAGTCATCAATGGGAGGAGAGGCCCTAGGTCCTGTGAAGGTTTTATGCCCCAATAAAGGGTAATGCCAGGACCAGGAATGGGAGTGTGTGGGTTGAGGAGCAGAGGGATGGGGAGGAGATAGGGGATTTTCAGAGGGGAAACTAGGAAAGGGGATAACATTTGAAATGTAAATAAAGAAAATACCAAAACAAACATTTCTCCTATTTGCTCTACTCTCTTTCTTCTGTTTAGCAAAAGAGAGAAGCAAGCAATTTTTCCATCTCTCTGACAGCTTCACAGAGCACAGGAGACTCTGAAAACATAGTAGCAGTGGGTCTGTAGCAAACATTGCTTTGGGAGTTCTTTCAAGAGACATGATCATAAGGTGTGCACAAAGCAAGTAATTAATTCCCTAGGTAGCGATGCTGTCTGTACACAGAGATTAAGCCAAGTGTCCCTGTGCTCTTCTACAATGAGCAAGAGCAATTCACTTTCTATACTCCTTTAGCCAAGTAATCGTGAAGCAATTAGACATTGCAGTAGGTTGTCATTATACCTTTTTACATGTTAGGAGTATCCTTTGGTGCCAGTCAGCTAGAAGCCAACCTTCCCAGTGAACTCATGAATGCCAGGAAAGGATACATAAAGGAAAACTATAAAATGACCAAAGTTGGCAAGGTTAGAGGTCAACCTAGTTAATATTATGGCAAATAACTTCTCTTCCCATCCTACTTGACCACCATGCCTAGGCCAAGCTCTTCCTTTTTTTTTTTTTTTCTTTTTTTTTTTGCCTAGAATTTGTTGTTATAGTTGATGTTAGCCTGCAGCCCTGACCCATGTTTGGTCTTCTTTATCTCAGTGCTGTGCTAAGCACAGGGTGTATTTTTATATTCTTCCAGTTGGATTGGACCAGTCAGGTCCATTAGGAGTGGTTCTTGTAAAAATAGGAATGGACTCAAAATTGACAATCAAACTTCTATGTTTACTTGACCTTTTTACAAGATTTAACTTTTCCTCTCCTACATTTGAAAACATAAGAGTAGGCATTCTTTAATAAAGAGGAATTATTTCTATGTATGGATGCTAGGTTCTTGTGTACAGTGTTTTATGTATGTGCATGAGAGCAGTGAGAAGTTTGCAGGGAAGGAGGCCTTCACTGACCTGCATCCAATTATTCCCTTTTTTTTATATAAGAAAAAAAACTTCTATGAAAATAGATGATTAACTCATATTTTATTAGTACATTCCATCGACATCTTAATGTTTAATACAGGTTTCTGTGAGAATGTGTGGGTCTGTGTTCTGTTTTAGTTGTGACAATGGTCATCCCTTAAAATGCAGTACATCCAAACCTGAAGAGCACTGCTGTTTCCTCTTTTTAATGTCTATTTTCCTTCCAAATTGGTTGGAATTTTATGAAATGTACCAAAAATAGTCTTGGATACTCTGTCATGAAACCAGTAGTTTATAGTGTAATGCAGCAAACCTTATGAAGACTTTTTATGGTACTATGGTAATAATAATGGGGGCTTTGATTAAAGGAGCCAAGCATTAATAGGCAGAGCACTTTCTAGTTAAGTTCTTCAGTGAGGATCTAGCAATGCTGTTCCTATAACTTGTGGAAAGAAGGTTTTAACTTCACACAGAAAAAGTTCTGCCTTCAGGTCTCAGGACTGAGTGTATGTTAGCAAGCAGTAGCTTGTTTCGAAGCTTTGACCATCAGAGGCAAGAATAGACATTTAGTCACAAACTATAATTAATTCTGCTATGCTTGACACATAACTGTTTCCAACCATTATTGATGGTATGCTTGAATAACCAATATACAATGGTTTATTTTTCATGTGTTCCCTGCAAAGAGTGGAGTGGTAGTGACCACCCTAAGCATATTTATACATTGTGAATGGGGTGTACTTGTAGTAAGTGTATTGTGTTATGTTTCTCACTTATGGAACAGTTGTGTGAAACTACTGAAGGGAAGTTTTAAACCTGATCAATATATCATCGAAGAGATATGTAAATGTTCTCCATTTAACCTTGACAGGTCATCTGGTGCACGTGCTTTCTCCATACCATAAATGGTATGCTCCCCACCACACTTAAAATAAAATGCAATGTGATAACATTCACTAAACAAGTTTGGGATACCTCATAAAAGCCTGGCTTTCTACTTTGAGTGAAAAGGTTCAGTGACATCCCAAGATAATTATTAGTGTAGAAAGAAGCACTGTTGATAATTCAACTGGGTATCTTTAGAAAGGCTGAACTGTTTTGTTCAACACCCTAAACACATTAACAACAACAGAGCTGTGGCCTCGTGTGTTGCTTTGAATAGTATTGTCCCCACAGACTCCTGCTTTTGAATGGTTGGCCTATAGAAAGTGGCACTATTAGAAGGTATGGCCTTATTGGAGTAGATGTGGCCTTTCTGGAAGAAGTGTGTCACTGGAGGTGGGCTTAGAGGGCTAGGATTAGTGTGTCAGTCTCTTTACCTGATCTCTTTGGATCAAGACATAAAATTCTCAGCTTTTCCAGCACCCCATCTACCTGCATGTTATGACAATAATGAACTAAACCTCTGACACTGTAAGCAGGGCCCAATTCACTGTTTCCTTTTATAAGAGCTGCTGTGGTCATATCTCTTCACAGCAATAGAACCCTACCTAAGACACCTTGTAAATCTGTGCATGGTTATCTGCAAATAAGATTTCATAGGCTTTGGGGCACTCTGTTGTTGCCAAGTATTTTTCATCAAGAAAAGCAAGCAGAGGATATAATACCTCCAGTTACATCTGCAGAGCATAGTATTTCTTTGACATTTCTTCCTATTTTCATGACTTAATTTGACTGCTAGAATAGGGGATCCTTTTCGGGATCTGAATCATATTTGTGACAATAGAACCTACCAAGTTTCAAAAATAATTCCAGCTTGCAATGAGTCTGCTTTTCTAAGTAGGAATTATCTTAACATGTATTCACAAAACAAATCAGCCAGGGCGGTTTTTGCTTAATAACATTTAACCCAACCTGTTTCAGTGTAACTATCATAATTATAGATTTTATACTAGGAACACCTCTGTAATTACATGACTAGGTTTGAATAAACCCATGTCTCATTTTAAAGTATCATTTCTATGTGTTTTGTATTGGTTTTGGGTGGAGTTGCTAGAGCAGTCATGTAACGCATATGATTTCTGGAATTAAAAAGCATTAATGGCTTTGATGTGCACACGGTATATTATATTATTTCTGTATTTAGGTCTTGGTTTATTATAAGTATAGAAAGAATTACTGCATTAGATAAAATAACTCCTACCACATCATTTCAGAACCATAAAGCATAGAAATTTTTTGTACAATTATTAAGTAAAGTCAAAAAAGACATAAACATGCATCTAGCCAAAGAAGCCATAGCATATTTTCAGCCCCTCTGCCTCACTAGTAAATAGAACTTCCTACTTCATGCTCAGTGTAGACCTGGGCTCAAGTTCAAGCTTCGCAGTAGTTTCAGTAGAGTGATACTTGACTCAGAGAATAGAGTTGCAAATGAGCAGAGAGTTCCTGGAACAGCCACAGCCGAATTTCAGATGAAAATGAGGATTATTGGAGAGTTTTAACAGCTTTGGCAAAGTCACAGTGATGAATTAGGACAAGATCGACGTATCCGTGATCAAGGCTTACTGCTTCCCTGTGCATTGATGGATTTCTAATCCTGTTCACATGCGATTGTGTTTGTACTCCCAACAAAACCAAGTAGAATGTATTAATGAACTCAGGGTGCAGATCGGGCTCTACTGAGTGAGGTGCACGGTTCAATTAAAGAAAGAGTAAAATTGTTTACTTATGCATAATTTATAGTGCAAACATTTTCTCAGAATGAAAGAACCTTGTATTGGCACTATTTGCTGTAATATCATTTGCCTTAGTATTTTATACCTAAGTCATTTTAGTAGCTAACCTGAAGTTTATTATTCTCTGAGCATGTTTACATGATGAGAGTTAGGTCTGTAGAGACTTTTGGACTTCAGTTTGTTTCCCATGTTTTTAGTGGGCACTTTATTCTGTGCTGACTTCCTGTCCCTTTGGCCTGAAAGTAATCTGGCTACTTTCAAAGTAGTCTGAGGGGAGTCTTCAGTTTGTAAACTTTCAATTTAACTGCTGGAAAAAAATGGACTTCTCTGGGCTTACCTTGGAGGCTTACCTCATTGCATAAAGTTGGTAAGCAAACCCTGGGAAAAATCATTCAATATTTTGAGAGATGGTGTGTGTGAGTTCATTTGCAGGGCTTCAGTTGGCTGAAGGCTAGGTATACGTAATAGGGATGGCTCTTAATATTTGGAGGACATTTACAATTTCAGGGCTTTCCATTCAATGATGAAAGCCTGGAAGAATAGAAAAAGAGTTAATAAATTAATAGTTTAATTACACTGGTTGTTTATCTTTCTCTTGCTCTGAAGGGGACTTGGTTTGTTGGGGGAGTAGGGTGGTGCTGCAAAGACTCAGTGGATCCCCACAAATCCTTTTTGGAGTTCTTTCTTTAAGGTCAGGGTTACGTAAAATTTATTGAACACCTCTCTCTCTCTTGGGCACCCAGTTTAGCCTTCTGAAAACGGGATCTGTGTTTTGGAGTGAGTGACCACAGAGCAATTGCAGAGGAGAATGAGGATGTTGACTGTCTTGATTATGATTTGCTGGAATGTGTTCTTTAGGTTTGTAGCTGCAAATGCTGTCCTGTGGTTCCTCTTACAGTCGGAATTAATCCTGCTTGGCTACTCTGTCTTGGGAATCTTATTTCACTGAATTACTTAGGATTGATTTTACTACAATTTGCTTCTTTCCATAAAGAAAACAAGCAAGCAAACCAACTAAACATTGACATTTTAATTGTTGGTGTTTGTTATGCATGATAGAGAGGGACTAATTAATTGTTCCTTTCTATACCTCTTGATTTCCCTACTATAAGGATCATGTGTCCAAGATGAATGGAAACTTTTTTGTCCCAGGTATGCCCTGATGTTTGTAACAACTGTGCACTTGTAGGTATTTCTGTTCCTAAGGTTATTTGGCATACTCCACATTAGGTGCCATATATGACCAGTGAAATCAGGGTGACATTTTGGTGTGGCAGTCTTGTTAATAAAATAATTCTAAAAACAGACTCAACAGAGCAAAATTCAAGGATAATTTTATCAGAGATTGAGAGAAAGAATAAGCCAGTCAAGCTGTAAATCTTGGCAGCTCCTTAGATAAAAGTGGTGGAGAAAAGAAACATGGAAAGTCAGTCTTGTACAACAGAGGGTGGACGGTGGGGATGGGGTTGTTCAGGCAATGCATGAGGAAACACAGTGTCTGGGAACAATGGACCGTTCCCAAATAAAGAAACATTAACTATGAATCTTTTCTGTCAAACACTATAAAACTGTGTTTAAGACAATTCAAATATTTTTATCATGTCAGACCTCTATGTTTTAATCCCCCTTATCCATACCACTTAAACCTTTTGTTTATGTAAAGGCTCTGCTACATTCTTGGGTTAAAGTAGCCAGACCCTTCCCCTCTCATTTCTTGAACACCCCCTTTTTTCTTTTTTTCAAGATTCCTCAATCTTAAAAGACTGTGAGGTAGGACTCTAGCCAAAGAGGGAAAGACAGTCATCTCCTCTGCTCCTATAAGTGATGAATGTAAAGAAGCTGACTCACTAAAAATCCCATCCAAGCATGATAACCCTGAGACTCTGCACACAGATCAACAGGTCTAAAAGGTCTCCTCTGCAGCTCAAAGGCTCCAGGGCTTCCTCTTCCAGCAGCTGTTTAATACAGCTGAAAAGGAGCATTCCAGGTCTTCCAGGGCTTTGCCTTTCAGTCACAGCAGCTATGTTTTTCCTCTGGAATTCTACGATCATCTCCTCCCTCCTAGAGAAAATGATTAATTGAGAAAACTGCTATACCTCAATCTTACTTTTTCAGGAAAGGTTTTAGAGTTAGAGTGCTTTATGCTGTCAGCAACTGCGGTGATATAGCATAGACCATTTTCCAACAGTAATGCTTCCAACACATTCTCTCCCACTACTGTATGCTGAAATACAGATAATTCTATCTGTAGAAAGGCTGTGAGAAACGCTCAGCCAGTCTCATTGCATTTGCCCTTATTCTTACTTATGGAGAGAGCACAAAATCCAGCAAGTAGTTAAAACAAGTCTTGATAGCTAGAGAAAGGAAATCAAGTAAGCCCCCATCCACCAGGCCAACACATAGACAGCAAAAGACCAAAAGACATGCAGGACAATAATAAGTAGTAGACCCCCTTTAAACAATCTCTTCAGCTACTGAAAGAACGAGAACAGGGCAATTCAAATACGCAGATGACTGATATGGCCAGTTCACACTAGCTTCATGCAAATGTCATACTAAATTCCCAGGATTATATTTGGGGACCATTACAGAGGAGATGTATACAAGGAAGACATGATTCTGACCTATGGTTTTGCCAAAACTATTTTAGGAAGAACTATTGATGATATTTTTTATTTGAACATAGCATCTAACTTGCATTCTTCCTTACTCAGCAGAATATAGAAACAGCCTCTTCCAGGACCCCTTTCAGTGTATAAAATAGAGGCCTTCAAAGACTCAGGTGCTTAATTCAAGCACAAATTCATCATGTTATTTAACCATTTCCTTTCTGATATTTCCTATTTGAGTTGGCACAGCATCCACTCCTTTTCTGGGTTCACAGTGTAGGTGTAACTTCTAATTTGCTTGTTTGTTTTTCCTTTCCGTTATCATTCCTATATGAATCGGTATCTGCCACACTCCTCCAATACCTACAGTGAAAGTATCTTAGTTTATGTTATTATACTTTACTCTTCTGCTGAATCTAACCTCCTGAGGTGTGTCCTTGCCTGAGTGTCCTCCCATTCATCCCATTTCTGCATAAAATTCATGATAATCTTGCCAAATTGATATATAACTATGTCACTTCTTCAACTATATTAATCTTCTCAGATTCATTCGGTTTTGATATAACTATCATACTATGAGTCTCTTTTGACATTTTGGGATAAGTATGAACAGAAATTCGTATAGGGCTTGGTAACTGATTTTGGACTCGATACCTGCTTGTTACCTGATGTGGAAAGACCACTGCTGCTGTGTTAAAAATGTCTTACGCACTGGCATCTTATCCGTTCCTTGTAGGCACCAAATCTCCAAGTTGTGTGCGTGTGTGTGTGTGTGTGTGTGTGTGTGTGTGTGTGGTGTGGGGGGCGTCACCCAATTACATTATAGTGAAAACATGAGTTTCCACATATGCTATCCTGGGATGGTAATAGTGTGAGGCTTATGGTATCACTGCCTGGACTAGAAGGAAAACTGTCTGCTTTCTTAGGAATTGATACTTTTAAACCTGTAATACAGTACAAGGAGAAAAATGGTTGTTAAAATACATAAAGACAGGGTAGCTACATTGTGAAAATAAGTATTGCTTACAAAGAGTAAGTGGTAGAAAAATAAAAATACTTGAAAATATCTACACAATTTTGAAGTTATTTGTACAAAACAGTAGCATCTTGGTGGGGGTAAGCATGAATGAACCTTACTTTTCTACTCTTTTAAATGTTACCTCTACTGATTGTTTTTAATATTTATTTGCATAAGAATAAATGATCTACCACCTTAAATTTTTTTCTTTAGTTTAGATATTGCTTGTTTTGTTTTGAAATAGTTTGAATTCTAGTAGAATTCATTTAGAACATTCTTCAAGGAGAAGCTAGCCTTTGACATTCCTTCCATTTTTTTGGAGGGCTATTTTACATAAATGCTTATCAATTTCTACACATATGCATATATACATATAATTCATATCAGTTTTTAGTATAAGCTTGAAAGAAACAATGTACAAATTATAGAATTACTCAAATATGTGCAAAAATTTGCTCCAAAGTAACATGTGAAAATAAAAAAAAATATTAAAACTTTCTGTTGTTTCTAAAATTTAACATTGGAAAAAAAGTCATCATGGGAGTTTTTTGTTTTCTTTGTTTAATATTTATTTTTTCTCTTTTGTAACTATTTTAAGTTTATAGCATTGTATTCATGTTTTATAAATTATATTTCTTTTCAAGATATTGAAAAATAGTTGTAACATGGAAGTTTTATCCAATTTCCCAAACATATGTTCTTTGTTGTATGTATAATACAGAGATGCTTGGTCTTAAACATGTAACAAAAATGAATTTATTATCAAAATAATTTTTAATATTGTATATTTTATTTTATTCATCACATCAATTGTGGATTTTTGTGAGACATGCAGTGATAGAAATCCAGCTACGAACAAAAACATCTTATTGTCAAGACAATAATTATTTGGAAAAACAAATATTATACAGGGCAAGGTGAAACATGGCTGTAATCCAAGCACTTGAAAGTTGACACAAGAGAATGACTGGTTTCAAATCAGCCTAGACCGCATACAAAGATCTTGTATCTAAATTAAACCCAGACAAAGAGTGTTGTGTGTAATTTTATATTCCATGCTTGGTTGGGCTAGGCTCTGGAACCAGCAACCACCCTAGTCACACTAGCTCTCCAAGTCTCTGCTTGCTGCTGTTCCACAATCTATCCATTCCCATGGGTGGTCTGTAGAATGCCAATGATCCCCCAGACCCACTCAGTTCCCCTTAGCCCCGTGAAAGCAAAATGCTAGAGACTTTTATATTTATAGGAGCCAGATTTGTATTGGTAAATCTCCAACCCCAATATGCCTGTGCAAAGATCATCCAACACAGGGATAACATTTATAAGCTGCATGCCTATATTGGGCAGATATACCACTACACTACTCTATTCCTTAGCTATGAGATCCCTAGCTACTTGTGGCTCCTCCAGGACACATGGGTCTGCTCCATCTTCTACTTCCTCTTCCTCCTTCTTCTTCTCCGCCACCCCTCCCCCATATCTTATTGTCACCTTCTTCATTATTTCCTCTCCTTCTCTAAAACTTGAAGCCATGCTTTTCCCTTCCACTGCCCAATTGCAGACTCTAGGCTTTATTTGACCAGTAAAATTGGGGAGCCACTTCACATGGAATCACTTGAGTATGAGATCTGCTCCTTGGCAGGATTAGCCTCAAAATACAAACAGAACCAAGGTAGTCCACAGCAGAAGAACTAATACAAATCACATATAAAATATGTAGAATGTAGTCTATTTGTATACATTTGCTTTTCATAAATATGTCCTAGAAACTGAAATAAAATACTATTGTTCAGCAATACAAACCATTTCCATTTAATTTTTTGCCTCTGAATATGGACATTTTTCCACTTCATATGTTGGACTTGTAGCAGATCTGAAAACTACCTGAGGAATGATATAAATGTTTATTTTTGACTAAGAAGAAGGGAAATTGTACATTAATTTATACATCAATTTTACAACTAAGGGGTAAACAGTGACAACATGTGTAGAGAAGCATTTTATGTTTGATCTGAGGGTAGAGTTTGTGGGGAATTTTATCTTCTTTTGCTCCATTTGTGTTTCTTTCTGTTGTGACCACAGAAGAGTCAACTGTTAAGACAAGGAGGAAGTGTAATTTAGCCTGTGAATGGGGATCTAATAATGTTAGAGACTGTCTGGTAGTCAACCTGGCAACCATTTTAGACTCTAACTGTTGTAGCCAGCTGACATGATACAAAGTTCTGACCCACAACCAGAGTTGTAACATTTCTTGTTGAATGTTCCTTAAATTATTTCTACAATTTTAGTTAACATTTTGATTTGTGCATAAGATGTCATTGAACAGAAATCCACTAAACTTCTCAGTAGGTATTTTGCATTATTTGAAGAAAGAAATATTTGTTTATGTGTTTTTATTGTGATGAAGTACAGATTAGGAGAGACCTTTCTAAACATAACTTCCTTACAAGAAACATAACTTTGTAAACATAACTTCCTTACAAGTGCTACTTTTGAGGCAAGAAAATGATTAATGGGTCATGAATATCAAATCAAACTTCTACTGAATGCGTTAAATAGTCATGCAGAGAGAGGCTGAACTAAGCAAATAAAAGGCTGGAGCTTACTTAAGAAGCTCAAGAATTAGCTAATGGGAAAACAGTAGAGTATGCTAAGTAAGGATAGAGTCATACATATTACACAACTTCTTAGGAAGGCCCCCTGTTTGCTAAGTGGAGAGTCAGGGTGTACTCTAGAAGGGACACTGGAAGGTCTTTCTTGATAACTAGGTTTTGAAAGTGAAAAGATGTTGGATTTGTGTCTCTACGTCTTTACAATTAGGTTTTAAATAGGTGCTCTGTAGTCAACTATGTGGCTCAGTTCCTTTTATTAATTAGCCTTCAGATTTCTAAACTGCACATTGTATTTTGTTTTGCAAATTCACATAGTTTGTGTTTGAAAGGGAGAAAGAATTGGGGAATGACAAAAGTACTTGACAGCTCTCCAGGTAAAGTAAAAACCTTTACTCTGAAAAGGGTAATAGATTCTTAATAATCTTCTAAGGAAAGGTTGTGGTAGGAAGTTCAAAATTACTTCATGATTATAAGTAAATACTGTGGATATCATTTCCTTTTGAATCTAAGAGGTAATGATAGCTTTCACATTAAACTTCCTTGGGTTTATTGAGGATAAAGGAAACCACAGGGGAATGTTTTGTCATTTTTTTTAAAGCAATATAAGCATTTTTACTATAAAAATGGGACCAGGAAATACACAGTTCTGTCCAAAATATATGATGGTTTTCCTAACAAAAGTGTTTCCATCTTGATGATTATGGGTTAGGAAGCTACAGTAGCCAATGTGTAGTGTTCTCCAATGAGCCTCAAGCAACTAGAAAAAAGTAAAGATTCCAGGAAAGCTTGTTGTCACTTCAAGTCCTGAGCAGGGAGAATTGCCCATCCATTCTGTCCATGCATTGTTGGCCACTACCATGTGACATGAAACTCCTTCAGCCTGCAAAGGAGAATGGGAAGCCAGTTGCCTTGCTAACTCTGGAGTGTTCTGTTACTAAGGCAGGTGAAATGTACAGCAGCAAACACTAGCCACTCTGTCCCAGATGCAAATGAGGAGGACATTTGAGGTAGCAGAAACTTTCTGTAAAGGGAAAACAGAATAATCCGAAATAACTCAAGGCATGCTTTAGATTACCAAACTACCAGAATTTAATAAAACGAGTCATTCACCTGCAGGGTGTGGAGCCCTCCTTTTTGTTGTTGTTGTTGTTGTTTGTTTTTTTCAAGACAGGGTTTCTTTGTGTAGCCCTGGCTGTCCTGGAACTCACTTTGTAGACCAGGCTGGCCTCGAACTCAGAAATACGCCTGCCTCTGCCTCCAAAGTGTTGGGATTAAAGGTGTGCACCACCACCGCCCAGCTGCTCTTCCGATTTCTTAAGCCCCCCCCCCCTATTACTACTTCCTAGAACACAATTCTTTTCATAGCATATAAACGAACTTGCACTGAAGTCCATGGAACCACCCCCTTCTCATATTAATGCGAGGTATGGTTCATGAGTAACTGCACCGAGTACAAGGTGCTCGGATAGTGTTGAATTTTCAGTAACTTTCAGTGTTGTGTTTTAATTCTTGAAAATTGCTTGCCAATTTAAAGGGAGCTGATCTAAACAGTAAGTAATTGCTTATGATAATGAGTGCAAACTAATTTGCTAGAATATGTTAATATTCACAAAGCACTTTTATACTGCCTGCTGTTCCAAAAATACTGCTCTCTTGTTTAAGTGCAGCTTTTAGATGGTGTGATTGTTACACATCTGACTGACATAATCACTTCAGTAACATTTATGCAAGAGTTATATATGGCGATGGGCTCTGTACTCTAAAGAAGGAACAGAAAGTCACGTCATCCCTTTGATGAATGACTTAGAATATTTGAGTAAGGAAACCGAAGCCTTAATAATTAATTCTAATTAGTGATTGATGGCAGTAGACTTATTAAACTGGTTTAGAAATGGCCCCTCTTTCCCATAAGAGCCGTAAAACTTAATTTAAATCACTTCACAGGCAGATGGCATTCAAACTTCATTTAAATACAATAAGCAATTTTAAATGAATTAAATATTTTCAAATGCTCCTAAATCCAAGTGTTTAAGGGTGGAAGCCTACTTAGCCCACCTCTGCTCCTCGTTCGGTATCACTTTCTCAAGTGCATTCTCAAGTGCATTCCTGGGTACTTTTTAACTACTCTAGACTTTAAAGACATGTATTCCAAGCTAAGGGTCTGCTGAGATCCGATCTTGGGAGAATCTGAGCATCTGAGGTGTTGAGTAGAGCCAACTTGTAGTTTAGTCTACAAAAATAAAATATTGAGTACCCTAATCCAAAAGAAGACATTGTTTGATTCTGACTTGTTTCTGATCTGATTGGTCACTATAATGTTTCAGATATTCCAATTTCAAAAGTCCTGTCATACATACTACTGCGTTGTTGCATGGGTCGGGGATGAAATGGAAAGATCTCCACAGACAATCATTACAACAACAACAGCAACAACAATAACACACACACACACACACAAAAACTAAACCAACAACAACACTATTACTTTCAAACTTCATTTTCTTTGTTGAATTTCACTGACTAAAAATTTTTTTCAGCTTCAATCACTTCAGTATTTAAACTTTACATTTTATAAAGACCCAGAATTGCTTGTCATAGTAAGCGGTTCAACGATCTAGGTTTTCTGCTTCTTGAAATAATCATATGAAAGTAGATGGGTACTTTACACTGAGGAGTCAGTGTTATACATCTTACAATCTTCATAAGTTGTTTCAGAGCATGAGCTGATAATAAAGCAATAAACAGACATTTTATGTTGCCTTTATTAATGTATTTACCACTGTTAATTTTTCTACTAAGTGTAAATTTAAAAGTGAGGTCTGGTTTACTTTCCCATAAAGCTGGAAGGAAATTCTGTGATAAATAGGAAAATATAACCAGGATTCATCATTAAAGACCAGCATAGTGCAGTAAATTCTTAAGCACTTCTTATGGTGTATACAGATTTTTTTTATTTTTGAAGTTTTGTCATGGTGCCTATATTTGTGTTCCCTGTCTCCATAAACACCTTTGTGCTTCTGTCTCAACATTAACTCAAAAAGCCTCTTTCAGGGCTAGAAAGATGACTTAGTGGTTAAGAGCACTTGCTGTGCAAGCCAAGAACTTGGTCAAAATTTCCAGGCCTTACATTGTAGTTCAGAGCCACCTGCCTGAATACCCATCCTGGCCTCTATAGAATTGCATGCACATGCTGCACATACCTGCATGTAAGGAAACACTGCATTAATCAAACACTAATGCATGTACAAATAAGGAAAGCTTTTCTTTTTTTTAAGCATCATCCATTTTCTGCATCTTTTTCTTGATGTTATAAGAATTCTGGACCCTTCCCCCATAACTAGAAGCATTGTCTGTCCTTTAGCCTTTTTTCTCCTATTCCTTCACTCCCACAATGAATGATAATTTCTACACATACAAATACCAGTTCTTAGATAGACTTCCTTATAGTTTTAGTATTTTCTGAAGGTTTTATTTTTGCAAATCCTAGCCCTATGCATGCAATTAGTTCATAATGATGTGATCAAGCTCCAACCATGAGGCTCTATGGGATATTCTTACTCCGTGTGAATTGATGTGAATAAGCTCTAATAATGAGTTACTCTGTGTGTTCTGACTCATAGTGATATGAGCCAGTTCTATTCCTGATGGTGGGACAATATAGTCCACCCCAAGGCTACACAGCTACATGATTTTAAAACTATAAACCTTTGTTTCTGCCAATGGTTGACCTTGCAAAGTGAATGAGTAAGTGGATGAGTGAATATCTGGGTTTTGGGTGGAAATCCTCTCAGATTTGGCTGTTTTGCTTAAGCAATTTCTATTTTAACTTAATTTTCAGAACACTCACAATAAAAGTATAAAATATGTAAGTTAAAGGGTATCATTTTGCAAAAGTTAAGTAATTGGTGACTTCATTTTAAAGAAAATATTTTGAGCTTGCACAGTTTAATGTACTTTTTAAAAACATTTATTTATTATGTGTACAGTGTTCTGCCTGCATGTATGCTTGAAGGTCAGAAGAGCATTGAGCACTCTTAACCTCTGAGACATCTCTCCAGCCCCAGTTAATTTTTTTGTTGTTGTTGTTGTTTTGGTTTTTTCAAGACAGGGTTTCTCTGTATAGCCCTGGATGTCCTGGAACTCACTCTGTAGACCAGGCTGGCCTCGAACTCAGAAATCCGTCTGCCTCTGCCTCCCTAGTGCTGGGATTAAAGACGTGAGCCCTGAGCCATCACGCCCGGTTTTAATGTTTTTAAGAATCAGATTTTTCTTAAATAAACTGATGGTGTGATTTCTTCTTTCCCGATTCCTGTGGCTTATAGCTCTATTACAAATTGATCAGTGAAATACCTGACAAGAGACATTTTATTAAAGTTCACTACCTGCTTGAGAGAGCCTAGTTTCAGAAGAAGACGTAAACATTTGATGTTCCCGAGGTTACTAGTTTTACAATTACTTTGCTTGACTTGCTTTTGCTTGTAGATCACTTCATAAGATTTCCTTATCTGACTGGCAGAAAGACTACCACTTTCTTAATTTTATTCTCAGTCACATTGCTATGACAAAGACACTAAAAATAGTTCCTAGACTTTGAATTTGATCTTGGCAAAAGTTTTTCTCACTTGGAAGTTCAAACTCTAGAATACAAGTATTCCTAGAAGGGATATTCCCCTAATAACATGTTCAATAAGAAAATAGCAAGAGCTTTTAAAAGACAATATGATTGCTCTAGGCTTGTTAGCAATCCTAAATACAAAGGAAGCTAAGACAGCAAGATCACAGGTTCAAGGCCAGGTTATTCTACAGAGTGAGTTCAAGATTTCATGGCCAACTGTGTGTGACTCTGTCTCAACATACATTGTGAAAATAAGTCAGAGCTTACTGGTTTGAACGTTTAACAATGTACCCAACTTTAATTTGAGAATATATCAGTATGTATGCACACACAGTAATGCTTCTACAGATACATAATTGTCATTTATTGTTTGTGTTTCAGTTATAAGGAAGCCTTTAACTGAGGTTTGACTGAGGTTTCAAGGCACTGTTTCATATCCCAAAACAGATGGTTTCATTTATTTAAATCAGTTCCCTTATAATGCAGAGAACAACAAAATAACTATTCAAATAAATTTAATTGATGTGAGTTGTTGATAGGGTAGTCCTGGGTTTATAGAATACAAGTAAACACCAATTATGTCTTCTTCTATTTGAAGTGTCTAGAATTTACAATGCAGTTTTTGTTAGGTCTAGTTAACGTGGGCCTTACTGATAACATTGAAACTTTTATGTTTAGATATCCATGACTAATAGCTCAATGAAGCTCTGTGTGGCTATTCTGAACACACATCAAGTTTATACATAACAGAAATCTATGGATCTATTTAAAACTTAAAATATTATTTTAGGTAGCACAGAGGAACACTTACAACATGGAAATGAGTGTTCATAAACATCAAATTATAAAATGTATGGATGCTACATGAACTTCTTTCAAAGGTATAGTATTTTTGTGACAGCTAATACAAACAAACACATAGAATATTTATTAGAAAATAATTTGTATTTATCTTTTTTAATTATTTTATTTACATTTAACATATTTTTTAAAAAAATATTTTCTTTTAAATTTATTTTTATACTCCATATTCCATTCCTTGCCCCACCATCTACCCTCTATCTGCTCCACATCCCACACCTCCTCCCCACCCCACCCTGTCTCCATGAGGATACCCCCACCTCCCAACCCACCTCTCTAAACTCGCTGGGGCCTCTAGTCTCCTGAGGGTTAGTTGCATCATCTCTAAATGAACACAGACAGGTCCTCTACTGTGTGTGTGTTGGGGGCCTCATATCAGCTGCTGCATGCTGTCTGTTTGGTGCTCCAGTATTTGAGAGATCTTGGGGGTCCAAATTAATTTAGACTGCTGGTCCTCCTACAGGATTGCCCTTCTCCTCAGCTTCTTTCAACCTTCCCTAATTCAACAACAGGGGTTGGCTGCTTCTGTCCATTGGTTGGGTGCAAATATCTGCATCTGATTCTTGGGTCTTTCAGAGGGCAGTCATGATAGCTTTCTTTTATGAGCACTCCATAGCTTCAGTAATAGTGTCAGGCCTTGGAACCTCCCCTTGAGCTGGATCCCACTTTGGGCCTGTTGCTGGACCTTCTTTTCCTTGGGCTCCTCTCCATTTCCATCCCTTTCATTCTTCTATACAGGAGCAATTATAGGTCAGAGATGTGACGGTGGGGGTGGCAATCTTATCCCTCACTTGATGTCCCATCTTCCTTCTGGAGGTGGGCTCTATAAGTTCCCTCTCCCTACTGTCAGGCATTCATCTAAGGTCCCTCCCTTTGAGTCCTAGTAATCTGTCACCTCCCAGGTCTCTGGTGCATTCTGCAGAGTTCCCCCAATTTCCTATCTTCTGAGGTTGCCTGTTTACATTCTTTCTGCTGACCCTCAGGGCTTCAGTTCTTTTCCCTCACTCAATACCAGATCAGGTTCTCCCCCCCCCCACTCCCTCCCATCTCCCCCATCCACTTTCCCTTTCAGGTCCCTCCCTCCCCCTCCACTTGTGATTGCTTTCCTCCCTCTCCTAAGTGGGACTGAGGTGTCCTCACTTGGGCACTTCAGCTTTTGGCACCTTTTTGAGTTCTGGATCCTGGGTATTCTGCACTTCTATTTCTTTCCATTTGCCTGAAAAACTCAGGATGTTCTCATTCTTGATACATGAGTAGTATTCCATTGTGTAAATGAACAACATTTTCTATATCCATTCTTTTGTCGTGGGACATCTGGTTTGTTTCCAGCTTCTGGCCATCATGATAAAGGCCACTAAGAGCATAGTGAAACACGTGCCCCTATGGCATGGTGGGGCATCTTTTAGGTATATACCCAAGAGTAGTGTAGCTGAGTCTTCAGGTAGATCTATTTCAAATTTTCTCAGGAACCTACAGATTAAGGATCAGAGTGGTTGTACCAGTTACATTTAAAATGTAATTATTTTATTTATTTACATTTTAAATGTTGTCCCCTTTCCCAGTCCCCCACCTCCATGAATCCCTTACCCCATCCATCTTCCCCTTTGCCTCTAAGAGGGTGCTCACCTACCCATGCACACCTCACCTCTCCAGTGTTCCCCTTTTCTGGGGTATCAAGCCTCTCCAGGACCAAGTGCATCCTCTCCCACTGAAGCCATATAAGGCAGTCCTCTGCAACACATATAGTGAGAGCCATGGGCTGGCACATGTATGATCTTTGGTTGGTGGCTTAGCCTCAGGGAGCTGTGAGGAGTCTGCTAGTTGACAATGTTGTTCTTCCTATGGAGTTGCAACCCACTTCAGCTCCTTCAATCCTTCCCTTAACTCTTCCATTGGGATCCCCTGGCTCGCTTCAATGTTTGACTGTATATGCATCTGTCTTAGGCAGGTGCTGGCAGAGACTCTCATAGGACAGCATTATCAGAATCCTGTCTGCAAGCACATCTTGGCATCAGCAAGAGTGTTAGGGTTTAGTGTGTGCACATGGGATTTATTCCAAGGTAGGACAGTCTCTGGGTAGCCTTTCCTTCAGTCTCTGCTCCAACCAATTCTGGGTTAAAATTTTTTGAGATAGATGGGTGGCCCCATCCCCCAACTTGGGGCCATGCCTGTCTCTGGAAGTGCTCTCTTCAGGGTGTATCTCCCTGCTTTTGGGCCTTTTGGGTAATGTCATTCCCATTGAGCCCTGGGAGCCTCTTGCATCTCTGGTTTCTGGGACTTTCTTTCGACTCTTTCCATTCCCAACCTCACACTGCTGCATATTGAAAATAATTTTTATTAGTTAACTGCGTTAGATCAATAGCAAAGCCAAGTTTCTCTATGTATTTTTTTAAAATTTTCATAATTACTATTTGATTTGTCTGAGAGAAATTGCATCAGGCTTCAGAGAAGCCACAATAGCTTTCTGCCATTTATTTTTTGATAGTTATATTGGATGGAAGCTTCTTACTGAGTAAGCATGCACCATTTTTATTTTGAGACAGTGTCTTGGTTAGGATGGAGCTGAAGCTCGCTAAGGCTGACCCTCTGCATTCCCATCTGTGTTTTCATAACCAGGTCTCTGACTGGCATTTAGGATGTGTGTCTCCACTCATTCTCCAGTACCACTTGAGGAATCCAATTCATTGGCAATATTCTCCTTAGCTCTCATAGTTAGCATTCAATTTAATAAAATTCAACAGGTAATTTTTTTTTAAATCCAGTGTATTTTTTCCTTAATTTTAGGAATTTAGGGTTCTAAAAGAACATACAACTTTTCATTTATGACAGACTTATCTTTCTGTCCAACCTGAGTACCACATTGAACCACTCTGACAGAACTTTCATTATTAGGGAATTATTTATATCTACTTTGATCAAGAGTCTGGGGCCAGTAGCTACCAATTTCCCTTACTTGAGTCTTTCTTGCTTTTTCTTTATTAAAGGCCTACTAACTCCATCTTTTCCTGTAGTCCTTTTATATAAATCTTCTGTGGTGAAATAGCAAGAAATGTTTTCAGCTCTTAATGAACACATGAAGGACACACTCTTCCTAGCTGCTCTAAGTCTGCCATTGCTCTAAGTCTACCTTAAGCTTTTTAATCTTTAATAATATAATGTAATTGTGCACATTTTTCCTAAAAAAATAAACATTGACTCAATAGTGCTTTGATTTCATGAGATAATTCAGTGAACACAAACACTTTCACAATTATGTAGAGAAAGAATGATCTATGATTAGCTATTGCTGATAATAATTGTAAATATTGTTGTAGGCTTCACAATTTAGTAACTTTATTTTTAGACTTCTGTAATATAAGGTGATATTTTTATTAATTTTTCTTTCTATGTTTTCACTGAATATGTCCCTTACATTAAAAGTGCTCCACAAATTTAAATTAAAAATGGCATATCAACATGCTGATAGGATGAATAAAAGCTGTCATTGATAATGTTTTAATTTTTATCTGACATTCTGACAACTTTCTCGAGATAAAACACCATATCGCTGTTACATTTAATGAAAACGTAACGGCCTGAATGTTTTATGTTGCTTACAGGGTGACATTTGAAGTATTATAGGCCTTCAAAAACAACCTTTTATTCGTGTACTTATGAGTTAGAAACTAATCTTTTCAGAACTTAATTACATTATTGTGTATGCAGCAAGCATCTGGAACAACCGATAATCAAACAGTCTTATGCACAGTGGCTGGATTTATTTTTCGGACACCTTCAACACGTTTGGGGAAGTATATGAGTCTTGCTGAAATAAAACTGAGTCTGGGATGGGAGTGTTTTGTAAGGGTATGGATGATGAGAAAGTAGGCAGGAAGAGTGTGTCCTTCATATACATAGTTGTGCTCATTAAGAGCTGAAAATATTTCTTGTCCTAATACCACTGACAATGCAAACAGAAATTAGAACCCATGTGTAATATTTTCCAGCACTTATTCCAGCATAACTTATGTTGACCTTTTAGAATGTGAATCTGATGGTGACAGCTTTGTTAATGAATTTAGGGAGAGTAATAGAGACTGTTGAAAGACATTAAATGCAGAGATCGCTAGAATCCATTTTAAGTTTGAATTGTGCTTTTAGTGTGGTGATGGATGCCAGGGTCAGTTTGTCCTCACTCACTGATGTATTAATGCTTGGCACCTAGACACATATCTAAGTGGTCAAGGAAGCACACTGCTCCAGACCCTTCCACATTGATATAAAGCTTGGACCTGCGTTATCATATGCTCCTATCTCTCTAAAATCACTAATACAACAATGATACATGTTATAAGAACAAACAATTTTTTTTTAAAAAATGCAAAGTTCTAGTTCATTTTTATAGATATAATTTATTTAATGATCAAGTTAATATTTGTCTTGTGGTATAAATATAGTCTTACTATGTGATTTATGGTGCTGAGTGAATAATCTATGTCTCAAAAAAACCTCCCATGTGATGTAATTTAATATCACTTCTATTCTTTACTATTAGTGAAAGTAAGTAGCAATAATAGAATAGATTTATGAGGACAGTGCTGATCCACGAAATGAAATACAGGATGATAAATAAAAATTGGGATGTACAAAAGTCCATTATTAAAAGGTAATTGATTTGAAAATAAATTTGAAATAAATCCAAAATTCTCAAAGTGCTAATAGTGAAATAAGTCAGTACTGTTGCAATGTTATTGTTTATAGTTTCTTGATCTTTGGGTATAGACATGGAAGCATGAATACACACACACACACACACGTACAGACATACACACATACCCATTTCCCTGAACACTTTCCATATACTAGAATGTGGATTTCCCAGGTGCTTCTCTGCATGCACTCATATACCTACATAAGTCTTAGAAAACACTGATGCTGGTCTCATCTTTTCAAACAGGAAGCCCTAAGTATAGAATAAGTCCTTAGCTCAGGATCCTGTGAGTATTTTATTATACAGCTGGAATTTGAAATGAGATCCACCCTAGGAAGAGTTTATTGACCATTTCTAAGTTCTGGTGCAGCAAACATGCCATCTTTGTAATTTGCAAAGACATATACTTAATGAGATAGAGTTTGGGGTTTCATCACAGTGTCCTACTGTCTTTGATTATAGGCATTATTTTCTAGCTTCATGGAAAGAGGGATTTAAGAATATAAAAGATTTTTTAAAAAAAGTTTGATACAAAATATAATCTTAGAAAAGAAGTCAGCATGTATGCTGGAGTGAGCAGATGAGTGACTGTCTAATTCTTTTCTTTATTATGAAACTGTACTGTCGAGTTTCCACTCAGTATAGTGAGTGTAGCAGGGCAGTATAGGACACAATAAAGAAATCACCCCTTAGATAAACCTGAAGAAAAAGCGAGTTTGTTTCTTTTAGTGAACCTAAAGAATCAAAAAGTCATCACACATAGGAACAATCTGCTGATAACATGTTGGTGCCAACACACATATGAACAATCATCTGGTAAAATGCTAGTGTCCAGGTTTCACTTGGACTACACTGTTAATTCAAATTGTGAATAATTATATTTTACATTATAATTATTATACCAAAACTATAAACATTTAGATAAACACCTTCAGGCCAATAATGCCTTTAGAAATGTTTATAGAGAAATTTGAGACACAACCTCATCAATATTTGCCTGTATGTTCAACTCATCAATATTTACCTGTGTGTTCAAGCATTGTGAGACATATGGAAAAGCACAAAGTCATAAGGTGGAAATGTCATTAATCTTAAGACATACTAACAAGTGATGGCTAGTTTTGATGTGATAGACTGCAATATCCAGTTAACTTTTCTTGGGTGTTTTGGTGTAAAAGAAACAGTAGTGTAATAAAACCACACATCCTGGGGCAGGTGTCTAAAGCCAGGGTATAACTAACTTATCCAGTTAACCAAATGTTAATTATCAGCTACCTTTTATAACTGAATCTCTTCAAATATGACATGGGATACTTATTCTGTATCAAAGGAATGATGAAATAGACACAAAAAATATTGTTGAAAAATCTTATTTAGCCAGATATGAAAGCTCAGGCAATAATCCCCAAATTAGGGAGACAGTGGTAGGAGTTTGAAGCTAACCAGAATGGAATCTTGTATCAAAATATAACAATAATAATGAATAAATGCATAAATACATAGATGAGTAAATAAATATCAAGATGCACCAGACATTGTAAGCCAATGATATTTGCAACATGGATAATTCTCAAAGAGAGCATCAGACTTTCCAGTTAGGTTTTCTTCTGTTAAAGAATATCTCTACTTCAGAGTATTCCTTGTTTCATATACGTTAGGGAACAAAATGGGTTAAAAAAAAGAAAATTAATAAGTGCATGCACTAGTTACAATGGTGAAACTGCTATAGTCCCTTTTTCATGCATCCTGTTTTTATTGACAGTCTTCATGGAAAAAGTTTTTTAAAAGTCCATAAGAATCTTTAAAAAAAATATCAAATAACAAGCCAGAAAAAATGAAAATGTACAGAAAGTACTTACTTAGTAATACTAGTGTGAAGAGACTTCCGGGGACATAGAACATAAAAGGTGTCTCATTAAAATTTTCACTGATGTGACAAAACACCCTAAGAAAACAACCTAAGGAAGGAATACTGTAAAGCTCACAGTGTGTTGACAGCGTCCATTATGGTCCATTAACTGTCTGCACAACTCTCAAGCAGCTGTTGACATTGTGTCTATACTGGGTCCAGAAGCAGAGGACAGACAGGAAGTGCAACTAGGCTGAGAGACCAGAGAGCCCACAGCTAGTGATTCACTTTTCTTAAACTCTACTTTCTAAAGGTTCTATAACCTTCCAAAATAGGGACCAAATGTTCAAACTCATGAGCTAATGGAAGATACTTCATATTCCACCCCTAAGCAATGGGCCTTTCCTTCCCTTCTCCTTCCTCCCCTTCCCTTTTCTCTTTTCCTTCTCATTGGAGATTGAATGTATTGCTTTGCATTTACAAGGTGAAAACTCTATCACTCAACATCCTTAACCCTTTTATTCTAAGACTGGGTCTTACTATGTTGTCAAGACTAAGTATGATTTAAGTCTGTGGTCTAGGCAGGCCTTGAACTTGTGATTTTTCTGTTTAGTGTCTCTAGTAGCTGGAAATATAGACTGATACTTTTAGATCTTCTATTCTCTCTCTCTTTCTCTCCCTCTCTCCCTCTGTCTCTACTTCTCTCTTTCCTCTCCCTCTCTGATTATTCATTTTATTAAATGTAGGGATGTTTTGCCTGCATTTATGCATATCTACCCCAAATATGCCAGATGACTGCCGAAGTCAGAAGAAGGCATTGGATTCTCTCTGGACTTGAAGTTACAGATGGTTGTGAGCTACCATGTATATTCTAGGAATAGAAAGCTGGTTCTTCCACAAGAAGAGCAAGTGCTAGTGACCACCGGCAGTCTCTTCAGCTCCTTTATTCTTTCTTACACATTTTCTGTCTGAAATATCTTCCAAGTCTTCTTCTTCTTCAAGGGATTCCTTGTGTTCAGTGTGAGAGAAGTTCACAAATCAGCAGTATGGTACTCTAATGCTTTGAAACAGTCTCTTTATATACACTGGATAATGCCTGGTATCTCATTCTATGGACAGTCTTAATATTCATGGCTGAGACTGTAGCCTTATTCTCCATACTGTAAACCAGTATTTGCCTGAAAGAAGTGAAGATGGTGAGGGACTCTCTAGGATGCTCGTCTGTCTCACAGACCCTAGATGATACATGTTAAGTAATACCTGACTTCCATGGATGACAACTGCTATGTGTATTTGTTGACATAATTTCTGGGGTATATGGGTATTAATTCATAAGTTATCTTATGTCATATGTAAGAAAACCCTGTTCCCACAAAACTTTGATTTGTAACCTGTTTACTGCAGTTCATTCCACTGGGCTGTATGGCCCTGCATACCCTGTATGGCTGTATGGCTCCTGTCACATCTACATGCAGCCCTTGTTTCACAAACAAGTTGATATGTCCTTTGCTGCCTTTCTAAAGCCTTCAGTCCATGTTTCCATCTAAACTATTTCTTACAACTGGCAGCAAAAATGAAAGCCCATTACATCCTGTGCTTGTCCAACTCAATTGAGAAAGTTGAAATCTACCATTTGTTCTGTAATATCTGCTGGAGGATTTAATGAGTACATTAAAAACTGAGTGGCTTCACTGATTTTGTTACAAATCTTCCTTTTTCTTGAGGAAGTTTCATTGAAATCTATTATTTGTTTTGCCATAGCTCTGTGTGTAATATCAATGTTTTATTGCTATATCAACATGGCATCAGGAAACATAGACTTGGTATATTCATACTAATGGTATGTGTCTTTTGTTTTACAGCTGGGACAACATATATCTTTAGCAAAGGTGGTGGACAGATTACATATAAGTGGCCTCCCAATGACCGCCCCAGCACACGAGCAGACAGGCTGGCCATCGGGTTTAGCACTGTCCAGAAGGAAGCAGTGTTGGTGCGTGTGGACAGTTCCTCAGGCCTGGGTGACTACCTGGAGCTGCACATAGTAAGTACTTTTCAATAGGCTTAGCATTTGCATATATATATATATATATGCACATATATATATAAATTCATATAAAATATATTTTCTTGGATTATTCCCCAAAAGCAATTTAAATCTGGGATAGAGCTAATAAACTGTAGTGTTTATATGTTGTTAACATATACTTCATAATAGGAATAAAGTTATTTTTAATTTTGAATCTGAAATCACGTCAATTTTGTGCTTGCAAAAACATTTTGGAGTGAATTTCATCTCTAGGCAGATTTTCCAAGTTAATAAAGTAAGTTATTACTCAGTAGCGCTGTGCCATCTGGCTGGAAGCAGGAGGTTGTGGTATTGGTGTCATCTGAAGATCTGGATTCGGTGTTCTTACCTCTTTTCTTGCCAGAGTAGAAATTGTCTGAACTTATATGGTGTGGGAGGAATAAGGGAAGGAAACCTGAAAGATGTGAGGATTTAAGTTGGGGACATGAAAATGGTAACATGATTGTTTCTGGGTCATTTTGTACTAGCTTTGATGGCTGTCGGGAAAGTTCTAAAAAAAAAATGGTCTTATTTCTGTCTCAGCTCTGTTGAACTTGACATAGAGACTCAGCAAGTGCATAGTAAAAGGTGATAAAAGGTGAATAATCGCTTATGAAAGAGAGGTTTTCTCCTTAGGCTCCATAATGCATGTTATAGCTCAGACTCTTCTTTTCAATCCCACTTTTAAGGAAATACCAAGTGCATTTGTAAGTCTTCATTTCTGCAGCTCTCTGTATAATCCACGAAGAAGAATACACTCACTTTAACCTCTAAGGGATAGTAGTATTTTTCTGTTTAGCAAAATCACAAACAGAAAAAAATACGACATCCAAGGAACTCTAGATCTAGGTCTGTACATCAGTGGTACAGGGCCTGTGTAACATGTGCAAGACCCAGGTGTCGATCCCCAGTAGCATTATAAACAATCCAGCAGACAAACACTCTAAGGGGTTCTTGCTTCATCTAGAGGAATCTATTTTTGAAGTTTCAGATATAGTTGATTCTCTACAGTCTCTTCTATACTTGAGCATTGTTAATTGTCTAAGTCTACTGATCATGAAAGTCTGCTCATTTTGTTTATGTTTGCCTCTTTATGTTCTGCCTTTACCAAGTGCTATGTTCTCAAACATTTTCTTTCTTGATAGAAACTTGCTCTAAGCTAATTAGGAAAACCACCAGTCACTCCAGTACATCATCACAGATTGACAAGTTTTTCATTCCAAAAGATTTTATTAGTTTTTTTCTTAATCTCATTTTTACATTAGATTTCCAGAATTTCCAGTAAGTCAGGTAAAGTTTCACATTAGCCACAAATGCTGAATTCATTGCTAATCTTAGGGGAACAAATAAACAGAAAATAACACCTCAGCACAACCATTATTGAACCTTTGTAAATTTTTACTCAAAATGCACTTGTCATAAAATGGCAACCCTAGGAAAGTAATTTCACCTGCCTTTCAGCAAATGCCTAACAATCAAAAGTGAAAGCATTTGGATTTTTATAGCTTCATAAATAAATGATCAGTTGAGATAAACTTCACAGGGCAGTAAGGAATCTTGCTGCTGCTTAGAGCAATTGTGACATTCAAAAAATATATTTACTCAGCTCTGATTTAAGGGTTATGCTATTTAATATATTATTTCATATATATGTGTATATATGAAAGCAAACAAGACCTTTGTCCTTCTAAGAGAAATTACTTATTGATCTGTAGCCAATTACACCTTTAGCCTGAAAAAGATTCTGCAATGATCACTGTGAAATGGTAAGAGGCTGTTATTGAATTACTCAAACTACTGCTGTTTATTTTATGAACAAAGGGATTGGTCTAGAGTGTTGGCCATCTCTTAGGAATTCTGACTAACTGTAAGTTTAAGCTTCTTTAAAAATAAATAGTTGATAACTTCCATGTATGCAGCCAGTAGACTCCTCTCCTGGCCACAGATGGCTTCGCTTTCCTTCCCTCCAGATCCCCTTTCAGCTTTGCCTTGCCATTCATCATAGATTCAATGTTTATCTCTAGGTAATCTTTTTCTTGAAAGAGAATTTTTCAAATTTCCCTTGCCCCGAGAGCTTGTCTTCAACTGGGGAATGGATAGGCGTTTCCTGGGATTCCTAATACTGTTGAGTTCAGCCTTACCCAGTATGTTCTCTCCTTCCATTGTCTGCACATGATCATCCATTGGCACTCAAAAGCCTTTTATTTGGACACAAGTCACATGCAGTTAACATCTCAATGTTGGGTTTTGTTTTGGTTTGCATGTTTTGTTGGTTTTAATACAGAAATGTACCTATAAATCCTTTTAACGTATGGACCCATGAAGAGATTAAAAATCAAAATCAGGAAGGTAGGAAAGAGAGGGCAGGGGAAAATCAGAAAGGGAAGAGAATAGATCCAAGAAGATACTTGTGATAGAGGCTTTGCTTTCTCTCACTGTGAAAAGCATGGGAGGAGGTGTGGTTTTGAGACAAATTGTCCTTGAATTGGTCCTACTAACTCTGGTTCCTGGTAACTGGAATTACAGCCAGCATGCTTGGCAACTCTGGTTAATATTAAAAATACACAAGAATTTATTTATCTGATTATTATTTCAATTGTCAAGTTTATACTTGTTTTTAAAAATAAGTTCTCTGGGTTTTTTTTTCAGGACCAAAAATTTAAACATAAAGCAAAGTGTAGAATTGTAGAATATTGGCGTTTGTTTTCTTAAAAATACAACAGATTTAAGCTGACTTGAATAACATGTGATGTATCATTTTTTACTTACATTATATATACACATACATTATATATGTGCACACATACTTTATATATACATCATTATATATGCATATGTGTATATATAATATATGTGTATATATGTATATATGTTAGAAAATTTTGATACCTACTTTACTAGCTGGATGTTTTATGGGAACTTTCTAAGTAAGCAGTGTATAAACTCTGTATGGATCTCGTCTGAAAATCTCACTCTGTTTTTAATTGATAGAGGCAATAAACAGGAAGGTTGATTGCATCATTTAAAGATCCTCCATTCTTGCTAAAAATGTATAATGCTGTTTCAATTAACTAGCTGGAAAAGTCTGATTGGCATGTAATTTCAGCAAAGATTTGAATATTTGGTGTGGCTTATCTTCCTATTTTTCAGAGTGATCAAGTTTGAATTCATTGGAAAATGTAATCACATTTAAATTTTGATTAACTGGAAACTTAAAAAAATAGATCAACTTAGGAAAAGTTCATTTTGAATCCAGTGTCCTAATTTTGATAGATTGATTTTTGTTATATTTATGTAAATGTCATCAATGCAGAGTTCAAAGTCAGGTGGATTATTAATTGTTAGAGCTTATAAGGAGACAGGGAGTGTTGAAGATTTGGAGAGAAAAACTATTAAGATTTTCTAACAGAATAAATATGTTAATTAGGTATTGAAAATACTGGGTCACAGGCTAAGGGTAAGTCCTTAACTTTCACTGGTCAAAAAAAATCTTTATAGACACACTTTAGTTTCCATAGAACTCTGAGGACATCATCTAGCTTCTTGTTGACAACATAGAAAAAGAATAATAATTGATCATTATTTTATAGCAACCTGTATTTTAATTGGTGCTAATTTATAAATATTTTTTTTTTTTTTTTGGTTTTTTCGAGACAGGGTTTCTCTATGTAGCCCTGGCTGTCCTGGCACTCACTTTGTAGACCAGGCTGGCCTCGAACTCAGAAATCCGCCTGCCTCTGCCTCCCGAGTGCTGGGATTAAAGGCGTGCGCCACCACGCCCGGCTATTTATAAATATTTGATGCAGGATCATTTGATGTTTTAAGAACACATGTGCTGAAAGTTTTTGTTTGTTGAATCACTTACCTTACCTTCAAAACTAGTCTATTTATTATATAACCTTATTTTATCATTAATGATTCTCTATTTATTTCATATTTTCCTCTGACTTTCTGATAAACTATATGATGTCATGGAATGTTACTTATAAAAATGATGATTAATAAAAACATGGAAACATGGCTTACTCTAACTTTCAAGCCTCTCCCATAGGGTTTATTGAGCACTTAATTTTCCCCATGTCTACTTTGCATGCAGTATATATGAATAAGGTGACATTACTTAGATATTACACATATAAGAAGTGGATAAAGCATAGGTTTTAAAGACAATATAAAGTGTCTTGTGAAATATTTTACCATAAATATTTAAATTAGTTATTTGGCAGGCTTTTAGTCCATTAAAAATATTTGCTCAGGAGCAATGAACAAAAACATTTAACTAGGGTTGATTTATAGCATGTAGTTTTTAATCAGATGTAGCATGTAATTTTACCAATATTGTCACTTTCAGAAAATCTCCTGTAGGTATCACTTTACAGGTGCTAATTAGAGATTACATTTAAGACCTCTACATTTATGGAAGGAAGGCTGTGTGAATGAGGACTCACCCCTTTGGTGGGTATTAATGGTATCCTATTCTAACCAGGGGAATTGGAGGAGAGGCTGAGTGAGCAGTGTTCTTGGAAATACTTTCATCTTGGGAACATGAAAAAGCATTCTAAATTCCACTGGTGAATTGTTGTACACTTTTGCCTTAAGTGATTTTTCTTTGTCATCTTCTGGGGCAGAAACTGAGTTTTGGAGCCAAGCTCTTAATTGATTTTGATTTACAAATATACCTTTGATTAGCACTTTTAGTATATACTCAAAACATCGTATTTATAGGAAATATTAAATGTCTCTAAATAACCTGACAATATGATTTCTGCCTAACCTTTTTCATCTTGCTCTGTCAGCTTCCATGTTCCATGACTATATAATATCACTGTTGTAACATTCTATCCAAAAATATCTTTTTATAGGCAATAATTATATATGTGTGTACACTCATATGAACAAGAGAAAACATAATTTTTCCCCACCAGCTTTTCTTGAATTGTAATATTGTTCTGTTGAATTACTGTTTTTGGGCAACAGATACAATCTTTTATGAGAGTTTCATGTTGCGACATAATATTTAAATTCAAACCTTAAAGTCAAATAAAGTACATATTTAACATAGTTTTGTTTTCCTGGGTCATGAATTAATGTACATGTATCAAATTTGACTAGAATTTTTAAAAACAGAAATAATGGCTTTTTGCCATGCTTTGAACACTTCTTGTCATCCAAGCTGTTGAGGTATGAAAGACAGTCATCTCTGGGGAAGATGTGTGAATCTATGACCCAACTTCTATTGACTGTGAGGACAGCTGGTGCCAGGCTATGCTGGGAAAAGGACATGATAATGGATGCACGGTCCCCATCCCATGGTCCTCTTTTTCTCCTTGGGAGTGTCAACCTAAATTTAGAAAATAAACCATGAAAAAAACTCTCCCGTTAATTAATTAATTGACTAATTAGTTGATTAATTAGTATGGTAATGGCCAAGTATTACCATTATAAACACAGTCATACTGCACTTGTCAAATTGTGAGCATACTTAAAAAAAAATAGGGCAAAAAGAGGCTTTTCTGTTCCCATCTGTTTTGGCTTTTTTTTTTTTTTTTGTATTTTCTCTTTTGGGTTTGTTTTGTTACATTGTGTGTGTGTGTGTATGTGTGTGTGTGTGTGTGTGTGTGTGTGAGAGAGAGAGAGAGAGAGAGAGAGAGAGAGAGAGAGAGAGTTGAAGATCAGAGGGCAACTTGCAGCTCACAGATGTCGGTTCTTTCCTTCTACTCTGTGGGTTCAGGAGATGGAAAGTGGGTCATTGGGCTTAGCAGTAAACATCTTTAGCTGCTCTCTTACTTACCCATCTACTGCCATAAAGATGCACCATGACCAAGGCAACTTATAAAAAGGAAGAGATTAATGGGGATGACTACAGTTCCAGAAGCTGGGTCCATGACAATCAACGGCTTGTACCATAGCAACGTGCAAGTAAGCATGACACCCGCACAGTAGCTAAGAGCTTATAAATTGAGACAACCATCATGATGCAGAGAAAAAGTATGGGAGAAAGAGACAGACACACAGACATACAGGCATGCACATGCACACACACAGAGTGAGAGAGAGTGTGCGCGCGTGTGCGAGAGAGAAACAGAGAGAGAGAGAATGAGTGAGAGAGAGAGAGAGAGAGAGAGAGAGAGAGAGAGAGAGAGAGAGAGAGAGAGAAGAATCACTAACTGGGAATGATATGAGCTTTTGAAATCTCAATGAGCATTTCACAAGGCCACACTTCCCCATGCTGCCCAATAGTTCTACAAACTGGGGATCAAATATTAAATATATGAATTATGAACTTTTATTCAAATCACCACACCTGCTTAGCCATGCTGCAAACCTGTAACACCCATTACTCATAATTCATGGTTTTGTTCAGTCTTTTCCTCCATTTCATACAAGCTTGTGACTTTCACAGAAGTTAATGCAGTTGGTTTCTCATTTTTCTAAGCAACTACTAGTTAGTCAACTGTGTTGTGCCAGTTCTTATAAATTAGCTCCTAGCACTGTATCTCCTCTGACACTCTTGTAAAGTTTAAAGAACCTGATCCAAGACACTGAGTACCCCTGTGCGTTCTCTGTTCATGGCTTTGTTATTGTTAGAAGTCTGTCCTCTGCCTCCACTTCCTGGTTGTTGTTCTATCTCCACTTTGAGTCCTTTCTAGTACATTTTACATTGGTTATTTGGCTAAATTAATTCTTTGATATCATTAATTTCTAAAATTGCCCCTTTGATCTCATCATTCCAGTAATAAGAAGAAACATCAACCCCCTACTGACTCCCACCTATCCACAGGGGATGAGAGTTCTCCTCATTAAATGAACCAAACTCAGCTTTCTGGTCTTAGTTTTCTTATTTGGGTCCATCTTCTACATTTCCCTTCTCGGTCCTCTCGTCTAATGAAATGTACTAACGCACTTTTAAAGAATGGGGTTTTCCTATCCTCTTTTTCTAATGTTCTCCAAATTATTTCTTTCCATTGATTTTTAGTAGCTGAAGCTTAGTCACCAAGGTCTCTGTTTCTAGGCTCAGTGTTTCCATATTGCGCCTACAATATTCATACTTCCTAATCTGCTTAATGGAAATTATGAATATGGTTGTAAAAGAGGAGTAACATGCCAAGAATATTACTTCTTAGAGAAAATCGTGTCCACAGTCTGCCCTTTCCTATGATTGCTTCTCTTCCTGATGATTGCTTTGTAGTAAGCCTCAAACTGTTGCACGGAAAGGCTTCAAATGCTCTGTTCTTGGGCACTGGTGAGTTGCTTAAATGTTTTCTTGTGCCAAGCCTCTAACACAGCAGATTGCTTTGTTAGATTCTTTTTTATCTACTGAAGACCCCTTATTTTCTTCTGTAATAAAATCCTTTTAGGAATCTATCTCGAGGAAACATTTCTTTAGGCTAATTAAACACTATATAACAGGTCACCTAAAACGTAATTTATGTTGTAGATGATTGATTAGTTAGTTTGTCTAACTGTTTTTCCTATTTAACATCTTTTAAAACAGTTTGGTTATTGTTTTAAAATGTGGATACCCTGAGAAGTAATAGTTCAGAATAGCTGTACTCTGAAGGTATTGGTACATTGAACATTATTTCTTATAACTCTGTGTTTTCCAGAAAGAAATGATGAGCACTTGTTAAAACATATGCAAATGCTTTATTAAGGATGCAAGCTTTGCAAAAGTCTAAATGTAGAATGATGGAAAAGAAATGAAGTCACTGCTTGGGGCTTAATAACTATTTTGAGGAATGCATAGAGAATAAGAGGTCATTTACACACTGATCAGGAAAATGTCTCTTGTTGCACAAAAAGCATTGAAAGTCATATGCAAAACACACAGTAGGCATATTTTTAAATGCAAACAGCATAGTAAACAGGTCTGTCAAAGAAGAGGAAATAAGAAAATAGTAATTCTATGCATTAGAATTTTAATGATGCCGGCAATGGGTCATGACAAATATGAACAGTTTATTTTGCTTTGTAGACAAGGTTGGCCTTGAACTCAAAGATCATGCCCTTGCCTGCTAAGGGCTGGGATTAATGATATGTAACACCACTTCACAGACTGAACAGTTTATTTCAATAACCAAAGGAAATAACCAAGGTGAATATACAAGGGAGTGTTCCTATTAATAATAGGAAAAATGATCAGAATTAAAATCTTGCACAAAAAGGGACTAGATGTAATATTCAAGAAACTGAGAAAATTGTTTTGATGAAAACATACATGTTAGGGTTGAGGTATGTAACTTATCATGCCTTAGGTACTTTTTGCAAGAGGCAGTCTTTCAGAATTTTGTAGCACTGGCTGTTCTGGAACTCCCTCTGTAGACCAGGCCTGCCTGGAACTCAGAGTTCCATATGCCTCTGCCTACCAGGAGCAGGGATTAAAGGTGTGCACAGCCAGAATGGAGGATTCTTTATCAACATCAACCAGGATTTGCCTCCTGAAAACCAGCTGAAGAGCTTGTATAGCCTTTCTGCCAGTATAGTCCATTCCTACTGAGGGAATGCTCTATGGCCACTGGAGAACATATTATAACAAGGTTTCTATGGAGACAATTTAAAGGTGGACTTTTCCCATCAAGGAAAATAATTTTCACCTTGGACCTAATCCATTAAAAAGCCTTCCTGCCTATTGAAAATGAGAAATTCAAGATTGTTAGACAAAGCTTATGCTTTGGTGAAAAAAAATATTTAACTGACTACTACTTATTGGTCTTTGAAAACAGATCTAAGTATTCTTGAAAATTATTTTGAGTTGTACTTATCACATATCAATTTCTCACTCTGAAGTACATGTGTGTAGTCCTGGCTTCTCTCCTGCCCCCCACCAATCAGCACACTGATATTTCCTCTGCTTATTCATTTCCACATGGATATCTCAGATGCAGCTCAAACTTGGTTCATTAGAAACCAACCCCAGCATCCCACAGCTGAATGTCTGGTGTTACATCATTGACAAAAACTGTGCTGTATTCACTTACTGCCTGTCAGTTCTTGCCAACTCCCCATGTATTTTTCTGCTAGCACTGTCCAATTGAAATACGATGTAAGCCATATATGAAACTTTACATTATCTACTAGTTATAATACAGATGGAAAAACAAAGATAAAATTGATTTTAATAGTTAAATTAAGTTTAGTATCTCTTAACCTATACATAAGTTATTATCATCTTAAAATATGGCCAATATATGTTATTACCTACACCTCTCAATTCAGAATCTAAGATTTTCATCACAAATTCTTTGCTTTATAAAATCTACAGTTATATAGGTTCACTGACTTGTTTACACTATGCATTATTTAAAATTCTTCATAATTGAATACTGTATCAATGAAAAATTTATACACAAGTAAATTGAAATTACATACACTTTAGCATTGGGTTTTGAATACCGTTAGCTATGTTTCAGATGCCCATGCAACTACCTTCTACTGGACTGAACATTATAGTCTTAGATTATACTTTCTTGCTATGTCACTTTTTACTGCTACAGATTAATGGCCTCTGGTGAACTGTCCCTATGGCCTTCTACATATTCTTTCTTTCTCTAAAGCACACCCTCCCTTCTTAAATCTAATTCTTTAAAGTAGTATAAAAATAATGGTGTTTATTATGGACTCCTAACTCTCTTCCATATTGAGAGGGAAATGATGGCTGCAAAACACAGAGAGGCAGTGTTTCATTCACTGGCTCCCAGCCTTATTGTCAACACACTGTAACTCCTTACTTTGTGCTCATCTTCTCCAGTGCAAGGCCCTCGCTTTATGAGAACAAGCACTGAAACAGTACCACAGGCTTAGTTACTCAATCTGAAATTCTGCCCAACTCCCCAGCTAAACTTTCTTCCCATTGCAATGTTACAAATAGGAACACAGCTGGTCAGAAAGGGCATGGTCCTGTAACATTCAGAGCATTGCTTGACAATGCTTATTTAATGGGGAAAATTGATTATCTATTCATCAAAATTATATACAAAGACACTTGGTAATTTATTTTTCTATGAAGCAAAGATACTCCCTGAAGAAAATCAGTAAACACACACTTTTTATTCTTTTTGCTGCCCTCATATTTTCTTCTGGTTTATTTGGAAAGTTTCTGGTCCAGGACATTTTTGGAAATATTCAAGATACTTTTTTTCTTCCATTGCCAATACTGGTGATGGAACCAAGGGCCTGGCATATGCAATCCAAATTCCCTACCACTGAGGTGTGTCCTGTCTCCTGTTTGCTTATGTTTTAAGAGACAAGTCTTGCTAAGTTAGCCTAAGAAGCCTGGAGTTTAGTATCCTCAAGCCTCAGCCTCCTGAGTAGCTGGGATTACAGTTCTGCATCACCAGGCCTCTTATACAATTTTACATTTTAATGATTATTTTATTCACAATGTGTAGGATGGTGTTGAGCAGTAATAAACTTCATGATAACATCTGTTCTGTGACAGAGCCCAGTCTGAACCTTGAACTCAATAAATGATCAACCAATATTAGTGGACAAAGTTTAGGTCTAGGAGTTCTGCTGATTTAGTTCTACCAACATACTGACTATGTATGTTTTGGTATTACAGAGGTCATGTGCATCATCTCCTAAAGAGATCTGTATTTTCAGGCCAAAAGTGATAATAGAACTATTTCTTAAACCACTTCTAAAGATATCCATAGACCTTTATTACAAATAATTCTAAATCCAAACTTCTTAGTTGGTCCAATAATCAAGGTATAACCTAGACTTAACTGCCTAGCTCACACATAGCCTGAGCATGACTTTATCTCATGTTTTAACTGCTTATATGCAAAGAAACTTCCAGTACTATGAACATACAGAAGCAAATGAAGCAGGACTTTCTGACCTAAAATATCTTAGAATTATTGGGTGTAGTCCATTCTCCAGACATGGCAGGCACAGAATGTGAGCATGTGGGGTGAGGTTTTTAATTACCCTTGCATAAAATCACAACAAAAGTCTTGTTGTGTGATATAGTCTTTTTGTGTGATATAAAGTGATCAATGACATCAAAACTCCTCTAAAACATCCAAAGAAAACAAACTAGAACCCTCATTTAGTTGTTGAGAAATGCATCTCCCATCTACAAAGTGACAAAATCAGGGTTAAATTCACATAGTCTGACTCCCAAGTCCCTGAAGTAAAGCAAGTCCCATGGGCAGATGTCTGACATGACCCAGATGAGAGTACGAAGGCCATCCATCCACACTGAGACCAACCTTTACAACCCTGCCTTTGGTCTGTTCAGGGCATGTGCATAAAGTCAGGCATCCTCAGCTTTAATGGACCAACACCACAGAAACTGCTGACTATTTCAGGTATCTTCAACACAGACACTGTGTAGTAAATTAGAAACATCAAAAGCTCTCTGGCTAGCTTTCTCAAACATCCTGGAGTTGAGTAGATAAAATAGCAATTGGTGTGATTTGTATGCAATATATCTAAATTAAAAAATAGAGGAATACAATTATATATTTTATCATAAGTGACAGTAAAAATAGAATTCCAAACTGTTTTTGTTCATGCCAATTCTTATTTGAAATATTCCTCTCACATCTATTCCCTGCAAGCCTTTCTAATACAATTTTTAAATTTAAAGTACTTTTTAAAAATACGTATTTACAAAGCATTACTTTGTCCCTTATAACAAAACTAATGATGTCCTTCTTGGTATTATTAGAGGTCTTTGATTTTTTTCTACATATAGTTTAATTTCATATTATTGTACTATTTTTAAATGTACTGCCATCTCTTTAATTTGATGTCAATGGGAACATACTATATTGATATATAATATCATACTATATGTTTTATATATTATGTAGTTTTACACTTTGCATATACTAACATCATGTTTAGTATATAACACACAGTGACTGGCAGACAAAGGCACCATAAGTGAATGGAGAAACAGGTGAGCTCCTTCGGAGTGCCTGCTGGTCTCTCTGATCCCTGACCGGTAATTTTCCATTCTACAACTCTCACTTCGATACTGTTCTCCTTCGTGCACAGTATGAGGTAGACTCCCAAAGGATAATAGTACAAGCAAATGATACACAGCTGGGATCTCTACTTCCAGCCCACTGAAGCACACACACATCCCACAGAGGCCTCAGTGATAATATCTGTTATGAGAATATTCGTGAGCCATGTGGCATCATCACCTGCCTGATGGTAGAGATCAAAACTATGTTAATCAAGTGTTCTACCTCCAACTTACATCGCGTCCTTCTTTTATTCTTCTTTATTTGGTAGTTCTTGCTATAGAAAGCTGCTGCTGGCCAAGACTCATGGTCCTTCTGTCTGAGCTCTCAAGTTTAGAAAATTCAGACGCGTGTCATCACCTTGTATTGTTTCTCTAGTTTTGTGAACATCTGGCACTTGGTTAAATGATGAATGTGAAATGAATTCTCAGATTCTTGCCTATTTAGAGTTTTACCTTTATACATATTAAGTGCTTGAAGACAGTTATCAGTAAAGCCAAACTAAAAACAAAGCAGAAAGCTAAACTCCCCTTCTGAGATTATGCTTACCCAATTCATTTGCTTAGTAAGAAATAACTGTCAGACTATTTAGCATGCACCGAGTGCTTATTATGAAAAATGCATCAATTTAAGTATTTTGCCAAAATCTATACTTTACTTAATATTATCAGTAATTCACTGAAGAAAGAATTATTATTTTCATTTCACAGATGTGTGATTGTGTTTTAAAATAAATTAACCAAAATCACAAAACTAATAATTCCCTGGATTTGAAACATTTCTCTATGACTTCAGAACTTTTCTTTTCTTTTCTTTTCTTTTCTTTTCTTTTCTTTTCTTTTCTTTTCTTTTCTTTTCTCTTCTCTTCTCTTCTCTTCTCTTCTCTTCTCTTCTCTTCTCTTCTCTTCTCTTCTCTTCTCTTCTCTTCTCTTCTCTTCTCTTCTCTTCTCTTCTCTTCTCTTCTCTCCTCTCCTCTCCTCTCCTCTCCTCTCCTCTCCTCTCCTCTCCTCTCCTCTCCTCTCCTCTCCTCTCCTCTCCTCTTCTCCTCTTCTCTTCTCTTCTTTTGCTCTGTTTTTCTTTCTTTGTTTCTTTTGCCTTTTTGCTTTGTTAACTCAAAGGAAAATCTGAGACTATCACAGCCTCTTTCACAAATGGTCCTAGATCTGAATATCAATGAAGAGAATGGGTCCTTATGGTGTGCTATGTTGAGAGACTCCTTTACCATGGCACAGATGGGAGAATTATGAGTCTCTTACCATAACTGTACTAAAACATGCAGAGCCCAAACACAGCATCCAATATTTGGAGGCAAGAACATTTTCTTAAGTAGAATACTAGGTGTCTGTTAATTTTTAAACAGTGATTATATCTTGGGCCAAATTACATTTTGTGAAAATGAAATAAAAGTCATGAGTATGGTTCTGAGTGTTTAGGTTGTAGCTACCCCCTCAGCCTTTCTCCAGGCTCTAACACGGCTTCCTGAAGCCTGAAACGCATGACCTTTAAAACAATTTTTTTTTAAACCCAAAGGCAGGATAGACTGAGTGTGTATTTAAGCATATTAATGAGGAGAGCCAAAAGGGCTGAGGGCAGTGTTACATTATATCTCCTGCTGGTTGGGCATTTTTCTGACAGAGGTATTCAAAGAAAAGAGTATGTCATTCTACTTATTACTGTTAATTAGCTATAAAAGCAGGCATTGGGGGCTCCACATCCCACAGGGCATGGCAGAGAGAAGGGATATGAAATTTCAGTCGCAAAATGGATTGAGGTAAGGTAGATACTACATGGGTTTCAAAGTTGAGTTCATTTGCTCATTAAACTCCAGGCATTACAAAGATATCTCATACTGTGGAAAGAACGGTGCCTCATGCACAACGGTAGCTGTCTAATGCAAAGAATGGTGCAGGAGTGAAGTGACTGGGGGATGCATTTGTTATATTCAATTGCTATGTAGATGTTGCTCATTATTATGTGAGAAAATCATCAATGTTTGCATACTTTCCTACTTTTGAGTGAACTCCCTTCATTTCCATAGACTACATTTCCATTATTTAACAGCTCTTTTTATTTGCTGTCTTTGTTTTGTTGCATTTTTCAAACTATCTCAACATAAACTAGATACAATAGAGTAGTGATGCATAGATCTGGGTTTGTAAGGCCAATAATATTTTACAACAGTCTGTTTAGAAAGAATTGAATTTTATTTGCTACCTTATGGATGAGAGACTGTTTGCTTTTCATAACAGCTCCTGTTTTAATGTATATTATTTCTAGATCATGAAAGTACTCATTGAAAACTTAGATAATACAACAGTGAGGAGAATAAAAGTTAAAAGCAGAATATAATGTACTGTATTTTCTATGCTGTCTAAAATTGCAATCTTATATTTTAAGCACACACATTTCTACACATGGGTATATGTATATATACATATATTTGAACATTTATCAGAAAGGTGAACATTTACTTTCTAATACATATTAATCCATAGTTTGTTCATTTTTCTATGCTGTACTTTAGACACTTAGATTTTCAATAAAATGATCTATTTCCCTCACAATGTCCTACTGCTTTTGTATGCAAAAACTATTTATTGAACTGTTTTCTAATGATGGTTATATAGACTGTTTTAGGATATTTAATATAACAAATAACTTTACTTTTTAAAAATATTACTTAAAATGTTTTTAGGATGAATAAATTCCTACAAATGAAATGAGTACACCCAACTTTTATTTACTTATTCTTTTGCTCATTATCAAACTCAGGTCCTCGTACCTGAAAAGCAGGCCTTTCAACTACAGAGCCAGCTTCCTACCCACCTGTGTTTTACTTGAAATTCAATTCAGCTTCATTATTACTTAAATATTGAGCTGTATAGAATGAGTTACTTTGTGGAATATTTGATTTTAGATTGTTTCTGTTTTAATAGTCTTGTGGAAATGATATCAGCTCCCTTTTAACTATGGTGACAAACTTTCTCCCTTCTTGGCAGTATTCCTAGAGTAGCAATGGGCTTAGGTTGGGTAACAACTCCATCGATCTTATGATTCTCTTCAGTTCTAGAAAGAGGAGACAGGCAAAAGTTAATGTCCTGTGGGAACAAGTCCTGTTTCAGTGTCTGCCTCTGTGCTCTTCACCTCTCTCACATTCCATAATTCTTAATTTTCCCCCTAGTCACTTCTTATTTCAATCATTGTGTCTTTGGGACTCAAAGCATCACTGGAGCATGACAAGCTTTTAAATGAGTTAATATTGTCAGTGTTATTGTGGTTAATATTAATATAACAAACGGGATAACAACAAGTGTGTCATACTGTTAAGCAAATCCATAGATGCCTTTCTCTTGATGGCACACTTATGCAACAAAGTTGTTGATTTCAGGCAGTAGATTACATACAGGCGATTGCTCTTGTATTTTGTGACATTTGATAGTCTCTAATATTGAATTGAGAGAAAGTAAGAAAGGCTAAAAAGATTAATCATGCTTCCTTCAATCTTCAGTTTTCTTCAGTCCTTTGATATAATTATTACTGCTAGGGGTAAAAATGACCTTTGGATATCTGAGAGTATTTCTGACTAGTTTTCTAATTGCTTATTGAGTGATTCATGGGTAAAATGTAAACACACGAAGTCTATCAAAACAATACTTTTTTTTTTTTTTTACTTTAAAAATCATCTTCAAGTTGTGGTAGTCCTGGGTTTCACTACTAAAGAGTAAAAGATAAAACAGGTAACTATAAAGGTAGAGTTTGTGTAGTACTGAATGGGTACTGAGAATTGTGTGTCTCATGTATCATAGTCACTAACATATTCAAAAGCATAGCAGATGTTTTTTGCTATGGCAACACATGTTACTGAGCAGCACGGAGTCCCATTTGACAAGTCAGTTTTTATTTTATTTCTTTATCCCCAAACCTTCTCTAATAATTTCACATCTCAATGTGTGTTGATTTGTTAAGCAGCAAGCAGATAAGAGAAACTCTCTTCTCTGCTGTTTATTTCTAGCAGGTTGCTTGCCTTCAGGATACAAATCCCATGAGAGTCTAAAGTAAAATAACTGGGTGGCATTCAGTAAACCATGCACACAGATAACTACACAGCTGTCAAATACAAGTGGGTAGGGGGTTCCTTCAAACAAGTTCTGAAGGTAGCCATGTGGTCATACCAGCTTAGTAGGAAATTCTGCCAGGAAGCATGTTTGTGGTAAACAGGGTGTTTAATTGTGATGCTTTGTGTACATACCTTCTAGTTGGCTTGCTTAACCAGCAACTTGTCAGCTCGGGTACTCAAGGGAGCCCGAGGGTGTTTGGTATTGCAAGATTTGCTCCCAAAAGGTTAATTCTTTGGAGCTTTCCACAGCCTATTTTCCAACCCTTTAATTGCTTATGTTTGGGAAAAAACACACCTGATATATATTCTAAATCTAAAATAAGGTAACTGTAGAACAAATATATTTTAGAGTCACAGAAATATGTAAAACTTATTATAGGATATTTTTAAATAGGTGTTTTAGCAAAGATTCTGTAGAGCTATATTGAAAATTGTAAAATTGTAGAAATTAGATACAAAAGGATTCCTAGTCTGCTTTGTGTGGTGAGGGGATTATGTCAACCTGAGATCTAGAATTGAAAAGGCTAAGTTTCAAATCTGCATGAAATCTTCTAGTGGATGTAGGGAAGAAGTTGCAGCTTGAGGGCCTCTGTATATTTCCGGTCATTTTCTTTCATAGGATTTGAATAATTCTACTAGGGTCTGTTTAATCGTGTTAGTCTGTTCTTGGCACAATGATCAATACATACAATCTGTTCCCATCCACACTGATTCAAAGACTGAAGTGAAGTCCTCTTTGTTTGTACAAGTAAGAGAGAAAAAATTTCCCTATCGTTGTAGTGAACACAATGTTTTGCCAGTTCCAAATATTTTGGTGATTCCCGACCACTAACATGTGGCAGAGGAGCTGGTCGTGTTAGACTTCCTATGAATATGACCTGTCACTCTCAGCCTGCCTGTAGGAAAATAATCTCAAAGAAATGCTCACATCAGCTTCTGTTCTCTAGTTAGTTAGGGTGAAAATCAGAAATACCTCCATATGGAGGTGTTAGCATGAGAAGTGAACAAACTCTTAGGTATGTTGTTTTCCATTTCATACTTGGAATAGAAATATGACAATTGTCATTTTAGATATAGGTAAGTCTTCCAGGACTCCTTTATTCCACAAGCTTGAGGACAAGTAATTTTTGGTAATACCATCATAGCCTTCTGGCTTTATAAGAGCCACTTTCCAACCTTGAATACAAATTCCATATCATACGAAATTTCATTAATCCTTTAAGAGATGCAAAGAAAGGCATTGTATGATATGGAAATCTGTATGAATAACATGTAGACCTGTCTAGTCACAAAACAATTTATCATCTTCGAGGAGTTACAGAATTATTGTAGGTGCCAGAAAGTGAAATGTGGCCATTTATTTTGGCTAGGCCCTATGAAGAGAGAGATTTAAGACATTTGAATACAGTCAAAGCAGAATATCTTACCTTAAAATTCAAACCTGTCTTTTAGGTGTAATAACTATTCATGCATAGAATCAAACATGTGGCCAATGATATTCTGTTTGCTTATAACGTCACAGAGGAACTCAAATATAAGTTCAGTTTCAGCAGAGAAAAGAAAATACAAATACCGCTAATATGTTTTTCTTTTAGGCTATTTTAATAGTATGGAATATTTCATTTTGTATATGTATAGTAGGTGTCTATAGGAATTTAAAACAATACAGTTTAAACTTGCTAGGTGAGGCCATCAAAGCTCTGGTTTCAAGAGCAGAGAAGAAGACTGGTTTATAAGGTTTCTGGTATTTGAAGTCTCTCAATGAGCCTATTCTTCAGGAAGAAAGGGGATTTTACTGCTCTGTCAGCTGCATGTCACTGGAAGTTTCAATTCTATATTGGGATACAGAAAGACCAAATGGCTTTCTCTGTAAAAACAAAAACACATAGTATTGGGGGAGGTTATATTTGTTTTCACTGAATATGCAGCTTATTGCAGAGGTTGAGGCTGTGAAAGGGGGAACACAGTAAAATCTCAAGTGCAACATTCAGAGAGAATGTTCAACATTTTTCAGAGATGAAGTTGATGCTAAGAACAAGTAGTGCTTTCCTGAAAGATGACTGAAGTCACATAGTATCCACTTATTCGTGATCTCCCTGCCTCCTCCTCCCCACTTTCCCCTTTTCCTGCCTCTTCTTTTTTCTGGCACAGGGCCGCATGTAGTTCATGCCTTTCAAACACCTGATCCTCCAATTCCCAAATTCTAGGATTGCAGGAATACAGAACTATTCCTGGCTTACAAATCTTTTCAAAGGTCTTTCAAGTATGATGAACCTTGTTTGTTTGTTTGTTTTTGTAGTATAGGAATAGAGAAGATATTGTAAATGTTCCAAAACACATAAGAAGTAATAGAAACAGACTTGTAAACAAACATATTTATTTGATTCAATAGTGGTATTAATATAACCTTGAAATTTTAGAATAATAGCACTAAAGAAAGAACACCAAATTTTAACTTGGCAGTTTTAGAATCATCTTTATCATAAGTAGGAGAAAAATTTGCAAAACTGACACACACAATCTAACATAACTGCTATGAAAGGCAAAAACTATAATACAGTACAATATGCTTTTTCTTACTAATCTTGTGTCCTTGAACACAGTTCAAGTAGGCACTGGTAAATGGTTTCTAAAGGAAGGCCAAGTAGAACCACCTTATCTAGTTTTTCAACAATAATAAAAAAGAATGAAGGACAGGGAACACAAAGGATTTTGAGCATTGTACTCACAATCTCATCCTTAGAGCAATGTTACTGAATATGTGATTTCCAGCAGGTCCAGTTATTCGACGGTCTCTAGGGGACCTTCTCCTAAGAACCAAATAGGGGGATAGAGAGAGACAAGGACCAAGTGCAAGAATGACATGGAAACATTTTGAGTGGCATCAAGGTCCCACTGTATTAGCCAGGCCCAAGGTTTAAATGCACAAGCAAAAGGGGAAGTACTTCTCAGCAGGAGGAATGGGGCAGCAGAAATGCACCTCAGCAGGAGGGATAGGGCAACAGAAATTTTTCTTTTGGTAACTACCTGGGGAAGCAGGAACTTGGTGGTATCAGGGTACATCTTGAGGTCAGGACATCCGACACTGACTTAGGGCTGGAACAATCTGTGGTTGTTCTCAGAGCAGTGCATCGGTGGCCCGCTTTTGACCCCCTTTTCTTCAGGGGGAGGGAGAGGCCCAATTCAGAGATCAGGACAATTGTGTTGTCTTAATAGCTCCCAACACATATGTCTTTCAGTCTAGTGATCTACCTTCCAAAAAGCTTTCTTACACTAAGCATATTGTATGGACTCAGAGTATAGCTGTCCTTGCAGGTCCAGTTTTGTGGTGTTCCTTCTTGTAAATAGCTTGTTCTATCTTATCAGGCTTTCCTGAAATTGATACTCATTGAGAGTTAATCCATGTTTATAGACTGTGATGTGAATAAGTTGCATGGGTAAAGAATTTTAAAAGGAAGTCATTTCAGATCCAGTCAGATAATGAAAGTCCTATGATTTTTAGGGAATCTTTCAGGTTTGATTTTTTCAATTGCCTAGCTTCTTATAGAGGCGAATGGGAAGAAGCACACAGTCATGATTGCCCATATACTTAATGTCTCACGGAAGTTTGTGTGCATATGGAACACTGTCTCCAACAGAGGTACTGAGGTGTAATTAAGATTAAATCCATTGCTCTCTAAATGTTTTATCTATTTTTAATATTGCAAAATTTGACCATGTTTCTCATAATTGAAGATTGGAAGAAATGACTAAAGAATACGAAGAGTATGAGGAGACTTGTAAGTGACAGTGCTGTTTTTATAATAATATTTCAGGTCCCTTGATGATGACTGCAAATTTTCATTAGTGTTATGCCAAGGATGTCAGAAACATGGCAAGATGGTGAGGTTTTTGACCTTTCAAATCATTACCAAGAAGCTGTTTTGCCATGTCTTTTTGAGAGTGACAACACACAAAATATATTCTGTGATAGATACCCATTTACTCTCTAAAAATAATATTGATATTTTGCAATGTGCAGTATGTAATTTAAAAGTTGTGATTAATCTTGGCTTGAGTCCTTTGCTTTGAGATAAGTGGATGAAGTGTTGGAATGATCCTCATCTCTGAAATCCACCTTTTGCAGTTTGGTTAGCACTCAGACCCAGACTTTAAATCTGAGTTTAAGTTTCCTGGCTACTAACACATGCACAAGATTTAGTATGGAAATTCTTTTGTTCTCTGAGGCTAAGGCTTTCTGAGCTCAGTGGAGCACTCTGACATTTTTCCCCCACAATAGGTGCAAAACAGGAAAGCTTAAAAACAAAACCAGGATTTTCTTTAGGTATGTTTCAGTCTGGGTTCATTTTCATTCTGAGTATAAATTTTGTGGAGAATTTTCACTTTGTCTCATGAAAATAAAAAGAGATTCTAACAGATGAGTGCTTATTTTCTACTTCAAGTTTTCAAACGCTTTAAATGTATGCCATAATGAGTGGCATACATATAATTCAACTTCAAAAACCCTAAGTTTTATTATTTGAAAGAAGAAGACAAGAATCTGAGCAGGGGACATGTTGGTAGAGTTCCAAGGACTTGGGGGAGAAAGCAGAATAAATATGAACATATTTTATTACAAGTATGTATGAAATTCTAAAAGGATAAAATTATAGAAAAAATATAGGATTCAGAGTTTGTCTATACTATATTTAAAATGCCTTGACAAAGTGTATATCTAAATTTACATTTGATTTGCACAAAAAAAAATCTTTTTAAAAACAAGTATGATAAAATGTTATGGTGCATGGTTTCTGGGTCTCAATGATGAATTATTATTTTGTGATAACATTCATTATACCTAAATTTATAGTGGATTATTTTCAACTGAGGAGAAAGAATGGTAAATGACTTGACTCAGTACCTTTATGGTCTACTTTTTTTTTCATGTTGACAAAGGCAAAGAGATTCATTTCTCCATAAGGGAAATAAAATTTTGCCATAAGAAATGATGGTTTATTATACCTGCCACTGTTTTATTTTGTTGATATTGTCTTTGTCTAGAAAAACTATAATAAAGTATAGTGAAGTATATTTTTATGATTATAAATATTATCCTAAAGTTCTAATTAAACCATCTTCCCATAATGCTTTATAATTTCAAAGTTTAATATAAAATGTGAATTTAACATTATAACTATCATATTTATAAACATAAAGTGATAGAATATTATTTAGCTTGCTTGGGGATTAAAATAATAACTTTCCTAGAACCATATTTTCCTTATTGTACTCCCTGTAAATTTTATGTAGAATTTTTCCAGTTCTTTTAATTATTGAAATAATTTATCTCAGTGATTATTTTAGGTGTGAAATCACATTCTATTGGTGATAACTTTCAGATAAATATTTTACTTTCTAAGAATTGCAAAACCAGAAATGCCCATAAAATAAACTAGGACAGATTTGTACTCTGATGTCTGTAATGTTATAATTACATCAACTAGCTTTTATATCAATTAATACAAACATTTATACCATTTGAATATCAACTGAGAACCAGAAGAATTATCCGATTGTATTCATCTTAATGTTCACCTTTCATAAAGGACAACAGTTGACCAGGATGTAAGACATATGATGCTGAATTTAAAAAGGCAAAAATTTTAAAAATGATTGCTAAGCAAGAGTCTTGATGTATAACAAGTGATATCCTTTCATTTTTATTGTGTTGGTTCCTTAATAGGAGTGGTTTTTTTTAATTCTCTAAAATTTACACCATTTTAACATAAAATTTTAATAATTCACCTCTAAAGGTACAGAATGGGTTTCATGTGTATTTAATGAATAAAGAAACAGATCTGGAGAGAATAAAATTCATGATTAGTAAGACAATGGACAATGATCAGAACCTGGGTCTTCTGAATCTAATACAATTACTTTTCTATTATAATTCTAAACTGAACATTTTCCCCCAATACCATCTGATTGAAACAACTTTAGATGTCTGGAGCAGTAATATTTATCCTTGGTAGCAACCCATGTTGATATAAATCTGACTTACTTGTTCTTGAAGCTCTTTGACCTATAATGTGGTCTGAGTGTCACTGCGAGCATTTAAAATGTCACTTAATGAGTTCTTAATGAGGGCTTCTAATTCTTTACTTTCATAAAATCTTAAATGACCTTTTCCTTTTAAGGCAAGACAAGAAAGAGAACAAAGCAGTTAATCAGATAAGAAAATGATAGGAAATTAGATTGCTAAATTTTCAAAAATGCTGGTATAAGTTGCTTTCTGCATTGAGATCAGTTGTGGATTTCTGTGCTGATCGAGTGGCAAGGGCGACACTTATCCATATGTATACAAGGCTAGGTTCTTAGAAAGCAGTTGAGAACTATACAGGTTGATGAATGTGGGAGTAGCAGCTTCTCCTGTAGGATCCATTTCTAGAGTACTATGACATAATTTCTTTCAACTTCAGTAGGCCATTAGTTTGCCCCAATATATAAAAGCAAACCGTTGTATACATATATATTTGTGCCAATATACATATAAGATACAACTTACTAATAAACAACTTATATATCACATACATACACGTACCCATACCCATCGATATACATATATGTTGCTTTGCTAGTAACGGTGATTAGACTTGATGCCTGGATAGGATTGTTGATTGTTTTTCTCCCTTGTCAGCTTGCATAGTAACTTTGGTATTGTGGAACCTAGTCCTCAAGAAGGAGGCTTTCAAGTTAGCAGCTCAATCTCTCTCACGTCCAAAGTATCTTCAGCAAAAAGTATCATTACTTTCAAGTTTTGGGATGCAAGCAAAACTGGCAGCATTAACTATGTTTTTAAAAAATGTCTTGTACTCCACTGACCAACAACTGACAAGGAGAGAGCTTTAATTTACCTTGCATTGGGGTTTTTGTGTTAAATAGTGTATGGTTCCTGTGTAGATCATTGTCAGCCCAAGTACTCTAACTTCATTTAAGTTATTTATATATGTCTACAAATACACACAATATATATATATATATATATATATATATATTGATGCATATAATACATAGACATTAAAGTAAACAAAGTATATTTCCCTATGTCCTTTTTACACATTATTCCTGGAGTCCATAAAGCATTGGGAACATGACAAAAATATGTAATTGTCAGAATAAGGATATATCCTTTTAGAGAGTTTATTTATATATCAAATGGTAGATGCAACCATGAAACTTCAAAAATAAGGTCATCTAAACTATGCATTAACAATGACCATGCCAGTGGACATGTCAAAACATGAAAAATAAGGTACCACCCCTAGGTGAGGAGCTATTGCAGCTAGAGGTTGCTAAGAGAGAAAAAAATCAATCATCTCCAGGTAATCCCCTAACAGGTTACCTATTCCCAAAGTGCTCAGCCCTCAATACACACGCATGTGAGTAACACCAAGTGGACTTAGCAGACTTGTGTGTGTGTGTGTGTGTGTGTGTGTGTGTGTGATAAGAGGAGGGGCACAGGAGGAGTTGGAAAGAGGAGAGTATAGAGCAGACATCATATAAATATAATACTCCAGTGTGAAATTTTCAAATGTCACAGGCTATATTTTCAATCATGTAAATTTCTTTTTCTGTGATTTACACGTGTTTGAATCACATAAAACATCACGACGCTGAATAATGATGTAGAACCCCTGAAAATTCTGTCAATGATAAGTTCCATTATATCAAATTTCATGTCAAAATACACCAGAAAAGATATTTGGCTTATGTGTGGCATATGGAAAAGTGTTTTTTTGGTTTTTTTTTTTTGTTTGTTTGTTTGTTTAGCAATTTCTACCAAAAACAAGCAAAACAAAACAAAACAAACCCCAGGAATTATTTAAGGGCTAAAACTATCTGCAATCTAGACTATATTAAAATTGCCTTTATACATAAGTTTAGGTAGTAGATTTATCTATTTTTTAGAGTTAATAATGTAGCAATTACCTGGTTCATGATAATGTTAATACCAATCTCTTCCTAGAAAAATGATTAAAAATATTTAATAACATATCCACTGAAAAATGAGAATTTAGGAGACAGATTTCTGATTAATTGAAAACACTAAAGGTGTTACATATTTGACAATGCTATCATGAATGCAAGTTATTCGGAAAAGTCCCCAGTTCTTATGCCATTTAGAGAAAAAAAAATAACAGATGAAAAATTGCTATTTATATAGTCTGTGCGTTTATCTCTTCCTAACATATGTCCTTACACTGAGTTAATGAAATTATTCAGTATTTTGAATGAATATACAGAAGATATTGTTATTTAATTTATACATACTTGCGGGCTAGACTAATGGGTGATTGTGAATATTACAAGCCAGAATGAAATTTCTAGCCAAAGAACATAAGATAGATAACTGAAGGCCACCTTTGAGTAAAAGAAAACTTGGTAAACAAAGAAGTATTTAATAATTTATTAATCATTAAATATTACTGACTTAATATATGTCAGTAGCACTGTGAAGTTTCCAGAAATGGTGCCTAAATATTTGGCAAGATTTCTCTTCCCTGTCCTAACTACTTAGGAGAGTTTCTATGAGGCCATACTTGGTATATTTGCTTTTCTTTTTATTTTCTTTTAATTAATTAATTTATTTTTTACACTCCATATTTTATTCCATGCCACCATTTACCCTCCGACTGTCTCACATCCTGTACCTCCTCCCCATCACCCTGTTTGTGCATGGATGTCTCCACTCCCCACCCTACCTGACCTCTAAACTCCCTGGGGCCTCCAGTCTCTTGAGAGCTAGGTGCATCATCTCTGAATGAATACAGATCCAGCAGTGATCTACTGTATTTGTGTTGGGGGTCTCATATCAGCTGGTGTATGCTGACTGTGTGGTGGGCCAGTGTTTGAGAGATATTGGAGGTCCAGATTAATTGAGACTGCTGGTCCTCCTACAGGATCGCCCTTCTCAGTTTCTTTCAGCCTTCCCTAATTCAATAACAGGGGAATTCTCCCAACAACAGCCGTGCTTCTGTCCATTGGTTGGGTGCAAATATCTGCATCTGATTCTTTCAGCTGCTTGTTGGGTGTTCTGGAGTGCGGTCATGCTAGGTCCCTTTTTATGAGTGCTCCATAGCCTCAGTAATAGTGCCAAGTCTTAAGACCTCCCCTTGAGCTGGATCCCACTTTGGGCCTGTCACTGCTGGACCTTCTTTTCTGCAGGATCCTCAAATTTCCATCCCTGTAATTCTTTCAGACAGAAACAATTATGGGTCAGAGTTGTGACTATGGGATGGCCCTTCTCACCCTCATACGCTGACTTCCTGCTGGAGGTAGGCTCTATAAGTTCCCTCTCCCTACTATAGTGGACTTCATCTAAAGTCCCTCCCTTTGAATCCTGACAGTGTCTCACCTCTCAGGTCTCTGGTGCATTCTGGAGGGTCCCCACAACTTCCTATATCCCAAGGTTGCTTGTTTCCACTCTTTCTGCTGACCCTCAGGGCTTCAGTCCTTTTTCCTTAACCAATACCAGATCAGGTTCTCCTCTTGCCTCCACTCCCTCCCACCCCATCCACTTTCCCTCCCACATCACTCCCTCCCACCCCACTTGTGTTTGCTTTCATCTCTCACAAGTGGGACTGAGGTCTCTTCACTTGAGCCCTTCAGCTTTTTGACCTTTTTGAGTTCTGAGTTCACAATAACTTGGGTATTCTGAATTTATTTATTTATTTATATATTTATTTATTTATTTATTTATTTATTTATTTATTTATGGCTAACATCCACTTATTAGTGAGTACATACCATGCATGTCCTTTTGGGTTTGAGTTACCTCTCTCAGGATGATATTATTTAGTTCCATACATTTCCCAGAAAAATTCAGGATATCCTCCTTCTTAATACCTGAATAGTAGTCTACTATGTAAATGAACCACATTTTCTGTACCCATTCTTCTGTTGTGGGTCATCTGGGTTGTTTCCAGCTTCCGGCTATCAACCAAAGGCTGCTATGAACATAGTGGAACGTGTGCCCCTGAGGCATAGTGAGCATCTTTTGGGTATATTCCCAAGACAGGTATAGCTGAATCTTCAGGTAGATCTATTTCCAATTTTCCGAGGAACCTCCAGATTGATTTCCAGAGTGGTTGTATCAGTTTGCAATTCCACCAGCAATGGAGGAGTGTTCCCCTTTCTCCACATCCTCTCCAACATTTGTTGTCACCTGAGGTTTTGATCTTAGCCATTCTGACTGGTGTAAAGTGGAATCTCGGTTGTTTTGATTTGCATTTCTCTGACCACTAAGAACTTTGAACATTTCTTTAGGTGCTTCTCAGCCATTCAAGATTCCTCAGTTGTGAAATCTCTGTTCAGTTCTATACGCCATTTTTTGATTGAGTTGTTGGGTTTTTTTCTTTTTTTGGTGATTAGCTCCTTGAGTTCTTTATATATTTTGGATATTAGCCCTCTATCAGATGTGGGGTTAATGCAGATCTTCTCCCAATCTGTAGGTTGCTGGTTTGTCTTATTGACTATGTTTTTTGCCTTACAGAAACTTTCCAGTTTCATGAGGTTCCATTTATCACTTCTTGATCTTAGAGCGTGAGCCATTGAAGTTGTCCTTAGGAAATTTCCCCTGTGCCAATAAGTTGAAGGCTCTTTCCCACTCTCTCTTCTATTAGATTCATTGTATCTGGTTTTATGTTGAGGTCCTTAATCCACTTTGCTTTGCTTTGTGCAAGGTGACAAATATGGGTCTATTTTCATTTTTCTATATATAGACAACCAGTTAGACCAGTACCATTTATTGAAGCTACTTTCTTTTTTTCCATTGTATATTTTTAGCTTCTTTGTCAAAGATCAAGTGTCTGTAAGTGTGTGGTTTTTATTTCTGGGTCTTCAGTTCTATTCCATTGATCAACGTGTCTGTCCCTATACCAATACCATGCAGTTTTTATCACCATTGCTCCTTAGTAAGGGATGTTGATTTCCCCCAGTCATTCTTTTATTGTTAAGAATTCTTTACACTAGTCTGGGTTTTTGCCTTTCCAGATGAAGCCATAATTACTTTGATACCTAAACCAAACAAGGACACAACCAAGAAAGAGAACTTTAGACCAATCTCACTTATGAATATCGATGCTATAATACTCAATAAAATTCTTACAAACCAAATCCAAGAACACATCATTCAGTAAGATCAAGTAGGCCTCATCCTGGAATGCAGCGTTGGTTTAATATACAAAATCCATTAACATAATCCACTATATAAACAAACTCAAAGAAAAAAAATCACATGATCATCTCCTTAGATGCAGAACAAGCATTTCACAAAATACAGCACCCCACCATGATAAAAGTATTGGAGAGATCAAGAATTCAAGGCCCATACCTAAACATAATAAAAGCAATTTACTGCAAACCAACAGTCAATACCAAATTAAATGGAGACATACTTGTAACAATCCCACTGAAATCAGGGACAAGACAAGGATGACTACTCTTATCATATCTAGTCAATACAGTACTCGAAATACTAGAACAATAAAACAACAAAAAGGGATTGGGGGATACGAAGTGGCAAATAAGAAATAAAGGTATCAGTATTTGCAGATATGATAGTATAAATAAGTGACCCCCAAAATTCTACCAGGGAACTTCTCCAGCTCATTTAGCAAAGTGGTCAGTTATAAAATTAACTCAAAGAAATTTTTAGACTTCCTTTACAGAAAAGATAAACAGGTTGAGAAAGAAATTAGAAAAACAATTCCCTTCACAATAGCCACAAAACACACAAAGTATCTTGGGATAACTTTAACCAAACAAGTGAAAGACCTTTATGATAATAACTTCAAATCTCTCAAGAAAGAAAGCTAAGAAGATCTCAGAAACTTGAGAAATCTCCTACGCTCATAGAGTGGCAGAATTAACATATTAAAAATGGCCATCCTACCAAAGGCAATCTGTAGGTTCAGTGCAATCCCCATCAAAATTCCAGCACAATTCTTCAAAGACATGGAAAGAGAAGTTCTCAAATTTATTAATTATACTTTCTTAATTGAGTATATTTTTATGTATTCCTTGAAATTTCCATATATTTACAATGTATTTTGATCCCTGCATCATCCTTTGGAATGTCTATCCTATATCCTCTCATCTTCAGGTTTTTCCTTTCTTTTGTTTTCAAAAGATCCCTTAATCCTTACTATACTAGCATTTCCTCCTGAATTTGGTGCACAGTAGCAAACTTAGTGAGAACTTGCTAATTATTATAACACGCTCCACAGATTCCAATATGATGTTTACTCATCATATTTCCTTTGTGATTACAGCATAAATCATAGACATTATATTTTATTATGAAATATTGGTTCAAAATTAAATAGGAAGGAATAAATAATCTTTGTCTCAAAATATTATTATGACAAATGTATGTAGCACATGTAAAATAGTACAATGACCAGAAATTATACACTTTTCTCAGCAGCTCCTCAGTGATTACTATTAGTAATTATACAGAATTACATATACAGTTTATTCTAAGTATATTACACTAAGTATGAATTAATTTCTTGTTTACAAGTAATAGTTGAGATCAAAGAAAAGCAAAGCAGGCTAATACCTGTGACTGTGGATGAAATTAAGTATTAATCATATTTTATGTTTAGAATAAGGGCCCATTACTATTCTCATACAAATAATTCCACTAGCATTTTATACTGTGAAAGTAGATGTTTATGATTTCAGAACACTCCGAGCATAAACACAGTGTTTAGAGCCATGCACAGAATAGAACATGATATTGAAATATTGTTTTAATATGTTCCCAATACTTAGAAATTTATTCTAAGCTCCTGGTTGAATGCCTGTCTATATACCTATTGTGTACTGTGTGAGTTTGCTTTCTAGCAACACACACACACACACACATACACACACATACACACACATACACACACATATACACACACACACATGCACATACACACACATACACACACACACACACACACACACATGAATGGAAAACACCACAAGTTTATTCTTTATGGAAAAATGCCCTGTGATTGAAACATCTTTTCCAGAATTTACTGGAATTTTATTCTCCCTAAATTATTCCTATTTGCTTGGAGGTTATAATATTTACTCAAGTAATTGCTATATTATATTTTGATAAAAGAGGTATATTAGAAAGTTGAAAAAGAAATAGCATTAATGTCATTAATTCAACATTAAACATGTTAGTACACAGAACTATACACAATACAGCAGTATAGTTACCTATCACCACACAATTAACATTTATGCAATGGTCAAAAAGTGTTAACTCTGCAGAGAAATGAAGTGTAATAATTATTTATGTGATGTTTCTCAAGTTACTAATTTTTATTGGCACAATCAACTTAAAGTATTCAAATGGCAAATACCATTTTCTCAATGACAATAAATCATATATGTGCTAAAAGCTGAGCATGTTTGTACTGAAACAGCATTTGTTTATGTACACATCTCTGTGACTAAGGGTTGTTATGAGATGTGATGTAAGGATTATAATGAGAGAAATGAATCCACAAGGACTGCATTTTTGTAAATGTGGATACCTGACTTATACTGAGTGCTTTGAAACTATCTTCAATGAACATGTTCTGTTATTACTCAGAATATTGTTACTCTATGGTCTTGAACTTTGCAGCTTCTTAATAGTAATATTATTTGTATGCCGGGCATGGTGGCGCACGCCTTTAATCCCAGCACTCAGGAGGCAGAGGCAGGCGGATTTCTGAGTTCGAGGCCAGCCTGGTCTACAAAGTGAGTGCCAGGACAGCCAGGACTACACAGAGAAACCCTGTCTCGAAAAACCAAAAAAAAAAAAAAATAGTAATATTATTTGTAAAACCAGAGCTCTGCAATTCAAGCTATACTGAATGAGAAAGTGCTGGAGGACCTGACAATAAAAGGACTGAATAGTATTCCATTGTGTAAATGTACCAATATTTTCTGTATCCATTCCTCTGTTGAGGGACATCTGGGTTCTTTCCAGCTTCTGGCTATTATAAATAAGGTTGCTATGGACATTGTGGAGCATGTGTCCTTATTACCAGTTGGAACATCTTCTGGGTATATATGCCCAGGAGTGGTATTGCTGGATCCTCTGGTAGTACTATGTTCAATTTTCTGAGAAACTGCCAGACTGATTTCCAGAGTGGTTGTACCAGTTTGCAATCCCACCAACAATGAAGGAGTGTTGTTCTTTCTCCACATCTTTGCCAGCATCTTCTGTCACCTATGTTTTTTATCTTGGCCATTCTGACTGATGTGGGGTGAAATCTCAGCTTAGGATTATTTTGATTTGCATTTCCCCGAGGACTAAGGATGTTGAACATTTCTTTAGGTGCTTCTCAGCCATTCGGTATTCCTCAGTTGAGAATTCTTTGTTTAGCTATTTTTCCCATTTTTAATAGGGTTATTTGGTTCCCTGGAGTCTAACTTCTTGTGTTCTTTGTATATATTGGTCATTAGTCCTCCATCAGATGTAGGATTGATAAAGATCTTTTCCCAATCTGTTGATTGCTGTTTTATCTTATTGACAGTGTCCTTTGATTACAGAAGCTTTACTGTTTTCTGAGGTCCCTTTTGTCAATTCTTTATCTTAGAGCATAAGCCATTGGTGTTCTGTTCAGAAACTGTTCCCCTGTGTGTTCAAGACTTTTCCCAACTTTCTCTTCTATTAGATTCAGTGTATCTGGATTTATGTGGAGGTCCTTGATCCACTTGGACTTGAACTTTGTACAAGGAGATAAGAATGGATCAATTTGTATTGTTCTACATGTTGACCTCAAATGGATATAGAAAATGTGGTTCATTTACACAATGGAAAACTACTCCGCTATTAAAAACAATGACTTCATGAAATTTAGAGGCAAATGTATGGAATTTGAGAATATCATCCTGAGTGAGGTAACTCAGTCACAAAAGAACACATATTGTATGTACTCACAGATTAGTGTATATTAGCCCAAAGGTTTAGAACACCCAAGATTCAATTCACAGACAATATGAAGCCTAAGAAGAAGGAAGACCAAAATGTGAATGCTTCAGTTCTTCTTAGAAGGGTGAACTAAATATTCATGGGAGGCAATATGGAGACAAAGGGTGGAGCAAAGACTGATGGAAAGGCCATCCAGAGTCTGCCCCACGTGAGGATTCATCCCACCAACAGCCACCAAACCTGGGTGCTATTGTGGATGCTGGGAAGTGCTTGCTGATGGGAGCCTGATATGGCTGTCTCCTGAGAGGCTCTGCCAGAGCCTGAAGAATACAGAGGCAGATGCTTGCAGCCAACCATTGGACTGAGTGTGTGTGTGTGTTGGTGGGGGGGAGGTGGAGCCCTGATGGAGGAGTTGGAAAAGGGACTAAAGGAGCTGAGGGGGTTTTCAGCCCCATGGAGGGAGCAACAGTGTCAACGGGCCAGACCCCCAGGAGCTCCCAGGTACTGGATCACCAACCAAAGAGTACACATGGAGGAATCCATGGTGCTGGCTGCATATGTGGCAGAGGATGGCCTTGTTGGACATCAGTGGGAGGCAAGGCCCTTGGGCCTGAGGATGTTCAATGCCCCACTGTAGGAAAATGACAGGGTGGGAAGATGGGAGTAAGTGGGTGGGTGGGTGTTTGGGTGGGGGAGAACCTTCATAGAGGCAAGTAGAGGGGCGATGGGATGGGGGTTTCCAAAAGGGATTGAAATGTTAATAAAGTATCCAAGTATTTTTAAAAAAGATATTGAGAAAAAAGAAAAGACTGAGCAGATGGTGATTTGTGCCATTGCCATGAGCCTTGATTTAACGCGGATATCTGTTGAAATAGAAAATCCACAGTGCTCATGGCAGGCCAAGCTAACTTCCTCACTCTTCAACCTGAGGTCAAGCTTAGTGATTCTAGGATTTTTGTGAGAACAGAATCCGTGTCAAAAGATGGACTATTCTGTGGTAACAATGATACAACACTTACAAGGCCCGTCTTTTTAGAGTTTGGAGGATTTCAAAATCTTATCACTCTGTTCCCATTTGGAATGTGGTGTGTTCTCTCTCATTTTCACTTGAAATTGGAGCCAGAACAGGTTGGGAGGGAGAAATAAATAATGTGTTATGTAATCAATCATATTTGGTGCACATTTTGAAATAGAAATTGTGTGTATTTAATCTTGATATTTAAGATGTTTTTGGTGCTTGAATCCATTCACCTTTTATAACATTTTAAAATTGACAAGCCCCTGCCCCAACCCCCCCAAAATCCTATCTCATCACCAAATGTGTTAATGCAAGAGCGTTAACCTATTTTGAGAATTGTTTTAGCAGCACTTTTAAAGAACGTGGGTTAAAACTTTAAAAAGCCTTGTATAGTGGTTAAGTGTAATTGAATGTGGGTTGGGTGTTTCCTTATCTTGGAATGTAGCTCAGGTTCCAAACTGAGAGGACAATATGTATTTGACTCACATTTCTAGAGAGCTTTTGAGAGAAGTCTGAGGTACAACTCTTCCAGTATGAAGAACCTTAACTACCATGTCTAAATAAAGATGACAAGGGACAGGGACATATAGCCCTTTAGTTGCTGTTATGTAGGTAAGCAGGCAGGCAATGATTAATCTCTTCTCAAAGGAAAACAAATACAGGCTGAGAAGAATTTGTGAGGATTGTAGAACACTGCAGTAGAATTTCCTCATTCTGATGTCTACTTGTACAACTACTGTGCTGTCAGGGAGGTATAGCATTAGAGAAATCTGCATACCCCTTATTTGGTTGTGAGTCTCCTAGAAATTCATTGGCCACATGGTGCACTTACAAAACGTGAGCCTGTATATGGGACAAAGCTCCTTACATGTATATTTTAATTTCATAGCAGGAATAACTGGCTTCCATAGTACAAAAATGGGAGGGCTTGAATCCAGTGTTTACTTCATGGGCACCAGCAGCTGATTATGTCCAGGGAGGAAATGCTTGTTTGCCTCCATCACCTCCCCAACCCAATGCCTAAAATGCTAGCCTTAGGAAGACCAGGAAAGGCAGGTCTATCCACCAACTCCAGCCAGAGCCTTTTGTACTTCCTTTCCTGATATTCATCAATAAGGCATAATAGGCGCTGGATTCAGCATTCAAAAGAGACCTAAAGTGGCTGCTGATCTGTGAACATAATTAAGATATCACTACAGGGACTTTACTGAGTATTGTGCCTGATACAATATGTTGGAACTTTTATTAGAAAACTAAAGATGATCAAGTTTTACCTTGAGTTTCTTCAGTAACCTGAGTGCTTTGTGAAAGCAACTAGTATATATTATAGAACACAGAAAGCCTTTGAAGTTTAATGTCTATTTCCCTTAGATCCAATTTCTATTTCATACTAGCTAGGAGAACTTAAGCAAGTAATTTATTCAATAATAGCTACCTTTAGTTGCTTATGGGTAACGTGTGTGTGTGTGTGCGTGCGTGTGTGTGTGTGTGTGTGTGTGTGTGTGTGTGTGTGTGTGTCTGTATGTGTGTCATCCATAAATATCAGATTTTCCCATTATGTCCACAAAGGATTATTGAAAAGAAAATTGAACAGTAGTTTTTATAATTTCATTTCTGACCAGAAGTGGGAATATAAAAAGTGTCTCAAAAACAATTAAATAGTTCCTCTCTGCTTGTACTATTAATAGGCTCATATATCTGCTTTAACCAGAGAGGTTTTGTTAATGTCTCATAGCACCCAACATACAGATTAATCTTGTTTACTTTCTATCAGCACATTCCTAGTGAAGTTTTGCATCTAGAATACTTTTGTAAATTTATTCTATGCATTTTGGGGAAGGGGAAGTACTGGGATTAAAGTTATATATAACCTAATTTACATAAATAGATTTCAACATTTCTCTGTGACACCAAAATGAGTACTGCCTAGCTTTACTGTGTATAGTATACAAAGTTCATTGGATTTAAGACCCAAATCCTTTATATAAAGTACACATATGTAATTTATCTGCTATATGTATGACTATTTATAGTTACACATCAAATAGCTATAACATTTAAGAAGGTGACAATGTTAAATCTTACTTGAAAATATGGACACAAACAAACACAGAAAACCTTTCAGACAATTCTTCAGTTTGGGAGCGTGAGAGTTCATTGTGTCACCTTACTATGGCATCCAGGTGACCGTCCATGCAGGTGTGAGGCATGGCTACCACAGGGGGCGTACATGCTCATGCTCAGCTTTAAGAGCACAGGTAGCCAGGAAGGACAGGATGGAGTCAGGCTCACTAGAGGGAAACAATAAGCGCTAATACATTTAAATTAAGTCAGTAGAGTTTTAACTTACTAGAAAGAAAATAAAAGTCCCCTGAGCCCTTCTTATTGTCTGGCTTAAGCACCTGTGGAAAATAGTGAAAATGCCAAGAATTGGGTAATTTTAATAGGATCAGCTAATCAAAACTTTTAATTGTAGATTTTGGTTTTCATAGATATACCAAGGAAAAAAAAGTGTGTATACGTGTGTGTGTGTGTGTGTGTCTGTGTGTGTCTTCCATTTGTTGCAGTATAATCATTAGTATAAATTGTATAAATTCATACTGTTTGTTTTGTTTTGATATGTTTTTATTTGTTTTGTTTTTGAAATTTGGTTTCTCTGTGTGGCCCTGGCTGTCCTCTGTAGCCCTGGCTGTCCTGGAATGCAGAGATCTGCTTGCCTCTGCTTCCCAAGTGCTGGAATTAGAAGTATCTGCCACCATGTCCAGTTTAATTTCACACATATTTATTGCCAAATATACTTATCTTTTATAATTATTGGTTTAAATGATTTTTTCATACAGCATATTTTGATCACATTCTTTCCTAACCACAACTTCCAGGTTTTATGTAACTCCCTAGCTACACAAACTCATGTGTTCAAAAGGAAAAAAATAAAGCAATACAATTTGCAAAACACAAGAAAATCAAGAAGAGGGAAGACTAATGGGTGGATACTTCATTCCTCCTTAGAATAGGGAACAAAATACCCATGAAAGGAGTTACAGAGACAGTTTGAAGCTAAGACAAAAGGATGGACTATCCAGAGACTACCCTACCCGGGGATCCATCCCATAATCAGCCACCAAACCCAGACACTATTGCATATGCCAGAAAGATTTTGCTGAAGGGACCCTGTTATAGCTGTCTCGTCTGAGGCTATGCCAGTGCCTGGCAAATACAGAAGTGGATGCTCACAGTCATCTTGTGTAAGATGGAACACAGGGCCCCCTATGGAGAAGCTAGAGAAAGCACCCAAGGAGCTGAAGGGGTCTGCAACCCTATAGGTGGAACAACAATATGAACTAACCAGTACCCCCAGAGCTCGTGTCTCTAGCTGCCTATGTAGTAGAAGATAGCCTAGTCGGCCATCACTGGGATGAGAGGCCCCTTGGTATTGCAAACTTTATATGCCCCAGTACAGGGGAATGCCAGGGCCAAGAAGCCCTGGAAGTGGGTGGGTAGGGGAGCAGGGCAGATGGAGGGTATAGGGAACTTTTGGATAGCATTTGAAATGTATATAAAGAAAATATCTAATTAAAAAAAAGAAATTCCTAAAAAGTTTTTGTTGTTGGTGTTGGTGTTTTACCTAAGGGAGATTTTCTATAAGTTATTTAAAATAACAATAATAAAAGTATTTTATAGAAATAATTCACATATAATAGAATTCTTGCAAATAATGCAGCTTAGTAAAATAATATGATTTTACAAATAAAGATTATATTCACAGTCCATTGGTTACCATATTCAAATTGTGAATGTTCTTGTACTTCCTGAAAGAAACCCCTCCTTTCTTCCCTAAGTGGCCAAGTATTCCTTTACTTTTCTCTAGATCAGTTATTCAAACACAGTCATGCAGTCATTGCTTCTTTAACAGGCATTTTACCTGAACAGTATTCTCTTGGTCCACCAATGCTGTGCCGTGTATCAAGATGCTACATGCTATTCTGTTATATGAATGTAGTACAATTATTTACTCTCCATGGGCATTTTCGTTGACCCATAAAGGATATTCATTTAAACTTTCATTATGTATGTGCACAGTGTTAGCTAGTTTAAGTTTGATTTTCATACACATGAAAAGGTACCTTAAAATGATCAGAGTCATATCTCTTTTTGTAGTTTTCCATTTAATCGTCGCCATCATTCTGAGTTTACAATTCACCTCTGGGGTTATTGGAAAGAGAACTATTTATTGCCACCTCCTCACATATTTTATCTCCCTCCATGTTCATAGCACTGCCACATGCATTTTAGATAAGATGATTTTCCCTATTATATCAAGTTGTTCATCTCTACTCAAGGTCACATACTGTATTAGTGACAAATATCTATTCATTGCAACTGTCTAATCATGATCTCAGTGTACTTGAGCTCGCACTGTCCCTCTGCCATTTACTCATAAGGGACTCCACTGAGGTTCTTTCTAAGTTTCACTTGACTGGGGTTTCTATGACATTGGTATCAAACCTAACCCATATATGAGGCTATTGTTTCATATACATGAGATAGCTCATATGAGGTTTTGCACATTTTTATCATCATATTTTATGATGCTTTTGTGATAATCCAGAAATTCTTGATATAGAGACTATATTTATGTAATTGTCTTACCATTTGAATATTTTTGTTCAAAGTGTATCTAATTTCACACATACTTGTTGGCCAAAAATAATCCAAATGCCACAGTCTACTCACATATATGAAGTTACACACATCCATATGCACAAATGGGCCGAGAATATATACCCAAGCAAATGACAAGCCATATCCAGACAAGTTTATATACATGCACACATACTAAAATATCAATTCACTTAACACTTTTCATTTTTCAGACACCCTCTAAAGGTTGATGTTCCCACTGTACCAGGGAGCAGCACATTACTTGTATGAGCTCATGGCATTGAACAACTTAGAAAGCTTTAACCCATAACAATGGGAGCTAAACCCTTTGTATCTTTTTTTATTATTATTATACATCACACACATACACATGCACATGCACATATACATATACACATGCACACACATTGTATTTTAAATCAATGAACACCTCTCAAAAATTGAATGCTGGTTTTTAAAATTAGCTTCATAGCATGAGCATTTTATGTTCTTGTAGTTCATATGAACATAAAGATTGACTGTTATAAATCTGTGGCATTGGAATTACTCCAGTGTCTTTTAGATGAAAAGTTACAAAGTCTGTCACAAGGATTTTAATATGTGAAAACATGCTTTCTGGGATATTTCACACACTGTTAGCTTTTCCAGGTTTGTATGAAGTCACATTTTTTTAAAACCTGGAAAACTCTCCTAATCACTGCTGCTAGAATTAAGAAAAATAATTTAACGTGATGATAGCACTGAAATTCTTTTAGCTCTGAAGATGGAAAATAACAAAGACTAGGATGGTGAAAAGGGCAATTGATTTCCTTAGCTATTGCTTTCATAGAACACAATGCCAGGCTCTAACATCAATAGGGCATACAGAAATCTTTTCTTTCATCCACAAATTAAATTAAAGCATACTTAATCATTCCAAAAGTATGAAATTGGACTTGCACAACATAGCTACACCACTTGTGAAGTTGTGCATCTGTGAATCAAAGATACTAGGAAAATAAGAATAAGCCCTTGAAAATAGACAATTAGGACATTTTGGCTAATGGTGAAATTCAAGACTGAATAGTGAAATCTTGATTGGTTTAAAATTATTCAAATTCTTCCAGCATCAACACTGATAAAAAAAAAATCTGGAGTCCTGTCCTAACAGATGGCACATTCCATAACAGGGGTGCTGACCATGAAGTATAGAGCTTAGATGTTCATCAAAGTCTTTATATTTTCTACACTAGATTGTGACAAAAAAGTTCAATGAGTTTAGTTTGCTGTTGTTCCCTTTGTAAACTTGAGGAAAAATGACTGATTACTCCTTTGATTTCAGTCTAGAGATACCAGGTTTTCCATCTTTGACCCCGAAACCTCAATTATGGCTTGCATTCAGTTGTCACAAGGCAGACAAGGGGTGTGTTAATGCTTCCCTGCACTGTGACCTTGGTTCTTCAGGTCCTGCAGGGTTCTGCTGTCCACCACATCCTTCAGGGCTTCAGGGACTCCTTCCTGCCATTTTATGGGCTGCCCTCTGGGATTTTGGATTTCTTTTCCCATTGTCAGGTAGTTATTTTTAATCTTCTAGCCTGCATTCTTTCCACTGTTGACTTTTTCTAATGCCCTCTCATACTGAGTTCTACAAAATCTAAGCCAAACAAACCAAAACAGAATGATCAGGTTCACTCAGGTTTATGCTTTGTGAACACTCACACATCTTGTCCTCTTTTACACCTGAAGATGTTCTATTAGCTTTCACCATTATGCTTTCAAGGTCGGTCACACTTAATATTTCCTGATACCAACCTACTGTTACATAGATATATTTTTTTTAAAAAAATCCTTGTATTCATATCCAAGTTTCCCTCTTCATAAAACTTTACAATAAAAATAACAAAAGTTCCAGTGGCTTGAATCTGAAAGCCTTTAGGTCCTCTTATTTCTTAAAAACAACAGTTATCACATTGACCAAGTTCAATGCCAACTTACTTTTTCAATTCCAATTATAGCTTCTGTTTGTGACAATCAACTGTCCTTAACTGCAAGCTTTTTTTGTATTGTCCTTTACATTATTGAGAGAATGCTATTTTAGGAAGTGAGTATATGTTTTCCCTTTGAATTTATGATGTCTTCAAGCCTGAAACAGGGAAAGCATTGGGCTTATAGTTTTTTCAGATAAATAATTAATAAAGTAAGAAACATCTGGTTCATAGATATTATGAGCTGAAGATTATTGCCCAAAGGATAAAACAGTGTACTAAGAACAAGAGATGGCTGCCCTTCAGAGGAGTTACCAGAGGAGACACAGCCAAAAATCTTGATGTCGTTCCTAGGAGACCCTAAGCTAGCATTTCTCAGTTAAGCACTGTTCACTCAGTGATCCAAACAAATTGTGAGAAAAATGCATATCTATTATTTGAGTGTTGAGTGTTGAGTGTGTGTGTGTGTGTGTGTGTGTGAACATTCATGTGTATGGGTGAATGTGTTTGTATATGTGAGGGTCAGAGGTCAACATTAAATGCCATTCTCAGGGTATAATTCATCTTACAGTTTTTGAGACAGGTTTTATTGTGTCCCAGAAGGTTGTTAAGTAGTCCAGGCTTGCTAGCTAATGCGATCCAGCTGTCTCTGCCTCCCCAGCCTGATATTGCTAGCCTTTTGCTATATCTGGTTCATTTATGTGGTTATGTTAAACTCAAGTCCTCATCCTTGATAAACAAGCACTTTCCAGAGAGTGCTATCACTTCATACTACACATATTATCGCTTTAAGCCACTTTATTTTCAGTAGTTTGTTACACAGCAATAAATAAGTAATAAATGTTCCTTTTTAGTTAGACATGACACATTGTGAACTCAAAGGTGTACCATGTGAGGACAAAGCTCTACAATTAAATTTAGAGCAGTAGTAATGCATTATTGTGTAATTTAATGCAATTGAAAGCATGCTAAATCCTTGCCCTTTGGGATACTATAAGTAATACTTAAAGATAAGTGCATCTATCTCTGAGTCCCAACAATACTATTGTATTTAGACATCATTGACTACTCTCCAGTTTAGTGGTGTGACTTTGGGTCTCAGTGCCAGTGTTCTTTCAAATCTATATATGGTTCTGTTGTGTATCCAAGGTCAAGAATCACCATAGTACCACATGATTAGATTTTTAATGTGTCCATTGGATTCCTTGTGTCGGTGATCATACTTTTTTTCAAATTTTTTTTTAATTAGGTATTTTCCTCATTTATATTTCCAATGCTATCCCAAAAGTCCCCCATACCCACCCCCCCCCCACTCCCCTACCCACCCACTCCCCCTTTTTGGCCCTGGCATTCCCCTGTACTGGGGCATGTAAAGTTTGCATGTCCAATGGGCCTCTCTTGTATTTCTTTAAGGGAGTTATTAATTAATGGCCTTCTTAAAATCTTCTATCATCATCATGAGAAGTGACTTTAGATCCATATCTCGCTTTTCAGGTGTGACAGTGCATCCAAGACTTGCTGTGGTGGGTGAATTGGGTTTTGATGATGCCAAGTAATCTTGGTTTCTGTTGCTTCTGTTCAATGTTTGCCTCCCACCATGTGATTATCTCAAGTGCTCCCTGCCCTTGCTATATCTGATTGGTGCCTGACTTTCCTGTAATCCCCGTTGAGTCAGAACTCAGAGTCTAGCTTTCTCTGTGATCCTGTGATTCTGCAATCCTCTGATCCTGAGATTCTGTTTGTGTCAGAGTTCTTAGCAGTCAAGCTTCCTCCGTGACTCTGAGTTGCTGGTGTGACCAAGATCCTGGGTGTGTTAGAACACCTGGAAGTGTTACCTCCTCTTCGGACTGTGGGGCTGACTGTTGAGTTTGAAACCAAGGTAGACCAGCGCTGACCTGAAGGAACCTGAGCCACTGGTTTGGTGGGATTCCTGTGCCCCTGTTCCTGCTGGTCCCAGGCACTCCTGGTGGTGTTGGAACAGATGTTGTGTTCTACTCACCAGTGATCCTAAGATCCTGGGCATCCTAGTGCACCTGGGGAGTGGAGAGCCCTCTGGGTCTGTGGGCCTCTTCACTGAGTATGTGCCCAAGGGAGCTTGGCTTGCTTGTGATGGCCTGAAGGGGGCTCTAAGTCTTAACTCATAGGTCAGCTAGGAGGCCGGTCATAAGGACCAGACATTGAAATGCCAACCCCTTGGATCAAAAGAGGCTGACCAGGTGCTATCTGGGCATATAGGGTCCCTCCTGCCAACTGGTGAAACTTCTTACCAACCAATATGCTGGTAAGTGTTTGCAGGCTTCTGTATTCTGGGTAGCAGGAAGTGTAGAATCATGTGTTTAGTGTAGACAGAGGCCAGCTTCATGTGGTAGGCTGCAGCAACGTAGCTCAGATGGTAAAAGTCTGTGAGTCTTGCAGCTGCAGCGATGTTGTGTCAGCAGTGGGAATCCACATAGTGGATAATGGCATGTGTCAGCAGATGGAGTCCACATGTTGTAGCAGTGGCTGCAGGCAATGATGGTGGTGGCAGCCGTCCACATGGTGTTGGTTCTCCACAGGCAATGGTGGCTTACAGCTGCCTAGGCTCTACAGTTCCCCTGTGTAGCAATTCTTGAAGTCTTCCTCCCAAATGTTGTGATCACCATGCAGCTCCAGAAAGACTACACCAAGTCAAACAATTCCATGTGAGGTTTTTTGAGAGAGAAAAATGCAAAGTGGCAGTGGAAAGAGAATCAGGGTGGAGAGTGAGTGAGATCAGAGGGTCCTCCTTGATATATGGATGGTAACATAACCACAAGTTAAGGTAAGAGGTGAGCCAAGTGGATTCTGGGACTATGGTGGCTGTTGCCTTGGCAACAGGTATGTGGTTGCTCTGTTGCCTATGTGATGTCATGGGTTTCAGAAGTCTTGATACCAACAGTTCCTATAGCTCAAAGTGTATCATAAATGATGAGAATATGATTGCATGCTCTCTTGCCACTTTTGGAAAGAATTCATGCACAAATCTTTCATCAAATTAAATTCACTACATTACAGTAATAGTTTGAACCAGGACTCTTGAATAAAGACATAATATACTCATTATTTACTTGGTAATGTCTTCCAAAATGTGTGTGTGTGTGTGTGTGTGTAACAGAAAGCAGAGGTGAGACATTACTTGCACACACATTCACCTCATTACATTTGTATTATTTTCTATCTAAACCATAATCCTTTAGAGTTTCAGTCCAAGTTATATCTGACAGATAGATTCTATGAATGACGTATTTCTCTAAGAACTCAGTAAATTGGAGGCAGTCTAGTTTCAAAATAAGACTTCTAAAATACTAGTTTTATCAAGAATCTTTGGAGCCAACCTCAGATTGATGACATTACAATAAAACCTGAAGCCAGTGATAGATGTGTGAACCTTTGGATTATAATCTTTCCAAACATATTTTAACTAGAAGGAATTTGATTTTATTTCATCTAGCTAATGGGAAATAAAATTTGCTCACTATCTTTCTGTGACAAAGGATGCATTCAGGTGACAAGTGCTAATGGAATTGTGGCAACTGTTTCCAGCAGAGCACAGGAAGGAGTGATTATCCCCTCTAGTTGTGAGTGCAGTTCTCCGTGCTGTTGGCTTTGTTATGATGTATAGGAGCCAGCCATGCTGCTATTAAGCATTCCTGAGGACGTGTGAGCCATGTCCTATTCCCCAGTGATTCTGGGGACAAAAACAAGCCTATTTTCTGTGGTTATCTTCCTGTCATCTGAAATACAATGTAAATATTAATAACCAATCACTGGCCTAAGAGTATTCTTCAGAAAAAAAATCCCAAAGAACACAGGACCAAGTAATATTTAGCTGCAGGATATTACGTAAAGTATTTTATGATGAACCATACTAATGGATAGACTTAGTGTGACCTTTTAAAAATATTTTAATCAATTTAATGACATCCAGAATAATAAAATACTATTTTCCTGGTATTTACAGCTGCCATGAGTGACCGTTTTATTTGAAGCCAGTTGTCAGAAGAAACTTGGGTTTGTAACTGTATTTCAGTTGCTAGACCATTTGATTGCAAAGTCTGAATAAACTAGTGATGTTGGCTCTCACCTGTAATATGTGTACTCAATATATGTAACCAGGAAGATCAGAGGCACAGTGTTATCCACAGCCACATATTGGTTAAGATATGTACATATAAAATTTAGTCATTGAGTTGCCTTTTGAAGCCATAGTTATTTTTGAAGAATTACAATCTTTCCACTACATCATGAGCATCAAGAAGTGGGAGGAATTAGATGATATAATCAGAGATGGAAAAATAGAAATGAGGCCTTAATACTTTCTTCCTCGTGTGTGTGTGTGTGTGTGTGTGTGTGTGTGTGTGTGTGTGTTTCTTGATAGGTCAGCTATTTTGGTCCAAAATGACCAAACTAGATTTCATTATTTCAATGGTATTTTATTTTCCTACAATCCAAGGAGTTTACATGAATGAATATAGAAGATTATAGATTCTTCAATCTTTTGAACTTTTAAAAATACCTCTATCCTGAAGCTATGGCATTGAGATTGCCACTTGATGATAATATTTTCCCAAGGATACTCCCAATGCTTAAGAAATCAGTACTTATATACTGCAGATGGCTGCTACCATATGTAAGGTAGACTTGACATGAGCAGTGAATGTTATAGTATAGACACTGTCTCAAAAGTTCTAATGCAGATGGTTAACACACATACACACACATATAAACACACAAACACACACACACACACACACACTACAAGCCAAAGTTTGGCTCATATATGATTTTTATTGTACCTATTTCAAAATAAAAGCTACAAAACAAATATTGATAATAAAAGGATATGATTCTGTGCACATTCCTTTGAGGAAACTTGATTTTTTTCAAATGTAGATGAATTTAACATTTTTTTTTAAAAAAATATAGAATGTGAAAATGTAAAGTGTAGTTTCATGCCCAGCCTTTCAATAAGGAGTTAAAATGTCTTCATTTTCTTATGTTAGAGTCCACGAGCTAATGAGGGGTTTGTTTGGTGCCAAGCAGCTGTGATAGCATCATGTCTCTTTATTTATTGATGAGACTCTCGAGAATTGTGTTTGGAATAGAGAAAGAGCTCTGTTGGTGTCTGTCTTAGATGGGGGAAAATGCAAGGGACAAGAAGTGCCCTTCAAGAGAACTATTTTGAAGCTTTTTCTTGTCACTGAGGTCATCTTCAAAAGGAAGGCATGGAGGATGAAATGTTAGATCTAAATTAATGACAAAGTGAAACTTTTCAAACCCAAACTTTAGAACAGATAATATGAGAGGGGAAAATTTGCATCACTACAGTATGATTTACATAGACATCAAAAAGCATCCTCACATTTCAGATAAATTAAAGGAATCACTCTGCCTCATCACCTTTCTGTTCTGGAGAATAACCCAAATTTATCCATTTATGTTGGAATACTGAGTCTTAAGTCAGCATTTAAAGATAGAAGGTGGTTCATAGATATTGGGTATGGCTGAATACAAGGAAGAGCTTGTAATGTTCTACGTCACAGGATAGCTACTTTCATAGTAAGTAATTGTTTCAAAGGCTCTGAAGAGCAACTTTAATGTTTTTTATCACATAAAAATGTTAAATTTTATGCATTGTACACACATACTATAATGCCACAGTGTACCCCTTATGTTCCAACTAAAAATATATTTAATGACCTCTGAAAATACAAATAAGTGGTGCATGCTTGTCTAGTATGTACAAGGCCCTGAAATCCTATATAAAGCCTTAAAAGAAGTCTTGTTGGCTAGAAAATGAATCTGAGGCTCTCTTGCTCCTAGTGCAATGTCAGACAGGTTTCAGTCCCTTTCCGGAAGACAAAGCATTCAAACTGTTGGGCTTCTCAGAAAACTCAAACTTGGTTGAAGTCACATGCATCCCACAGAATAATATTTCTCAAGAGAAAATGTTCTGGGAACCCCCTTAAATGCTCTGTAACCATTCACAAAACATGTAAAAATAGACAGAATGTTAAACATTTTTATACATTAGCAGAATAGAGAACTGTTTTATATATTGAAATATAGATAGATAATTCTCTCTCTGCATCACCGTGTCACTTCTACAGTGGTCAGATTGGCAAGGGTATTTGAGTTCTTTTATCATGAGGATGGTGAGTGGCTAAGAGGACCCATGAAAAATCATTTTACATACATTCCCAAAATATTAATACATTGGGTGGTAATCAAATGTTGAAATTTGACTATTTTGTAATACACATTCATGCTATACCAAGTTTTATAGCATTCTAATAAGAAATTCTAACTGAAATTCTAATAAGAGCAGTGTTTCAACTAAATAAAGCAAAACAAGACAAAACATGAGCACCGTAATATATATTTGAGCTTAAGAGCTTTGAATGATGTGAGCAAACTCAGGTCAACCTATTTAAGTACAGACATACTCATAATAGTCCTGTGGAATTGACAAATTGTAACAAACGACTCTTTCTAAGATAAAACAATTACTTTTATTATCTGTACATATACATATGAATGGGCTCCTACAGGCCATGAGAAGAGGGTGGATGTCAGCATATGACCATGGGAGTTGGTTCTCTCCTTCCACCATATGAGTCCCAAGAATCACCTTTACTGACACTACCTAAGATTTTTAAATATTAATGTATTAGTAATGCATTGCCTATAAAAATGTTTGCTGAGAACTGTTAGTTTTTGTCAGTTTCCCAGGCCATATAAGATTAAAACAGTTATGGAGACAGCTTGATGAGTCAGACTGTGAAGAATACAGATGGGAAGCAATGGCAGTAGAGAAATCTACCTTTGTGAGACCTCCTCGGATGTAAAGAACTTTAGCTACTTTAAACAGACTTTTATCTCTCATTGTCTAAACAGACTAGCTCAGTTGTTGTTGGTGGGGGTGGTATTTTTAAAATCTACAAAAATAGCCCAATACCTATAAAATGACTAAACAAAGCAAATTTGCTAATCAAGCACTGCAGTTTGTCCCTTTTCTAAAGTTTTACTTATATATAGGTGTGTTTACCTGTGTAAGCCAGTGATATATATATATATATACCATTTCACAGAAGAGGGTCTTCAGGTCTTTAATGTGGCACCTGGGAAATCGATAGCTCCTTTGGAAGAGTATGAAAGCACTCTTAACCATGGAACTGTTTTTCTGTCCTTGACATTTGACATACTTTTAACAGTCAAAAATCTTCCATAGTGGAAGAGGGAAGCAAGGACCAACAGGTTACATAAAGTCCTCTAAGACCGAACCTGTAGATGCAAGGGACCGGCTACTAATCCCTGAGGACTGGATTGGTCCAAGGAGTCTGTCAGGTGTGTCCTTGGTCTTCATTTTGTACCATTTCATATACAAGAACACAATGTATGGGTGTTTCTAATTAACTACTAAGCAGAATTAAATTCCTGATGTATTTAAGGGTTTAGTTGGCCAAGTGCAAATACCTTCAATGGGTCATCCAGTAGCACTCAATGAGCATAGAAAATAGCCCTGTAGAAACCTCTCATCTTCTGATTAATTAATTCGATAACACATTTGTTACTCAAGATGGTCTCTAATTGATTCTAGAGTGGAGTTGTATAGCTTTTACATTGTCAGTTAAAGCTGTTTTTAGTAAGTGTTGTTTTTAATGAAAGAGAACAGAACAGAAGCATACACAAATCCTTTTAAATTGTGCCAGTCCATGGATGACTATCAATAAATGAAATTCTGACTCATCTTGAATTCTTATGATAGTTTATAAAAGTTCATTACATATAAGCCGTTAATGTAAGTTTCACGTGAGTTAAATAAAATCGAGATAATTAGGTAATTAATCCAATGTTATAGAAATGGTGATGAGACTCATACCTGGTTCCTCATCAGTCAACAGTCTGAACATCCTCTTCACAAAGAAGTGGCACCTTTTTAGAATGATGTTCACAGATGAGTTGTGTTAATCTATAGAAGTAGGATAATGAGAGAGTCAAATTTGAAACAATTTTTAAATTTTTAGCATAATTCAAATTATCACACTATGTGTGGATGAAGTATGGCCTGACTGAAGTAGACATCATGGTTATGTGTTTGACATTAAGCCTTTAGGTATGCTCATAATATGGTGAAACTTCACAGAAATCCATACATGAAAACTTAAGGCTTCTATTTGCTTCTGGAAAACTAGTGAAATCCAGAAGCTATCACCACCATCATTGTCATCACCTTCATCATGGTTATCACCGTCATCATCATTAGCCGCCACCACCACCACCACCACCACCACCACCACCATCAATGTAGAGATAGATGTTTGCAAGCTTTGAACCATTGGGTACACAGTTGGGAGGTGCTTACTTCCTCTTACAGATGCTCACATGCTGACTTTCAGAGCCCTTCTCTTAGCCCTCTAGTCCACTCCAAATTTTAGAATGCTTCTCCTTTCATGGTAAGCTATCTGTTTCCAAAATAAAAATAAAAAGTTTGTATTATAAGAGGAGAAGGGAGAGCTAAAAGGAGTGGAGGGAAGGGAAACTATGGTTGAGATGTTTTATGAGAGAAGAATCCATTTTAAAATAAAGTTTATACTGTGATATGTCTATAATAACCATTCAGCCATCGTGAATTCAGAGCCAGACAAACTACTTCAGTGCAAGATGCAGTTTTCTTATCACTCTGGTGTGTGACTTACAGTGGACTAGAATGGCGCAGGTATTTTGTAATTCAGTGTTATCATTAAGCCAAAAGAGATTAAAGCAGCCATAAGTGGATATGGTTTATAGTCCTAGCACTCAGGAGATTGAAGCTGGGAGATTTTGAATTTAAAATCAGTTTGGTATGTGTAGAAAGAATGTCTAGAAAACAAAACAAAACAAAAAAACAAAAACAAAAAGATAACATGAGTTAAACCAGATAGTAAATGTTTGCTAGGTAACTATTAACCATTATCAACTCTATCATTGGCTCTGTACTTTTCAGTAATGAAATACTTTATTTGAAGCAGTATGTGATAGGTGAAACCAGGTTTCAATGAACCAACTTGGTTCTTTAAAATTTAAAAGAGATTATGTCCTTGAATTAAATTCATGGTCACAGAATGATAATGATGTAAAATATTAAAAGACAATAATTATACCAGTAATTGAGCCTATTATTTTATGAGTACCTGATTTTTAATTGAAATATTCTTTAATGAATACCTATGAACACAAATACTGATGCTTAATTTGTGAAAGTTAAGTTTTAATTCAAAATAAAATTATTAGTGACAATATAATTCATAAGCTTTACTTAGGGCAGTGACAGCAGGTTAATTGATTTAACTTCAAAAAATATAGAAAATGAAAACTGAAAATGTCCTTCTTGAAATATGACCTGTCATTTCACAGTAAGTATACAAGCTCCAATTTTTATGCATATGTGATTCTCTATATATTATTTTACAAAAATATGCTTGTGTAATAAACACTCTTTTGTAAGCATCTTTGTCAACAACTGTTAAATACCTTTGGAATCTATTTCCATGTCATTAAGTTGTTCAGATTTATAATTCCTCTAAATTACTACATAATATTTGTTTGAATGTATGCTCAATTATTTGCTTAAATAAATTATTTTCTGAGTGTGTCTGAAAGAATATATAATCACACTGAATTTACTTTGCTGTAGCATTTCACACTTCAAAGAACATGGTATTATAATAACAGTGGAAAAAGTACGTACTTTCTACAACACTCATATTATTGTAAATAACTTAATCCGATATGAAAAAATTAAGTAAAGAGTGAAATAATGATAAGACTTTCTGGTTTATATATTTCTAGATATAAATTACTGTACTACATAGGATATATTATATTTTTCATAACTCAGAAATTATTTCTTTTTAGATAAAATATTCAACTGTTGTGAAAAGTTTTATCTTTCAAAATATCTTTATATATCACATGAACAATTAGTTCACCATAGTTTCAAATACTACTTTGTAATAAACATTTTCATATTTCTTATGGAGGGGTATATTTTTGAAAAGAGAAGCTACAATTTTTCTCAAAAGTTATGCATAATCAAGCCATGTTGTACAATGACATGTAACAGTAACAGAACTACCCTAGTGGTATACTCACTAGTGGAGCTATATCTCAAGAGAAGTAGCTGAGTGAGAAAATTCATCTCATGAAGCAATGTAAACCTGTCTCTATTTAGTTTGCATTCTTGAAAGGACAGGGTCATAGAAAGTAAGCAGAATTGGCTCGGGAACAGTTATGACAGAAAACAGTAAGAGTTCATCTGTAGTGGTGGCCACATAGAGACTATCGTGATGCAGTCACACAGACACATACAGAGGCAAACACAAACAGAGTCAGACACACACACACACACAGACACACAGAAAAGCACACACAGAGAAGCACATACACACACTCACACTGTGTATGTAAAACCATTTAACTGGATTAATCCTGCAGTCAAAGTCAGGTTTAGCTATTTTGATTTTGATGTTTTAATGCAGGATGTGTACATTTTAACAAGCTGAGTGAAATGCTCTCAGAACTCTCTTGAACAGTTTTCTATTTCATGCTTCAAACTAAAACTTAAATTAAAAAGATGGATAAACGTTAAAAATACTAGAAGACCTTAATGGTACATGTTGAGCCGTTTTAAAGAAACAAGACTAAATCAGTAGAATTGATGTACCATTTTTTGTTTGAATGCACTGTGCTTCCACCAGTAGGACTTAAGTTAATACTGAGAATTTCTGCCAGTCCATCTTAAACTGCTTTTTGGTAAAATTATCTATGTACTGGAAAATTTAAATACCATATATACATTGCAGAAAATTAATTTTAAAATTACAACATGTTCATTTAGAAAGATTCATGTGTACCCAAGGAAGGGATGTAAAAATATTCCTATGAATGTTAACTTTTATTTGTGAATTCTAAAACAGTTCCCTTTAAGAAAATTAAAAGGCATGGGACACTGAAGTTATTTAAATTCAGTTTGGCTTTCTTGTAATGAGGAGTGGCATTTAATGGCAAAACACTGTGAAAACTGAAAATAACAATAACCTACAGGGTTCACCATTTTAATGTTCTCAGATATTTCACAGTCCTGAAACCTGGATAGAATAGAATTGGTACAATTCAGTGTCTTTGATTTTAACATGGAGTGACCCAAAGTAAAACTTTCCCTTGTTAATCAATGACATTAGATTAGAAATTACTTCAAGTTGTCAAACTAAACTTTTTTTCTTAAAATATTTATTACTTTCATAGATATTTTTATTTGTTTTACTTTTTTAATACAAATATCAGCCAACACGATTCTGTAGGCTCCAATGTACAAACCACACAGCATGAAGTAAACCAGAATCAGACTCAACCAAATTCTTGACTAAACTTTAACACAACCTTGGTGAGTTTGAGAAACTTTATTTCTCATTAAAATTCATGAGTGTGTGGTTTCTGGGTGATTGTATGTGTGTATATTCATGCATATATGAGTGTGTGTGTGTGTGTCTGTGCATCTATGTGTGTTTATGCATATATGCATGTGTGTCTGTACATAAGTGTGTATGTGTACATATGTATGTGTGCATGTATGTGTGTAGGAGCATGTGTGTGTGTTTGTGCATATGTTTTTGTCCATGCCTATGTGTGTGCATGTGCATATGTGTGTGTCTGTACACAGTGTGTTTGTTTCTGTGCAGATGTATGTATGCATGTGTATGCATGTGTGTGTGTGTGTGTGTATTTTCTTATTAGGAAAATGAACATCTGTCTGTTGTTAACTTGTAGTTTTTCGAGAGGCTCATTCTAGAAGGCTTCTCCATTTGATCATTTGTCATCAAGGTATCCATACTTGTTTCGCTACATCTTTAAATATAAAGTTGCAGTTGCTAAGAAATACTGTCATTCCAATTTTATCTTACCACCAAGAAAAACTATTTGTATATTGGAATGTCAAGTACATACTAGAATATTCTGTCAGTTTTGTGAAGAATTTGAAACCTTTCTCCACTAATCCTTATATGAAAGAGAATAGTGTTTTGTTTTATTTTGCTTTTTATTTTTTTAAGAGACACTGGCAAGTTTTCTTCAAATGCTACCGAAATAGATTTCTGTATTCTGACCTTGGTGGACCAGAAATTTAGTGTACCATTGTTCTGAGAGTGTACATCTGGTCAGGACCACCATATTAAAACCCTTCATGATATAGAATATATATTATCCCTGTTTTTTTAGAAAGATGTTTAAAATACCGACCCAACAGTGATTTTATGTTTTATAGCCTATAGTTTTATGTTGTATTCTTAGCTCTATTCTTCTCCAGGATTAATTTGCTAGCATTAGTTGTCAAATGTTGATTATTATCAGGGGCATACTTGACTTATCTTTATACACAAAGCATTCATTAAAAAATTCTGGATATAAAACATCAATAATCATGTAAGAAATAAAATTCAAATGTATTTGAAATGAATTACTTTATAAGAATAGTTAAACCATTTTCAGTTTTTCAAAGATCATGTTTCTTGATAGGCAACTTAAAATATGTAACAAGCATCATTTCTTATAGCTTTTCAAAAATATATATGAATACTATGTACCTAAAACTCTGGGATATATCTTTTTAGTCTTTGAGTAAGGCATGCATGATGGATAAAGAATCAAACTCTTTAAGCCTGGTACTGTGAAGATAACTAATGAGGCCAAATCAAGTAGTAGCTCTTTAGTTTTTTTTTAACTTTTTAAAAATTTTTATTAGGTATTTTCTTTATTTACATTTCCAGTGTTATCCCAAAAGTCCCCCATACCCTCCCACCACTCCCCTACCCACCCACTTCCACTTTTTGGCCCTGGCGTTCCCCTGTACTGAGGCATATAAAGTTTGCATGACCAATGGGCCTCTCTTTCCACTGATGGCTGACTAGGCCATCTCCTGATACATATGCAGCTAGAGACACAAGCTCCGGGGTACTGGTTAGTTCCTAATGTTGTTCCATCTATAGGGTTGCAGATCCCTTTAGCTCCTTGGGTACTTTCTCTAGCTCCTCCATTGGGGGCCCTGTGATCCATGCAATAGCTGACTGTGAGCATCCACTTCTGTGAAGCCAATTATCATGCTGCAATGTCATCTAAACTCCAGATGCTTCCACCCAACACTCAAGAAATGCAGTAGACATCGAATGATAGCAATTCATCTGTAGGAATGGAACTCCAGAGATGTAACTTGGGAGATCCTGTCATGAATACTCACCTAAACTTTACCTCCCAGTAAGAGAAGTTTTTATTTAATTTGTATAGCATAAAATAGTGAACAGAAGAGATCAGATGTGCTTAATTCACATTTGTTTGAGCTTTGAATTCTAAGAATTTTTTTACCACTTTAATTGCTATTGTTTTACATATAAGCACACACACACACACACACACACACACACACACACACACACACACACACATACGTGTGCACGTAAACATATTCCCATAACTGTCTGAGTCCTTTTAATGTTGTTTGTATGTATGTGATTTTGGGGCTCACTACTTGGTATTGGATAACTAATTATGGGTTTATCTTTGTGGAAGACTAAGTCTCTCACACTCAGCATAACTTGATTGCCTGTAGTACTTTTTCTAGGGGTGCGCCTGTGAAATTCCTGCCTTCAGTGTTAGCATGTCTATTGATTTTATCCTTGTTCAACCCTTGTTTTGGCAATATTGATGAGGTATCATGGGTGAATATCTCTGCATCTTTCAGTTTTACTATAAAATGGAGACTACATATGTATACACTTCATGGGGTCTTTAGCAGAATTAGATAAGTTCATATCCAGAAGGCAGCTATAATCAGTCATATTGTAAGCACTGTATCAACATCCATTATGTTAACAGAAAAGAGAGACACTACTTCTTAAGGATTTCAACGAAAGATGTTTTTTGGAAAACTGAAATTTTGGAGCACTTCTATGTTTTGAACTATCATTATTGTAGGTTGTCCTTGGATTTCATCTAGGTGACTTATTCCCAGAGGTCATTGTATAGAAATAACTACATCTTTTAGCTAGACAATGTGGTTATCACCGGGTTATCCTAATCTCTATTGCTTTATATCCTAACCTTCGATCTTCTCTATTGTCAGTGGGCTATGTATTTTAGCTGTAAATATTTACATGTTAAATAAATGCTTGAGGATAATTGATGTTGGCTGAGAGCACTTTGCAATGATGGAGAAAGAGTGCCACTCAGTGAAATGTGAGCTCTTGATTCTCACTCTTGAATGAAAGGTGACTGTTTCTCTTATCTGGAAGAATTATGATTAATATTTGTGAAGTGATTAATGTCTACGTATTATTTGCTATAAATTTACTTGTAAATATCTTTAAGAACGTGATGAGGTAATTGGTAGACGTAAAATTATATTCAAGTTTTTAATATTCATTTGATATTCATTAAGGAGTAGGTGAAGAATATTAATGATGTGCGTTTGAAAAATAATTTCTATTCAAAAAACTGTTCAGTTTTAGTTAAATATGCAATTTTATAGCCCAGTTATAAAATGTTATACATACAAACATATTTCTGTCATTGCTGGTAACTTAATTACATCAATGCAAACATACCTTTTAAAATTCCATGTAAAAAATTCTCACTCTGTCACTCCAATAACACAGCCTGTGCTGAACTATAATTCCCTACCTAACCCATTCTGATTAAGGTGGGCTTGTCCATAAATATAAACCCTCCTCCAATATAAATCTCTCACCTCAATCACTGCTTCTCAGTCCTGACACACGTAACATGGACAACAAAGAATTCTTTACTGTGGAGGTGTTTCTTGTACCATTAAACATGTTCCTGTATTCCTGTCCTCCACACACCAAGTGCTCACAGTGTCTAGTTGAGACACACAGTTTTTTAAAAATGGTGCCAAATGATTCTTCAAAGATCAAAATACCACATGGTACATACTCAATGATAGGTAGATATTAGGCAAAGAGCATGGAATACCCACAATACAACTCACAGACCACATGAAGCTCAAGAGGAAGGAAGAACAAAGAGTTGATGCTTCAGTCCTACTTAAAAGGGGGAACAAAATTATCAAGGGAATTAAAGGGTGGGAGGGACTTGGGAGGAAGAGAAGAGGTGGAGGAGAAAACGAGGTATGGAGGATGGAGGAGATGTACAGAGGATCAGTAAATTGAACAGAACTGTGTAGCAATGGGGAATGACGAACTGGGTATAGCAACCAGAAAGCCCCAGATGCCAAGAAAGCAAACACCTCCCAGAACGGGGATGACATTAGCTGAAATACCCCACAAAGCAAAGGGAGAACCTATTCAGAGGTTAGGCATGGGGCCACCCACCCATCTCCAAAATTTTAACTCAGGATTGCTCCTGTCTAAAGAAAATATAGGGACAAAGAGTGGGGCAGAGACTGAAGGAAAGGCCATGCAGAGACTGTCCCACCTAGGGATCCAAATCCAGCGATTATTGCTGATGCCAAGAAGAGCTTGCTGACAAGAGCCTAATACAGTTGTCTCCAGAGAGACTGCCAATACAGATGCGGAGCTCTCAGCCAACCATCAGATTAAGCACAGGGACCCCAGTGGAGGAGTTAGAGGTAGGACTGAAGGAGCTGAAGGGGCCTTATCTGACATCAATGGGAGAGGAGACCCTTGGTCATGTGAAGGCTTAATGCCCCATTGTAGGGGAATGCTAGAGTGGTGGGGCGGGAGTGGGTAGGTGGATGGGGGAGCACCCTGACAGGGATAGGGAAGATGGGATAGGAGGTTTGCAGAGGGGAAACCGAGAAAAGGGACATTTGAAATGTAAATAAATGAAATGTTCAATAAAAAATTAAATTTTGAATTAAAAAAAAAAAGATCAAACTATCCCTAGGTTGAAAACATGGCTTATAAGAGATGGAGGAATAAACACACTATACTTTCTCATCTTCACTTTGTCAAAATAATGTTAATAATATAAATCTCTTCTTTTGAAAATTTTCCAATAAATAAAAATAGAATATCTCAAATAGAGTTTGCTATGCTAAAAAAAGCAACCACATCTCCAAAAGCTGCTATGTTCAGAAACAGCTGTCTCTTTGGCAGAGAAGATTTCAGGTTTTGCTGATTTTTATTGCAGTTGCCGGCAACAAATTGACAGCTGCTAAATATGAGCACCGTGGTATCATCAACCTTAGAAATTACTTACAAAAAGTGCTTGCCAATTTTGACGCCATTGTGAGCTGTTTAAAGCACAGAAGCTTCTGACAAATTACCAGTGTTGTCCTAACCAATATATATATATATATATATATATATATATATAAACAATAACCTTACCCCTTCCTTGTCCTCCCTGCTTATATTTAAAACCATACTTCAGGAAACCCTAGCTCCAGGCCTCTTCTGAAATTGTTGAGAACATAAGTCACAGCATATTTTTAATGATGTGAGTCCTTAATGCTTGCATTTAATTGTAAATTGGATTTAGTAATTTTCTCCCTATGGTATATGTATTGTTAGAGCCATATTTCAATGCATCTTGATATAAAAAGTTTATAATAAGATCATTTAGCTGATTTATTACCTAAAACTTTTGCATGAACTCTGATTAATAGATTTCCTTTTCTGACTCCTAACCCACAGTGAACAATGAGGCCAATTCATTTTCTATTCCCAATGCTGTCTGGTAATTTTGAAAAGGATAAACTTGAAATTCTTATACCTGTTGATTCTGTATACTGTGAAATCAACTTTATGATTGTGGATGTCAGGCACAAATTAATCTTGGTGACACTCAGCAAGAGGGAGAGAAGAACAGACTCAAAGAAGACGAGGGCCTTTCAAAGACAAAAACATAGATTCAATAGCAATATGTGCCCAATGAGAACAAATACCACTGAATTAATTAAACTCAATTAAAAATTATAGTCTCTATAGAACAATGGTTGATGAGGAGTGGGGGCACAATTTACACCTACCCCCCAAAAAAACACAAGAAATGGGGGACCTTGGTTCAACCTCCAAAAAGTAGTAGCCATTCAGATTTTCTAAGACCCAGGAGACTCCTTCAGGATTTTAAGCTTTATCTATTTCAAATATAGGACATAATGATATAACTTTTGACCTAAAAGACTAAGGTAACATTCAACATCATATAAATTATAACTTATGTCATAGAAATGAGAAAGATTGGGAATGAAAGGAAAATGAGCATGTTATAGTTATCAAGTGATAGCTATTCATTTTACTATTGTATATATAATATGTATAACTATGTGTATATGTATACATATAATATTGTAGATCTTTTGTTTTGTCAAAACAAAAGATATCTTGTAGGCTAGACAAATCAATGTGCCTATCATAAAATCTAACTGTACGGAAAGAAGGGGATTGATAATAGTAATCTACAGAAAACTTTTCATTGTACCCAGTTAGGGAAATAATATTTTTGTCTTTGTTTTTCTTTTCTGTGTAACCTTACAGAAGGACACTGAAAACTCTGCTTTTCAAATTTTAAAAGTGAATAAAATATTCAGTATTATGTTTTAACAAGGTTTTCTAAACATTTTATTCTGAAGGTATCAAATCAGACTTGTTTATGGGAATTTCCAGTCCTAAAGTTCAAAAAACAATATGATATTAATTTTTCCAAGAGAATCTGATGTGACTACTGCATTCACGGTGTGCTCATGACTTCATCCTTAGAATAAAGACACCAATAAGCTCAGCACTGGTATTGTTGTTATTGTGAGTATTCTTTAATATTCATTAACCTCTCTGAGCCAACAAAGGCGAAAAGCTTAGCAATGTCATCTTAGAATAATTACTGATGAATCATATTAAAAAGATGAATATGCTATGAACTCAGCTATCAATAACCATAATTTATTTCACCAACATTTTTGCTTCTGGAAATCAATCAAATACTGTGGTCAGTAGGAAGCCAGTTGAGTATGAGCAGCCAGAGTCTTGGCTCCTTAAAACAACATGCACTCTACTTTAAAAATTAGCCTATTGTTCACTATTCTGGATCTAATGTAAAACTGCAGCACACACACACACACACACACACACACACACACACATACACATACATTGTATATCTTTTATATACCAGGCAAAATGAAAGTGGAAAAAAAATGTTAATTTTTTGGTTTTGTTTGTTTTTTGGCCATAGTCAAACTTAAAACTTTTATGTCAGCATTTGATTTACCATTAAGTATGTTGCATTTAAATTGTTCTTGAAATTAAAAATTCTTCCTTCCCTTTTATTCTGTAGTATGTAGTCTCATGGTTTTGTTTTTAATCAATTTAGGAAGAAATTATATTTTTCAAACTACTCAGCTCCTAGAATTTATTGTAAGGACAACAGAGTAATTTTGTTTATAAAATGGAAGAAAATGTTTCTTTAAAAATATTTTTTAATTATACAATACAAAATACTCCTTAAAGAAAAATGAACAATATTCAGGTGTAAACAAAATATTCTAATGACCTTGCCACACAAACACAAACCACAGGCAGAATTGTTTAGAAAATCTATCATCAGGGAGAATATCTTCATTGGAGGTAGTAGCTGTAATGGATAGGAGAACTGGCATACTCTTCATTATATGGAAGAACAAAAGGAGAGCTATGAGAGACATAAAGGGCAAAATAAAAAGAACAGATGAATACTGACAATGTAATAGCATAAGTGTATGGATATATCACCTTGAAACTTGTTATTTTGAATAATTAATATATTAATAGAAAAATATAGTAATTTTAGGATGGATTTTATTAATCCATTGACTGAAGAAAAATAATAAACAGCTTTGCAGAGGGGTTGTCTCCATCTGGACATGCTTCTGTATGAACTGGAGCAGTTAATTGTGGAGACTAAAGCAGAGGTCAGGACACTGGCATCTGATGTGCATAGGGCAGAATCTCTGTCTTGCAAGTTCAGAAGTGGAGTTGTTCCTCGCATGGTGAGGGGAGAAGACAGTCAGCCCACAGTCAGCCACAGATGGGGACTTGGGGGTTCAGAACTGGGAAAGAGGATAATATTTGAAATGTGAATAAAGAAATTGTCCAATTAAAAAATTGTAAAAGTTGAACATTGAAAATAAATGCTAGAAAAAAAAAGAAGTCTGCAGATCTTGGCATACAGTGCATGCTCATAGAATTGTAGTATGATCATACTTTCCAGTTATCTTGGACGGATAGCAAAGGATGGGAAGGATGCGCCAATTGCAGTTTGGATATACCTGGACATCTGCTTCCAGGTTAGAGTCCTCTAACAACAGCCGCTTGTTATGTTACACCCCTCATATTCTCTTTGTCAATTTAGGGTATTCAAGAAAGTTGTAAAAGTATTTTAATATGCACTTTGAAAAAGCAGCAACACCCACTTAAACAGATAATTTATTTATAACTTAAGGATTGCTGTTATTGGAATCAATGGCTGGAAGTCTGTAATAATGAGGTACATCACAAGCTTTACTGAATTCACAAAAATAGCATAGAATGCTATTGATTGATGTCTTTGTGCCTGTTATTATAAATCAATATTGCTTTTAGAAAATAATCACACACCTTAAAGCAGGGAGTGTGGATTGAGAGCCCCTTGGATATCAGCTATCTTGTATATCAAAAATTTATATTATTATTCATAACATTAACAAAATTATAGCTATGAAGGAGCAATGAGTAATTTTGTGGTTGGGGCTCACCACAACATGAGGAACTGTATTAAAGGGTAGATGCATTAGGAGTATTGACAACCACTGTCTTAGATAAAGCAGAAATAAGGAGAAGAAGAAGGAGAAGAGAGGAGGAAGAGGAGGAGGAGGAGGAGAATCTCATAAGTTCAGTGCTTTCAATTTACTAGTTTGCTTGTGAATGTCATAAAATCATATATTTTTGGTTAAAAAAACCTCATCTCAAGGAAGAATATCAAAATAAAAATAGGTAGTTATAGTAACAGAACAATAGCAGTAATTATGCACAAGTCTATCCACAAGTTAATTTCTACGGCCATGGAATTTTTTATTTTGTTTTCTGTGACTGATAGCCTGATGTCATTAAATAAATTCTTCATGTTGACCAATCCAATCCTCTGTCTTTGTTGTTGGAGATGTGTTGAAATGTAGAACTGGACCATCAGTTCTGGGAAAATATGTCTGAGATTAGTAATGTAGTTTATGATTCTATACTACCAATTTAGTGACCCTTATATGTCGTTATTGGAGGTGCCTTATGCACTGATTCTATGTGTTCAGTGAGATTTGACTGAGAGAAAATAATGCTGCTCCATCGGGATATTTGACAAAGTCTGCAGACAATCTAGTCATCACAAGTTCCTAGAAATTCATGCTGTCTAGGAGATGCTCACAAAACTCAAATTCTGAGGGCAGTCTCCCACAACAAAGACTTATCTGCTTTAACAAGGGGATAGTAAAGAGTTTGAGGAAAAAAACTAGCTAAAATGCAAAACGGCTTCTTTGTGAATTGCCTAGTGATTTGTTTATTTGTAAGATTTTAATTTTTTAGACTGAAAATCATTCAACCTATAGAACTCCATTCAGAGCTGCAACAAATTAAGCCAAATATATTTGAACAAAAATGTATTTAACAAAGTTTTTGTTGCTGTTGTTGTTGTTGTTGAAAGTTCTGAGATTCAAAAAAAACCTTTGTCTTTCCATCATCCTTTCCTCACTCTGGATGATTTTTTTTCTAGTTCTATCCATTTCTGTGCAAATTTCATGTCATTGTTTTTAACAACTCAGTAATGCTCCACTGTGTAAGTATAGCATGTTTACTTTATCCATTTTTCTGGAAGAGTCATATTGGAAACCATGTCATCACTGATTGCTGAGACCCTGGATCCTATTTAAAAAGTTGGACTGTTCTGGATGGCTTTAGACTTAATGAGTTGACCATTTAGAGCAGCTTTGTAGACAGGACATTAGCTCAGGAAGACTGGACTTAGATGTCTTATTCACTGGTTCCAAGTTCATGAAGCTTAAAATACAGAAAACAATGCACATTTTGCTCATGCTGTGGTTTGTTGATAAGTACATATTGGATAGTTTATATGAAATTGTAGGCAGAGAGTCTACAAACCTGTCCTAAGCAGAGCATTACTACTGTAAGAATTATTGGTATTTTAAAGAATATTTTTATTTCAATTATTTTTATTAGGTATTTATTTCATTTACATTTCCAATGCTATCCCAAAAGTCCCCCACCTTCTCCCCCACCCACCCACTCCCACTTCTTGGCCCTGGCATTCCCCTGTATTGAGGCACATAAAGTTTGCACGACCAATGGGCCTCTCTTTCCACTGATGGCCGACTAGGCCATCTTCTGATACATATGCAGCTAGAGACACGAACTCTGGGGGGTACTGGGTAGTTCATATTGTTGTTCCACCTAACTACACTGGTTGTATGGTTATTCTGTTTTGAAGTAGTTTATAGAACAAAAGAAGCCAATATTTGGCATGTGCTTTGAAATATACCCAGAAGATACTCCAACATATAATAAAGACACATGGCCCACTATGTTCATAGTAGCCTTGTTTATAATAGCCAGAAGCTGGAAACAACCCATATTTCCCTCAGCAGAGGAATAAAGAAAATATAGAAAATATGGTACACTTACACAATGGAACACTACTCAGCTATTAAAAACAATGACTTCATGAAATTCACAGGGAAATAGATGGAACTTGAAAATATCATCCCGAGTGAGGTAATTCAGTCACAAAAGAACCCACATAGTATGTGCTCCCTGATTAGTGGATATTAGAAAAAAAAGATCGGAACCCAAGGTTCAGTTCACATACCACATGAAGCTCCAGAAGAAGGAAGACCAAAATGTGGATTCTTCAGCGGTCTTAGAAGGGTGAACTAAATACTCACGGGAAGAAATATGGAGACAAAGTGTGGAGTAGAGACTGAAGGAAAGACCAACAAGAGTCTGGCACACGTAGGGATTCATCCCATATACAGCCACCAAACCCCAATGCTATTGTGGATGCCGGGAAATGCTTGCTAATGCAAAGCTGATATGGCTGTCTCCTGAGAGGCTCTGCCAGAGCCTGACAAACACAGAGGCATATACTCGCAGCCAACCATTGGAATGTGCATGGGGTCCCTGATAGAGGAGTTGGAAAAGGGACTGAAGGAGCTGAGTTTGTCCCTTTCCAGGTCTCCCCTTCTGAAACAACCTTTCCCATCCCCCATCCTCCTGACTCTATGAGGGTGTTCCCTCACCCATTCATCCACTCCCATCTTCCTTCCTTGTCATTCCCCTACACTGGGGCGTCTAATATCCTCAGGCCCAAGAGCCACTCCTCCCACTGATGTCCAATGAGGCCATCTTCTGCCACATATGTGGACTGCGCCATGGGTCCCTTCGTGTGTACTGTTTGGTTGGTGGTCCAGTCCCCAGGAGATCCAGGGGCCTGGCCTGTTGACAATATTGCTCCCTCCATGGGAGCTATTATAAATAAGGCTGCTATGAACACAGTGGAGCATGTGTCCTTCTTACCAGTTGGAACATCTTCTGGATATATGCCCATGAGAGGTACTGCGGGATCCTCCGGTAGTACTATGTCTAGTTTTCTGAGGAACCGCCAGACTGATTTCCAGAGTGGTTGTACAAGCTTGCAATCCCACCAACAATGGAGGAGTGTTCCTCTTTCTCCATATCCTCGCCAGCATCTGCTGTCACCTGAAATTTTGATCTTAGCCATTCTGACTGGTGTGAGGTGGAATCTCAGGGTTGTTTTGATTTGCATTTCCCTGATGATTATGGATGTTGAACATTTTTTTCAGGTGCTTCTCATCCATTGAGTATTCCTTAGTTGAGAATTCTTTGTTTAGCTCTGTACCCCATTTTTAATATGGTTATTTGGTTTTCTGGAGTCCTGCTTCTTGAATTCTTTTTATATATTGGATATTAGTCCCTTTTCGATTTAGGATTGATACAGACCCTTTCCCAATCTGTTGGTGGCCTTTTTGTCTTATTGACGGTGTCTTTTTCCTTACAGAAGCTTTGCAATTTTATGAGGTCCCATTTGTCGATTCTCCATCTTACAACACAAGCCATTGCTGTTCTATTCAGGAATTTTTCCCCTGTGCCCATATCTTCGAGGCTTTTCCCAACTTTCTCCTCTATAAGTTTCAGTGTCTCTGGTTTTATGTGGAGTTCCTTAATCCTCTTAGATTTGACCTTAGTTCAAGGAGATAGGAATGGATCAATTCACATTCTTCTACATGATAACCGCCAGTTGTGCCAGCGGTTATCACTGGCTTTTATCCACTGGATAGTTTTAGCTCCTTTGTCAAAGATCAAGTGACCATAGGTGTGTGGGTTCATTTCTGGGTCTTCGATTCTATTCCATTGGTCTACTTGTCTGTCGATATACCAGTACCATGCAGTTTTTATCACAGTTGTATACTCAGTGATAAGTGGATATTAGCCCAGAAACTTAGAATACCCAAGATATAAGATACAATTTGCGAAACACATGAAACTCAAGAAGAACGAAGACCAAAGTGTGGACACTTTGCCCCTTCTTAGTATTGGGAACAAAACACCCATGGAAGGAGTTACAGCGACAAAGTTTGGAGCTGAGACGAAAGGATAGACCATCTAGAAACTACCATACCCGGGGATCCATCCCATAATCAGCCTCCAAACACTGACACCATTGCATACACTAGCAAGATTTTGCTGAAATGACCCTGATATAGCTGTCTCTTGTGAGACTATGCTGGGGCCTAACAAACACAGAAGTGGATGCTCACAGTCATCTATTGGATGGATCACAGGGCCCCCAATGGAGGAGCTAGAGAAAGTACCCAAGGAGCTGGGGGGATCTGCAACCCTATAGGTGGAACAACAATATGAACTAACCAGTACCCCCCGGAGCTCGTGTCTCTAGCTGCATATGTATCAGAAGATTGCCTAGTGGGCCATCAGTGGAAAGAGAGGCCCATTGGTCGTGCAAACTTTATATGCCCCAGTACAGGGGAACGCCAGGGACAAGAAGTGGGAGTGGGTGGGTGAGGGAGTGGGTGGAGGAGGGTGTGGGGGACTTTTGGGATAGCATTGAAAATGTAAATGAAAGAAATACCTAATTAAAAAAATAAATGTGGTGAATAAGATTCAAATATTTTGCATGTTTTCTCATTGTTATTCTTATATTGGATACGTGAAACTGAAGATGAAAGTATTGTGTAAAAGTGTCAAGAGACTAGCCTAGTACCGCACACTATGGATAAGCTGTCGAACTGTGTAAAAGTGTAATGAGACTAGTCTACTATCACAGTCTATGGATAAGCTGTGTCGAATTGAAACTGCTTTAGAATCTTTATTGCTAAAAATTAGATTTTCCTCTCTCCATTTAAAATGCATGTGTGTATATGTATATTTATATGCACATTTGTACCTGTGTACACCACATGAATTTGTGTGGTTGAAGAAGCAGTGGACAACCTCAGTGTTACCCTGAGGTATATTCTCTACCCTCTTTGAAACAAGACCATATTTTCCCAGGAACTCACCAGTTAGGTGAGGCTGGATGGTACTGAGTCCCTGTGATCCCTGTCTCTTCCTTTGCAGCAGTGGAGCTACATGCATGCGCCAATGCACCTGACCTTTTGGGGTTCAGGTTGGTCCAAATAATGCACAAAAGTCAATTTACCCCCTGAGCTCTCTCATGTTGCTGTTTATCTCCTACTTACATAACACTATACAGATTATATGAGGAGATGAAGTTGTCTTAGAATTAATAAGACAAGTTTAGAGAAATGTTCTATCTTATATATATCTCATTAATGTAAGTGGTTTGTAGACTTTACTATTTGTGGAGGAAGGGCATGGACTATTGTTTTAGAGAGGTCCTGAGGCAAGATCCATCTTGGAAGGAAAGACACTAAGCACATATGCATGTTCATCTGACAGATGGCGAGGGTTTACAGCCTAGAGATGGCTTTTGCGTTGCCTCTAATAAATAACCATATTGGAAGTTTTGAGTGTGTTAGAGCAATCACAGAGAGTTGATTTAGAACCACTTACTATGTGACCTTTATTAACATTAATTTAATATATGGACTGAATTTTAATAGTCATGCCCTTCATAACATGGCCTAAGGATATGTGTATGAAAATTAAAACATTAATGCAAACATATAAAATACAAACAGAAGCAGTATAAGACACACAACAGGGAAGTCCTTTGGGGACATAATAACCAAAAAGACTAATTATGCATGTAGGTGTACATTACCTCCAAATGACTTAAAACAATTTGTATGCCTAATGATAATTACAGAAATACTCTTTAGTCATTGGTTTAAATGGGAATTTTGTGGTAAATGAAGGTCACTTCCTTATTTCACAGTCAGTGTTGACTTCATTGTTTAATCTGAAAAAGTCAGATAGACCCTTATATATGAATAATTTTCTTTCTTGGTAATTTAACAAGTTCCAGTTATGTGCTACTACAGAGAAAACCCACATCATTTTGAACTGTGGTTAGCCAACTGATTCAAAGCTTTCCTATCTATACTCAAACTTGAAAGCTAAGTTAAAGACAACTGCTTATTTTTATTACGTGCGTTCATGTGTGCTACAGCACATGTGGAAGCCAGACAACACTATCTAGGAGCTCGTTCTCTACTTTCATGTGAGACCTGGGTTTCAAATTGAGATTGTCAAGTTTGCTGGCCAGTCCCTCTAGCCACTGAACCACCTTGCTGGTCAAACTCCCTTATTATGTATATTTATTTTGTTCTACTTGGTCTTGTCCAAGTTGATTGCAGATGTTTTGTGAGGAGTGTTGATTCTAGATTTCATAGTTACTGTTATTGGGTAGCAGGGTCTTTACTTGTTTCTGTATACTCCCAACAGTTTGCTCCAACAATTCTGATTAATTACCAGAAAAGAAGATGCCATTGCACTAACAAGGAGCTGATCACAGGGTAACAAGGAGATGTGAATTGTGGGTAGGTCTATTAAGGTGTACTTGTGGAAAGCTAGGAAGGTGAAGAAATTCCTTTAGGATTGAAGATTAAGTTAAGTGAATTAAAAAAAAAAGTTAGTATGCTTAAAAGTAATCTGTCAGCAGGTCACTCATTTTCTCTTGTTCTTTCATTTGTTTTGGAGGTCGTGGGACAAGATGTGGGAAACAGAATAAGTATCTGTGCTCTAGAGTTGGTATCATTACTGCCTGTCACACACTGATTCTGGACCATTTCCTTGCCTCTAAATTAAAAGAAGAAAGAATAGGTTGAAGGATTCATCAAGAACCTTGCTTTTTGTCACTGTTGAGCTCAGCTCAATGCTTTCATAAGATATTACTGGATCTCCTTTGTTTTCCCAACATGAATTCGTATTTAAAAAAGGGCCCGGACTAAGAGAACAGTGGTGGTCCTCAGTTTTAGAGAGCAGAGAGGCTTAAGAACTGAAAAGGAATAAAAATATTAGTAGTCTGTGAGTTCTTTGTACCATTTGAGAAGGCGTCTTTGCATTTTTTTCAGTATTCATGCCATCTTCTGCTCATGTCCAAGTACTTCAGGAGCCTTGTAGGTGGATCCTCATAACTTACTTCTTCTTGGAGGAGATGTTGAGTTCCTTCTGAGAATTGAGCAGATCCTTGTCTACAGAATATTCTTTAGAGTGTGTGTGTGTGTGTGTGTGTGTGTGTGTGTGTTTGTGTGTGTGTGTTTGTGTGTGTGTGTGTGTGTGTTTAACTCTTTTTTTCTTTTCCTACCATCAAAATTGATTTTCAGCTGGTCAGTGTCTAGGAAGATAAATGGGGAACTTGGATCCATCTTGCTTTTTCCTTAAACAGTTAGGAACGTGGGTGTGTAAGTTATTCCTCCAATGTAGCAGATTTCTATTTCTAAATGCATCCAGGACCACAGTACTGACAATTTCTGAAATGTTCCTGTAATATAGAATTGTTTCATTAATAAAGCTACTATTTAAATTCTGTAGTGTCTAACTAGACTGGATTTTACTCACCCTATCTTTTCTTACATCACCTTTACAAATTGTTCAGAATTATTCTCTAGATAACTAATAAGTGCTAGCAAAGTTCCATAGTTGTCTTCTTTGATGTTTTCACATGTATTTATGACATCTAGAATAGTATTATTCAAACTGGATTACACCAACTTAATTAAGCGTAAGACTATATTTAAGCAGACACATCAATTTCCTAAATAACCAATAATACAGTAGTTATAAGACATAATGAAAGTATGCATATTATAATAGTAAGCTTTTCCTGAAGCTTTAAATTCATTTTAACACAATGTAAATGATCTAAATCAATGTATATATAATAGCTGTCATGTAAAAAAATTTTCAATGGCTTATGAACAGAAATATTTATATTTTTGACCTAAGAATAAAGGAAATACGATCCTAAGACAGTCATAAAACCCTCCAAATTACCTCAATTGCCATTATACTTTTCTCCTAATCCTGCAAAGCATACACTTCAAATGATGGTCTTTAATTTTACCTTATTCTACATCACTTTGCTAATTGTAAGCATGAGTTTTATTTTTACCTTCCCTTCATCTCAACCATTTATTTATACTTGACATTGGACTAATCTGAGATATGAAATCCTCCAAGAAACCAACTGAAGTACCTTTCCTGGTACCTGTTTCTTGGCCTTTTTATCAGATACCTATAATTACAAAATAGAGGAACGAAAGGGAAAGTGGAAATTTTGGGGGAAAATTCTTATGGTTAATAAGTCTTGATATTTTGGCTGTCTATTGTGATGTCCACCAAGATTTTCAGTATGAGGCTCGTGAATTTCTAAACCATAAAATGAAAATATCATCCCTCCTAAAAGAGTAAATATATGTCACAGGTAATGCAGAGTAGTAGCTTAATATAATTTAGGATTAGTGGTATATTTTTCGTATAATTCCAGTAAAAATTCTCCCACGTATCCAGCCATACTTAACTGAATGCCTTCATCTCTGAAGCATAGACCAAGGAACTGCAATGAAAGGAAAAGGACAAATAATTCTATTTGTAAGAGAATGGAGAAGCTGTTAAAAAGAGATAGAACATGGTATGAGACACCTTGAAATTCAAGCAGGAGCCTTGGATATATTTAACTCTTAGAATGATACTTACAGTTTTTCTTCTAAACTAAGTCCCATGATCCCTGTTGCTTGACAGCCACATGAGCACCTTATAGAAAGTGGGTTTGTAGGCATGAGAGAAGATTATTGGTCAAGAGCATTTGCTGCTCTTGCCAAATACTAGGATCTAACTCGCAGCACCCACATGGTCTTTCAAAATCATTTACAACACTAGTTCCAGGGAGTCTGACTTCCTCTTTGGATCTCAGCATGTCCATCCATGTGCTTATACATTTATACATATATACATGCATATATATAGACAGACAAAATAACCATACACACAAAATAAAATAAATCTAAAGTTAAAATTTGGAGTTTGGACTCCAGCCTACCTGTTTCTAATATCTGTCATTCATTTTCCCAGCAAATAACTTAATTTGGGCCCAGATTAGAGGAACATAATAAACTTTAAAAGCTGAAAATGATTTATCACCAATATCTTTATGAGGAAGAAAACAATATATGTAATATGGAAAAAATCAGTGTTCTACCAATACTGTGGTCTTTTCAATAAATTACCGTATAGTAATTTTTCTCATGCCTTCCTCCTCCACCTTCCCATACCAAAGCAATCTTAAATTGAATCCTTCTTTGAGCAAGAAATTTGTGTTATTCCGTATGTTTCAGCTGAGAGGAGGTATAAAGCAACCTTCGGCTGGGTATGTTCTTGGCTTTGGGGAACCAATTTCTCACAATTAAAAAGGCAGTTGAGTGTACTCCTAACTATGCAAGTTGTCTCAATCTGTCTATTAAAGTAAATATTTGACACCACCTCTATATGCATACTGAAAAGTCAATTAAGAAAGAAGTTTGCAGGATGTAGAGTCTAGGAATCAGAATGTGCTAAAGGTTATCATTTGATTCCAGGATACAGTTAAATTTGAGGACCACTATCTTGAAAAAAACTAAGAATGGTATGGCATAAATACAGTGAGTGTTGTATCCATTAGTTCTTTAACAAGATGATTTTTTTTAATCTTCATAAGTTAGACAGTTGGAAATAGTGACATGAACTCAATAGTATAGTCTTCCCAGGAAAAGGCAAATATTTATTCTCACTGATAGTTAACATTATCCTGGATGTCAGTACAACCAGATAACATTATAGTCATCGCGTTTTTGAAATATGATAGCATGAGCATGCAAATGTGTTGTGAGATGGGTATGGGTGCAAGCAAGGCAAAATGGACTGTGTGCTATCTTATAAAAAAGGAGAGGATTTCTTTTAAGGAAGGGTAATTAAATTCTTGGGAGAGTAGTCTTTGATCATATTTCCTAGAGGGAGACTAAAATAAGTGAGAGGCTCTACTTCAAAAAGAACAATAAGTTATCAGACTGTGTGGGAGAGGGAAAAGCTGGTAGCAGATTTGATCATCTCTCCAGTTTCATTTTAGTTAATCAATAATATTCTCTTCTTTTTTAACACCGGTATTCAGTGTTGAGCCACTGAACAATCACTGCCTTTCCCATAGTGCCATTTCAAACTACTGACCAAGACATCCTTTTCAGTTTTTCTTGGTCCCATTGTTTAGCACAATAGTTATCACTTTACTATAAGTGATCTTGATTTTTTTTCCAGCCTGTAATTGAACCATGCAAATTGATGACCAGATTATATTGGTGCTAGGCTTCCATCCTCCCTGTGTGCTGCTGTCTGAAAACTCCACAGCACTTCCAACAATGAGGATTTTCATTACTACCAGGGAATGTTTGTATATGGTTGGCAGGTTGTCCAGTTTGTCCAACGATTCTGTCTAGTCTTCACATGAACTATATTTCCTTGCACACCTTTTACATCATATGCCAGTTTCTTCATGAACATTAAGTGGATTTATCTCTATAAATGGTATTCAGTCAGTAGGTCATAGCCTTCATATTAGATATCATTATATATTTCTATATAGACAACAGCCTAAAACAGCCCTATTTAGCTCATATTTCAGCAGGTCAGAATACAGTTAGGATCAACATGTTTTGTTATATTTTCTCAAAGCTGGTTTTGAAATATCAGTGAGACTGCTGTTTTGTTGTTGTTTTATTTGTTTGCTTTTAAATTAAAGGTAATAGAGATAGGATTGATTCTAATCCAGTGCAGATCATCAGCTGCATACTTTTGTGCAATGAAGAACTAGTGTTATGGTTGACTGGGGATCTTTCTTAGGAACTCTCCCATCTCACTACATGGTAGTCGCCATCCCAAACTCAGCATCTCATACCAAATTACCCCTGTGCTTTGAACCTCCCTGACTTCACATGCTTTCAATTCCACAGTGACACCAACTCTTGTAAATTCTTGACCAATTGACAATCTATTTTCTTGTACCATGAAATATGATTTTACATTGTTTGATCATTACAAAGATAGAGCCTAAAAACAACATCTGTGTATCTTTTCATGATTCCACATAACAGATTTCTAGGTAAGTCCCAGTGCATTTTCTACTCAAGGCACTTAAGGCAGAGTCTAAAGTACCAACTGGGCTGTGCTTTCACCTTAAGACCTGGATTCAGCTACTGTTCTCAATTTATTCAGATTTTCAGTAGAACACCATTCCTTCAGAACATAGCTCTGTGGTCCCCATTTACTTGCTGGCTGCCAGCAGGAAGCCACTTTTCCATGTTTAGTACATTCATTCCATTTCTGCTCATGTGACCTTTTCCTATTCCAAGTAGAAAAGATACTTTGGCTTTTTGCAAGCCTTTCAATTTTCTTACATTTATTTCTAGCAATATTTAATGGAAAATTTCCACTTCTATAAAGCTCATTTCATTAGGTTAGGATTTTCCAACTCATCTTTCATTGTTGCATAAATGCATATGTGTGTGCATGTATACATGTAATATTGCTATGATATTTTTATTGAATTCACAAGTGTTACTTGCAGCGAATGGTGAAATAGTTATATGAGGATAAGGGTCATTTGGGGTCATTAATAGATTCTGCTGACTTATAGAAGCTATAGATACCACCAATCTGAGTGATACTATGATCTCAGAATGTGGACAGCTTGTAAGATGGCATGGACAGGCATGCAGGCAGGTGGGGCAAATATCATGAAATAATAATATCAGTGTTTGTGTGCTATAGTTCCTTGACCTATTCCAGAAGTACTGTCTGATGTATTCTTCATGAAATCTGTATGAGCTACAGCTTGTATTTCTCATCTTGTAGAGAAGGAAAGTGAGTCTCCAAAATTTTAAGTTAATTTACAAAGTCTTCTGGAATAGTATCAGAAAAAAGGTTTACAACTAGATATGTCCTATTTCAGAACAATAGGAGACAGGCTAACTCCTCCTATTTCCACAGCAAGTTTGCATCCTTCAATCTAACTTTGAGCTCCTTAGCTGAACACTATTATGATGTCTCCACTGTCTATATGACAGTTCTCCACAGGCAGACAACCACCAGTATCTTCTGTAACCCCTGGAGAATGTGGGGATGATAGAGGAAGTTGTTTCATAGGTCTTTTCATCACCTACTATTCTCCTGATTTTGGAAACCTACAAGGGAGAATTAGGCATCCACTTCTTTTGTTTAACCCCAAACCTCAGGAGATCACAGGAGTAACTATCTCACAGCTCTTCAGAGAGTATGCTATGTCTGCAGTTCAGAAAGTGTCATGCAGCTATCCTCATCTGTGCACCAAATCTTAATGTTTCCTTTGAAGTACTTTTGTCCTAGGTAGTGAAGTCGATGGAAAACTATCTGTAGTCTTCTTAGTAATGCATTCTAGCTTTGTGAACTCTCAAGTCAGTTTATAGAGATTGAAGATTATGGTTTTAGAAGTGAGTTGAAATTTGTAGCTGCTGTAGATCACAACATCTAATAGGGATTTGGTCCCATATTATATATAATATGAACTATCTTCCTTGGTCATACCATTTATTCTTTACATATTCACGTTGAACAAATGTTTTTCAATTCTTGGTGTTTGTATTAGGCCAGATAACTTTGAAAGAATCTTAACCAACAAAAGGAAAGGATATGGCAGTAAGATTGCTCTCCCAGTCAGTGACAGCGTTTGCCTGACATGGATTCAAGACCCACCGGTAGGAGAAGAGAACCGACTCACTTAACCTGCTTTATGATCTCTTTATACCAGTGCTGTGGTGTGCACTCTGCCATTAAAAATAATTAAGAGATTATTGTCATTAAGGCCTACACAAGAATTTGAAACCAAAGCGAAAACACTTTGGCTGAAATGACAAAAAAAGTAGAATGTGTTAAAGGAGGAGAGTTTTGATAACCTTTACCTTAATATCAAGTCTATCTGTGTACTCCTTAATCTTTCTGAAAGCTGCAGAGAGGACATTGATTTGATGTAGATGTCAAGTTGTTAGTTGTGGGTGTTTCAAAAACAGAGAGATGAGTTAATCTTAGACTTGGGGAACCATTGGATATTAATCACAGGTGACTACTGGACACGTTATACTCAACCGTATGATTTCAGAGATCTGATTGTATGTACTGTTAAGTCATTTTTCATTCTCTGAATTTGCAGTAAAATGACTACTTTTATGGACCTAAAGATTGATGGAGTTGTTCATTTTATAATTAAAATAACATCCTAAGAATAACAGGGAAACGAAAGAAAAACCAACTGGCACTATACTAGCAAAGAAGGACAATGTACAAACAGTATAGACTGTCAGCGAGCATCAGTGAACATGGAAAACCCATTGCCTTTGGATTTTATAAAATGTGCTTAAAGTAGCAATAGTATTTCCAGGCTGGAGAGATGCCTTCATGGTTAAGAGCACTTGTTGCTCTTACTGAGGACATGTTTTAGTTTCCAGTACTCACATGGTGACTCATAAACATCTGTAGCTCTAATTCGAGGGTGTTCTATGGCCTCTTCTGACCTTTGCAGGCACCAGGTTTGCATATAGTACACAAACATGTTTGCAGACAGAGCACTCAAACACTGTAAATAATTCTGAGAGGGAGAGCAAAAAGAGATTACCATTTCCAAAAGAACTTATATGGAATGTGAAATTTTTTCAATAATGCTATCAAAATGTGTTTTTTAAACAATGTTTATGTCAATGCTTACAGATACTATAAAGTTAGACTGAATGGTGTTAATTATTGATTCAAGATGGTTTTGCAAAATAGTAAAATGTCTACATCCCTTTGCATACAATTATGAAAATGCATACAAAATAATCTTGAATCTTGGTACAGGGCTGAGATTGGTACTGCAGTATTATTTCATACTTTTATGATTTCATCTTAATCTTCTGGTTCCATTCCTGCCACAAAGGTTATTTTTTCGTTCAGTGTTGCTATTGATTTTCTTTTCCATTTCTTTCTTAGACGGATTCCACAGGAGTTGCTGGGTAAACATTGCAGGAAATAGAAGCAATCACTCTGTTTTAGGATGAAATTTTACCCTGACGATGTTTATAAGCAGAGTTTTACATTTAAGAGATTGCGAGCTTTATATAAAGTTTATGAAGAGTTTCAACAAATTCATTCTCCTAGTTTGATTTGGGTTGCCAAAGAAAGCAATTTTATTTGCTATAAGTGCTAGTAACCATGTTTTCTTTTGAACGCCACATAAAACACCCCTACCTCTTATGTAGTTTACTGACCTGAATAAAAACTAGCTTCTAAATCACGCAGATCAGCTTGACTGGGTGAGAAACTACATAGGCACTGTTTTGGTTAGAACAACTACTCTTTCCATTCCAGATTTTCTTCATTTTCTTCATAGGTGGGAGCTAGATCATAGGCTTTGTTCCACCTGTTTAAAAGGGCCAGTGCAAAGATGAAATCATAGATGCAAACATTCTTCATAAGGTGAAGTGTGTTGTGCTGATGGGACGTGGGTGGCATGGCATTAGCTGTAAAGTGCCACTGAAGGACAGCAGACAGTCCTGGCAGTTGTGACAGGTTACAATAGATTTTCCTCCTAGAATAGACTCTAGAAACTGAAATGAAACCTAGCAAATCTAGTGCCAGTATCATTTAGATAACATCATTAACTAATAGCCTCGTGCTCAAATGATAAGATTGAGCTCACATGCACAGAACCACAAGTAATCAAAAGTTAAATCAACGTTTCATAATATTGTTTTCAACATGAAGGAAAATAATAAACAGTGTTTGTTCTTTTAATTTTTGAAAGCCTGAAAAATAACCTCATGTAATTATACTTAGTGCTAAACAACATAGCATACAATGAATGAGCAGGAAACTCCACCCTTGAGCAAGCAGGTTCAAGCAGGTGGGGGAAGGGAGACCACAATATAAAATTTGGACTTTTAAAAACTGCTGACTTATTTTGTTCCACTAAATAGAAAAGATGACAAGCCTGCCTAAACTTTGAATCGTATGATAACCACCCCGAGGGCACACTAGGAAGTCCTTATGCACATTTTTTCAGCAGTTCTTTAGGGCATATTTCATTGCTTACATTTTACTGTAAATTTTTCTGTAACAATTTTCTGATTTGTCTTTCTGTGAGCTGTTACCAACTCAGTACCTTCCCTAAAAGAAGAAAAATAACAATCCTTGATTGTTACAATTCAGGTTTGTAATTTTGCTCTGTACCTTGATATGTGGTGTCAAACAGGCACAGGGGGTGGGGTTGAATTGGAGCAATATTGAGAGAAACTTTAATTGCTGAGTTTGTTTACAATCCCCAAGTAATATATTCTGCATGTTTCCTCGCGTTTCTCATTGAATACTCACAATTGCAAGCTTTCTGGTAAACTTTAGAATATGTGGCGGTAGAAAAATGAGAACAGTTTTCCAAAGACATATTAAGGATTAGAGATTGACAAAATTTTGTTGAACAGAATTATCTAATCCCTCTCAGCCAGTATTCTTAGTACAGTCTTCAGCATCAATAACCAGTGAGCATTCCTGATCAATGGAGCATCCTTTTACCAAGGGTTTTTTTTTTTTTTCCTGGTCCACAAATTGTTTACACCATCCTATCCACATCACCCTTCCCTGAAGACAATGGCAAAAGACAGAGCTGCATCCTTTGACACTTCTTCAACGGCCAGTTACTTAAAGATGCTTATTATAGCTGCATACTTATTTTACTTCAGGTTTTAATTTTAGAATTAGTGACTTGCTTTTTTTCTAAATTATTGGTATTTGTGTTACTGTTACTTATTTTCATTGCACACAGTGACTACTTAGAGGGCAGACACACAGGCTGTTCTACTGGTATAAATTTATGACTTGAGAGTCTAGGCTTGTAGGGGATTAAAAAGATGCCTTGAATTTTCAAATGATAAATTGGCAAATTGGTATAGTTTATAAACTTCAAAATAGTCAGTATCCAGAGATGATTAGCTTGATAAGATTTTATTCCGAACAATATGTTCAAAACAATGTTACCAAGATTGAAAACACAACGCCCGTCTCTGCTGAGCTCGAGATTACACGGGAGCATCTGGTGGTTGTATATCTTTTAAAATCTGTGAACACACAGGGTCAAGTGATCAGTCATATGCCTGTGATCTATCAAGTCTGCCCTCGTGCTATTTCAGGTAGAATATGGTTTTTACTACCGATCGAATAAACGAACGAACGAACAAACGAAGATAGGAAGGGAGGGAGGAAGGGAGGGAGGGAGGAAGGAAGGAAGGAAGGAAGGAAGGAAGGAAGGAAGGAAGGAAGGAAGGAAGGAAGGAAGGAAGGGGAAGAAAGAAAGAAAGAAAGAAAGAAAGAAAGAAAGAAAGAAAGAAAGAAAGAAAGAAAGAAAGAAAGAAGAAAGAAAGAAAAATGAAGTTTTCATTCCTAGATATGGCATTTACTGTCTCTGATCATCATGAGCAGCTGCTCATTTTTTGCTTGAACAGAGGAAGGCTGATATTTTGCCCATGGTGAGTGGTAGGTGATCCTTGAATATCCCTGTCTTTTGCAGTTTGTCATGTCTTAACAATAAAGGATTAACTATGTCTATGGATTATTAATAATTGTCTACAGAATCAATTTTTCCTCTGAATACCAAGCAAAGACCCATGTCTTAACAGAGTTAGAAGTAAAGAAAGGATTGTCAACCTATTCCTTCTTGGGAGACGGAGTTTTTTCATCAGCCGTTCAGTTATTAGAAGCAATAACTCACCCAGAATGCCATGCACGCTACTTTGTAACAAATCCAGCTACATCAGAGAGAGAACAGTGGCTTCATACTCAGCATCTTCTTTCTGAAGAGAAATCTTTTCTCTCCTCACCAGGAGCGTACATCAACTTTCACATACTTCAAAGCCCACTATTTGCTTTGTAAGAAAGAAATATGGCCAAGGGATTAACTGGGGGCAATACTATTGAGAAATATCTCTTTATCTGCCCAAGTGCTAGATAGAACCATAATGTGAGTTCTCCTGGTGCGTTATGAAATGAGTGCATGTGAGAAATTGCACTGTGAATGCGTGTCCAACAGCAAAGAGTGGTTTGACTAGGAAAGGGTTACTTTTAAACACAGAGAAGCCAGAGGGAGTGCTTGGAGTGGAGGTTGGCAAGCACATCCTGCCCTAAGGTGGTACAGAAATGTAGAAAGAAATGTTTCAGAGGTGTGTGCTCTCCTCAGGATTTCAGAAACTGTAGATAAGGGTGGTGGTAAGAAGTGGATGGTTATCCGTGAGACCTTAAACAACCCCCTCCTAATTTGCTTATTTCTCTGTCTCTACCCCAACTGTCCCTGTTAAAATTTCTTTTCTTTTTTCTTCTCTTTTTTCTTAAGCTGATGCAGCCCTGTATTATTTTTTATAATTCTTGTTGTCCTCATGTACCTCCCAGGTCTTATTCTATAATCTGAGTCACACTTCCTCCTTTTCCACCCCTCATCTCATCCATGAAAACATTCTCAGGAGACACCAAATTCAACAATTCTAGAGTTTCTTACCAAATGGAAACAACTGCATTTAATTTAAACCATCAAAGTCTAACTATATCATACTCCTCATTGCTTCCCTCCAAGCCTTCTCGTGCACTCTTCTGTCCTCTCTTCAATCCATGGCATCCTTTAGTTTAATTGTTCCATATATGCTATATTACTAACTATGTGAGTACTGCCCACTCAGTCTGTGTAATGTTACTTGTGTGTATATGATTTCAGGCCTGAGCACTTGGTATCAGTCATCAGGTGGGAGGCTCTCTTCCTCAGCATCCTTTAGTGGTCAGTAGGATTCACAGAGAGTTTTAGCAGCATATCTGCCTGGACAATACCTGCTCAAGGATGGCACCAACAGACATGAGAAGTATTTCCTGGGGTGCCAACCACTGATAGAGACAACTCTATTTTCTTGATTCTATTAAAGAATGGAGTTTATTTTGTTAAAGAAAAATTTCTCCCTCATACACTGAGACAGCCCCGGGTGTTTCTCTTTGTTATGCCACACCCTAAATCTTTCTGTTCTCAACACTCCCAAATCTGCTGTTGGGCTGCCTCATCTTTGGCAGTTTTTTAAGCCTTGAAATTTATTACTTCATATATCTTCTTTGTTATTTTTCTTTCTGACTCCTTGCTTACATTTCAACACATTCATCCAAGGTTCTGGTACTCATTAGGAAAGGCATGCTTGCTCCTGTAATGGACACATTTAATACAGAGAAAACTAACCTAAGCCCTGGCAAATGTGTCTTATTGTGCCAGACTTTAGGTCTCACAGCAGAAACTCACCAACTTCTTTCTTCACACACACCACATATGAATTTCCATGCTTTCCCAAACTTCCTGATGCAAATATAAATAATTTTATTATTATGGATTTAGACAGATGCAACTTGCTAGATGGTTTATTGTAGGAATGCTTAGGATGGAATGACAGATGATGGGCCACTCTGAGTACATTCAAGTAAAATATCCATGAAAAGCTTTTTTGTTTGCACTCTTTCTTGTAATTCTTGTTTTATCTGGTCTGTTCCTTTATCTATTACACATACATCTTGAAGCTAATATTCTAGCAAATATATATCAGAACATTTATTCAATAGCACTTTTGAATGTGTAACATATGAAAAGTTTTATCGTGTTGAATTGGGAGCATTCTACCCACAAATAGTATATAGTTTGCTTAGTAATAAAATGTGTTGTTACAATAGTATTGCATGGAATTTACAAATTACATGTGCAATTCAATGTGTGAATCACATGCCTATTTTTCATATTATAGTATTATATGTGTCCCTTTCTGTCTGAATTACTTGTGAAAAATCAAAGAGACCACATTAATGTCCTTTTTAGAGAAATGTGTGATTTTTTAGGAGTGGGAATACATGTGCAAATGTATATCCTTCCTTCACCCTGATATCAGTGTTCTTAGGGGCAGAAGCCACATCTTAGCTTTTACAAAGTGTACCCATGTATCCTAACAAAAGGCACAGACGCACAATGGTCAAACCATGGGCATTAGCCGCTACTACCTCATGATATCTGAGTGGCTGACTTTGGTATATAATAAAATCTGCTTTGTGGTGTTATTGCAAAGCTTTATTGGTGATACAGTACTGACCAATGCTCCCAGGGCAGAACTAACTGGGTAGAATTACCATTTGCTATTATTCTCTGAATATTGTGTGACACAAAAAAAGCACAACCCAATTATATCTACTTACAGGCTTCTAGTAGCATGTGAATTGCATACCTCTTGTGTATTCTGGGGGATTAGTTTCCTTTGTATTTCAATATGTGTCTCCATAGCACCAGTATGAAATGGACCCATCTCCAGCAGGCTTAACAAGTGTGTGCCTAGAAAGGGCTGAAGTCTAGTGGTTTTCTTATATATTCTCCTAAGTTCTTTCCAAATATAAATCTTTAGAGGATTGAAATGTTTCACAAAAAAAAACCCTTGATTTTAGTGATTTATTTTGGTTTGTTCTTTTTTGCTTAACTTTTGCTGTTCATTGGATTGCCTATCTGTCTACTTTAATATTTTAAGAACTATCTCATTATATGTATCATTGCATTGTAGTTAAAAGCACAACCACAATCACCCACATATTAGCACACTATTATAACCCTCAGGGAAGATAAGGGAGTGTCTGCAGATTTTTCTACATGAGAAATAAATTGAGATCAATAATTGATTAATCTTTAGTCAGATTACAAAGCCCAAGGTAAAATCCAAACCTTGTGTGCTGATTCTTTTCACCCTTTGTCTCAATTATTGCACCTGCCATTCTGTTTACTTCCTGTGGGACTCAGGGAAGCATTAACCCTGCTCTAACTACAAAGAGATGCCTTTAGTCTGTTTTCCAAAGGAAACTTCACTACTAATTTATAATGCATGACTTGATTATTTTTTTAAAGTTGTTTAAAGATGTTTTTCTTCCTTTGTTCTTTTTTTCATATTTTATGGTCTCACCATTTCAAGAAAAACAAGGGCTCAAAAATTCATGTCCTTTCACATATATATGAAATATATATATATATAGTATATCCTTGTGTATCCACTGACATATTTGCCTTAAAAGCACTAGAAATATGATATACATAATCTTTCATAATATAATTTCACCTGAACTTCTGTGGAAACCTAGTGCTATGAGATTTTTCTTGTTGCACACACAGCTCTCACCTTAAGGCAGTTTCCCTGAGGAGTTTTTTATTATGATGATGATGTCAAGATAATGCATGCAAAAAGTGCAGGAAAGTGCATGCTTCAAATTTCGGTCATTTCCTTCATTATTGACAGGTTCTCTTTTACTGTGATGTCAGTTACAGTGAACGTGAACCACATAACTAGAAAAATAAGCAATATACTCCACAGTGAATTTTACTGTTAAACAATGAAGCTGGTAGGGCATAATATTTGGCCTTATTACATTTTCAACTTACAAGGGATTTATCCCACAAAATAACCTCATCGTTAGTCAGTAACATCTGTAATTCTATTGTATGAATATATCATCATTACTTATAATCTCATATTTATAGATCTAACAAATCTAAATGTTATACCTCATTTTTAAAAGATGGCTTACTTTTTTAGATGAAGTATTGAACATATGCATTTTTTTCATTAAGAAAAATTCTAGGAAAATGGGATCAAAGAGCATGTGAAATCTTAAAGCTTTAGACATGTATTATTCATTGTTCGCAGAAGGATCATATTCAGTTATACCACAGCAAATTGTAGTTAACCACACCATGCATGCACATAACCCTTTGAACTTCATGTACTAATTAACCCAAGCTACTTGAAGCTTATATGCATATGTAAGGTTTCTAGATGGAATAGCAAATGGATCTCTCCTGGTAGTTTCTTGTTTGCATTTGTCTGTGAATGTTGTTTAAGATGACAGCCGATGGACTTAAAATGTGGTTCAAACTTTCTGTATTTTTTTCCATATCATATTTATAATTGGAACCAGACTCCAAAATGCTATTCTTAAAATGCAAGTATTTTCTTAATATATATGCAGGTCATTTTTAGTAGGGAATTTTATATATTTTATTACACATCAAAAATTAAAGCAAATAGATAAACTTACACAGAATTATTTTTGTACTAGTACTAAATTTAATTGATAGTTATTGAAATAATGGTGAAGGGTACAGCTAAAGGTCACAGCATTAGCCAATATTTGTTTATTATATTTCCTTATTGAATATAAGTTTCACACCATGAATGTATTCATTTCAACTCTAAAATTCTCTTTTTAGTAACAAAACTAATTGTATTCCATAATAATTATGGTCTTTGCTGTAGTCTCCTTTTATAAAGCATCACCTGGCCTAGAACAAACTCCATTTTCATTTTTAGTTACTTAGCCTAAGGCAAGTGCTAATTTACTTTTTGATTCTTTCACATATTATCTATTGATCTCTTTTTTATTATTTTTGTGTTAAAGCTTTGAAGTCCTACTCACTGGTTTGCATTCCCTCTCTCTAACTTGTGTATACTAGAAACTTGACATCTGGGGGCTAAACTTCTCTGCTTTCCTCATATTAAATATGTTTTGAGATTATAGCAGAGGGATTAGAATAGAACCACAAGGCCTTAAGTTGCTTACCTGTGCAGCCTGGCTCCCTATTTAAAATTGCTGTTCATTTTCATTGATTTTGTAGATGAAGATCATAAAATGTGACATTCTTTTGGCCTGGAAATTTTAATATAAAATATTAATGGATATGAGGTAGAATTAACTGTGACATCAGCCAGCTGGGCCCTTTAAGCAAAGGGAATTGTATACTGACTTTGAGAAGAAAGACCCTAGTAATAGCACCAAAGACACAATACTGCAACACCGCCCCAGGGATTTCAGAGCTGTCAGGATTCTCTCTGACTTTCCCCTTTAACTTTCTTAGGTTGTCAACTCCATTCCATTTCATTACAAACGTGGCTTTTCCTTGTGCTAGAATGTGTGGTTTCTGATAAGTCCTGCTGTTTGCTGCTTAAATCTTATGCATCCTGTGAGAGATACATCTACCTGAGAGTTTTCAGACCCAAAGTTCAAATGTCCCAGAAAGGATATTGAGAATAGATATTTATTTGATTGTAGATACAGTGGACTAGGTGCAATACCCACTCTGGGATCATTTAGAAGTGTTTAGGGAGGTACAAGAGTATACTTAGCCAAGTTTTGGCCTACTCAATGAATCTTGCAACACTTGCATGGTCATAGTAGTATCTTAGAAGATCCCAGCAGATCTCATGTGGATGAAGTGTTATTGCAAATGGCGTGCTGGCCAGTGACTCTTGTGCTGTTTGCATAGGGAATGGGCATTTTCTTAGTTCTGATGGTTGAGTTTCAGAGGTTAACTGGTTACACATTCAGTCCAGAAGTTTTGATGGGACCCTCTGCCATCTAATGTTTGGCAGCAGCTCTGCTGAATTTATTTGGGTTCTACAGCCTTGTTGTCATGGTATACTCAGCTCTTGCTTTCAGCTAGCTGCAGTCTTCTGTGATATTTCCTTACCTTACCTGTATTTCCACAGTCCTTTGTACCTTCTTACATTCTCTGCCGTCCATTACTCTCAAGCTCCTCTGCTGCTCGCTCCTTCAGGATATTGCTGAGATAATCTGGGTTCAGGGGCCATAGTTCTCTGCCTCCTCGTGGTTCAACTACTAGCTTTGGGTATCAGAAGCTCTAGCCATAAAAGTCTTTGGAATTCTAGGCAGCCTCCACAGTTACAACTCTGATAACGCAAATAGGAGGCTAAGGTGGAAACTTCTGTTTTTTGTGGAAAGTTAGCTATGACAAATAATGTTTTCCTGGGGCACACAGGTGAAAAGATGTTTGAAAGGCACACGAAATAATGTTTTCCTGAAGCAGAGACAGGTGAAAGGATGTTTTGCTCTAGCAAACACATGAAAGGATGCATGATGTTAAGAAGGAATATAAATATGACCCCAAAGACAGTAGGAACTAGAGAATTGGTTTGTTTTGCTCTGCCTTGCTATTCTTCTCTAAGAATACCATGAATTGGTTTGCCTTACACTGCATTGCTGAGCTCTGCTTGTGGTTATTTCTCAGAGAAAAACTTACCTAAGAACTTTTCATGAAGTTCCTCTGGCTTCTGTGGCCTCAGGCATGTTGGCATGCCTTGAGGTTTCTCCTTGGTGGTTTGTGTGGCGTCTGCTGAGAGGACTGGACTACAGCTGCTGATTTATATTTGGTGTTTGCTGCTGGACTGAATTGATAATATCTTGAAAATGCAGATTGGATTGGCCTCTAAAGAACTATTTCTAAACAGGTCTACTTCCTCCATATCCTAATAACTTTTCTTTTTCATTACCACTGGTGGGTGGTGGGCTAGATAGGAAAGTTGAATTCTTATTAAGTAGGATGGAAAAAATTATGCCTACATGATCCCTTGTTTCCTGGTGCATTTGGGAATGTTCAACTGCTTGCATCTATAATTGCTACTCCTTGAAGAAATGCCTCAAGGTCTTATCTTTTGTTTCTGGTGATTGTGATAAATACCACTAAAAAATTATTTAAAACACCAGGAAGAAGACATTTTTATTTCTTCAAATATGAATCAACATGATATAAATAATACACAGGAAGAGACCTCTGAAATAAGGTGTCAAGCTAACTGCTTGTTTACTAGACAAAATTGTGTACCATACTTGCTATTGACTTACATGTCTCATCAGTCACAGCACATCTAGTTCCCCCAATATGGGCTTTGAAGAAGGACCAATAACAAGCCTAGAACAAAGATCAATCCTAATTATATTGAGTCACCTTACAAAATGTTACTCCCTCTGCATTGACAGAGCTTATTAGTTTCATGCTGAAAAGTACCATGTGGAATTCATAAAGAGTTGAATTCCCTGCGATGAAGGTTTCAAAGCCAGCATGTATTTGGTGGAACAACCAAGACTAGAACAAGACCTCCTAAAGCAGTAGTTGTTGTTTTCAATAGTCCTCACAGCTGAAGCATAGACTGCTACAGGTGTGTGAAATGACCAAAGCATCTAGGCCACCATCGGGACATTCCAGCTTGTTGATAAGAAGAAAGAATTGATAGTTTCCTACTCCAAGTGGCTGTGCATAATGGGAGGGTCTAACAACTATCAATAAAAAGATCAACTTACCCATCCCCAATATCATAGACTCTTTGAAAACAAACTGAACAAAAGAAAATGTGATTTCCATAAATACCTACCACTAATATTAACATTCACAATCGTGTTTGACATGTATAATTCCTCTTTGACTATTCTGAAGAAACATGAGGCTGTCTCAGCATGGAGAGAACGGGTTGCTATAAAAGAAGGGTAATTTTAATCACATGGTATGAGAGTAGCCCTAAGTACAAACTAAAATTGTAATTGCATCTCTAACACATATGTAATGAGGGCTTCTTTATTATTTTACAATATCTGAAAGGTTTCTATGCTTCAGAACCATTTAAAGGTGTACAAAATGTCACTTAAAGCAGCAGTTCTCAACCTGGGAATCTCAACCCCTTTGGGGGTCAAACAAGCCTTTTATAGGGGTTGACTAAGACTACTGGGAAACACTGATATTTACATTACATTTCATAACAGTAGCAAAATTACAGTTATGAAGAAGCAGTGAAAATAATGTTATGGTTGAGGGGTTACCACAACAGGTGGGACTGTGTTAAATAGTCACAGGATTGGGAAGCCTGAGAAACATGGCCTTAAGGACTTCTAGGATACATTTTCTTCAAATAGGTATATTTAGCAGTGATATCATTGCCTTTACAAGAAAACATTGAAACTGCCAGATTATGGAATTATTAATGAGTGAGTGCTTTACACAAAATAATGAGCTTTGTTTAATGTATAGAATGAAAAGAATTAAATATTTAAGATATAATTTTTTAGCACTTTTATCCATGACCTTCAGTTGTTCTTATGTCATCAAAATGTAGACAGGGAAGCAAGACTGTGGTAATGTTTATCTTTATAGATTCCAGTGTTCGCTGCAAGTGCTGTTAAGGCTTTTAAATAGGAATTAATTAATATGGCTTCTGCCCCAAGACTCTGCCAGAATCCATCCATTGTTGTGCTTGTCTATTTGATAAATGAACTAGTAAAAAATGATTAGCTCTAGGTCAACTCACTAAATTGTAGTCTTAGCAAAGCTCTGATCTTCTTAAAGATATCAAGCACGATTTCTGTGATGTAATTGAATCTACCTAGTAGAAAATGATCCATATTCCATAGGAGGCATAAAGAAATTCACTACCAACAGAATAAAAATAAATGTTAGGAAATATTGACAGCACAAGGTTTAGGTCCAAGTGAGATGTAGTAGATGATTTGAATTATCAATTCTCTTTCCATCTGGCTTTACTCCTTTCTTGAAGACAAGGATGAAAACAAGCATGGCCTAGAGGCCTAAATCCATTTCAAAGGCAAAATTGCTATTGGAAAATAAAAGATCAGCACATGTCCCCAAAGACAAATGCAGGGGTTTGATCAATAGTTGACATTTTTGAAGTTATTATATGTTTGTTGCTGAGCTGAAAGCGGTATCTATAAAAAATAAAGAAAATACAGTTTCTGTATTTAACTAGCTTAAAGTTTAGCAGCAAAGCTCAGAAAGCTCGTGAAGAAGCAGCAGAGTGGACTGTAGTAAGTTCTACCACAGTGGTGTAGACAAGGCACTATGTGAGCCTAGCCACATTAGGATAGAGTCCATCTCTGTGGTGCCAATAATGGCCTCACTCATGGAGTTACTTTGAAACTGATTAAGGAGAGGCAGAAAAGCACTCCAGATGTCAGTAGATATACTTTACACAAAATGGAATCTCCTAACGGTTTTGTATTCATGATGGCTCAGAAGTAGGATTCCAATGTGAGCAGAAGAAAGCTGGTTGCTGTACAACCCAAATAGCCAACATTTGACAAAACATAAGAATTTTATGTCTGGGTCACTGTGGGAGACCATGAGAAATTTGGGGTGAGAAAAGGATGTTAGTGACTGAGTGATACAGATTCTGGTTCATTAAATTGGACCGCAACTTTGGCATTACAGTATAAAGCAGAATTTCCTAAGCAGAAATTCTAGGCAGTGATTTGGGATCAACAGTTTAGAGATGAAGTGAGCCTGAGACCTACACATGGTCTTCTGAGCTACTCCAAAGGATTTGGAACACATCTCTAGCTCTGCCCTCTGTAGAATTCTTAAGCACTAGTTGATTTAATTGCTGCTGCTATTCTTGATAGCCATCCTATGGTATTGGCATCCATAATACACTGAGGCCTTCTGCTACAACTAGGCTTCACCAATAGCTTTTCTTAGGCTCTCTTCATGGTTCTAAGACTCAGCTTCTTTGCATGACCCCTTTAGTCCTGGACCATCAACTGCAACTGAGGCTATACATTCATCAATGACCTTTCCTGGTCTCTTACAGTGCCAAGCCCCAGCTGCTTCTCCATGACCTCTTCATACTTTCAAAACCAGTAGACTGCCAAGGTGATTATTACATATTACCAAGCTCTGTTGCAGCATGAGACACAATTTTGACTATATATGAAGCACAGCTTCTTTATGCTCTCAGAAAACACTTTCCAGAAGATTTCACCTCAGTGCTAATGGTTTCTTTTTAAAAACTGCTAATTTATCTCCAGCTAACTAGCATCAGTTGTCCAAGTAACGCCTTCTACTCTTGAATCTAAAGCTAGAAACACATGACTGAAGCTCTCTAGTTCTACTACTTGCTGGGGCTGGAACATGGCCTCCCCTTACTCTATTACATCATCTACCACTTTCTTGTTTTCCAACTCCTTTATTGTATAGGTTTGGCTGTCCTAGAACTTGCTCTGTAGATTGACTTTGAACTCAGAGATCTGTATGCCTTGGTCTTCTGAGTTCTGGGATTAAAGGCATACATCAGTAGGCCTGGACCTCCTTGGAACTGGTATGTCCCAGGCTGACCTTGAACTCAGAGATCTGTTTGACCAGATCTCTTGGGACTGAAGGCATATACCACCACTCCTGGGCCTAAGTGTTTTGTGTGTGTGTGTGTGTGGCTATTGTGCCTCAAGATCTGGATCATAAGAGTAAACCAGAGGAAAGTGTTTATGTTTTGCTTTTCTGAGACTTACATGTCAATGCAATTAATCAAAATCTCTTTACCTTAGCCTCAGGTAGACTATTCAGACAAGAGCAAAAAGCAGCCACATTTTTTTTCACCAAAATATCACAAGAATAGTCTCTAGGCCAGATACTGAAATTATTCACCACTGAAACATTTGGGGCCATGTCTGTATAGTTCAAATCACCCTCAGCATCAATGTCTTCCATATTCCTACTAGTATGTTTCATTAAGCCCCACTTAAATAATTCCACCCCTTCTCAAATACAGAGTTCCATAGTACACATTCTTCAAAACAAAAACATGGTCAGACCTATCATATCAATACACCAGTCCCTGATACCAAGTTCTGTCTTAGTTAGGGTTTTACTGCTGTGAACAGACACAATAACCAAGGCAACTCTTATACGGAACAACAATTGATTGGAACTGGCTTACATGGTTCAGAAGTTCAGCCTATTATCATCAAGGTGGAAAACATGGCAGTGTGTAGGCAGGCAAGTGTTGGAGGAGGTGAGACATCAACATCTTAATCTGAAGGCTTCTGCTAACTAGCAGAAGACTCTGGACCAGAGTGGCCAGACATAGCATATATATGACACCTCAAAGCTCTGCCTCCACAGTGACATACTTCCTCTAACAAGTCTATGCCTCTTCCCATAAAGTCATACCTCCTAATAGTGTCAATTCCCATGAGACAAGCATATTCCAACTACCACACAATCTCTGTGCATATCTGGATTCCTAATGAGTTACATATTCTCATAGATATGTATTAAGCGTATGATCAGTACTAAATGTACATCATTGTCATTATATTGTATCTAAGATTTAATGAGGTATTCATCTGGTTAATAAATTACCAGCATGTCAGAACAGACACATCAGAAAGTCAACAAACAGCACACATTTGAAATCATAGAACTGAAGAAGATAACAGAGAGCTACATGTTTGGAAATAGTCATAACTCACAGATGGCCCAGTTCAACTCAGGATTCATTCCATAGCCGTGTTCTGTAGTGAGTTGGGACTTTTACTGAAGGCAAGTAACATGTGTGCATCACTACAGTAGGGCTCAACGATAAAGCATGGTACTTTAAAAGAGCTTTAAAAGACACCACAGGCTCTCCAGACAAGTTTGTTCCTTATTTGCTTTATGTCAAAGAAGGAATTCTTTGGTTAAATTCTATGTTACAAAATAAATAAATAAACAAAAACTTTTTAACTACTGTAAAACAAACCAAATTGATTATCTTTCTGATTTTACAATCAGTTAGATGTCTTATAACTATAATAGGTTTAATTAAATATGGTAAAGTTTTATTTTTTCCACATTTCATTTAATATGAGAATCATATATTCAAATGGCAGCAATTTTACTACCAGAAGAATATTCTTTTCCAGATAACTGCTATTTATTTATACTTTGAATCCCTTTTATGCTAGAGAAGAACATGTACAGATGTAGATGCTGTATATGAAATACACAGATGTGTGATTCCCAGTGTATTTATATGTATATTCAGTTGTCCACAAAATTTGTCAAAAATATTTAGGTTTTTAGAGATTTCTATTTTATTAGTTCTAATACAGTTAGAGGAGGCATGTGTTTACTGGGCTGTTATTTGTGAAAATATTTGTTTCTTTTTTATTTAATGACTGGTCACAAAGGTGCTGTGAAGGATTCAAAAAGTAAGAATAAGGTGTGAGTTATGCCCTTTACAGTTTTCAATCACTCATTCTTGGGAGCCCTGTGAGATGTGTATTTCAAGAAAATATCATTGGACTACTTTTCTCATGACTGCTTCTGACAAATAGCAATTTACATAACTGTCATGGGGCTGACACTCAACCTCCTGAATATCACAGATGCGAGGGCTGTTTTATCACTCTGTTGAAATACCCAAGAATTTGTAGAGTTCTTAACAAGCAGAGGACATCTGTGCTGAATGTCACAGGGGAAATGAAAGGAGAGCTGGAGCAAAATCATTGCTGTAGCAGCCAACATTGTTTTCAAAGTTCAAAATGTGGGGTCTTAGAGAACTTGAATGCTAAATAAATGTAAATGTTAGGAAGTGGCTGACCAGAAGGCTTAACATAAACCTGAGGCTATAGAACTTCAGTGGATAAAGGAACTCATATGGGGCAAGGTTTGAAGATCCTCACCAAGAGCAGAGGATTTGTATATATTGTCTTTTATTTTAAACATAAAATAAAGTAATATCGTCATGGGGGGATTCTTTCAAATCCTATAGCAAAGGCACTAGAAGTCAAACAAAAAAATCAAGGTATCAGCTTTTGAGTCTTTTTATACTACTGGTGTTAAGAAAGCAAAATTATATTTCCTTCTCATGTTCTGCTCTTGCTGTGTTCTTTCATTCAGTAAGGAGCCAAAGCCTGTTCCTTATAAGTGAGGTTCAGGGCAACTGTGAAGAAGAAAACTGGAAGGGAGATGTTAGAACTATGGGGGTGGGCCAATCGTGGTGGCACATGCCTTTAATCCCAGCACTTGGGAGGCAGGTGGACTTCTGAGTCGAAGCCTACAGAGTGAGTTCCAGGACAACCAGGGCTACACAGAATAACCTTGTCTCAAAAAACAAAAACCAAAAACCAAAAAACCACAAAACAAACAAACAAACAAAAAAAATTAAACAAAACCAAAAAAACCTATGGGGGTGGTTCTGCTGAGTGCAGGGTATAAAGTGTTGTAAAACCAGAGGTTGGAGTGCCATGTCCCCCACTAGACAGGCACACAGTGTTTTCACAGATCCTCATGGAATGGCGTCTCTTTGGCTTATTTCATGGAATTTTTTTCAAAAGCAATTTCTTTTCCACAAGACTTTTTCCATGATATATCATAGATGAATTTTCCTTTGACCACTAATTTGTTTCATTTCGGTTGTAAGATATATCACTCTACCAAGTACCGTAGGCACAATCAAATGAAATTACTTTGTCTAAATCAGTTATGCTAAGTAATTCTAAAGTATAATTTTAGAAAGAAAACTCTTTATGTTTAATCTTAAAATGTCTGAACTTCTTGACAATCCAGAGAAAATAAAATTGTATTTTTAGAGATGATTGAATATTTAAAGAAAGGGTCTCTTGTACGATATTTGCAGAAAAGTGAAAGTCACATAATAGAAAATTGGATGAAACCTCGAAACAAGGGCGACAAAAAAGGGTGTGTTAGATTGGATAAGACAGGAACTTTGCAGATGGATTCAAACCAAAAGGAATAGAATAAAGAAAAGTACAAATGAGTATATAACTGTGAAGGAAAAGATAGCTTAGAAATAACAGGAGGAGGGGCTAAGAAGTTTTATCTTGTTCCAGGCAGAACGGAAGGGTGCTTTGCTCACTTGTAGCCTTCCTTCTGCTCAGCATTTTGCTTCTACTGAAAATCTCCTTAGTGCCGAACTGATCCTGCCTCACATTTACGTTATCCTTGGATAGCAGCAAAACAAATAGGAGAGCTATTCTGAATGGATAACTCACAAGATTTGATAGTGAGTACTCTATCAAGCAATTCTCTGGGTTATTCTGTATAAGACAGGGCACAGGTAGCAATATCTTAATAGAAGAGACTCTGCCCTTTTTCCTGTTCTATTGTATCCTGTTGTACATCTTGACTCAATCCCAGTACTCACACAAGTATTTTTTTTTTCCTTATTGACATCAAAATATAATGCTGTTACTGATTTTGAAAGCTACACCCCAAACAAATTGATAGTAACCTCAATTTAAGCCGATCGACAACTTGTAATATTAAATGAAAAGATGTCCAAAAGGAAGATATTTTAAAAAACGATATTAGTGTGCTTTCAAAAGAACCAGAGCCAACCTTGTATTTCAAAGATCCTTTTATAAACAATAGAAAATGCTTCTCTTTCATTTCCTGAATCTAATTCTATCTACAAATAGTTGAGAATAACTTTCTATAACTTTTATTCTTCTGGAACATGAAATCTACACTTTGCATCCGTTCCAACAGAAGATAAGGGTGTGCATCCAATATGTGTACTCTCCCTTCTGATATTCCTGAGTTATTACTTTCTAAAATTTGTATTTCATCTCTGCTACTACAGAACTAATGGGGAAGTGGTCCCTTGGGTCCCTTTTCCCTAGAGTCTTACAGAGAGCTGGTTCTCTATTTTTCGCAGCTGTCATGCTTGCATTCTGTTCATTTCCTGGCATGGCGGTTCTAAAACCTCCTTCTCCCCGTGGTCCCTTGCCCAGGAAATAAAACATCCTGCCTGTCTCCCTGCCCAGCCATTGACCGCAGGCAACTTTATTTACCAATTAGAACCAGCTGGGTGTAGGGCCCATCAGATTTTCACAGGCAGACCAATTCTGGTGTTAATTTGGGAATCCATTTAACATAACATAAGCAATAAACCACATTTCCCTCCCAAATTCATGACCTCTTCTTTAACCACTATTGACACATATATACTTATGAAGGACAGAACAAATACGATGACCAGAGTTGGTTTAGGGTTCCCTGCATGTGCATGCTTCCAGGGCTGGCCACTCCATCTTCAATAACCAATCATGGTTCATCCCAGTAGAAGACTAATTCTCCCTCACTTAACAATTGCTAATTGCCTGTATCTCTGTTCTAGCACAGGGTCCTGAGATTTTTTTTCCTCATTTACGTTGGCATGTCAACTGTTGCATTTGCTCAGGTCTTATTCAGGTAGCTATGCTGTTGAGATTTTCTAAGTATAGCTAACCTCTCATAGCTGCTAAAAGGCAGAGACTCACAGCAAACTTTCTGGTTCTCTGGTTGTTGCAATATTTCTGGTCCCCCTTCCTTGATGTTCCTCTAGTTGGGTACAGGAATGGAGTTGTAAGTATATTAATTACGACTGAGGTTTCCATGGTCAGTTAGTCTCTGCATTTTGATCAATTGTGGGATTTTTGTAATGGCCTTCCCCTGCTGTACAAAGAAGCCTTTCTGAAGAGGGATGAAATCTAGACTTGTCTAGTAGAAACAGCCTAACTGTAATGATAACTGTAATGAAAATGTGGTAAGTGTAAATGCTGAAATACTCTTCAACTGTAAAGAAAAAAAAACATGAAATTTAGAAGAATTGAGAGAACTAGAGAATATTATACTAGTGAGGTAACTATCATCTGGAAAGACAAATACCTCATGTTTTCTTTTGTTGGTAGAGTTGGACTTGAAGAGTCTGTGCCATTTTCTTTTGCTCTTTGTACTTTAAACACGACATCCAAAAATGAAATAAAGAAAACTAGTATGGTCCATAGTAATATGTAGGAAACAGTTTGATATGTAGGATATCACTGGGGTCTTACTAACAGCAAAACTACTGGCAGTATAGTCAACTCAATGTATTTCAACATATAGTAGTATAAAACCTCAAGCGTATAAATAAGGATGCCACTATCACTTCAATCATTAATGTCCTTGTGTCCTTGTTAGGTAATTAATCACATCGAGTCTGCCCCTCCCCCGTCTCAGAGGCAAGAGTCTATTTGTATTCTCTATATCTTTTAGCAAATGGTTATCAGTCTGTTGAACATGAATTTTAATATTAAACAAGGTAATTACTTTTAGTTGCAAGGCATCATTTTTGTCTGCACCATTAAGTAGGACTTTGACATAGGAGCCAACAGTGAGCACACTGTCAGCATACCAACTTAGGAAGAGTCAATGGACCCTGTCATGCAGCTCATTCTAACATCTCTTAGGGTCGACTCATTTGTGTTGTACCTGCTGATGGATTCTGTTACTGACATCAGGATAGCAGTGGAAAAGGACTGGGCCATTGCTGTTATTAGCAGATACAATGATTCGAAGAGAGAGAACAACCTCGTCTTGTGTTCAATCACATTTCTCTATTGTAGAAACCTTAGGTTGGGAAGTGTGGTCTACAGTTCTATAAAAACTATTTGAGTCTTAGAGAAAGGAAGTCTTAGTCTAAGCATCATGCTTAGAGAAAGGAAGCTGCACTTGTAGTGAAAAGCAGGGTGCTTGCCTATGTGAAACAGTTCTTTCTTTTTAAAAAAAAAAAAAAAAAAGAATTATTAGATATTTTCTTTATTTACATTTCAAATGCTATCCCAAAAGTCCCCTACACCCTCCTCCCACCCTGTTCCTCTACCCACTCACTCCCACTTCTTGGCCCTGGCATTCCCCTGTACGGGGGCATATAAAGTTTGCTAGACCAAGGGGCCTCTCTTCCCAATGATGGCCAACTAGGCCATCGTCTGCTACATATGCAGCTAGAGAAATGAGTTCTGGGGGTACTGATTAGTTCATATTGTTGTTCCACCTATAGGGTTGCAGACTCCTTCAGTTCTTGGGTACTTTCTCTAGCTCCTCCTACATTGGGGGCCCTATGTTCCATCCTATAGATGACTGTGAACATCCACTTCTGTATTTGCCAGGCACTGGCAAAGCCTCAAAGGAGACAGCTATATCAGGGTCCTTTCAGCAAAATCTTACTGGCGTATGCAATAGCGTCTGCATTTGGTGGCTGATTATGGGAAGGACCCCCAGGTCCGGCAGTCTCTGATGGTCCATCCTTTCATCTTAGCTCCAAACTTTGTCTCTGCAACTCCTTCCATGGATAAGAAATGTTCAACATCCTTAATCATCAGGGAAATGCAAATCAAAACAACCCTGAGATTCCATCTCACACCAGTCAGAATGGCTAGGATCTAAAATTCAGGTGACAGCAGATGCTGGAGAGGATGTGGAGAAAGAGGAACACTCCTTCATTGTGGTGGGATTGCAAGCTGGTACAACCACTCTGGAAATCAGTCTGGAGTTTCCTCAGAAAACTGGACATAGTACTATCCGTAGATCAACCAATACCTCTCCTGAGTATACCCAGAAGATGTTCCAACTGGTAAGAAGGACACATGCTCCAATATCTTCATAGCAGCCCTATTTATAATAGCCAGAAGCTGGAAAGAACCCAGATGTCCCTCAAAAGAGGAATGGATACCAAAATTGTGGTACATTTACACAATGGAGTACCACTCAGCTCTTAAAAACAATGAATTTATGAAATTCTTGGGCAAATGGATGTATCTGGATGATATCGTCCTGAGTGAGGTAACCCAATGACAAAAGAAGTCACTTGATACGCACTCACTGATAAGTGGATATTAGCTCAGAAACCTAGAATACCCAAGATACAACTTCCAAAACACATGAAACAGTTCAAAGCCTATTAAAAGCCATACTGGTCATTTAACCTAACCAATCTAACTTATTTCTGGAGGGAAATACCCAGGCCTTCCTGGTCCTCTTTCACAACACATCATAGACTGTATTCCCTTATTAACATAATCCTGTATCAGTGCCATATCATGAGCATACTCCAATTAGCATTTAACATTAAGAAGCTCTACCCAAGGATTCATTGACCTGGTACCATGTGCCAGACCCTAATAGCTAAAACCCATATGACTGAAGGAGAGAATTGGCCCCGTAAGGCATAAGAAAGTAGATAGAAGGTACATTTAGCATGCACACATAGAGCATTTAAAATATATTCCAATCAAAATTTAAATTATTTTTATTTTATACTAAACAAAACATAGACGAGACAAAATTAGATTTGTAAAAGATGAGCCAGGAGAATTTTGAACAATTGTGTTCCACCCAATAATATTTTCTTTATTGTTTTACATAGGCTCTTGGGTTTGTTCTCATGTTAATTATACTAGACAACCATTGGAAAAAAAAACATTTTAACTACCCAAATATTACATAAATAGAAGGAACAAGTCTCACTTGCAATTGTTTTCCCTTGAGGAAACCGGAGACTGTAGTCCTGGGCTTCATAAGACTGAGTACACTCTGTGATCTCAGATTATTTTCCAGTGTTCTCTTCCTGATTATTTTAGAAAATTGGCAATGCATAGTCAATATCATGTCAAATACCTTTTAAAGAGTTATAGTGATCATAGATATCAGTCTTAATTTATGCCCACTGACCTCTTAAACACCTATCAAATGCAAGATTTCCATTATCTACTGTTTATTGGTCTCCAATTTCATCAACTGTTTGTCTATAGCTTGACTACTATCATCCTTCCACTGCTCCAAAGGTGTTTGTTTATTAATTTTGTGAAAGTGACAAATGGAACCCCACATAGTTATCTCTTGCTCCAAAATTATTGGCCAAGTATAGCTAGGAATCAATAAAGTAGCAATCCACAGAACAGAGGTAATTTATGAGGAAGTAAACAAAATTCATACAAGCAGCCAAGTACTTGTCAAAAACTCATACTATCCTAGTCATATATGTTGAGTTGTTGGCCCATCCATCACAGGGCACAGCTGCTTGGAGAGGTAGAACACAGGGTGTTTGACTGCACGCTACCCCATGCCACGACTCCAGGCATGATAAAGCAGTCTTATGTTTAGGAAAGCTGGAGCTTGTTCTAAGGTCCCTGGTCCTGCCAAGAGGCTGGGACCCTGGAATTCTCAGACTCTTGGACATCCAGATGCAGCTGGGAGTAACAGAAAAGCAGAGAATGGAGCCAGGGGTGGAGTGGGAATAGGAGTGGATGGGTGGGCCTGCAGGCTGCTTCTAGACTAGGGCATTGCTGCAGACCCTCTGGGTCCCTTTGTCTGCATTGAACGGGTCTCTGGGTGCAGATGGGCAAGGAGTTGAAGGGTGACAGACAGACCAACACTGGAGATTGTGTAGAATCTGAATGTGTTGTCACAAAGTGAACACCAGTCTTATATAGTGCAGAAAATACAAGGGGTAGGAAGTCACAGCAGGCAAAGTACATTGAAGTTACCTGATACAAAAGGAAGGAATGCCTACAAAGGGACTTACAGGAACCAGGTAAATGTTTACAGTAAAGATAAAGCAGTCCTGCCTAGGGTCAGCTTAGTGACAGGTAAGGATTTCACACTCTAGTGCTATAGCTTTGAATCTTGTGAAGGCTAACACCAGAGGGTTCTGCTCTTAGCAGACCTCATGAATAATGCAATATCACAATCCCCCTATTTCCTAGGCCTTGCTAAATTCTTATATGAGTGTAACTTTTAAGTATCTGGATAATCTCCATTTGTCAGAAGAATTCACCCACTTGCTTCTAATATGCAATGTAGCCTGTACTGAAGATTTCTATCTCAGTGGGATTCCCTGGCTCTTTCATGGTATTCCCTTGTTTGGGTGTGATTTGCTACTGTCCTTAGTAAATACTCTGCAGACCAGCTCTGAGCTACTGACTTTTGTAATGCTTAATTACTTACTGAATAGGTAACTTCCTTACTGCATTCCTGCCGGATTCCAAGCTAGTCCAGCTTCTGGGACCTTGGAACACTGGTGGGAGACTTAACTATATCAGAATTTAATCTTAAAAAGCACTTATAATAAAATAATACTAAAAGAGAGCATGTGGATCCATACACCAGACTTACTCAGGAATAGGGTATGAGTATATGGGTTAATGAGAATGCCAAAACTCCAGGAGGTGAGTTTCCGTGAAACTCTTTGCCTCATGAGTGGCTTCTAGGCTTCTCAACCTGTCAAGCTGACTTCACTGGAAGGCTTGGCAGGGCAGGAAGAAAGGGAAGATCTAGCTTATCCAGGCAAGGATAGTCCTTTGCTTGAGGGATGGATGGAGGGTTGGTGGAGGTTGTGACTGGGAGTAGAGAGAGGCTTTCTACAGGAGAGCAGGCTATGGTTCTGAAGGTCTGTGGTCAATGGCTCCACACAGTAGATCTCAATGAAAAAAGAGCATTGTTCTAACCAGATTATTGTCATGGTGGAAAATGAATGAGGAAAACCATACCCCACCTCTCAGGGTGGGCCTGATTTAAAAAAAAAAAAAAAAAAAAAAACTTTTGCAAGGAGAAATGTCTGGGCAGGGAATTTACTGGCAATGCTCTATCAGCCTTTAGGTACCTCATGAGCATGAAGAAATCTGCTTTGGAACTCTGTGACTGTGGTCACATCTCTTTTCCTATTGTCTTGGTCTGAGCTGTTAGGGATGCCTCTCTTCATGTGGAGGGGCTTGGGGCATTGCCTTTATGTTACTGATGGCCACAAATCTCTGTATGGGGGTTTGCAGCTACATGACAGGGGCCTAGTGCCTGGAGCAGGTGAAGCTCCTACTGTCCCTTCAAGGCCTCTGGGGCTTCCAGTATTTAGTTTGTTACCAGGCTTCCTCTCATGCTCCACTGACCCATGATATAGAAGGTATTTGTTACTTTCTTCAAATTGGCATTTAATCTTATGAAAGATAATTACAAATAGCCTACTACATAGTTTTCTACTGTAAGCTAGGTTAGAGAGAAGTAGGAATGACCATGCTTGAACCTCCACAATGCAGCAGAGACAACTGACAGCCTGAGCAGCTAAAAGTCACCAACTGACATTTAAAAATCGTGTCTCTAGCTGCATATGTAGCAGAAGATGGCCTAGTTGGCCATCACTGGGAAGAGAAGCCCCTTGATCTTGCAAACTTTATATGCCCCAGTACAGGGGAACGCCAGGGTCAAGAAGTGGGAGTGGGTGGGTAGGATTTGAAATGTAAATGAAGAAAATACCTAATAAAAATTTGGAAAAAAAAGTGGTCAATTTTGTGGGCTGGAGAAATGGCTAAAGAGATATGATACTTGCTGTGCAAATGTGAGGAACAGGGGCTGGATCTCCAAAACCGTTTAAAACTTGAGTGAGTATATGGCTACCCTCAAGGAAGTAGAAAGAAGGACTCAGGGCAAGCTGGCTAGCCAGACCAGCAAACTCAATGAGCTCTGTGTTCAACTACAAGACTTTGCCTCAACATATAAGGTGTAGACTGATAGGGTAAGATACCAAATGCAAACTTGAGGCTCCTTATGCACATGTGCATGCATACATGCATGTGCACGTATGCACACACACACACACACACACACACACACACCTGACACACTGACATTTAGTAAGTAAATTTAATGAGAATTATTCATACTATCTTTTTCTCATTTATGTGAGGTGAAATTATTTTCCAATAATATTTTAAAAATCATACATTTGATTCCATACAAATACCCCATCATTTTTCTTTTCTAATCTGATATCATTCAAATAACCAAGTAAATACTCAGTATACTTACTATATTTAAGAAAGACGGGTCTGTACATTTAATATCTGAGACTTTCCTCTGTAACTGCCACATAATCTTAAGATGAGCATACAATGAAATAAAATCTTTAGCTGCTACCTGTGAACCACAGCCATCTTGGTTGAAAATGTGTATATATGTGCATGTGTGTGTGCTAGTATGTGTGTATGTGAGGAAGTATAAGAATGAGTGCATATATACATATGTATATATATATATTTTCTACTAACAAAAATTATCACTGAGATAATGTAATATGTCTTTAAATCTTCCTTACTTCTCTGTTAAAATTTACTGACCTAGTTTAATGTACCTATACATACATGTGTGTGTGTGTGTGTGTGTGTGTGTATGGTACCTTCTCAAAGAGTATGATTTAATACAAGGTCTATCTATCCTGTTTCAATGAGATCAGCTATGGAATGTCCCACTCTCTAGATTTATGAATAATTGAGATGGGAATGATATTAAACCCAGTATTTTTTTAATCCCTGTAGGTGGCAGTATCTGCCAGAGCTTTTGTGTGTAATGACATTCCTCTAGCTTTCTGGCCTTTTTCTGTTGTTCTGTCCATTGGGGAGATTCACAGGGACAAGAATGTCTACCTGTGTGATTAAACAAGCAAAGGTATGAGACCAAACATGCAGACACTAGGCTTGGGCAGGCTTGACAACTAAGTGGATAAACCAGAACATAAGAGATGTTCTGGTTGTCTCAATGGACCTGATTGCTGCTCTGTGTTTGGGCTCATTTGTTTGTCTGTTTTACAAAGATCAGAAAGAGTGGAGTATTTTTGTGTAACCAATACCTGTCTTCTTGGGGCAGTGTCTTCCCTTATATTCTAAAGATAAGTTAAGATTGCATAAAAGTGGGGATGCTAGAGAATACCTTATTCATTGTTGAAAGAACTAGATGTCAGTAGCTTTTAGAAGCCCAGTATTTTATGCTGAACAATCATCATGGGTGTGAAAAGAAAAGAAGAGAGAAATGTGGGCACAGCTATGAAGAATGCTGTAATATTGCTGTAAGGATGCTAATGGATTGATATCAAAATCAGTTCCAAGTTCACACAGGTTTAAAATGAGCTTGAAGTTTGGTTAGTGAGTCCATGTAAAAAGCCAATAAATTTATACTCTGGTGAAACATTGTATGCTCTAATGTATAAGTACCAGTGAGATCAACAGAGATAATATGAGATTTGAAATCATGGGACCAAAAGAATATAAAATAATGCAGGAGACGTTATACAAAGGACACTGGCAATGGCAACTGTTGACATCCTGAGGAAAAGAAATGAATACCTTAGAATCCTGATAGAATTTCAGCAAGAACCCAGCCCTAATGGATTAAAGTGTTGGTTTTGGTAGGGAGGCAGTTAACAATATTTGGGCTTTGAAAGACGACAGAAAACGACTTATAAGGTTGGTTAAGTCAGATAAGGTTTGGAGAATAGGAAGCAGATGAACCTAATGAACATGTGAGATGGGGTGGGGGAGCAGGGTAAAGCCAGAGTGCAGACTGTGAGCACCAGACTTAAAACCTTCCAAAGAGTCATTTAAACAGCATATTTAAAAGTCCATGGGATGATGGGTAGTATTTTCATACCTATTACTCTACATATCTATATTGGATATAACCTGGATTCCTAGGCTACATAGATTCTCCCTTGTTCAGTGTTTGGGTTGACTTTAATTATACTTAAATTAACCCATATAAAGTAGTGCCTTCCAGCCAGGAGTATCTCTAAATTCCTGTGACAGAATGACCCATTTCCAGAGTTCCTCTGCAGCTGTGAAGTTTGTTTGTTTGTTTGTTTTATTTGTTTGTTTTGATCTTTGACTTAATTCTTTCATTACAGTGAAGCACATTACTTTCTAAATAGCACTCCTAATTAGATTAACAGGTCACTCTTTGTCTCCACCCATGTCTCTCTAGTTCCCTTTTCTTTTGGCTTTCTTCATATTGATATTTCTTGACTTAGTCTCTTACCTATCATTCAGTGATATAAAATGTAACTAATCGGCCATAAAAAAGATAAATTTTATAGAGGTTCATAAAATGGCACAGTGCACTGCTGCACAAGCTGAGGCCCTGAGATTAATCTCTAGGCACCAAGAAATGTGGGAAGAGAAACCTGACTCCAGAGTTTCTCTATGACCTCCACATGTATGATGTGGCATGTGCCCACCCACACATATCATACTCACACAATAGTAATAGTAAGCTCTAAAAATATAGTTTGTAACATTGTGTCTTTTAATTTTCTCATAGACTTCTTTGGTGGTAAGATGTCAGTTGAGAGCAGTGGGCAGCTTTGCAGTCCAGGTAACAGGTCCAGGGGGCTGCCGGGTCCAGTCTTTTCTTCACAAGTGTCACTATTTGCCTTCACTTTATGTCTCTCCTAACGCCCTTGATTTTAGTCAAGCATCATATGCATGTTCCTACATTCTATGCCATTTATGCTATACACCTTCTGGGTATTTTCCTCATTCAAGATTTTGTACCTTAAAACACCTAAAAGCCTATTTCACAAAAAGTCATATATTAATTTGTCAGATAAGATTTTTAGCACAAAGAAGCACTATGAGTTTCTTCTCTTTCTTTATCTTTCTTTCTTTCTTTTCTTTCTTTCTTTCTTTCTTTCTTTCTTTTTTCCTTTCTTTCTTTCTTTCTTTTCTTTCTTTCTTCTCTTTTTTTTCTTTCTTTTAAGTTTAGCCATTTTTACTCAATATTTACTTTTATTTATTTATTTATTTCAAATGGTATCCCCTTTCCCAATTCCTTCCCAGAAACCCTCTATCCCATCCCACCTACTCCTGCTTCTATGAGGGTGTGCCCCTGAGGACCAACCCACACACTCCTGCCTCCCCATCTTTGCATTCCCCTATGCTGAGGCATCAAGCCTTCATGCGGCCAAAGACCTCTTCTCCCACTAATGCCCAACAAGGATGCATATACAGCTGGAGCCATGGGTCCCTCTGTGTGTACTCCTTGATTGGTGATTTAGACTCTGGAAGCTTGGAGGGTCTGGTTGGTTGATTTTCTTGTTCTTCCTATGGAGTTGCAAACCCCTTCAGCTCCTTCAGTCCTTTCTCTAACTCCTCCATGGGGGAACCCATTGGGGACCCTGTGCTCAGTTCAATAGTTGGCTGAGAGCATCTGCCTCTGTATATGTCAGGCTCTGGCAGAGCCTCTTAGGAGACAACTATATCAGTCTCCTGTAAGCATGCACTTCTTGCCATCCACAATAGTGTCTCCATTTGGTGGCTATATATGGGATGGATCCCCAAATGGGGCAGTCTCTGGATGGCCTTTCCTTCAGTCTCTGCTACACAGTGTGTCTCCATATTTGCTCCCATGAGTATTTTGTTACTCCTTCTAAGAAGGACCAAAGCACCCACACTTTGGTCTTCCTTCTTCTTGAGATTCACGTGGCCTTTAAGTCATATCTTGGGTATTCCACGCTTCCCTATGAGGTCATGTGTAAGCTTCCTATCCTATGTTAGCAACTTTGTTTAGTCTATATTTCAGAGTGTAAATCTTATCTATGGACATTCAACCTGTATTGACTTCCTCTCTGAGTTATTTCTAACTTATCTGTTAGATAGGCTCAATGATGCATGTTTATCCTTCCAAAGTATTTATATATGGCTTGGATCCTGTAGAGAAGGTACTTTACTATCTGTGATGTATATACATAAGTAAGGGACTGAGGTAATAAATATAGTAAGAGTATAATTTTTAGATAATGTCCCCACATCAGATATTACCCACAAATTGTCCTTCAGTAGAAACTTTCCCTCCCCTCATTTGACTGTATAATAAACAAATACTTAAGATACATTAAACATAATAAAATACTTAAGGTATATTAAACATAATCAAATACTTAAGATACATTAAGCATTCAACATTCAAAAGCTTGGGAAATATTTTATATTTAGCATCATTATGCCTGTTTTCAGAAGAAATAGGGAAATAACTCAAATCACTTGACACACTGTTCTAAAGTGGTCTGCATAGGGGAGTAATCAAATGGGCTTGGGTCACTACTGCTGGCACAATAGAAAGAAAGACATCTGTAAATGGAAGCCAGTCTCTTCCCCATTCCAGTTTGACTGACTTCCCCAAATGACTGTCCAGTTTGTCCAGGCATTTGTATTTGCGAGTATAGTTGTCCTGATTATGCACTAAATGCTATGATAAGTATGTGGTCTCAGAGTCCCTCTAAATGCCCCTCAACAGAGGAATGGATACAGAAAATGTGGTACATTTACACAATGGAGTACTACTCAGCTATCAAAAAAATGAATTTATGAAATTCCTAGGCAAATGGATGGACCTGGAGGGCATTATCCTGAGTGAGGTAACCCAATCACAAAAGAACTCATACAATATGTACTCACTGATAAGTGGATATTAGCCCAGAAACTTAGAATACCTAAGATATAAGATACAATTTGCTAAACACATGAAACTCAAGAAGAACGAAGACCAAAGTGTGGACACTTTGCCCCTTCTTAGAAATGGGAACAAAACACCCATGGAAGGAGTTACAGAGACACATTTTGGAGTTGAGACGAAAGTATGGACCATCTAGAGACTGCCATATCCGGGGATCCATCCCATAATCAGTTTCCAAACGCTGACACAATTGTATACACTAGCAAGATTTTGCTGAAAGGACCCTGATATAGCTGTCTCTTGTGAGACTATGCTGGGGCCTAGCAACACAGAAGTGGATGCACACACCTTTAATCCCAGCACTCGGGAGGCAGAGGCAGGCGGATTTCTGAGTTCGAGGCCAGCCTGGTCTACAAAGTGAGTGCCAGGACAGCCAGGGCTACACAGAGAAACCCTGTCTCGAAAAACCAAAAAAAAAAAAAAAAAAAAAAAAAAGTGGATGCTCACAGTCAGCTATTGGATGGATCACAGAGCCCCCAATAGAGGAGCTAGAGAAAGTACCCAAGGAGCTAAAGGGATCTGCAACCCTATAGATGGAACAACAATATGAACTACCCAGTACCCCTCAGAGCTCGTGTCTCTAACTGCATATGTAGCAGAAGATGACCTAGTGGGCCATCAGTGGAAAGAGAGTCCCATTGGTCGTGCAAACTTTATATGCCTCAGTACAGGGGAACACCAGGGCCAAGAAGTGGGAGTGGGTGGGGGAGCAGATGGGGGACTTTTGGGATAGCATTGGAAATGTAAATGAAATAAATACCTAATTAAAAAAAAAAGATGCCCAGAGAGATCCAGCAATACATTGAAACTAACAGTGAGGTGAGTATCAGATTTCAGGAATGAGGCTTTTCTGATGTGCATGGGGCCAAGGGCTAGATCCCCTGCTCTGTGTAAAATAAGACATGGTGCATGGCTGTCTGACTGTATTTAGTGCAAGTTGCTTGTGATTTTGGGACTTTGAAACAATGCCTACCTAAAGTTACATACCAGAAGTCAATTCCAGCTCAACAGAGCTCACTTCCTTGTAAGCAGTCCTCCCTGTAGGAACAGCCTTCTGCATTAATTCTGCACTTTCCTTCATGTCCAGCAGTTGCATCTAGAATTCTCCCACTGTTAACATTTCTTGGATTATTGTCTTTATTATTTATTTTAAATAAAATTTTAATAATCAATACGAATTTAATAATCAGTTTGCTCTAAGGGATTGGGCTGTGAAAATAATGATCAGGCTTATTTTTAACCAGTATTATTTAAAAATATGTTTTTTCTTCAAGAAAACTCTGACACTTTATGTATAGTTGATATTAGACATCAATGCATATATTTCCAAGTGACTTGGAAAGGAGCCTCATGAGATGACTTGTAAGAATAAGTAAAGAACTTTATTGATGGAGACTGATAGTCATATAAGACCTAATCATATCTCTACCTGCACAACCACAGCCACTTGTAAATGAACAAATCTATGACAGATTTAATAGCAATTGCAATGTCACTATTATTAGCAGTCTTTTTCATGCTAGCTGTTAGATGCATGACATTTCCAGCAAGTCATTAGTTTATCTGGCTGTACAGTGAAAGCAGATATTTCCCATTACCACACCTTTGTTACAACAATACCTGGTAAGAGTAACTGTTGAATATGACAGCTTAATGTGCTCATCACAAACTATTGGAGACTAGAGTGCAAAGTGCTAACAAGCAACAGCATACTTACTGGAAGCAAAAAATGAGGACAGAAACACTTGAACAACTTTACACTAATGGCAGAACTGCCATCCTTCTTTGAGACAGGAATAACGCAGGATCACACTGGTTCAGAACACCATGATCTCCTATGTAGTAACTATCCCTTTTTTCAGTGACTGAGAATTTTATACACTTACAAAAATGTATCCTTTACATCCTCAACTTCACCTCTCACCCCTGCATGTTTCACCTGATTTCTCGGGCTTCCATTTCGAAGACACATTCCAACTGACAAATCAGAGTTTACAGCTCATGTTGTCAATGTTATTAAAGACATGGATCACTTGGGTTTTATGACAAGCTCATAGGACCATTGATACTAACTTCGGAATGTTGTTCTTTGGGGACCTTATGCATGTGAAGAAGAAAGGAACAAGAAAATAGGACAACTTTAAATCTAATGATCTGACAGCTGTGAAGCCCGAAGATGGTTGCTCCCTGTTAAATGTACACTGAGAAACAGTCTCAGAAGTGGACAATGTTATTTTAATTGTGACCAAACAGTAAATTCTCTAAATTAAAACTAATTGAGGGCAAGGAGGTAAAAGGCCCAAGATGTGAAGTGAGAGAAGAGGGCTCTCACCTGAGTACTGGATGGGAATCAGGGAGAGGAGCTATGAATATAGCCTATGTCAGAGATTTCCCTGAACTTGCTGGGACCTTCATCACCTTGTAGTCACCCCCCATGTTTGAAAAGTAGTGTGCAGATTCTCAGAGGCCTAGGTTGTGCTTTATGGATTGATTGATAATACCTCTCACTCGTTAAGTGCTCAGGAGTCTCTGCCTCCTGCACTCCCTTCCTCCCATGTTCTGTTCATCCCCCTCCAACCCTCCCTCTGTGCCCCCTCCGCCTTCCTTCCTTTCCTCTATTGTCTTGTGCTACAGAGGGAATTTTGAATGGCTGATTGTGGATTGTGCATCACTTATTTCCACTGCTGAAACATCAGAGGTTCCATGGGAGTGCTGCTGTCTCCAAAGTCACTAAAAATGCTGTCTGTGTTTGTTAATTAAGCCCAGGGCACCAAGAGGGTCACATAGTCTGTAGATACTGATAAACATAGAAAGGCACACAATTCTAAGTGTAGTTCATCTTGACTTACTTAATATTACAAATATACTTTGTCTTTTTAATTCTCTAAATGAGTATAAAATTTTCAGTGGAAGGTGTTTTTTTTAGGCAATAATGGTTTTCTAATAATAATGATAGAAGTGAAAGGTATGCAAATCCACCTGAAAAGGTAGAGATTAACATTACAGGAAACTGTCCCCTTCTCCAACAGAGGAGACATTATCTATGCATGTCACACCTCAGAGCTTCAGGTTTTATTTTAAAATCACATTCACTTTAGAGAAAAGCTATGAGCAAAAAAGACAACAAAACAAAGCTCCCAGTTATCTGGCTAGGAATCGACTTCTCAAGCATTCGTTCCTAAGCAGCCACCAGTCCACTCTCAGCACAGTTGCAGCCTCTGCTCTCCAGCTAAGGACTTTATTTGTGAGTGACAAGCAGGCAATTTACCCAGGGAATAATATGAAGAAATGAATTGGGTAATTGCAAACTGTATTATTGGTAGACTTTAGGTTAATGGCTTGGAAAGTTTATCCTGGCTGGATTTAGAGAAACATTTCAGTTATTACACTTATTCGTTTTTAATTTTAACTGACAGACACAGTTGGGAAATCTATTCATAGTTAAGTAAAATGAGATTGTAACAAAATCAAGAAGGCTGGTTTATAATGCAGTGGACATCGCTTCCACATAGCCCACTGTTCTATTCTGTCAGTGGACCCTCCAGACACTGGCTTCCTGGCTGGCTATACTCTCCAAGTAATTCTAGGCTGAGCACTAACTAACATTTCCCCAAATGCTCACTTACAACCCATAAAAAAAAATTGTTGGAAATCATTTAACATCACTGGTGTAAGAGTTTCGAATTTAGCCAACTTTGAGAAACATATATGTTAACTTATATATATATATATATATACATACATTTCTGAAGAACAATTGATGATTTTATGGTGTGAAAGCTCAAAGTCAAAGCCTATTAACCTTCATTGGGCTAAAGAAGACAATTTAACCCATTTGTTACCTAGCTTTTAAAGTTTCTGAAACAAAATTCTTAATAAATGTTGTTATAAATATATTTTATAGTTATCAGTGCTTGACTTATTTAAGAAATACCTTGACATATCATATTTCAAATAGCAAAATTAAAATTAATCCCTTGTTGAATTTTTAAATATCATTCTTCATTTTCTCTCAGAAGTACAATGGGTTGTTTAGATACTTGCAGACATATGAGAATGGATGAGCCTTTATTTATGCCCCGAGTTTCTCATATTATTAGTTGGAACCATATTACATGAGCAAGTTATTATTTTTTGTTTACTCTATTTTCCACATGATGCATTTTGAACAGCAAGAATAATATCCATTTGGTATTCAGTTTGCACATGGTATTCCATGGTTGTCGTGCCTGATTAGGTCAGAGATTTGTCTTGCCTTTTGCCTTTAAGCTACAGTCCCATGTCTCAAACAGGCAATCTACCCAGGAGTTCTTCCTTCCCTCTTAACAGAGAAAACAGGCATCAAATGTGCACTAGGATATGGTCCCTTTTCAGTTTCAAAATTATAAAATTCTGAAATGTTTGACAATTTTACCCAAAAGGGAGGATTACAATACACCTTAAAAACCCATCATCTCCTGTCTGTAAGTCACACCAAAGGTAATTCTAACTTTGAAGAGTTTCTTGAACTACTACTTAGAAATAATGAGTTTCTCAATCTAGGAAATTTACAAAAAAAATTAAATACTTAATCACCCATATCAGGAAATTTTTCTTTCTTAAAAAACCATCTCTACTAATAAATTAAGTCACTTCCCTTATATAGTTTTGTTATTACTTCCATAATTAAATACATGATTTTGTTATGAAGGGAGAGCTTAACAAGAAGCAAAATTTCTGACCATATATTCCTGAGTCATCCTAACAGGAGATATTAGAGAAAATGATAAAGAATTAGTGATCTTTATACTGATGCCTGGGCAAAGAGTTGGGAGCACGATTCCCTAGTAACATGTATGAGCCATAACCATCAGGTCTGTTTTGATTAAACACTGGCAGGCAGGTTGTTAATATCCCACATATTATAGAGGAAGAATCGATAGTTGGTTTCCTATGTTTGGATATGGAGATCCTACTACTATATTTTATTCTTATCCCTCTTGGTATAAATGCTTAAATATTTTATGTTTTTGAAAAAGAAAGATTCTGCCATTTCTAGTTTATTTCCATTCTTTATAGGAGAACACTCAAATAAATATTTGTTGAATAAATTAATCTAAACATACTATTATCATCAAGAATTTGATGTAATGCTAAATAATAGGCAGTGTGACTTTCTGTTGCTTTGCACCAGCTAACAGGAGCTTTTGGACGGAAAACAAAAAGTCATATTATGTCTAACATTACAACTTTTGCTTTCTTGTCTGAAATCCCAAAGTGACCTTGTAGTCATTGTTAGGGAAAGGAGTGGCAGAGAGGTGAACTGTCTCTTTCTGCTCAGATTTTTAAAAATAGATTTGACATCCATCTCTGTTGGTATTTTAAGCAATTACCTGCCACTTATATATCAGTTGTGAGAGACTTTAGGGTTTTCTAATGCTATTAGAGTCTTCCATCAGTAATGATATCAGAAAGTGTACAACCTGAACCTGAGTCTGTAGGTACAAAGGGATAAAATACACTTTCCAGAGTAGCATTTGCAGCTAGATCTAAGAGGGAGAAGTTGCTGCCTGAGTAAGGAGGAAAGTGAATGGAAAGGCAATGGCTTCGGAGGATGCTGTCTGGGCTTCATCATTGGATTAAGGCTGAAAATCTACTGGTGTCTACTGTTTGGTTTCTCTGTGAAACTTATCCCAAGACAAGAAAGTGACTGTATAAGGAAATTTCGTTTAGTCTGGATTTATTCTCAAATGGATTCTACAGACTATCTCCAATAATCCTCATGCATTTCTATTAGTCATATGAGGAAGACCTCTTATCTTTCCTTGGTTGACTCATATTTTTCTTGTGACTTTTCTTGGGTGTTTTCAACTGTTGCTCAAATTATTTTTGTTGTTCTTCAAAAATTGCCATTGTTAAGTTGACATCAGAAGATGCAATAATTTTTTGCACTCAGGTCCCTTAGTTTTCTCAACCTGAGAGAAACTAGACTTTCATTGTATCAAGAATATGGCGTTTCTATAATCAGAGGCTCCTGTGCTCATGCATGTCAGCATGGAATTTTATGCTCAGAACAATCTTCATGTTTAGTTATTTTCATGCAAGCAAACAAGTGAAAGAGATGCATCTACTCCATTTGGAAAAGGTCTTAGTAATACCTAGTCCTTATTAACTATTATTAAGCACCTTGCTCCATCGAAGGGTCCACAAATAAGGAGAGTTTCCAGGCATAGCAGATAAATGAATTGCAGGCTTCAGACTTCTCATCAGATGTGTGATTTAGGGTAGTAATTCTTCAGGTTTCTCTGCCCTTAAAGGGTTAACAGTAAATATCAGTTAACTAAAATTCATTCATCTCTAAACGTGTGTGACTTTATGAGAATTTGTACTGTCTTTTTGTTTGGTTTTCCTTTCAGAGTTCCAAATGCTTTACTAATTTCCCCTCGAATTATCACCTGAGGTTAGAATCTAAGAATTGTGAAGAATTCCAATGAATCCTTTATCCTAGGGAAGAAGTCAGGCAGTACTATTCTGGTGAGTGAAGAGATGAGTGAGGTATAGCAATCTACTTTACACAAAGGATGAGGTAACTAATTTCTTCTGAGGCCATTTGTAACCTAGTAAACATAAAAAGAAACTATTCAGTGGGACCCAGTGCTGATAAATAGACTCCTACTGAGGTCACTCCCTACTTCTTCGAGGTTCCAAGTCAAGTGCCAGCCAACAACAGAAAGATTTTCTAATCCAAAACTCCTTACCAACATCCTCTGCAGTCTTCATCTGACATCTGACCACTGAGAACTTAATATTGAGACTAGACCTTTTATATCGTGGTCTTCATTTCTGATTTCTCACTATCTCCCTTGGACTGTACCCTCTTTTGTAATGCATCTACTTCTAAATCAAGTGTAGTGTTATGCACACAATATGTATTACTGACAAGATTGAAATGTTACTGTAAGACTCCGACCCTTGGTCAGTGGTACTTACTGCCCCCCTCCCCCAGTGAGACACGGAGATGCAGATTGATGCAGAAGCAAGAGGTTTATTTTCTGGCATGTCAGGGTTAACCCTCAATCAGTCCCTCAAGGCTGGTGATGAGAAAGTAACCCCAAATGGCTCTTATAAGCAGTTTTTATACTTTTTAGGGGCACAGGTTACATCAGCAAGGTTAGAGTTCAAGTTTATCGGCAAAGCATATCGACCTTTAAATCCATTGGCTAGCAAGCATGGCATGCATTTGAACTCCACCTGAGACTTTCCAGAGGGTCAGGTGACTATTAGTCAGTACATTCTGAAACTTTTATAACTCATGAATGTTCCTGTGGGTGGAGAATGGAAATTGGCCTAGTGTTGACCCCAGTCAGGAGGAGAAATCTGTAAGGAGGGTATGGGACTGGAAAAAGCCCTTGGAGCCCATCATTATTCTTTTTACATCAACTGTTGCTTTAGAAAAAACAAAGGCTTTGTTATGAGGTAATTGTGTGACCTTAAGCAAGGTAGAGATATGTGGCTGGCAAGTTTTGAAGCTTACAAAGCTAGTCTTTAGACTTTACCTAAAGTACTTTCAAATTGGACTAATGTCCATGGTTACACACACACACACGCACACACACACTTGAAACCACAAAATAACTTCTGCCCATATTTGTTCTATAGAACTTTTGTGACCATTGAATGTATACATTTCTTTAAAGGCTCTGAGCTTGTCCAGACAACAAAATGATCAGACTCTATATGGATTTCAGTAGATGTTGTTCATCCTATTTATTTTTCTGAAAATAAAATTACCAGAGACATATGACCTGTATTCAGTAATTGCATTTTTCTATTCCTGTCAAGCAGGGTTTCCTCTCTTGGCCTTTAACAGCCCATTTAGCCTCTCTACACATTTACCCATCAGCAAAATGTAAATAGCTGAATTAATGTGAATAAAGTGCTTTGAAGATGAAAACCGTTCTCACTGTAAGTAGCAGAAAAACATTTCTTCCTGTATTGAAGAAACTTTTATTAAACTTGGTGTCAGTTCTGTGAAGAGCACTTTAGAAATCACAGAGGTATACACGGCATTGCCACCATTCCAGCAGAACCTGACAAAGTGTGAGGTTGTAGCTAGCTTAACTCAAGACTACAAGGCTGGTGGTCATAGCTTGCTGGTTTAAACTTTCTAGAGAAATTCACACTAAGAGTAAAAAGTAAGGTTTTGTCAATGATATTCAAATGGACAGAAAATCCTTGAAACTCCAGCCTCCCAGAATATTCCAGATCTGTGCAACTTTTACCCCCACTGATCTTTTGCTCCTGAAGGAGAGTCCTGTAAAAATAAAATCTATTTATCTCTTTCTTTGAAGCATAGTTTTGTTTTGTTGCCAAGGCTGCTGTCAGACAGCTGGTTGTCTGATCACAGCTCCAAGTGCTGGAAGTTCTGGTGTCTGTTTCCACATTGCCCTTCCCACGTGGGTTTTAAAAGCTCTCAAAGAAAGCTAAGTGCTATTTCAAGAAGGAATATAGTTTTAAATATTGATAACAGTAAATATATCACATAAACATATAGGGCTAATTTAAGCACAAATATTTTCCAATTTATTATTCAGTCTTTCTCATGATGACCTCTGGGAAGGAGAAGTGGGGAATTCCAGTTCAGGCATTCTCAAATAATTGTGTTCATGGAAACATGAATGCTTCTGTTTGATGGGCTGCATCTTTGTTCAGTGATGCGTCTTGACATTAAGCAACCTAAGCAAGTCTGAGGCAGAACACAGTCACTCTTTCTAGTAAAGATCCCTGGCCTGCCTTGTTTGAGTATCTCCAGCATATGTGCTTGGGTGGATGGACAAAGAGTGGACAGGAGTTCTTAGTTTTCTCCATGTGTCACTAAGGTTATTCCCTAGATGCTAAAACATCAGTCTATACCATTGAGAGGACATGGCAAAAATTTCATTCAGGAGTTCTTTATCTATAAATGGGGGTAACAACCTGCTTGTAGATCTTTTATGCCAGGAAAGGGGAGAACAACTAAGCTTTGTGCTTGACCATGCTACCTGGAGTTCTTGACTACTAATCTTATGACCACAATATAAAGGAATCTTAGGGCCATTTCCCTTCCACGAATCACGCGTTTAAATTATGTTTTGAAGTGAATTCAAGGAGAAATACTAAGACAGCCTAGGCAATTTCTCTATAGCATCAAAATGACCCCTTTTATTGTTATTATTTTTAACCTTTATAGAGGAGTCAACATTACCATTACCATTACCCAGGCACATCCTTATCTTAGCATAGTCCAACAGGACCTCTGTGATTTCAGCATGGAGGTTATAGTGAGTGACTTTTAAAACAATGATATTGTCATCACCTTACTCTCCAGATTCCATCCCATGACTTCATGAAAAAGCACATTTGTTGACAAATTAAGTTTTTTTTTAAGTTGACAATTATTTTCTCATTCTGGGTAATCATATATATATGATATATTATATATAATTATTATATATAATAATTATATTTTAATGTGATAGTTCTATATAAACTGGATTTTATTTTCTTTACAAAAGAATTACATTTTAAATACATACAGGTGTAGAGCAGCCTACGTAATGGACTTTTCCACATTTGGCCTCACTAAATTGTATCCAATTTTACTGAGACTAGATATGAAGTAGTCAGAACTGCATCCAATTATCTAGTTTATGCAGAGAAAATAAAAGAAGCTTTGAAAATGAATGCCACTTTGCTTCCATTTCCAGATTTTCATCAGTTGGACTCCAAGAAAAAAAATGCTTTATTATTCAAACAAATGTGAAAACGAGATATTTGACTAGGCTAGCTTCTCATATTTGTTTGGTTTTGTGGCCTCAGCTAACAGATGAACAAAATCAGAATGGTTTCCAGTGAGCTTTATCACCAGGAGGATTTAATTGTCTTCAGTTTGGTTTAGAGTTTGTGATAGCTTTATTTATTTTTTAATACTTTCCTTCTTCTGAGTCTTTGGTTTCAAGCAATTTATGTTCCTCCTGTTTAAACACCAGATAGTGCCTAGCAATCAGAATGAGATTAATTGTATTCCCTGGCTCCCCTCCACCCTGTTTTTTTTTATCCAACAAGGCAAGACATCCATATCTCTCTGAACTGCATTGGTATAGATATCTGTGTAAACATTTGCAGTGTAAGCTTTGCCTGTCATTGCTAAACCATGTTGTGGTCCGCACAGCCTTGCACTCACGTGTTCTTGCTATCACGTGTGTTGTAATACCTTCACAGGAGAAGGTATTCTGGCTAATGCTTCATAATATATGCATCCGGGACTCAAAGAAGCTGGGTACTGGGGAACACAAAGCCACTGGGACTCCTTGTCTCTCCCTCTTTCCATTTCTACATGTGGTGGTCTAGAACCACTAATCTCATAGATTTCCTTTCCTGGAGGCAGGCATGGTTGAGCAAGGAAAATAACTGACCTTGATGGGAAAGCTCCACTATACTGGGCAATACGGTGAGCGCTTAACGTGTTTGCCCAGGATGCTGCCTTCATAATTTCCTCTTACTGGGAAACAAATCTAGCAGCTGTTTTTCAGATGAAATGATGAAGGGAGGGATTCACAGCAAAATATAGGAGGATGTCACACACCACATTAAGAGTAACATCAGCATTGTAAAGGGTCATTCTGTTAGCAAGTTGTCTTTATTTGATTCTCCCTAGGATTTATCAACCTTTTACCCTTAAGCTAACCTGGAAAGGACTATTCTCCTTCCTGGATCTCTTTCCATCATACAAACAAACAAACAAACAAACAAACAAACAAACAAATCCTTATTGTGTATACTAAAAAACGTGGAGATCCTTTTATACTATTTAAAACTAATCCTAATGTGAATTAAGGACACACACACACACACACACACACACACATGCAGAGAAAGAGAGAGAGAGAAAGAGAGAAAGACTTTACATTGTACACTTGTGTCCATCATGCTGTGTTAAGTCATGACTTCCTGATCTTTGCTATTTTTGGATTCTTATGTCTCCCAGATGTAAAGGAAAGTGGGAGGCTGTGTGATAATGTATCAATAGGAGAAGAACCTGGGGAAGCAATCTCTGCTGAGGAGTCCATGCAGCACTGTGATAATGAAACAAACAAAGGAGGGCAGGAAAATTGTAATAGACATAAAGTCTGACTCTGAGAAACATAATACTAGGACAGGTTGGTTAAAAAATATTATCTACAGTTTCTTTGTGAATTAAATAAAAACAAATCAAAACAAAATCCCAAAACACTCTGATGTTTAAAGTTTTATATATCATCATCATATATATGTGTGTGTGCATATATATTTACATACATATATACATACATATAAATTATACATTCATATAATATTCATATGTACCTATAAATTATAAATATACATATAAATACATGTATACATTTATATACATATAAAATATATTGAAATGTGTATATAATATGGTGATGCTTTGAGTTTATCTTATTTGTTTTTAAATATGAGCAGTGTTTAGATACAAAAGTAAAGTGAGTATTAAATAAAGAAAATCCATTTAAGCTTTACCTTGCCTTTTTAATGTTCTCTCTTGTTTTAATTTAGACGTCACTACTGTCATATGTAGAGTTGATAGGCTCTGATTCACATCATCTGTCTCCCCAGCAGAGAGGGGAACCAAGAGTGGCTGGGGAACTGCAAAGCAGAGCTATTAAATTTGTATTTACTGCTAATCATTTCAGCTCCTGGCAGGCAGCCTAACTGCAAGCACGGAGAGGATGCTCAGGAGAGTCATGGTCATATAGCATTCCCAGTGACTTTCAGTAAGTCACACGGGTGGGTGGTGAAAGCTCCGGGTTTAGTGCGTAAATATTATTGCAGCTTGAGGTTTTTTGTGCTGTTTCTAGCTCAGGATTTATTGAATATAATTTAATGAAATATATAATTTAAAGAAATGAAGCCAAATGTGATTAGTATCTTCCTGTCCTGTCTTTTTGGGACATGCAGCCAATGCATAAGCTTCTTAAAAGACGAAAACTAATCTAAGACTTTTTTTATGCATAGCTTCCATTAATGTTAATGGATTTTTCTGGGCATAGTTTCTATTAATGTTAATGAGATGCCCCCTTGAAGAAAGAAAAGAAAAGAAAACCAATCTCCATTTGCTTAAAGTAGTTTCCAGTGTAGGCTGAGAATGAGTGTCTAATAATAAAATATACTGACTCCAAAGACAGGAAATTATTCACCTTCTAATTTTGCTTTCAACTTAGCTCAGTTCCATTTCTAAAGTTGTAAATTCAGCAAATCTTCAGGAAACAGAACTATATCAGTTGTATAAGCAGCACTAATACTTTTTCCAACCAAGGATCTCCCTTCCATTTAAACTGTCATAGAGACTTTTTCTTCTATCTTGAGTCCTGTACCTGCCACTTAAACAATGTGTGTTCACAAGGAAGGAATAATTGTTAATTAAAAGGCAGGGAGAATCATTTACATAGGAGAAAAAGGACAGGTGTGGTGGATGTCTTGGCATTTACTCAAGGTCAATCGGACATATCTGTAGCAGAAAGAGCAATTCTAATATGTGTTGCAAACTCAATATGTCAATTTCTGTATTAAAATTGTATGCTGAAAAGGGCATTATTTAAAATCCTGCCTGGTAGCAGCCTTTTAATAGTTAGTCCTGGTGCCAAAATTGAAGGACTACGTCTTTATCCCCAGGACTGCAATTTTCTTTTTCCTTGCTGTTGTGGTTCCTTTCTCTGTTCCTTCCTGTGGTCTCTTGAATAAAGCATCACATTTTCTAGTGCAGTAAACAGGTCAGTCATAAGTCACTCTCGAGTTTCCAAAACAAAAAGCTGCCTTTTGTTAAAATGCCCTAGTTAGGTTATGCCACAGAAGGCACAGGAATGTGATGAGTCCTATCACATGAGCCACTTACAAAGGTCACTGAAAGAATACCCAAGGTCCATCATAATACCTCATTGTGAATGTGGGTACATATGTGTGTTCAGCTCTGTAGAAAACAGTTATTTTCTTTTCTTTAACTCACTGTTCCCCTAGTTTCCATGACATCTGCATCTTGGTATTTATATATTTTTAACATCATTCAAATGAAAATTTCATTAACTTTAAAGCTTGCCTATAATAGAAAGTATTAATCTTAAAGGTAGAGTCTCAGTTAATGTGGATTAGTATGAAAAAAAATTTAAAGGAGTTTTGTTGCTGTTTTGTTTTGTTGCTATTATTCTTGCCACTGTGTTGTTATAGTTTCATGTATATTTTTTTCAGTTTCTGTCTCAATTTGAAAACAAAAATTTTTAAAGGACTCAGTAGATAGTATTAACTCCAGGATTCCATGTCATCATGAGCCCCTGGTTCTCGCTCAGTGCCAGATGTCTAATTTCCTATGGCTAAGCGTAGGTGAGAGATAAAAATCAAGAGATTTGTTTCTGTGTTACAAAGAAATTTTAAGCATACACAAAATTAGTTTTATCCAAGTGTGCTGTTTAGAGTCACACAGTACTACTGATTTTCAAACTGCAGATAAGTGACTTTGGGATTTTACACATAGGATTGCTGTCTTGTTTTCAGTAAATCAACTGTTCTAGAGTTCCTTGTGCTGAGCAGAAAGATCAGAATCCAAAGGGGCAGAGCCAGTTCACAAGCAGCTTGTTTATTAGCTATGGGTCTGAATGGAGCAGGGTAATTATTGGCCTGTGTATCTGAATGGGGTGCAGACAGAAAGCAGTTTCAAATACTGCTTGAGAGAAGACATGATTATTGACAAATGTGTCATAAACTCTGAATCCCTAGTTGAATAAGCTCAAAACAGCCAAAGAACTCATAGATGCTGAAGTCCTAATAGGCTATTATGGGACATTTGAGGATAATCTTATGTAAAAGATCACTTGGCTCCCTTTAAGTTAGGGTTTGTAAGCACTTATTCAAGAAACCAGTTTTATATAATAAAAGTATAGTTTACCTTATGAGAAACCCTAGATAGGACAAAGCTACTGGGAGAGCATGACTCTTGCCAGGGACCTGGGAGAGGATGAGACAGGCTGCATCAAGATGGGATTTTATAATGATGGGATCATGTCAATTATTGCTACCACTGTGGCTGGGTAGCTGTCTTTGTCATGGTAATTAAACAGTTTGATTTAAAGGTTAGGTTTATCTCATTCTTTGTATTAGTGATGGAAGGAAGCAGGCCTTCTTGAGAAGCCACTAATTATAATTATCCATATTGAGACATCATAAATGTTATTAAAAATGATGTTCAGTGATCTGGGGAACACAAGAATAAAATAAGTTCAGGGTGTAGGTGTGGGTGTCAGCTGCTGTCTAAGACAAACTCACAGTGCTGTGACTGCAGACACTGGTTAGGGTACAAACATATTTAGTACTGTTACTCAGGACAGCGAGATCTGTCACTCTCAGTCACCACTTTGGATCTCAGGAACAGAAGCAACCAGCACCTTCTCCTAATCATGGCTCCTGGAACGTGGGCTTGCTTGGTTTCTAAACGCTGAACCCCACACTTTCCTGTGTTTTCCCCTGCGCATCTTGTAGGTCTGCTTCTGGCCCTTCTTGCCACCCATAGAATGCAATTATTAGAGGCCCTGGGGGCCTTTGCTACTGTTATGTTTTATACTCAGGACCCTGGAGATCGCATTCTCCCCTCAGCCTTTAATATCAGTGTTGATATTTCCAAATTTACTCCCATTAACTGAATTCACATGTCCTATCTATCAGCCAACTCCGTATTGATTTTTTACTGCCAAAAACCAACATGACAATCCTGTGGATCGCTAGGTCTCCACGGCATCACCTCAACAGATGTCAGCTTGTGGATGCTTCTTACAGAGTCCTGCACTCACATTCTCCTGTCAATACTCTTGATGGGTATACTCTACTATGACCTGATTATAATTGAAATCTACTCAGTAATAACCATATCTTGCCATTGGAGCAGTCTACTGAAGCCCCTTTTACCTGTGTCTTAGGCTCTTGTTTTGTTCCTATGAAATCAGAAAACAAACTTTATAAATATTTTACTTTTTAAAATTTAGACAGGATCTTTCTAGGAAGCTCTGTCTGCCCTTGAACCTGCTATGTAAATGAATTTGATCTCTAACTCACATAGAACCTGCCTGCCTCTGCTTCCTGGGTGCTGGAATTAATGACGTGCAGCACCACCATGCCCGTTGAGAGCATTCTAAGATTCCTCATGGAATCAATAACTCCTTCAGAGCCCTTCAAATCTACCTATCTTGCCCATAGTAAAAGTCAAAACTTTCCAATGTCCTGTGAATTCTGATATAGTAGGAGCTATTCCGTTCCACACACTTCTAGCCACATTGGCCTTCTCTACCTGTCCTGCTTATTTTGCCTCTGAGCTTTTGGATCTGGTGGCCAGGGACATTTTTGTTTAAGACATCATTGCTCTTTGCCTAGCTTCCTTTGAGGAATATAAGGTCACTTCTTAGTGATAACTGCTCTGGCCACACTTCCAAGGCCACATTTTTATTATCTTTCTCTTATAATTTCATTTATTTCTCCGTTTTTGTTTACCCATGCATTATACCATGAAAACTATACAAATTCAGACATTTTTATATGCTCGCTTTTTCATTGCTGGTATCCAAGTTAACACTTGTCCAGAGCATGGATGTAATTGTAAGTGCATTAAAAATTCTTCAATAGATTGACTACTACAGTAGTAGTAGATTAATGTAGATTCCTTCTGGTAGATTCCCCTCTAGATCTTTAGAGAATGGAAGGAATAATTATCTTTCTGGGCTAAGTTGCTCAGGAGAGCTGCAGAAAAATAAAATTAGTTCCTCTTTACAATGTGAGCCTGCCAGAAGCTTGCTTGTTTACCTTCATTTAGGTGGCTTCCTAAGCAATAAGGAACAGAGCATATCATGCCCCTGAACATTTGTCCAGGAAATGCAATAAGAAAGTTTGATCAACCCAATTTTATACTTTGGTAACTGTCCCTGTTATAATGCCCAAGTCAGTTAGTCTGTGTGGGTAAGATCCAGCTGCCGGGTATCAAATAAACTCATAAAACAGCAACAGCAAAAGAAAGGGAAAAAATGAAGGAAATATCAATATCCTGGTATGTGTAAGGTTCTCAAAAGATGTATTATCCAAAGGCTGAGGGAGGGGATTCACTTCACACAGATCTGGTCCCATTTTGGAAAGAAAAGGCAGAAATTTCGAGGACTATAGTGGTTGCTGTTTCTCAAAACTAGATAAGTATTTGTGCTGGCAGTATTCATGGAACACATAGAACTTGTAGCCTGCTGCTAAAAGCATCTCTGCACATCCCTTCTACGGGAGCAGGCCTTGTCAGATGAGATCAAATTGTCTTTTTGTTATCCAAACACAGAGGAAAGAATTCCATGTTGTGAAATTAGCTAGGGGAGAGAGACCCCAGTTCACTTTCATGCTGGCTTCCAGAGAGGCCATTGGAAAGGGGACTTCATACTAGGCCACTTAATATAATTAGACCAGTCAAGTGTCAGGCTTCGCTATGGACCTCATTAATGCAGCTTCTCAGAGAAGAATTTTTATTTGGGAAAATTAGCCCTGTGCTCTCAAGAGCACTGAAAAGACATCTTCCAGCCCCAGGTGAGGATCCAAGAGTCTTCATTATCACCTCTGGTATCGGAAGAGAAGGTACTTTGATTCATTGCCACATTCAGATGAGTGAGAAAGGATGCTCCTCAAAAGAATGAATAGATTTTGATAAACAAATGGACTTTAAAAAGGATATTTAAGCAGCAAGCATATCTACTGTAGCAGAGCTAGTCTGTCTAGACACAAAGGCTGCTAGACACAAGGACTGCATTAGTTGTGTAGAGTGTAAGCAAACCACCAAGAGATGCTTAGGAAATTCAGCAACTATACCACTTTCGCTGCAATGCCTTTGTACAGGAGTAGAGTCGGCCTTTGTTGATTCCCTTTTGAATATATTTTCCTTTGCTCTTTGTTTGTATGCTATTTCATGTAGCACTGTAAATAACTCTGGCGGGCTTTAAGAAAATTCTGTTTTGTGTGGTTTACTTTAGATGCATCCATTCAGTACATTAGTGATTAAATCCCAGCAAGCTTTATAACAAAATGCTCTGATGTTGCCGTCTATCCTAATAAGAAAATCATATTCTAGATCTCTGCTTCCTGCTTTCCTTTATAACCTGCTGGCCAAGAGATGTCTTATAGTACATATAGAACTTGAAACACAATATTAAGTTTTAACCAAGTTCTCCTGCTAGCTAGCCCTGTGACCATTGCTAAGTCTCTTCGACTTTGTTTTTTGTCATCTCTAAAGTATGCAGTTTGCTCCCTGCCTCCTAAAGCAATTGTAAGAATTAAATGATGTGAGACAAGGAAGCTGTCTCCTATCTGGCATCTTGTAGTCATTTAACAAGAAACGCCTTCTGTCATTACTATTACAGTCTAAGTTCCAACACCAGTAATTAATCCAAGACATGATTAGTCCCCGGATTCTTGCAAATGATCTGAGAAACCCTGAGAACCCCTTAAAATACTTTAATGGAAGCATTATTTTCATGGCCATATTAATTCTACAGTAGATACTGACAAAATGAGATATTTGCTTATCAATACATAGAAAAGCTTATTTTCTATGCCTTAGTTTGGTCTGTTGTATAAATTCCAAAACGGGACCTAGAGAATAGCATTATCAAATCAGTAAATTCAATGAGCATGTTATCTACTTTAATGAAATATTTATCTATATGCAAATAATCTAAGCCTGGGAATGGATGTCTGTACTGCAATCTCATATTACCACAGTGTGCACTGTCATTTTACAGCAGAATGACGATTTTTAAGAAGTAATTGGTCTTAACAACTCTTCAGGATGAAGTTACCATGTACATATATAAAAGTAAATTAGAAATGCTGTTGTGAATAATAATTTACTACTATTTTCTCAGCCTATTGTCTACATTTGCCCTAATATAAACTGTGTGTGTGTATGTGTGTGTGTGTGTGTGTGTGTGTATGTGTGTGTGTGTGTGTGTGTGTGTGTGTGGTATGTGTGAGTGTGTGTGTTTATGCTTCAATATTAGGATCTTAGACATTTTTGTAATGTTTAACCATTTTTCATAAAGGCTTAGTATATTGTAACCATTTTTGAAAGACTTTTGAGATTTTTATTGATATATTTATCTTAACTAAATTTTCTTTGAGAGTGTTCTATGAAGTAGAATAAAGTTAATATACACGCACGCACGTGCACACACACACACACACACACACACACACACACATATATAAAGCAAAGTGGAAAAAAATTACAAATCTCGTATCAAATCATTTGTTTACTCCCCCCTCCACCACTGGCTTCTTGATGGACAGTCAAGCAGCACTCTTGTGAGCTCTTGCTCTCAGCAAGTCTAATGGAGTTCTAAAGAGCAAGTTGAGAGCTTTAAAGCATATAGATCTTGTTTTGCATGCAACAAAAGAATATAGGAGAAACAGCCCTAAGAAACAGCTTTTGTGTGTGATATTTATGAAAATGCTCTTTTGTATTATTCTACTTGAATTCTAGCAGAAAGCTATAGTAGGATCAAAACTGAAATACAAAAATGACTCACAGACATACAGGAAAGCAGTATTGGAATGGGCTGGTTAGGTGGCAGTTTGGGGGATTGAGAGGCAAAGCCAGAGGTTTTCTGTGCATTCCTCCATGGTACCTCCTTTTGCCTTGTTATCTGAACTGGGATTTGAAACAAAACCTCTTGAGCTAGGATTACAGTGTATTCTCCTTTCAACCTGGAAAAGTCACTTTTACATTTTACATTCAAATGATAGATTTATTTTTAAAATGAACTTTCTCTTTGAATAACTCCTTGTCTATGGTGAGGTTTCACACTATCCTTATCCCTGCCACAGGCTTCAGACATGACACAGACAGATGCGATTTTACAGCTAAAACTCCAGACTATATTTCTTTTGAGGTTTGTCAGCAGGACTTGTACAGACAAGTAATGGTGCCTTCCACTTACCTTGCCTGGATAACACAAAGCCATGGGATATTCATTCATATTTGTCACAATCAACCATGGAAACTAAACCAAAAGAATTGAATAAATTTGAGTTGTTCGTATGGGTTTCTTAGATTAGAAAAAAAAAAGTCTGGTCACCCTGTTTTCCAAAAATGAAAACTTAATGTTTAAGTATCTTAATGTTGTTTATGAAGCATAAAAAGATGTAGTGAAAACTCAAGATTGAATTATTATATGCTGATTTTTTTGTTTGTTTGTTTGTTTTCAAGACAGGGTTTCTCTGTGTAGTCCTGGAACTCACTCTGTAGTCCAGGCTGGCCAAGAACTCAGAAATCCACCTGCCCCTGCCTCCCAAGTGCTGAGATTAAAGGCGTGAGCCACCACTGCCGACACCAATTTTTAAGTTAACATGTGGAGCAATTCTGACTTGGATCAAGTGACAAAGCACTCTTTGTCAGGGAGATATGGAGCCGTGAATTCTTATGCAGATGACAGACGTTTAAGGCAGACAAAAAGTCTATTAGTACTGAAATATATTAATAGTGTCTCTCAAACAAAAGTGAGCCCATTTGAAATTCTACTGTATGTGCAAAGGTAACCTTCCCTAGTGACCTGAAATATACTCAGGACTTGCTCTTCAATGAGCACATGATATGCTATTTTATGTCACTATCCATTCTGAAAGGAAACCAGGGGGTCTCTTCCTCTGTAGCTGCAAAGGACTCAGTAAGCCCAGAATCCCAAGACATTGCTCCTTTGTAGAAATCTGTCACATCTGACTTTTTCAATCTTCCTACTCCCTCTTGCACAATGATTATGGAGCCTGGATCCTTGAGAGAAGGGCCGAGCAATAACTGTCCCATTGTATCCAGTTCATTGCTGTGCCTGATATACAGCAATGGAGACTGCTTTTAATTTTGAAGATAATAGACGCAGAGCCAGACATAAATCCACCTCTCCTCTTTCTCGCCTGATTTAATTTCCTCCCTTCTTTCCTTCCTTCTTTCACTTTTTTTTCTCCAGAGGCCAAAGAATTATAATGTTTGTTTCTGTTTGACACTGACTTTTCAAATGTCATGAATCAGGGTCCCCTATGGTGGTTCCTGAGGGGAGATAATCCATCTTTTTTAAAACATTAAGTTATTTATTAATTTTTTGCACTCCAGATTTTTCCCCACCCCTGTCCATCCTCAGATTATTCCACATCCCATACCTCCTCCCCCCTCCCTTGTCTCCATGAGGATGTCCCCACCTGCTACTTGCCACTCCACCTGACATCTAAACTCCCCGGGGCCTCCAGTCTCTTGAGGGTTAGGTACATCATCTTTGATGGAGCACAGACATGGCAGTTTTCCACTGTATGTGTGTTGGGGGTCTCTTGTCAGCTGGTGTATGCTGTCTGTTTGATGGTCCAGTGTTTGAGAGAACTCGGAGGTCCATATTAATTAAGACTGCTGGTCCTCCTACAGGATCACCCTCCTCCTTCTTTCTGCCTTTCCCTAATTCAACCACAGGGGTCAGCCCATTCGTTGGGTGCAAATATCTGCATCTGACTTGTTTAGCTGCTTGTTGGGTCTTCTGGAGTGCAGTCATCCTAGGTCCCTTTTCGTGAGCTCTCCATAGCCACAGTAAAACTGTCAGGCCTTGGGACCTCCCCTTGAGCTGGATCCCACTTTGGGCCTGTCGCTGGATCTTCTTTTCCTCAGATTTCTCTCCATTTCCATCCCTGTAGTTCTTTCTGACCAGAACAATTATGGTCAGAGTTTTGACTATAGAATGGCAACCCCATCCCTCATTTGATGCCTTCCTTAGTGAACTAAAATATACCCAGGACTTGTTCTTCAGTAAGCACATGATATACTATTTTATAACATTATCCATTCTGTAGCCTCTGGAAAGGAAACCAGGTGGTCTCTTCCTCTGTAGCTGCAAAGAACTCAGTAAGCCCAGACTCCTGAGAAGTTGCTCCTTTGTAGAAATCCATCATGTCTTGACTTTTTCCATCTTTCTATTCCCTCTTGTTCTATAGCAAGAGTTGGAGGAAGGCTCTGTAAGTTCCTGCTCCTTACTGTCAGGTACTTCTAGGATCCCTCCCTTTGAATCCTGAGAGTCTCTCACCTCTCAGGTCTCTGGTGCATTATGGAGGGTCCCCCCCAACCTCCTGCCTCCTGAGGTTGCCTGTTTCTATTCTTTCCTGCTGGACCTCAGGACTTCAGTTCTTTTCCCTCACCCAATACCAGATTCAGTTCCCCTCCCCCTCACAACCCCCTGCCCACTTTCCATATCAAGTCCCTCCTTCTCTCCCCACTTCTGATTGCTTTCTTCTCTGAAGAGTCCTCACTTGGGTACTTGAGCTTGTTGACCTTTTTGAGTTCTGTGGACTGTATCTTGGGTGTTATGTACTTTTTTGTCCAATATCCACTTATTAGTGAGTACATACCATGCATGTCCTTTTGGTCTGAGTTACCTCACTCAGGATGATATTTTCTAGTTGCATCCATTTGCCTGCAAAACTCAGGGTGTTCTCCTTCTTAATAGATGAGTAGTATTTCATTGTTTAAATGAACCACATTTTCTGTCCATTCTTCTGTAGTGGGACATCTGTGTTGTTTCCAGCTTCTGGCTATCACAAATGAGGCCAATATGAATGCAGTGGAACACATGTCCCTGTGGCATGGTGGAGAATCTTTTGGGTATATTCCCAAGAGTGGTATAGCTGGGTTTTTAGGTAGATCTATTTTCAATTTTCTGAGGAACCTCCAGATTGATTTTCAGAGTGATTGTACCAGTTTGCAATCCCACCAGCAATGGAGGAGTGTTCCTTTCTCTATATCCTCTCCAGCCAGGTGTTGTCACTTCTGGTTTTGATCTTAGACATTCTGATTGGTGTAAGGGAAATCTCAAGGTCGTTTTTACTTGCATTTGCTGATGACTAAAGACTAAGGCTGTCTGTAGAAAAATGAAAATAAAACCATATCTGCCAATACCTTGCACAAAGCTCAAGTACAAGTGGATCACGGACCTCAACATAAAACCAGATATACTGAATCTAATAGAAGAGAAAGTGGGAAAGAGCCTCAACTCGTTAACACAGAGGAAATTTCCTAAACAGAACTCCAATGACTCTTCCTCTAAGATCAAGAATTGATAAATGGGACCTCATGAAACTGGATGTCAGTAAGACAAACCAGCAATCTACAGATTGGGAAAAAAAATCTTCACTAACCCCACATCTAATAGAGGGCTAATATCCAAAATATAAAAAGAACTCAAGAAGCCAAACACTAAAAATCCAAACAACCTAATCACAAAATGGGGTATAGAACTAAACCAAGAATTTACAACAGAGGAATCTCAAATGGCTGAGAAACACCTAAAGAAATGTTCAGTTGTTTATTGTTAAGAAATTGGTGCAAGGTGTAGATTAGTGGAAGAATTTTGGAGAAATGCTTTATCTTTTTAATTTTACTACTTATTTGAGAGTTGTATATAGCTTCCTTTCTCCCAACTCCTCACCAATCTATGTGTGTTCTCTCCCACACAAATGTGTGTCCCTTTACCTCTCCTTTTTCCCTATCAAGGCCAAATTGTGCTGCACAAATATTCTTGAATATTTGGACTTCAACAGAGAAAACATACTCTCTCATCCCCAGTAGCTAATGTTGCCAATAACATGTCAGCTATGATTTGGAATTTATGGTTTAGAATTTATCTCATATTTAGTCATAGGTTATTCGCATAAGTAAAGATGTCAGGTATGGATTTCATCTTGTGATTGAGACTTAAATCCAATCAGAAATTGGTTGATTACTCAATCAATGATGTCTAATAAAGGCATCATTGTTCTGTTGTAGGATTGGGTAAATTTTCTCTCTCTCTCTCTCTCTCTCTCTCTCTCTCTCTCTCTCTCTCTCTCTCTGTGTGTGTGTGTGTGTGTGTGTTCTTTAGGAAGGTTCTACAGTAGTGCACTTCCAATGGACTCTTCCATAGGTCATTAGAAATATGTTTTATTAATTTTTATTGCATATTTTATTTCTTTACATTTCAACTGTTATCCCCTATCCCAGTTTCCCCTCCACAAACCCCTTAATCTACCCCTTTCTCCCTGCTTCTATGAGTGTTCTCTCCCACCCACCCACTCTGACCTCACTGCCCTAGCATTCTCCTGCAATGGGGCATTAAACCTTAACAGGACCAAGGGCCTTCCCTTCCACTAATGCCAGAAAAGGCCATCCTCTGCTACATATGCAACTGGTGCTGTGGTTCCTCTTTGGTTGGTAGGTTAGTCCCTGTGAACTCTGGGGTATTGTTTGATATTGCTATTCTTTCTATGGGGTTGCAAATCCCTTCAACTCCTCCAGTCATTGCCTTACCTATCTTGCCCAATTCTCTATCATACCAATTTAATGGATATTGTATTGTCGTATTATTCCCTTGTAAACTTTAATACCAGAACATTCAATCTCTCTTCCCTTGAAAGAACCAAGATTACTGAGTGAAGTAATCTAGACCCTAAAACACAGATGTTTTATGTCTTACCTCATTTGTGTATGTCAGCTTCAAATGTTCAAATATGTGTGTTTCATCTGAAATACAGAGAGGTCAGAATATTGCTAAGGGCCACAGGGAAAGGTTTTCAAGGAAGAAATGCTCTCTTCCGCAAATTTTCTTCAGTTGAAAAACAATTATAATAACATTTTCAAGTCATTGTTCCAAATTGTGTGTTTAAAACTAATTTACTATACCAGATGATGATTTGGGGAAGCCTAAGCAGAGATTCCAGTGTAACTTACATTTGTATTTTTATACATTTATATGCTTGAAGCCCCTCTTTATATCATAGCCCACTGTTCAAGGAATGATTTGCAGGCTCACCAATCAGCATCATCTGTGACTTTACAGAAAACAAACAATCTTAGGACTCAGCCAAGACTGGGTGAGTCAGATCTGTTCTTTATCAAGATGACAAAGTGACTTATAAATACACTGAAGTTTGCGAATTCTAAACCTAGCAGAATCCTTTTTCAGTTTCCACAGTGAGGGACATATTCTGTGAAGACCACTGGTTACATTTCCCTTTGAATGGTTATATTTATATTCATTTATTCAACTACATAGGATTTTTATTTTGGAAGGGGTAATAGTTCTTCCAGTAAAAGAAATAATATATGCCCATGTATGTAGTTTATTCAAGATACAAACTTAGAACAAACATCCTGACCATGCTGTACAGTTGAGACAATGTCATACCACATGAATTACATTATATATCTTATCAATGGAAGTCATTCGCATAGTTTTTAGAATGTGGTTTTTGGCAAATGCATTAAATTTTTGTCATGCTTTTATCAAAATTTGCAGATTTTTTTTCTAACAGTCTGGAGCTTTACTTGTGACATTGAGTCGGTGAAGAGTGTGCTCACTGACACTCTTTAAGTAGACAAACACAAATTTACAGCTTCATCTGCCAGCTAAAATAGGTGGTTCTGCTTTAAGCCATGTGTAAAGACACAATTATTTTTTGTAAAGATGTAATCAGTTACTTAATCTTAGGATCCATCTTCTCTTTAGAGTTTGCCAATTATGTATTGTCTTTGCAAGAGACATTTTTCAATTTTCATGTTGATTTCAGATATTTCCTCAATACACACACTTGTAATTGCTCATTCAGTTTGTGGCTCTTCCTGCCACCAATACCCTTAATAAGAGCTGTGTCTTTGTACAGTGGTAACATTGTATTAACACATCTTACTCAAAGTTAATAGTTCCCCTTCTAGTTTCATGTTTATGTTGTAATTCTCCTTGAAAATTAGGCAATAGTACAGTCACCATTGTGTTGTCTCATAGAATATTTCCCACACCATAACATATTCTTCTAAGCTGTACTTAGTCCTTTATTCTTCTCTGGCTTTAGGCAAACCCCAAGTCTTATATTGCTCCATAATTTTGTCTTTCTATCATGTCATATCCTCTGTCCATCAACTTCCTAAGCTTGAGTTCCTTCCTTCAGTCATATTGTATGAGTTATTTTGTCTTTGTTGTAGGAACATACCTGATAAAAGAAACTTTAAACAGAAAGGGATTATTTTGTCTCACTGTGTGAGGGATAATATCTACCAGAGATGGGTAGACTTGGCAGAATGAGTATGAAGCAACTGTTCACACTTTATCCTCAATTTCAATATAGAGAAAGAGAGATGTTCATACACCTACCGAGTTACTCCTTTCCCCTTTTTATCAACTCTCTCTGCAAGAGTATGGAGTGGTGGTTATTCTCTGTCAACCTTTTTATAAAAATTCCCTTCACAAACATGCTCAAAAGTAGATCTCCAGCAAAATGCAAAATCAGTGCTGGGTGCTGTGGCACACATCTTTTCCACCACTCTGGAGGCAAAGGCAGAGGCAGATATTTGAGTTTGAGGCCAGGCTGGTCTACAGAGCAAGTTTTAGGATAGGGTTATGCAATGAAACTCTGTCTGGAAAAACAATGAAACAAACAAACAAGCAAACAAAAAACAAAAAAGGCAAAAAAAAGAAGAAAAGGAAAAAGAAAAATTCAGACAAGCTGACAATAAAGATTAACAATCACCAATGTACAGCTGGGGTTGCTTCCTGCCTGGATAAGCTTGCTGGCCTATACCTTTATTACTGCTTGACATGCCCTGGTCTGAATATACACCGATTTATCCATCTGTAAAGTATCTACATTATGTAATAGTTTGTGAGATAATAAATGAAGTTGTGATAAACATTCATGTGGAGGCTTTTAAGTGCAAATGAGATTTTTAGCTCACTTGAATAAATAACAAAACATTCGCTCTCTAGATTTATATACTAGAAGCATTTTCAGTTTTGTAAGAACTTATATAAATATTTTAAAGTGGCTGTAATCCCACCAGAAATGAAATATATATATATATTTCTTTATGTACCTCAGCACCTGGTATTGTCAGTTCTATATTTTATCAATTTTAATAAATATAGTGCCATCTCATTGTTGTTCTAATTGCCAGACCCATGTTCTGTGCTGTTTGTCTTCTTATTACTGCATTTTGTGAGTTCTTTTTATAATTTCAGTCGCAGAAGTTTTCAACAATTTTGTTTTGTTGATGTTGTTATTAACCAGTAATTTTTAGGATCCATTGGAAAGAGTCTTGCACTGTTGTGTAGAGGCCTAGTATATATGAATTTTACCTTTAAAATAAGGAAACATCCCTTATTTTGTTTCAAATCCTCATGGTCTTTTCCTACATGACAGAAATACTCAAAAGTTTATAACTAGCCAACTAGCTAATAAATGTTCAATGGTAGGGATTTAAGTTACCAGACCCAAAATTGAGGGGTTCTCTGGAAATTCTAAACTAGTAGTATCAAATAGAATTGCAAATTATAATCCACCTGCTGTTAAAACATTAATATGAATATTAGATAAATATCAAGGATAGAGAGCATCACAGAAAGAAAGCAAAGAGATCCTCTTAGACTTGGAATGAAACATTCTACAGACATTTTTGAACCAGAGATTCACAGACAGGTTACCTGGATAGGTAAAATTGTGGTCACTGGATCACAGAACAGATTTGTTTAGAGAACATATAGGCAAGCATTTATTTGGCATAGACTTTACAATTTCCTTGAATAGGGCCAGAGAAATGGCTCACTGGGTAAGAGCTATGAAAGCATTACCTGAGTTCAGGTTCCAGCAACCAAGTAACAAGATTAGTGTGACCTGGTATATCCATAATCCCAGTGCTAGGAGAATGGAGGCAGAGATTCCAGGAGAATCTGTGTGCCTTGCTGGCCACCAGTATAGCTGAAAAACTGCAAACTCCAGGTTCAGTGACAGCTCTAGTCTCAAGGGAATAAGGTGAGCAATAGGGGAAAACACCAGATGTTCTACTCTGCCATTTGGTCACAGACTGATGCTTGTATCTACACACACATGTATTTCTGTCTGTCTCTCTCTCTCTCTGTCTCTGTCTCTCTGTCTCTGTCTCTGTTTCTCTCTCTCTCTCTCTCTCTCTCTCTCTCTCTCTCTCTCTCTCTCTCTCTCTCTCTCTCTCACACACACACACACAAATATGTCCTGAACAAAACCTTATATTAATCTACTCAAAAACAAATCAAATTAATCAAAATTAGTTTGATTGTGCAGAAAAGAGATTCAGTAGTGATAGAAAAAGAAAAGAAAAGAAAGAAAAGAAAAGAAAGAAAAGAAAAGAAAAGAAAAGAAAGAAAAGAAAAGAAAAAAGAAGAGAAACAAAAAGGGAATGATTAGTTTTTTGGCTGAAGACAGGTCATTGATTTATTCAACTTATATTAGATACCTACTGGGGTGCTTGTTTCATGCCAGCCAATGGGGAACTTTGGAGATTAGCTATGAAAGTCTAAGCATGGGTAGTAAAAGCTTCAGAAATTAACCTATGAGAAGCTTTGAGAAGACTTACCATTTGAATCTGCCCTAAAGTGAACGTAGGATTTGAATACTTGGAGACTGGATTGGTTAGAGCAGAAACACATTTCAGACACTATAGTGTTAGCATCAAAGGCCTCATGTTCCAGAGAAAAAGAAATCTGCATTTATTTATTTATTTATTTATTTATTTATTTATTTATTTATTTATTTATTTATTTGTATATTTATTTATTTAGAGACAGGATTTCTCTGTGTAGTCCTGGCTGTCCTGGAAGTCACTCTGTAGACCAGGCTGGCCTTGAACTCAGAAATCCACCTGCCTCTGCCTCCCAAGTGCTGGGATTAAAGGCATGTGCCACCACTGCCTGGCTTCTGCTATTTTCAATTTTCTTTTCATGATCACTTTTGATCTAGGAAATTATAATCAATACACTAGCAGGTTCTGCTACTGAGCATTTAATTTGCTGTAGACATTATTGAAGCATTTCTCTTTTTTATTTCTTTGTTTTCTTTTCAGGTAGTGTCTCAGTGCTGACCTTAAATTTTAGGATGTGCTGACCTTAAATTATAGCCTCGTGCTTCAAGCTATCGATTGGTATTACAACATTGAGTCACTATGCCTAAGTAGTTATTACTTAAAAACTTTCTCTCTGGTGGATAATATCCCTAAGGGACTGGACAGTTAAACACAGATTTGATTCTTCATCTTACACTTTACATTAAAGCCATGATAAAGAACTTCAACCTAAATATTCTAACTCTGTAAGATAACTCACAACTTAAAATATTTTAAAAGTATGTGTCAAGATTCCTGAAAAATCAAAATAGTGTCCACAGGAGTTACAGAGACAAAGTTTGGAGCTGAGACGAAAGGATGGACCATCTAGAAAGTGCCATATCCGGGGATTCATCCCACAATCAGCTTCCAAACACTGACACCATTGCATACACTAGCAAGATTTTGCTGAAAGGACCCAGAGATAGCTGTCTCTTGTAAGACTATGCCGGGGCCTAGCAAACACAGAAGTGGATGCTCACAGTCAGCTATTGGATGGATCATCACAGGGCTCCCAATGGAGGAGCTAGAGAAAGTATCCAAGGAGCTGAAGGGATTTGCAACCCTATAGGTGGAACAACAATATGAACTAACCAGTACCCCCTGGAGCTAGTGTCTCTAGCTGCATATGTATCAGAAGATGGCCTAGTGGGCCATCAGTGGAAAGAGAGGCCCATTGGTCATGCAAACTTTATATGCCTCAGTACAGGGGAACGCCAGGGCCAAGAAGTGGGAGTGGGGGGTGGGGGGGAGTGGGTAGGGGAGCGTGTGGGGGACTTTTGGGATAACATTGATAATGTAAATGAAATAAATACCTAATTTTTAAAAAATCAAAATAGGAAAGAGAAGGGTGTGTGTAGAAAAGGGGAAGGGCAGGCAGGGTGTAGCAGGCAAAGACTGAATCAGTGTGGACTCACGAAGACTAAGTCAGAAAATTCAGCCTCATGTAATGCCATTGTGTTTAATGGAGAGGCTAAAGAGGGAAGCGGTCTCTTTGCCTGAGAGGTACAGTGATGGAGGAGAAGTCAGTCTGGGTGGTTTGCCTCTTCTCTATTTTATCTTCTCTATGCAGAATGATATTGAAGACTAGCAGGGATATGATGAATCCAATGATGCTCCAGCCTGCGAGTAGGTATCTTACCCAGTAGAGATAAAATGGATATTTTGGATAAAGCCTGGGGTTCAAGCAAGGACACCACAGACAGGTTCCTGAGGAAGTGGTTCAAGGCCTGTCCTTGCATTTTCAACTCTACAAAGAAGTGATCCATGTAATGAGCATGTCCACAACTCGTGAGTGGGTATTTAGAAATTCAGACAAGGCCTGGAAGATGGTTTGGTTGTTAAGAGTACTGTGGCACTGCCACAGGACCTGGATTTGTTGCCCAGTATACCCACACATGGCTCTAAAACAATTTTGAGGTCCAACTTTAGGGCATCCCATATCCTCTTCTAAACTGCTAACAACAAGAGTGCTCATAATGTACTACATACATGCAAGACAAAATTCATAAGCACAAAATTAAAATGAATAAAGAATTTCAATACAGAGACTATGTAGGTGAAAGAATGTCATATGGAAATTTGTGCACTATTCAAAAAGCATATTACATATGACAGTTGTTGCTAGATGACATTAGGACCTCTTATTTTGTTATATTTTCTTTATTTACATTTCAAAACTTATCCCCTTCCCTATCCCTCTGTTCACCAACCCACCCACACCTGCTTCCTGGTCCTGTCATTTCCCCACACTGGGGCAGAGAGCCTTCACAGGACCAAAGGCTTCTCCTCCCAATGATGACAGACTAGGTCATCCTCTGCTACATTTGCAGCTAGAGCCCCATCATGAGTTTTCTTTGGTTGGTGGTTTAGTCCTAGGGAGCTCTGGGGGTACTGGTTAATTCATATTGTTGTTCCCCCTATGGGGCTACAAACCCCTTCAACTCCTTGGATCCTTCCTCTAGCTCCTTCATTGGGGACCCTGTGCTCCTTCCAATGAATGGCTGTGAGCATCCACTTCCGTATTTGTCAGGCACTGGCAGAGGCTCTCAGAAGACAGCTATATCAGGCTCCTGTCAGCAAACACTTGTTGGCATTGACAACAATGTCTGGGTTTGGTGATTGTATATGGGATGGATCCCTAGGTGGGTCAGTCTCTGGATAATCATTCCTTCAGTTTCTGCTTCATACTTTGTCACTGTAACTCCTTCCATGGTTATTTTGTTCCCCCTTCTAAGAAAGATCAAAGTATCTTTCTTTTCTTGAGTTTCATGTGTTTTGTGAATAGTATCTTGGGTATTGCCAGCTTCTGGGCTACTATCCACTTACCAGTGAGTGCATATCATGTTTGTTCTTTTGTGATTGGGTTTCCTCACTCAGGATGATATCCTCCAGATACATCCATTTAAATTCATTGTTTTTAATAGCTGAGTAGTATGCCATTGTGTAAATGTACCATGTTTTCTGTATCCATTCATCTGTTGAGGGACATTTGTTTTCTTTTCAATATCTGGCTATTATAAATAAGGCTGTTATGAACATATTGGAACATGTGTCCTTATTACATGTTGGAGCATCTTCTGGGTATATGTCCAGGAGTAGTATTGCTGGATTCTCCTGGTAGAACTATGTCCAATTATCTGAGGAACCGCCAAACTGATTTCCATAGTGGTTCTCCCATGGACATGGATTGGCAGGGTTAATATAGTAAAAATGGCTATCTTGCCAAAAGCAATCTACAGATTCAATGCAATCCCCATCAAAATTCCAACTCAGTTCTTCATAGAGATAGAAAGGGCAATTTGCAAATTCAAGAGGAATAATAAAAATACCTAGGATAGCAAAAACTATTCTCAATAGTAAAAGAATCTCTGGTGGAATCACCATCCCCAACCTCAAGCTGTACTACAGAGCTATTGTGATAAAAACTACATGGTACTGGTACAGTAACATACAGCTAGATCAATAAAATAGAACTGAAGACCCAGAAATGAACCCACACACCTATGGTCACTTGATCTTTGACAAAGGAACTAAAACCATCCAGTGGGAAAAAGACAGCATTTTTGATAAATGGTGCTGGCACAACTGGTATGTATCATGTAGAAGAATGTGAATCGATCCATTCTTATCTCCTGTACAAAGCTCAAGTTTAAGTGGATCAAGGACCTCCACATAAATCCAGAGACACTGAAACTTATAGAGGAGAAAGTGGGGAAGAGAATCGAACACAGGGGAAAATATTTTGAACACCAGTGGCTTGTACTGTAAGATCAAGAATCGAAAAATGGGACCTTATAAAATTGCAAAGCTTCTGTAAGGCAAAAGATACTGTCAATAAGACTAAAAGGTCACCAACAGATTGCCAAAGGATTTTTACCAATCCTAAATCTGATAGGGGAGTAATATCCAATATATACAAAGAGCTCAAGAAGCTGAACTCCAGAAATTCAAATAACCTTGTTAAAAAATGGGGTACAGAGCTAAACAAAGAATTCTCAACTGAGGAATACAGAATGGATGAGAAGCATCTAAAAAGAATTTGAACTTCCTTAGTCATCATGGAAATGCAAATCAAAACAACCCTGAGATTCCACCTCACACCAGTCAGAATGTCTAAGATCAAAAACTCAGGTGACAGCAGATTCTGGCGAGGATGAGGAGAAAGAGGAACACTCCTCCATTGCTGGTGGGATTGCAAGCTTGTACAGTGTGACCTCTTAAAATCCAAGATTCTGAATAGGCAGATAAGCTTCACCTACAGATGAGAATTAAAAAAATGGAACTTGACGCTTCAACAGAAGTCAAGTTGTAAACAGAAGAGCCTTGTTGATAACTGTTTTAAAGCCCGAGAGTGTCAGTAAGGGGAGTGCCCATCATATTATACTGATTCCTAATGTTAAGCTGTGTGAGAGATAATATTTTCATCAAAAGAATTTTTAAATGAAGAACTAGGTTTAAGAAGCATTTATACATACACGTTTCCTGTAAAATTTATCTAACACGTAGTCAGGGATATTTTTATAAAATAATGTTTATTGTGTGATTGACACATTTGTGTATATTATCCCATTGATCAAGTGAAGCATTGGCACTACTCTTAATTATTGTTTAAATACTTCATGGCTACTTCTATAATGAATGCTAGTTGTTTTCAAGCCCCAGGTCCCTCTCTCCTCCACCTTTTATTTTCTCCTTTTCCCCCTGAAACAGAAACCCTTCTTCCATGAAGTACTCTCTTATTTTACTTATTTTGTATGTATCCCATATTTTAGTCCTTTTTGGTTTTTTAATTTAAATGGGTGGAGGGCTATCTATGCAAGTAAATGAAACTTAGGGACTGGCTACACCAAAGAAGAAAATGATACCCATTTCCTCAGAAGTATTAATTGTCATTACTTCCTCGCTGATGAGGGGCCTTCATGAAAAAATATAGGCCAGCATTTTTGGGTAAATCTTGTGCAGATAACCACAGCAGCAGTGAGTTCATGAGTACATGGGCCATGTCAGTTCCAGAAGACATCATTATGCAGTTCATGTCCCCAGGCTCTGCACCTCTTTCTGCTTCCGCATGCACTTATGTTCCTGTATTTGTTTTAGAAGAACGTATTGTGTCATTACTCAGTACTTGAAAAATCATCAACCTAGACCCTCTTTTTTTTTTCATCAATTGCTCTTGGTGTACTTCAAGATAATATATTGGAACAGACATAGGAATATTTATAGTCTCCAAAACAAATAGTGTTTTGCACCTTAGTGTTTAAAACAAGCTGAGCAAAATAATCATAAATAAAGTATTGTGTCTAATGATGTTTATGTTATAATGCTAAGGGACAAGCAAAGAATGTTGGAAAATTTATTGTATTGATTTGTTTTAAAAAGGAAAACTAGCTGTGCTCAATCTTTTAAACTATTATAGGAGAGCAAGGGAAAAAAAATCTCAGTGGTATGTGAAGAACTCTAAGATTGATAGACACTAAAGTCCTAATTAAAACCCAGGAGGGGTGGCTTTTACTTTGTTGTGTTACTGAATCATATCTGACAATCATTTTGTACCCAATAGGAAAGAGACAAGATATTTAAAAATGCTAAAATTGAACCCATCACTTTTTTTTGCCACTATCAATTTGCCTTCGACAACACATGAACACACAAAAACATATCCACAAGAAAGTTGAACAAATAATTAGATTTTCCAGGTTGAAGGTGGAAATGAACTGTCTGCTCCCTTGCTTTTCTTCCTTGCTGTGTGGATTCACACTTCAGGTTCTCTTAGTGGTTATGATTCCTTTTGCGTTGGTTCAAATGTATTTCTTGCTATATGTATCAGCCAGAGTATGAGGACAAGAGACACCAACATGCTCATCATATCTCTTATGTGACAATATCACTTCTCCTTAGGAAGTGAACATTTGTTTGCTGTGTCCACTACATCAACTTGGAAATATAATTGAAGATAAATTGAAAACACTGTCAAAAAGCATAATGTGGAATATATTAGTAGAGTGTGTTCTAGACTATCTTCAGTCATTTTGAGCAGAAACAAGGGAATATCATTTTTTGTAACATCAATAAATGAACATAACCTCACTCTGCAAATAAAACTGAAAGATGGGTCCTTGTAAATATTTGCATTACCTCAAAACAGTCCTCTGGCCTCAGTCAAGTGAAAGTAGCTTTATAAATAATATTGATAGAACACATCTGCTGTGAATACAAGTTCATCACAGTTCTCTATGTCAGTAACTGCTGTAAGACATCTCAGCATTCCAAAAATTTGGTTGCTGTATTTTCTTTTTGCTTCTAACCTTACTTTCTATCTCTCTCCATTTCTTTCTCCATTTCTCTCTCTCCATTTCTCTCTTTCCATTTCTCTCTCTCCCTCCTTCTCTCTCTCTCTCTCTCTCTCTCTCTCTCTCTCTCTCTCTCTCTCTCTCTCTCTCTCTCTCTCTCTCTCTCTCTCTCTCTCTCTCTGCTGTCTTTGAAAACAAACCAAGAAGAATCCTATAACCTCAGAAGTACTTTGATGTGCCTTACCCTGCCATTTCATTTGAAGTAAGACAGGATTGAATTACAGTCCTAAGTTCTTCCTTAGTGGCCATGTATATTAATACCACAGGACTTCATCTGTAAAATGGTCAGAACTACTATCTAATTATCAAGCTAGAATATGTCACTGTAGGTGCATCACATAGAGAGGTATTGACAGCAAGTGACCCTGCACACACAGCTTTGAGTACATGTTTTTGATATGCTGTAGGGTACATGTAGAAACTTGGTTAAATGAATTGATTTTAACTTTGATTATTATGTAAATTTGTTTTCAGAACTTACTGTGTGCATCACATTTTATTAGTCTTTATGTAAGGAACCTGTAATTTTATGGAGGCAGAGGTTAATTGAATGTTTTAATATTAAATAGTAGCAGGTAAAAACACACATTTCAGAGATAGATAATCATAAAAAAATCCTCCTTCTTTAAGTGATGAGCAATTAACCTACAGAAGAAATGAAGATTCTCATAGTATATGCAAGCAGACTGAAGTGACATTGAATCACAATGGTTATTCACTAAATGTCTATGTTGTGATCTTTATGGGTCACTTACTGAGCTTAGAGCTATGTTTAAAATGATTCATCTTGGAGCCAAAGTGGTAATTGAAATTCAGAATTTATAAATATTATCATCGATATTGTTAACAACCAGGACATAAATTATCAAAGCCAGATACCTTGCATACTGCTAATTTCTTAATTTATTTCTGTGTTGGTTATTAACTGTCTTGTTTAATATTTTCAGCTTTGTAGCAATATATGACTAGAGCTAGGTATAGGTAATAAGGTAGACGTTTTTAAAGAGAATGAAAATCTACATAACATTCTATTGTCATATGCTGGTAACAAGTATGTTCTAGAAAATAGTATGTGGTAGTATTTGTCATAACAGACTAACCTAAGGATAGCAAGAGGTTTAATTACATTAATAATTCTTAAAGTTCTTAATACATAGTTTAATGATTAAAGAGAAAAAGTTCTGATAAATTATGGATTGTGTTATACATTTACAAGTTGGCTATTTATTTTAGAATGTCAAACAGTTATCTGTTTTCTCAGAGATGCACTGAAATAAAATTATGTTAAGTAATTATTATCTAGTTCTTTTTAATGTGCTTATTTTGAGAATTTGTGTATTGCTGAGTTTTGTGTCAATGCTCTACTGGTAATCTAATATCAAATGTATTAACCACATGCAAACTTCCCCCTATTACATGCAATTCAGTGACCTATACTAACTATCAATAGTATATTTATGTAATATACAGTAGGCATCTGACCCCAAATGAGTTGAAATAGTTCAGCACTTTTAACTGAACATCAAATTGGACGTTATGATGTGTCAAGCTTACCAGAGAGACAAGAAGTCATTTAAGAATGTGAAGAAAGCATTAAATCTAATTAAAAATTAAATCTGTACCTCTCTTTGAACCCCTTTTCAGAAGTCTTTTTCTTCCAGCAATTTTTTTTTGCGTAAAATAAATTGCAATATCAGAATCCACAGCAGCAAATGGAATTAATTACAGCATCAAATTAAATTATTATTACTTCAAAGATGTATGTACTGATTTAATTTTGACTAGGAAAGTTAATAGAAAGCTAATGCTACCATAGCAATTGTATCAAGTTTTAAATCAATGTGCCTAGGCTCAAACGTAAATCCTCGCCGTGTTTCCTACACACCGATCTTTGATTTCTGTGAATTAGAGATAGATTATTATTTATTACTTATTAATTGGAGCTCAAATAAAGCTAACATTAAATAACCTTTCCTCTTTGGTTGACTTGAAATATTGTCCTTCGCTTCAGGAATAGACATTTAGGGTTATTCATTTCGGTGCTGTAATTTTTAGGATTTCTTGATCTGAATTATTATATCTGTGCAGCATCTTGGATTAAATCAGGTCAAATTTAAAAACATATTAAATATTAGACCTATGCTTACAAGCTATGGGGGTAAAGAGGATGATGGTAACTGAGAGGCTGATTTCAAATCACGATTAAGGAATTCAAATAATTTAAATTTAAAAATAGAAAAATTTGAGATATTCTGGCAAGGGAATAATTAAAAACGTCTGCAAAATAGTCTCATTTTTAAAGAGAAAAATTGAAGAGAAAGTGAAAAAACAGAAAGCATGACTAACACTGAAATTTCTAGAACTGACTGAAAGAGTTTAGAAAGCAGAGTGTCAGCATGTCCTCCCCATGTGATAAACCGGTAACTCAAACACTGGAAACTAACCTATTAAATTAGGCTTGTTATTGTATCCTGAGAAGCAACTCACAAAGACTTATTGTAGATTCATCATTCATTATTTAAAGGGAGCATGTTATGGCTTATTTGATACCAAACTCAGATCTGTATTCACGTGATTAGTAATTATGGGGTTAGAAGACCTGGACTGGTAGGAAGTTATTCGTATTCTTTTCAAATATCAGGTTTATTGCCTATAGGAGTGGATGAATAAGTCTCTTGTTCCTACTCCTGTTATAGACATACATTTTATTTAGTCAAAACTGTATGACTAATTTTATTATAATTTATTTGATCGGATGGTTTGGAAAACTAAATTGTTTTAAAGTAATACACATTGCTAAAGATGATTTTAAAAGTGTCACTGTAAAAAATCAAACAAACAAACAAAAAACCAAAAACAAAAAGACACTAGAGAGCACTCGGGAATTTGAGTACTGGGGAAAGGTGCTTGTGGGTGACCCTGTGACCTCTCCCTTCTATAATGTTTCAGCCTCTTGTGATGTTTCAGAATTCACTAAACATGAAGGACATCATGCTTTCATGTCATTTTTCAGGGTTCTTGAAGTATGACAAAGTCTGTCTTGGTCCTAATACAGTCCAAGATTTAGCTTCCTAAGATTTCTTAACACCTGGACTAATTTGATACCCACTTAAAAGATGTAGTTAGTTTTCTGGCCCCACCCTGGGAAGCTTGTAGGAATCAAGTTTCATAAATCAAACGATATGGATCTGAGACAACAGGACATTCTCGTGACAGACATTCTGTTGCTAAAGAATGGTGGAAAGCTTAGCCAGAAAGCATTCTCTGAGTGCAAAAATCTTGTTTGACAGTGTTGCCTGCCGTCCCAGCGATGAGCAGGTAAGGAGATGGCAGATGTGATTTTATGGGCTGCCTAGGCCACAATATGAGGCACTGTCTCAAAAAAGTTAAAAAAAAACAACCAAAAATATAACTCTTTAAACAATAAGTAATGAAAGATACTAGTGTGAATCCTGATGTGCCTGGATATGACTTGATTAGTGGTTTAAGTCTGTAACTTCAGTTCTGTAGCTTTTCACTTCGATATTCAAATTTCCTGAAAATGGGGATTTTATAGTAGGTAAATAGAGTTGTGAATGGAATGGATGTTTGAAAAATATTTGATATTTTGCTGAGTATATGCAGTAATAAAGATTTTGTGTGTGTGTCTCTCTTTTTAAAGGTTTTGCTGAAATCTCTTAAACTCTCACCTATTTTAAGTATGTTGGTTGCAGTGAAAATAAAAAGCAGCAATAGAACAGAATGGAGAAGCAGGCTGCTTGGACCAGGGTGCAGATCTTTTGCCTATTAGCCATGGCCATTTCTGCTTTCTTGCCAGTTACAAGAAAGCACCAATACACATTTAACAGTTGTTTCTTGTGAAGTGCGGAGAGGGCCTATCAACTCACAGGAGGACCACCACTGTCACCATACCATCTGCTGCCCAAATACTGCCATTTCTAAGAAGCCATGCTTAATGAGAAAGCCTTGGTGTTTTTAAAACAAAACAAAACAAAAAATGTGATCTATAGTTTATATAGTTTACATTTGACTTTTAAAGACCTTGAGATTAATTTTTCAGTCAGTCTCTTCCCACTCACCTCAGTTGGATTTGTAGTCATCTTATTAGGCAGGGGAAGTGGGTAAACTAAACATCAGATGGCAGCCCATTTCCATGCAGTGATGTTCAATACTTAAAGAGTCATGAAAGCAAACCAGATGACCACTAGCCTTATGTGGTGCTAGCTTCTCAACTGTGTTCAGTGCAGAGACGTCAGCTGCACACTGGTGGGTGAACACTGACGAGGTTTTGCAACAAAAAAGACATTTTCACAGGGAGAAGCATCCTTCCGCCCAGCATATTAAAAAGTAAGAACCACTCTAAGTCTCTCAACACCCTTTCTCGAGCACAGAGGAGCAGTTTTGGTTTGTTTTGTTTTCTTTTGTTGGATCAGGTAGGGATGATCATTTATTTTGACATTGGGAGCCACAAAGAAAAAATAGCCAAGCATAACGAGCCAGAAAGATGCTGATAGGGACAAAACCTGGAGCATTTATGAAAACAAAAGGCCAGCGTGTTATAGTCACAAGAAAGAAAGGCAGGAAGAAAAGGGTCATGTCCTTCGGGGACGGGAATCTAAGTTTGACTTTGTTCTAGCTAATTATTGTTCTGGAACTCCTTGTTATCAATATCTGGAAGACATTTAATGTCCCTTAGCTTTTCCATAAAGTAGGGAGAGGGATGGCCACTGAAATCACAAGGATTGAGCGTTCACTCTACATGTGACACATGAATGGATTGTTCCCTTTAAGCCTGTGTGTTTGAGGTTTCAGGATTACCATGCAAACTGTTAGAAAAATTCACATGAAATTATCCTGGTTGTAAAACTAGATAAAGAATTTCTGTCTTAGCCAGGCGTGGTGGCGCACGCCTTTAATCCCAGCACTCAGGAGGCAGAGGCAGGTGGATTTCTGAGTTCGAGGCCAGCCTGGTCTACAGAGTGAGTTCCAGGACAGCCAGGGCTATACAGAGAAACCCTGTCTCGAAAAACCAAAAAAAAAAAAAAAGGGGGGGGGGAAGAATTTCTGTCTTGTTAGGAGTGATAATAGTCACTGCCCAGAAGATTACATTTGGGGCACAAGATTGGAACCTTATTTATTTTTTCCTTTAAGTGAACAAGAAAAAAATTTTAATCGATTATTATATTTATCTACATTTCAACTGCTATTCTCCTTCCCAGTTTTCCCTTCACAACCCCCCTATTCCAACTCCCTTGCCCTACTTCCAAGTGAGTGCTCCCCAGCCACCCACTTACTCAATGCCATAGCATTCCTCTACACTGGGACATCAAGCCTTCACAGGACCAAGGGCCTCTCCTCCCATAGATGCCGGATAGGGCCACCCTCTGCTACATATACAGCTGGAGTCATGGGTCCTTCCACGTGTATTCTTTGGTAGGTGGTTTAGTACCTGGGAGCTCTGGTGTGTCCGGTTGGTTGATATTGTTCTTCCTACAAGGTTTCAAACTGCTTCAGCTCCTTCAGTCCTTCCTCCAACTCCTCCATTAGGGTCCTCAGGCTCAGTCTGATGGTTGGCTACAAGCATCAACATCTCTATTGGTGAGGCTCTGGCAGAGCCTCTCAGGAGACAGCTATAGCAGGTTCCTGTCAGCAAGCACTTCCTGGCATCAGCAGTAGTGTCTGGGTTTAGATCTGTAGGTGGGGTAGTCTCTGGACCACTTTTTGTCCATGTATTTCCTATAGACAGGAGCAAGTGTGGGTTAATATTTTTGAGATGAGTGGATGACCCTGTCCCTTAACCGGGGGCCATCTCTACAGGGATACTGGGAGCCTCCTTCTTTCCTGGCATCTGGGACTTTCTGGTGGCTACCCCCAGTTAACCATCTCCCACTGCTAAGGACCTCTTTTCAATTTCCTGACCCTCTGTACTAATCACCTGTCTCCTGTCTCCCTCTACTCTCCGTCCCAAGAGCTGACCCTGTGCCACAGAAGGTGAACAAGAAATTTAAAAGATTGTAGGTGAAATCATTTTTTTTTCTTGAACTAATTTGTGGACACTATATGAAAAATTCAACAAGCTATTTTAATAAGTACTCCTTTTTAAAATATTTTTATTAGATATTTTCTTCACTTACATTTCAAATGCTACCCCAAAAGTTCCCTATACCCTCCCCCGGCCTGCTCCCCTACCCACTCACTCCCACTTCTTGGCCCTGGCATTCCCCTGTACTGGGGCATATAAAGTTTGCTAGACCAAGAGGCCTCTCTTCTCAATGACGGCCAACTAGGCCATCTTCTGCTACATATGCAGCTAGAGATACGAGCTCTGGGGGTACTGGTTAGTTCATATTGTTGTTCTACCTATAGGGTTGCAGACCCCTTCAGCTCCTTGGGTACTTTCTCTAGCTCCTACATTGGGGGCCCTGTGTTCCATCCTATAGATGACTTTGAGCATCCACTTCTGTAGTTGCCAGGCACTGGCAAAGCCTCACAGGAGACAGCTATAACAGGGTCCCTTCAGCAAAATCTTGCTGGCATATGCACTAGTGTCTGGGTTTGATGGCTGATATGGGATGGACCCCTGGGTGGGGCAGTCTCTGGATGGTCCATCCTTTCATCTTAGCTCCAAACTTTGTCTCTGCAACTCCTTCCATAGATATTTTATTCCCTATTCTAGGGAGGAATGAAGTATCCACACGTTGGTCTTTCTATGGTGGTTATTATATGAATAACTTGTGCTACATCTTGAGATAAAAGGGATCTCTATAGAACTAAGCTAACAAGACGTTGTCCCTCATAAAGAAACTAAACATGGTACATTAGCTTTGAAATATCAGAATAGAGTGATAAATCATACTTTGACATTGTAGGAGTAAATGACTTTTGGAAACTGTAGTGAGTGCCTGTTGATTCGGAAAGTCTTTTATATATTACATTTCATAAAACACACTGATGAGTGACACTTAGGGACAAACAATCAGATGAATGCCAGGACACATACTGTCAATCTCTATACCTATATCAACAATTTCCTACTCTTATATCAGAAGCTTCTAAAAATACACACATCTATTTTCCAATTACTTTGTTTATTCAAATAATATATTTCAGCTTTTATACATAATTCTTTAACCCATTTTTACTTCATAGACAGTCTTTTTGGCTTATGCCTTCCTTTGGTGATGTGCAATTCACATATCCTTATCTCTGTAAAAAGGTATATTTGTATTAGTATCTATATTTGTATATCAAATCATCCACCATTTTTAAATTTTCTATTGGGTACTATCTATACTTACATTTCAAATGTTATCCCCTTTACAGGTCTCCCCCCTCCCTGGGAAACCCCTATCCTATTCCCCATACCCCTGATTGTATGAGTGTGTGCCCCTACCCACTCAACTCCTCCCACATCCCAACCCTGGAATTCGCCTACACTGGAGCATCCAGCCCTCTCTGGATCAAGGGCCTGTCCTCCCATTGAAGCCCAACAAGGACCCCATCTGCTACATATGCGGCTGGAGCCATGGGTCCCTACATGTGTACTCCTTGGTTGGTGGTTTTGTCCCTGGGAGCTCTGGGGGCTGGGGGGTCCAGTTGGTTGATATTTTTGTTTTTCCTATGGGAAGTCCCTTCAGTCCTTCTCTAACTCCTCCATTGGAAACCTAGTGCTCAGTCCAATAGTTGGTTGTGAGCATCCACCTCTATATTTGTCAGGCTCTGGCATAGCCTCACAGGACACAGCTATATCAGGCTCCTCTCAGCAAGCACTTGTTGGCATCCACAATAGTGTCTGGGATTGGTGACTGTATTTGGACTGGATCTCCAGGTGGGGCAGTCTCTGGATGGCCTTTCCTTTTGTCTCTGCTTCACACTTTCTCTCCGTATTTGTTCCAGTGATTAATTTGTTCCACTTTCTATAGAGGACCGAAACACCCACACTTTGGTCTTCCTTATTCTTGAGCTTCATGTGGGTTGTGAATGGAAGTTTGGATATTCCAAGTTTTGGGGCTAATATTCACTCATCAGTGAGTGTATACTATGTATGTTCTTTGTGCCACATTTTCTGTATCCATTCCTCTGTTAAAGGACATCGGGAGGGGGGGGGTTCTTTCCAGCTTCTGGCAATTATAAATAAGGCTGCTATGAATATAGTGGAGCATGTGCCCTTTTTATATACTGAAGAATCCGATGGGTATATGCTCAGAAGTGAATTCCTGATCTTTCCAAGACTTTTATCATGAAGGGGTGTTGAAATTTATCAAAGCTCAGCATCTAATGAAATGATCATTTTTTTCTTTGAGTTTGTTTATGTAGTATATTATGTTGATGGATTTCGATATATTCAATCATCACTGTAGCCATGGGATGAAGCCTACTTGATTGTAGGGAACGATGGTTCTACTGTTTTCTTCAATTCAGTTTGTGAAAATTTAATTGAATATTATTGCATAGATTCATAAGGGAAATTGGTCTGAATTTCTCTTTATTTGTTGGGTCTTTGTGCGGTTTGTATAAGTGTAATTATGACTTCATAGAATGAATTAGGTAGTGCTCCTTCTGTTTCTATTTTGTGGAATCGTTTTAAGAGTATTGGTATTAGGACTTCTTGGAAGGCCTAATATAATTCTGCACTAAACCCTTTTTTCATTGGGAGACTTTTAATGACTACTTCTATTTCTTTAGGGGTTATGGGACTCTTTAGATAGCTTATCTGATCCTGATTTAACTTTGGCACCTGGCATCTGTCCAGAAAATTGTCCATTTCATTCAAGTTTTTCAGTTTTGTTGAGTATAGGCATTTGTAGTAGGATCTGAAGATTTTTATGAATTTCCTTTGTTTCTGTTGTTATGTTTCACTTTTTATTTCTTGTTTTGTTTGGATACTGTGTTGTGCACTCTGCTTAGTCTGGTTAATAGTTTCTCTATCTTGTTGATTTTCTCAAAGAACCAGCTCCTGGTTTGGTCGATACTTTGTATAGTTCTTTTTGTTTCTACTGCATTGATTTCATCTGTGAGTTTGATAATTTCCTGCTATCTACAACTCTTGGCTGTATTTGCTTCTTCTTGTTCTAGAGATTTCAGGTGTGCTGTCAAGCTGCTAGTGTATGCTCTCACCAGTTTAAAAAGAAGCTTACGGCTATGACTTTTCCTCTTAGCACAGTTTTCATTGTGTCCCATAAGTTTGGGTATGCTCTGGCTTCATTTTCATTAAATTTTAAAATGTCTTTAATTCCTTTCTTTATTTCTTCCTTGGCCAATTTATCATTGAGTAGAGCATTGTTCACCTTCCATATGTATGCGGGCTTTATATTGTTTTTGTTGTTATTGAAAACCTACCTTAGTCCATGTTGATCTGATATGATGTATGGCATTATTTTAATATTCTTGTATCTGTTGAGGCCTGTTTGTGACCAATTATACGGTCGATTTTGGAGAAGGTACCACGAGGTGCTGAGAAGAAAGTATATTAATGTTTTAGGATAAAATTTTCTATAAATATCTGTTAAATTCATTTGGTTTATAACTTCTATTAGTTTCACTGTGTCTCTGTTTAGTTTCTGTTTCTATGATCTGTCCATTGATGAGAGTGGGGTGTTGAAGTCTCCCACTATTATTGTGCGGGGTGCGATATGTGCGTTGAGCTTTAGTAGTTTCTTTTACGAATGTGAGTGCCCTTGGATTTACAGCATAGATTTTCAGAATTGAGAGTTCATCTTTGTAGATTTTTCCTTTGATGAGTATGAAGTGTCCTTCCTTATCTTTTTTGATAACTTTTGTTGGTGGAAGTCAATTTCATTCGAGATTAGCATGGTTACTGCAGCTTGTTTCTTGGGACAATTTGCTTGGAAAATTGTTTTCCAGCCTTTTACTCTGAGGTAGTGTCTGTCTTTGTCATTGAGGTGCATTTCCTGTATGCAGCAAAATGCTGTGTCCTGTTTATGTATTCAGTCTGTTAGTCTATGTCTTCTATTGGGAAATTGAGTCCATTGATATTAAGAGATATTAAGGAAAAGTCATTGTTTTTCCTGTTACTTGTTGTTAGAAGTGGAATTACGTTTGTGTGGCTATCTTCTTTTGGGTTTGTTGAAAGATTACTTTCTTGCTTTGTCTAGGGAGTAATTTCCATCCTTGTGTTGGAATTTCCATCTCTTATCCTTTACAGTGCTGGATTTGTGGAAAAACATTGGGTAAATTTGTTTTTGTCATGGAATATCTTGGTTTCTCCATCCATGTTGAGAGTTTTGCTGAGTATAGTAGCCTGGGCTGGCATTTGTGTTCTCTTAGAGTCTTTATGACATCTGTCCAGGATCTTCTGGCTTTTAGAGTCTCTAGTGAGAAGTCTGGTGTAATTCTGATAGATCTGCCTTTATATGTTACTTGACAGTTTTCCTTTACTGCTTTTAATATTCTTTCCTTGTTTTGTACATTTGGTGTTTTGATTATTATGTGATGGGAAGAATTTCTTTTCTGATCCAGTCTATTTGGAGTTCTGTAGGCTTCTTGTATGTTCATGGACCTCTCTTTCTTAGTTTAGGGAAGTTTTCTTCTATAATTTTGTTGATATATTTATTGGCCCTTTAAGTTGGGTATATTTTCTCTTTTCTATACCTATTATCCATTAGGTTTTGTCTGTTCATTGTGTTCTGGATTTCCTGGATGCTTTGAGTTAGGAGATTTTTGCTTTTTCCAGTTTCTTTGACCGTTGTGTAAATGTTTTCTATGGTATCTTCTGCACCGAGATTCTCTCTTCTGTCTTTTGTATTTTGTTGGTGATGCTTGAACCTATGATTCCTGATCTCTTTCCTAGGTTTTCTATCTCCAGTTATGTCTGCATTTGCGATTTCTTTGTGTCTATTTTCATTTTTGGTCCTGGATAGTTTTGTTCAATTCCTTTACCTGTTTGGTTGTGTTTTCCTTTAATTCTTGAAGGTATTTTTGTGTTTCCTTTTTTGTGTTTACCTCTGTTCTCCTGTACTCCTGTTTTTCTTTAAGGGGGTGACTTATGTCCTTCGTAAAGTCCTATATCATCATCATTTGGAAGAGATTTTAAATATGAATCTTGCTGTTCCTGGTGTGATGGCGTATTCAGGTGTTGCTATGTTTGGAGAACTGGATTCTGATGATGCCAAGTAACCCTAATTTTTGTTGCTTGCATTCTTATCAATGTGTGTTGTCATCTTGTTTTCCCTAATGCTATCTGCCCTTGCTGTATCTGACTGGAGCCTGTTGCTCCTGTCATCTTGGTTGGGTCAGAATTCCTCAGAATCCAACTTTCTCTGTGATCCTGTGATTCTGGGATCCTGTCTTCCTGAGATCCTGGGTGTATCAGAGCACCTGGGAATCAACCTGCCTCTGTGATCCTGAGATCCTGGTGTTACCAAGCTCCTGAGATTCTGTGATCCTATGGTCTTGGGTGTGTTAAGCACCTGGGTATCATGGGAATGGGTAGGGAGCTAGTGCCCAAAGTCTGCTCAAGGCACTGACTCAGAGCAGAAGGACCCCTTACAGGTAAGGGTTCCTGAGTCCCTGTTTCCTGCTGGTACCAGTTATTCCTGGTATTGGAGCAGATGTTACAGCCTCATGACCTATGATCCTATGATCCTGGGTGTGTTAGAGCTCCTGGAAGTCAAAGTTCATCTGGGTGTTGTGGGACTGGGTGCAGAGCTAGCACCCAATGTATCCATCTCTATCTGTGCATATTGGCCTCCCCCAGGGCCGGTGCACATGCTGTTTCCTCTGTCTGGAAACCCTGTGTGTCCACTATTGATCTTTCTCATCTTTAAATGCTTCACAGGGGGTATCTGATTCACTGGATCCCATAGAAGGCACCATGGTTTTTCTCTTGTTGAAATTTGGCATGTATTATATGCTAACATAAGTCTCATTACATAAAGGAATTGTGTGAGATGTAAGTTTATAATGGGAGTAATAAAGTGTGCTTTTCTTGCTATGTTTTCTCTGGAATTAATAGAATTCTAGCATACATCAACTACTTCATTTGTAGTTTTAAGAAGTAAATAAACAAAAATTGTTATATATTAATTTCATGGTTTATAGTAGCTATATAATTTTATTTGTCAAAAATATATCCTTATGTATAGATAAATGAATGTGTGTCAACTTAGACCACAGCATATATTATAAATTAATTTTAGTCATGGAAATTGGTAGAGTAGTCTTCTAAAATATGCTGTAGCTAAAAGATATGTGAAAACTATTTCTTGACACCCTTTTAAGACAGTATATTGGTTTATGAAAATTGAAATAGAGCAAATATATTCATCATTTATTCTTGAAATACCCATATTCTCCTCTGAAAACTGTTGTACCTGATACTTATAAGTATAGATCTGTCTGGCTGTGGGAATTATTACTTTCCATTCTGTGGATAATAGAGCCTTGCTGATTCTGTACGAAGTGTTGTGTGGGGCTGGAATTCCTTGATCCACACATACTCACTTTTTCTAAGAATGCTGAACAAGTAGTCCTGGAGCAGAAGTCAATAAGAAAGGAAAGTTAAGAAAGACAGCCATGTCCATTGTTGTCTTGGAATATGTTTCATGTTAGGGATCTGCTCTAAGCTCATGTTAACTAAGATAACATCATAAAGAATTTACTACGTCAAGCCTGTATGAAGATATAACTTGGCTAATACATCTTGCTCATAAGTTGTGATTTACAATAGTGACATTACCTGCAAAGAAATATATGCACTGTAGGTTCGTCTCTATGATGTATCAGATGATTCATTGAGAATAATACATTAGGCTCTTCATCTGTTTTCAAGATTTTTTACTTTAAAAACATATCCAGAAGTTAATTTTGGTTTTACCTATAAACCAATCACTAAGATAAAGTTCCCATGTATAGAGGATTGTATTTACCATGTAAAAATGTTTTGTCTATTTGTCTGAGAAACATTATGCTCTGAGCTATGGAAATACAGAACACTAGAGCCAGACTGTAATTAGAGTCAGCACTGCACAGAAATGATAGTCCTGGGAAACAACAAGTAAATGAAATCCACAAATAATCCCAAGCCTCTTTTACAGGAAAAACTTTTTACCCAGAAATGCCAACATCTTGCGGAATTGATAGAACAGCCTCTCTCTGTCCAGTTCCCAGTGAAGGTTAATAACAAGCTGTGTAATGGCCCAAAGACACAGAAGCAGAAAAACAAAGGTTATGGCTTTAATCAGTACCTGAAGCACAATATTTGTTGTATATGGTTCCCTGAATGACCATACAATCTGAACAACACAAATTTACCATTCAACCAAAGTTTTTTTTAAAGCAGCAGTCATTTCAACAACAACAACAACAAAAATGTAGCAAGAACCCCAAACCATCTATACATAATGAGCTAGTGCTTGGATAAAGCTCAAGCTTAGCTCATGTCTTAATGTTACAGAAAGTGGTATGTAACCTCAAGCATTACCAATGAGAAATTAAGAATTCTATGGGCACCAAGCTGAGGTCCACTTTTTTCCCTGTTTCATTTCTGCTTTGTTATTTGGAGAATAGAAGCTTACTAACCATTATTTTACAGATAGAAACATTTATAGATTACTTTTCTATTTTGTATTGATTACTGTTTCAGTAGACAGAGGTGGCAACTCTTGATGAGACAGCTGGTTTTCAAGAGGCCATCAGTTTTGTTGTTCAGCTGTAGTGTATCACACAGATATGTACTATTTGCATCATTGGAAAATACCATGAAATAGTCTTGATCTTTAATCCATAGTCATAGTGGAAACCTTCAAAATAGTATCATAGGCATGAAGCATATCCCAATACTGGCTTCATGAATTATGCTGGGAAGATTCCAAAATATTATTGTCTCAATTATTGATCTATTCAAGAACACACTAGAAAGGCATTGAGTCATCGGACTCTAAACCTGTTATTTTAACTTTGATTTCATTTAATCTATTGATAAATCATGTACTGAATGAGAAGCACTGAAGGATTGCATCAGCAACAGAATTCAGGGTCTATTTTCAGTTATCACTTCTCAGTTATCACTTCCAAGTCCTAATTCTTGGCAAGAAATTGGGGAGGGTACTTATCAAAAAAGACAAGGTCTTCCATTTTCCAATGAGGTATTGAAGGCAACTCAGGCTATTTACATGTCAACTGAATGGAAAATCTTTTTTTTCTCCAACCAGAAAAGCTTTATATTTAAAGCATAATAAAATCCAAGAATCCATCTCTTTTATAAATTTTGAAATTTTCTAATAGTGACTGATTTTCTAATTAGGTATTGTTGGCATGTGTTTAAAAAAACACAATTGAAGAGGTACTATCTACTAATTTAAAAAAAAATATGTCTGATGTTTTCCTCCATAATCAGACTTTTCTAGGACCAAAATGACATTCGATCGAAGGGAACAAAGAGACTACACAGTTAAACATCCCATGCTCCAGTACAGCCATGGCAGAGCAATTCATTGCACATGCACATTCAGTAGGATTAGAATATTCTTTCTGGAGCCCAGCGGTAAATACTAGATGTCCTTAGTCTGGTTTTCTGATTCCCAGCTTTTATGGTGGTTCGAATGAGAATGATCCCTGTAGGCTCATATGTTTGGATGCTTAGTCATCTTAAGTGGCAGTATTTGAGAAGGATTAGGCAATGTGTCTTGTTGGAGGTTTGTGCCACTAGGGGTGGACTTTGCCTTTTCAAAAACCCATGCCAGACCCAGTTTTCTTCCTCTATCTGTTGATCAGGATGTAGCTATCAGCTACTGCTACAGCACCTGCCTGCATATCACCATACTCCCTGCCATAATGTTGGAATAGACCTCTGAAAGAGTAAGCAAATCCCCAAGTAAATGCTTTATAAGAATTGCCTTGATCATAATGTCCTTTCATAGTACAGGAATTTAAATGTTTGCAACCTTGTTAGTGTGATAGTTATCTTGTTTCATGAGCCATTGTGAAAAACTAAGGAGATGTCCTCTAGCAAATTTACCCTGCCTACCTACATCTGCTAACCTGTCCTAAAGCTGAACAACATTTTTCAATAGAATAACAAAAATATTAGCAGTAATGAAAGCAATGGATCTTGAGTGCTATGCAATAATTAAGTGAGCTAAGAATTTCATGTGTATTTTCTCATGAATCAAATATGTGGTATCATACAATGGGGGTGGGGGAGTACAACTGCCTTTGAAATAAGATCAGTATACTTACTTCTATGAGGTTGTTTTACAGTATTGTCTGTGAATTACAATTTACTTAAATATTATGTGTAAGTGAATTCCTGGGAAATCCAAATGGGAAAGAAGTCTGTTATGTGATTTGAAGGGTATAATTACTAAGACACTGTTTTTTACAATTCTAAACAGTTTTTAGCATTAAAAAAAAAACTGGGACATAAAAAGATGACACTTGAGGAGGAGGACTGGCAAAGGTATACAAAGTTTGATTAGTCACTCTTAGGACAAGGAGAGGGGGACCTATGGGGTGGTAGCATCCGTCTCAGTGACAGGTTGTCGTGGTGTCAGGAGAGGTACACAATTCTGGAGAACAGGGACATAGTAGAGAAGATATCGTACCTTCAAGTCAAATCATACTATCTTCTATGCAAGTTGAATGGGAAAATGAGTGTGCTGTGTTTTAAAATATGTCTCTCTTAAGTGAGATCTCTCTGAGTTGTATCACCCTGGACCTTGTTTACTTTGAGTTCTGTGTTGTAGGAAAGCTGGGGAAAGCAATTGTTAGCCCTTAGCAGAAAACTTCCTTCTAATTCAGTCTTTAAGGATATTCTGGTTTCATGTTCTTCCTGGGGCACAGACATGGCTAATGCCATTCTTTTAAAAGAAGCTCCACCAACTGGATCAACTTCTAGCTGCTCATCCTCATAAGCTATGAAACTTGGGGAAGCTTATTGGAGCTCTCTAGGAACGTAGCTTTTAGGTTTGCTATGTTATTCAGGTATGTTGTAGTGAGATGCACTGGGAATATATACAGTTCAGTGGACAGCCTCTTGCAAGCATTCTAAGATACAAGAAGTAGGAAAACACAGTGAACCTATATGTGCCAGAGGGGCTTACACTGGCTCTTTTATAGCTGTTTCCATATGGACTGTGTCTACCTGCACAATGAAAGACTCCTGAGATCCTTCATACCCACCCCTGAATGCACCTTGTTCTTCACTGACAAGGTGCTTGTTCTGTTCTTTGATGTGTTTTAACACATAACTTGTCTTCTTACATTTAGTAAATACTTTCTCAGACACAAAAGCAAAACAAACAAACAAACAAACAAACAAATAAACAAGCCACCATTCACAGTTCTGTGCTGTCCTTACACATAGAGTGAATACCAAATATTTGAATTTATATATTCACAGAATGCATAAAGAAGGATGTTTCTCAGTGGTAAGAAGGCAGATCAGTGAGAACTTGTGACATGGGAGTGTCCATAGAGGTACAAGGGGGTTTGCTGAAATACTAGATTAAAACTACTTATTGACATTATAAATCACCTGTATTAATAAACACAATCCTTACCAGCCAGCGGTAAGTCCCTGATTTTGGAATATGTTAGGGCCCAATGGCAATTTTCAGCTCAGTTATTTTGGGGAGGGAGAATAGGTGGTTCTCTGCTGTCAGTCCCTGCACTATGTCAACAACAATGACCTCAGGCCCCACAAAACTCATCCAGCCACAGGCCATTGGCTCCCTCATGAGGATTTGTCTCTGGAGAAACAGAGCACAGCATAGTGTCTGATTCTGGCTACAGGTAGGTCTGGTTTCTGAGAAACATTCTGTGTTCTGGAGTGAGCACAGTCCTCTGGTACACATGAGCGCATTGTCTAATTCTTCCCCAGTTCGCGAGCATACGAGTATGTCACAGTACATGGCAGATGCTCATAGAACAGAGACAGGGAACTCTGCTAGGCTGCATGCTTTTAGGGTTGCACTCTTTCTTTACTGTTGGTTGTTGCTAACAAAGAGCATGATAAATAAAAATACTGACAAATGTAATTTTTAAATTTTATTAGTTCTTTTTTGGGGGACAAAGATGAAGTAAACAACAAAACAAAATAAAGGGATGACATCTGTGCTTTAGGATCTTATGGAGCATATTTTATGCCATATATAATACAATTTTTGCATGTGTACATTGTATTTTATCTAGTTTGTATGCAGATAGATTAGGATATAACTGAATGAGCAACATACATATCTTATGTGAAGTATGCTCTAGATATCGAGAATATCATTAAATCTCAATCTTGGTCCAAACATATTTTCAATTGACTATAATTTCATAAGGAATTAGACAGCGTGCTCACACTTGTTAGAACCTTCAAGTACGTATCCAGTATCATATTTCATGATGTTTCCTTTTAACATGGCTTAATATTATAATCCTTATTCATAAATGAGCTTTTGTGAAAAAAAAAAACAATAATTACCTTTGTCTCTATTTATTTAATGAATCCACAAAAGACTTCATTAAATTATAAATGCCTCATTACTGATGTTCTTAGAACAGATTTTCAAAATTATGGCATGAGACAGTTACTCATTACAAGCAAGATACAATACAGAGAGATCAGCACATGTCCACAGAAATGACTACTGCTTTTCCTAATGCAATATTCATGAGAATTTACCAAGACAATCACGTTTAATCCAGAGGAGTAAGGATTTGAAATGAATTCTTTTAAATTGTAATTATCCATTGGCAAGGAAGTTCAGCAAGTTTTATTTTTTTATATAATTGAAATAACTTTCTCTCCTGACAATATGAGCTGGGTTTGAAGCATATTTATAGCTTTTAGGAGGAAAGAAATATTAGATTTACAAAATATTCTTCATAGTAGTATTTGATATTTCACTATATTAAATGTTTTCTCCCCATGGAGATAGATGTTTCTTTGGCTATCATTTATATTGAAATTGATTTTCCAAGGTCTTGGCATAGAATAGAGCAGACAGTGAGTTGTGGTAGGAATTATTTTCCCCAACTCTGGTGATCTTCATTTCTACACTCGGTACTTCACAAAGTTTGAATCTATTATATGTTAAAGTTACTCAGAGTAGAGGCAACATATTGGCATATCCAGGAACAGATGGATACTGTTTAAAAACCAGGACCTCTCCAAGCAGCGTTGACCCTTGATGTTTTATAATTAATTGTTTAATATGGGCAATTAATCAAACATTGTAAAATCTGGTCATTTCTATACCCTAAGAAGAAAGCATTTTATGTTTCACATTATGAAAAGAGGTTAAGATAAATTGAAAGCACTTACCTGTAAAGTGGGGACATTATATTTAAGATTTGCTTGTATTACTTGTGTATAAGCATGTCACATGTGTGTGGATGCCCAAGGAGGCCATAACCAAGGCCCCTTGTCCTGAAGCAGAGTTCTAGATGCACACAGGTACTGAACAAGGCCCCCTGTCCTGAAGCAGAGTTCTAGATGCACATGGGTACTGAACAAGGCCCCTTGTCCAGAAGCAGAGTTCTTGATGCACATGGGTACTGAACATGGACCCTTGTCCTGAAGCAGAGTTCGAGATGCACATGGGTACTGAACATGGACCCTTGTCCTGAAGCAGAGTTCTAGATGCGCACGGGTACTGAACATGGACCCTTTGGAAGAGGAGAGTGTTTTTGTCCTCAGTGCAATCTCTCCAGTGACTGAGACTTTTTTTTTATGCTTCAGAATGAAGATGCATCTATTCACAAAATTTTTCTGTCCTTAATAATTGGTAGTTTGATGAGAACAGACTACTGTAGTCATTTTCTTAGAGCAATGTGGAAACTTGAGTGTTTTTGTTTTGTTTTGTTTGTTTGTTTTATTTCTTCAGTTACAAGAAAGACATTAATACCAGAAGAGAATACCAATGAGTTAACTCTGGATTAACAAGCACCATCATGTACTTATTAGATTGCAATAGTAAGGTAGAACTGCAATTTAAAACTGTCCTGAGAGGTTTTCATTCCAAACCCAGGAAAGTCTAGGGAATGCCTTTCTTACCAGTCTTCAGCATCCTCTTAGAGAGCACAAAATCCACTCTTAGGCAATGAAAGTAAGTTTAGCTGTCTCGCTGTCTCACCTACAGTAATAATTGTAGGTTTCCTTAAAGGTGCCCAGTAGTGTCTCCTTGGACCACACTGGGAGTCCACATGTGGGAGAAGAATAACACTCACTCCTTTTGTTTCTGTGATTCAGTTTTTTTTTCTTTCTCCATGCATCTTCTAGGGATGAGTCAGAAGGAACAGGAAGGGATAAGGAACAGAAGGTATCTTGCCCTAATGCTACAGTAGCCACCGGAAAGCTGAATGTATTCCCTTCATTTCTTGAAGACTACTTAGGTTTTAAGAGTTCTTAGTCAAATCTTAGAAATCCCTCACCAAAGAAGTTGTTAAAATGGCTGAGTATGTGAAGGCATTTTCCACTGAGCCCAATGGACCTGAGTTTGCATTATTCCCTTCCTTCACTTTCTACCCTCTCTTCCTATGTTCACTCTACCCTAACCCACCCCACCCAACCCTACTCTACCACACCCAACCCTTCTCCACTCCACCCCACTCCATCCCACTCCACTCCTCCCCACCGCAACCCACCACCATTCCCTCTCAGATTCATAGCTCCCTTTTCTTTAATTATTCTACATTCATAAATTTTGAAGTACATCTTGTTCAAACTGTTTAGTGTTACTTGTATGTATATGATGTCTGACTGTAACATTTTTACATTTATTTTATTTATTTATATTCCAACTATTGCCTCCCCCTTCATTGTCACCTCTCCCACAGTTTCTCATCCCATTCCTCCTCCCCCTTGGCTCACATCATAACATCAGTAATAGTGCCAGGCTTTGGTGCCTCCTCCCACACCCCATGAGATAGATCCCAAGTTGGGCCAGTCATTAGACTACATTTTCTTCAGTATCTTCTCCAATTTTGTCCCTGCATTTCTTTTAGACAGAAAAAAATCTGAATCAGAAATTTTGACTGTGGATTAGTAATCCCATTCCTCCCCTTAAGACCCTGTCTATCTATTGGAGGTGAACTCTTCAAGTTCCCTTCCCCCAGTGTTGGGCATTTTGACTAAGATCACTGTCATTGAGTCCTGAGAGTCTCTCTCCCCATCTCCCTTCCCCAGAACCTGCATATTTTCATTCATTCTCCTGGACTTCTGGGAGTCTCTCCTGTTCCCCACCCTAGTACCTGCTCCAGTTTTTTTTTTCCCTCCCCCTCCTCACTCCCACCAAGATCCCTCCCTCCCTCTGCATCCCATGATTATTTTCTTCCCTCTTTTAAGTAGGATTGAAGCTGTAATTCTTTGTTTATGGTTGAGCATCCAGGAGATTTACTCCTTCCATGTTAGCATGGTTATTTATATTGGTATTGTACTTACTTAGGTCCTGTTCAGGCAGCCATATTGTTGGGGTGTCATAAATGAAGTTCCTTATCATTTCTAGGATACGTGACCTCAAGCAAATTTCCTGGTCCCATGGACATTTGTTATTTCCCCATTTTAGAAAAATAACTATCCACTTATTTTTAATAAATTAATGAGGTATTTATGCATACTTAATGTATTTAAATAAACATAAATATATTTGAGTACAAGTTAATGCATAATTTTAACATATGAGATAAGACTAGAGGATGGTGTAAGAGTCTTATTTAAGTCATATGATCTTATCTGTTATTAGCACATGCATGGACAATATTAACAAGGGAAATGTGCTGGGGGGGTGGCCCCAGGTAACTTGTTCATTCTTCAGTGGGTGACCCTACCACCATGTGTAGGTGGGCAGACCCAGTGGGATTTAAATATATATAAATAAGAAGACATGAATTTTTGTGGAAAGAAATTGGAGAGAGGAAAAATTAGGGGAGGAGTAGGGAGGACTCGCCATTGAAGACTCAATACAATCAAAGTTTGTCTAATACAGTATAGATTTTTCACAGTATGAATAACAAATATTTATATTAGACTATAAGCATTTGTCTAATTAATCAACACACAAACACTCAGAAGAGAAAGAAATGTGACATCTTAAAGTCAAATTGTTTATTGTTTATCAAGCCTAAAATAAATGAAAACAAAAGAATTAAAATTAAATTAATAAAAATTCCTTTCTGTGCAACAAATACATGGGATACAGAAAACTTTAATGTTTTCAGCAGTGTCTGAAACAGCACCTCGAACATTTTTCTTAAATTAATCTAGCTTTATTTGAGAGGTTTTTTTCTTAATATAAGATTTTCTAATATACACTGATGGCATCGTCTTGCCTAGTATAGTACTGAGAAACCTTCAACAGTTTAAACATATGTGGTCTAAGTATGCACTCCAAACCTTCTAGCTTCTCATTTAAAACCACCCCCTGTGTCCTTTAAAAACCGTCTTCCCCAGTGTTGTTTCTCTCAACTAAGGCTTGTTGAAAGAGGAATCACAGATAGTCTGAGTCTGACTCTGAAAAGGGCCTGAAATGCCCATATCCTGTGCTACTGATTATGATAAAATCTCCATGCTTTCAAAATCAGCTCAGCTCATGGTAGGGTTGACAGCCCCACTACCAGAGAAAGCTTCTTAGAGGTCAAGGACAGAGGTACATGAAGTTTTTGTCACCACAGGTGAAGTTATCAATCATAACTTTACCTTTAGAATGATTTTTAATACTGCTTTGCATAATTCAGAGAGGGCGTTAATTGTAGATAATTATTCTGGCTCCATTTTAGCTAATATGTCACCTAAAAATTAGGGATTCATCCTTTAATTCCTGCTGTCTTTACTAAGTTGTGTGTCCTTGAACAAGATACTGCAGCCTTATGGCACAGTTTCATCATCTGCAAGGAAAAGACAATGAGTGTGTCCTAAGCTGCTAATGTCTTGGTGGTTTGAAGCTAAAGACTAAGAATCATTTCAGTGAATGCCTATTTCTCTGCCCGCCCTGTTACAGAGATGGCTTGTATTGTGAGCATCTGTCATTTGGTTCTAAACAGACTGTATTACTCCCATTTCTCTCATTATTAAAAGGGAGGGTTTCAATCTGTGTTTTTCTTGTGAAATTTGGAGATTAGGTTAAGGAGATGTCAGAGGACATGAGGGTGTGTGCTCTTAAAACAGGCAGCTGTGCACCTTCTCAGTGGCAGTCCTTGGGAAGAAGGTAGTTCAATTCCCTTGCAAATGTGTCATTCAAAATATCAATTATCCATGAAAGAGATGTCTCAGAATTAGCCAGGTGTCAAGATCTTACTTCTATTGCATGTAGTTTTTCAGAAATAGAATCAGAAGAAAGCAGCTGTTGTCCAAAGCATGTTCTTGAACAATGCCTGTTATGCAATTCTTATCAAATGCTAACTTATTGAATTAATAAGACCCTTTTCCCCATCCTTCCTAACAGCACCAAGGAAAAATTGGAGTTAAGTTTAATGTTGGAACAGATGACATCGCCATTGAAGAGTCTAATGCAATCATTAATGATGGGAAATACCATGTAGTACGTTTCACAAGGAGTGGTGGCAATGCCACGTTACAGGTGGACAGCTGGCCAGTTATCGAGCGCTACCCTGCAGGTAAGCAAGGGCTTGTGGACCTGGGAAGTTTTATGAAAAAAATAAACAAAAAACAAAAAACAAAACTGGAAAAGACAATGATTGCATCTGTTTCTTCAAATTGTGGTTTTTTTTGAAAAGCCATCAAGTATTTATTAGACTTTAGAGTCATGTCAATGTAATGTTGTCCTAAACTGTTCTTGCTACTGTGTACAAATGACATTTTATTAGGTGAATTTGAAACCACACATTGTCTTTTGCAAAAATGTAGAACATCAGTGCACTAGAAAAATGCACACATAAAAAAGCACAACGTGTCAAAGCTTTTTACTGAATCCTTGCATTTGAACAAAGGAAAGGCTTTGTCAAAAGTAACAGTTAAAATTTAAATTCAGGGGAAGAAACACTATAACACTTTCTTTGAGAGAAAATAAAGCTGTCCCTTTGACAGTGGCACACAAGACAGACTTACAAAACACATGAGCAGAGCAGGTGGCAAGCAGCCATGCAGCCAGTAGTGAGATGAAAAGAAACACTGCATCACAGACCTGCAGCTAAGATTAAACTGAGTTCATTTCTGTCTTGTATAAAACCATAGTGATTCATGAGGACTCTGGGATGATAGTGTGTCACTCAACTGAAGTCTATAAAGTGTTCTCTTTCTCTATAGCACAGTTTACGACACACTGTAAATAAAAACAAAAAAACCAATTTATATTCTATGCAGTAAAATGATAACAATAGTGAGTACGAGGCAACTCCTTTGTTGGAATTATTTGCTTCTTAGAATAAATAATTTGATTAAACAGTTTATCAATTATACACCAGTTTTCTCGGGGAATGACCTATAATGAAGAGATGAAATCTCCTTGACGCCTGTCTGAGTGTCTTCTGACTTCTGTCATTCTTTGTTTTCAGTCCTAACCTGTTAATTTGTTCTGCAAATATGTGATGAATAAAATGTAACAGAACACACTTCCTTGTGATAACATTTAAAATCAAGAACATAAAGAACACGTCTGGGAATTACTGAAATACTCACAAGCAACAAGCATGCAATAAGTGTTTATCAATTTATCCTGGAAAATATCAAGGCCAACCTGGACTGCATAGTGAGCTCCAGGACAGTTAGGACTATTACTACCACACGTCTCAAATAAAGAAAGAAAAAGGGAGGGAAGGGGGAGGGAGGGAGGGAGGAGGGAGGGAGGGAGACAGAGAAGAAAGAAGGAAAGAAGAAAGAAAGAAAGAAAGAAAGAAAGAAAGAAAGAAAGAAAGAAAGAAAGAAAGAAAGAAGGAAGGAAGGTAGTGGGAGGGAGAGATAGAAGGAAGGGAGGGAGAAGAATGAAAGAGAGAAAGACATAAAATGTACTTGAAGATTGAATAATAAGAAACAAATATTTAGAAACAATTGTCATAGTTATAATCTTTTATATCCAGACACTTACTCTAGGTGCCCATTCACTAAAGAGTGCTTTAATTAAATGAATAAACGAAGATTGAGCCAAATTCTATGTTATTGTGAAGGACACATGCAATAGCTGGCATGTAAGATATTATAGCACTCATGAAAAATTTCATGTATACTACACATATGAAAATGCATTGAGAAAGTGCTATCAATAAAAAAAACTGTGAAATTCTGCAGGTATCACACACATAAGAACTTAATGTTATAAAGAGCACAGAGACATCACCATTATGCTATCTAATTGTCCACCCATCTCCCCTGTGTATACTTCAGCATGATGCTAACAAAGGGAGAAAGCATGAAGCTTTCAAGCATTCATTTCTCCTGGTGTTTTACCACCAGCAAAGCTGTAGAGTTTGAATATAAATTTCAAAGTGTGAGTGACCTAGATGAAAAGATTTTACAACAATGTGATTTTAAATATGAGTTCAATATCATAGTCTAGTATATATCTTTTATATCAGCTTGAGGCTTGGCTATTTTTATTTTAAAAATTTAGGGAGTTATTATTCATTAGAAAAGCCACTAGACTAATGCTTTTACCACCAAATCCTATAATCAGAGAAGCAGGAACGGAACCAACAGACTGTATTTGCTTCCTTTTAAAGTGCCTGCACTGCAAAATACAAGGGTTGAAATTAGTAATTAAGCATAGCACTTAACCTTCCATTATAGGCTTTTGTGGTAAGTGCTTTTATATGAAGCAATTTGTCTGGTAGCGACACTACACCTTTAATGAAAAGCACCTCAAGCACTGACCAGTAGTATTGCCCTGCAGTTGTCAGGAAGGCTTTCATAGAGAAACTAATTAGGAGATATAGATTTTAGGCTCTTTTGGAAAGGTGATATTCCTACAAGCCAACAATTCATATTTAAGAATAAGTATGGAAATTGCCATAAATCCCTTTTCAATTATTTTCTGTGCATGAAGCAAAGTACAGAAATAATATTTTCCTTTAAAGTTGAGAAAATTGTTTCTTATTTCATGTCAGTTAAAGCTCTAGAATATAATGCATCATTAATTTCTGATTTGTTCCTAATTACAGCTATGTAGCAAAATGTTCTCTCTCAACAAAAATAGACCTCCTCCTCTAATGTTACTCAACAAAGCCTTATGCCATTTTGCTGTCCCCAACTCAAGATTATTCCCAAAAAAATCAGTTTCTTTGGGAAATAGCTTTAACTTCATATGTGAAAAAAAATACCTTTTATATCTTTACAAAGTTAAATTATAATTTTATTTCCATGAATACGTTAAGCCTGTCTATGCATATGTAAAGAATGTATATACTACATACAAGGAACTCATTAGGTTCCTTGTTTGGCAACAAGACAATTTTTAAGTATTCAATACTAGAACCATTGGACATGGGGAAATATAAGGGTTATCTCATATTTAGCTAAAAATATATTAAAAAATAATGATACAGCTTTTTAAAAGAACACAGCAGATTCTCAGATAGATTATTTTGCAGTGAGTGGTGTAAGAAACCGGGAACAAAATTTGGACCTTTTCAAGCAAGCATTTACTGGTTGGAATTAGCTGGTAGAGATGGAGACTGAAATATATTCACGAAACTGTTAAATAGCTCATATGCTAAAGAGAAAAGATAAGAATGAGTAAAATCTTAACAGGGTGAGTACACGGTGCTTGTAAGCACTTAAGGATGTTAGAGAAGAGCTGTTTCCTCCCCTCCCCTCTCCTCTTCTGTCTGCTGTTCTCTCTCTCCCTCTCCTTCCCTTCCTCTTCTCATCCCCTCTTTCTCTGCCTTCACTTTTCCTCTTTTCTCCTCTGAAATTTTCTCCTCCTTGTCTTTGCCTCCCCACTTCCTGCCTCTTGCTCTCTCATTTTACGATTATAACATTCGGCATCCTAACGTTACAGATTCAGGAGGGGTCAGTAGGTAGCAGTAAACGGGAGATCTGCAGTAAGATAGAAACATTAAACAAATGTTCTTGATCACTAGATTACATAGCTTGGGAAACAACAAGGATATTGAACACCTACCAAAATCAAAACAAAATTGCTAACGGGGTTTGAATAAAGAAACAAATGAAGGTCTAGATTATTGTCACAAAGTCAATCCTTTAGGCAAGAGAGAAGTTGAAGGAGAGATATCCCCGAGGAGGATTTCATGGGATAGTTCAAGTTCGTTTTCCTAGCTATCCAATTTGACTGAAGTCTCAGGTTTTAGCTAGGCACTCAATCCTTTGTTTATTGGCTAAGTCTGATAAAATTTAGGTCATGGGAAAATTTCAGGTCATGGGAAATCCATTTATTATTGCCATTAAATTCAACCCATTTATTTAGATAAATTGGTTACTCATTTTTAACTAATGTCATCATTAATGTATTATTTAAGACAGTTCTTATTTAGCATTAAAAGTTTGATGCTAGTTTTTTTAATGAGTTTATGTTCGACCTACTTTTGGCTATGTGTGATGTAATTAAGAAAACCTACTTCATTTGCAATCAGAATACTTAAAAGCTGAAACAAGCTTCACAGGCTTTCTATTCTAGCTTCCTTCATTGTGAAACAAGGAAATTGAACCTTGACAAGGCCACCTGATTTTCTCTGGGTTACTATGCCTGTTAGTAGCTAGTCAAAACTATTAACTCTTATCTGTAGGTAACAGAAGCCCAAATAACAAAAACCACTGGGTGAGGCTTTTCTCCCAGCAGTGGTATAGACTTTAAAGCCTGGGGTCCAGCTTGACTGTTTGCCTGTGAATGGATATACACTTCTTATTCTGTTATTTTTGGTGACCCAGGCACCAATAAAGATTAAGAAAATTAAGCAGTAACAGGCGGAATAAAATTAACCTTGTTACAAAAGCCATAGGTACTTCGTTTACGCTAACTGTTTGAGTCCTTGGCATCCATCAGTAGACTCTGATTATTTTTAAACTTCACTTGAAAAGCTTAATTAGTGAGTTAGGTAAATCATTACAAAGAGTTAGAATTAGCACATTAGAGTCCTTAAGGATTTGGAGGGGGGTAGTCAGTTGTAACAAAAGACTAACCCCATGCTATGGTTAATTACATTAACTTTTCAGTTGTCAACAGATTCTGAAACCTATTTTAAACTTCATTTGGGAAAAAAATTCTCCATTGTTATTTTACACTGAAATAAAATTACAGATATGTTAAACATTTATCAAATTTATCAGTGTTTGGCTTCTCTTTGGCAAGGATAAGCATCCATCAGTCTTCAGTTTTCCAGGTTTCCTCTTAAGTTCTCTGTGAAGTCTGAGAATAAGAACCTAAAAAAAAAACCTCTATTTTTAATATCAAATATCTCTCTTTGTGGTCTTCAATTTTGTGAACACTTTGAGGATATCCTTGCTGTTGAGCATAATAAACATTTTATTGATTAAAATATTAAATATACTGGGCTAAAGTTCCTGACTAAGCATCAAAGATGTCTGAGACTGTAAGAGAAAAGCTGTTGTTGTTGTTTTTTATGACTTTTAATCTTTCCTATACTTGATAGGCCCTGAATATTTTTAAATTCCACTTAACTGTTGCTGTGGGAAATATTAGTTGGTTCTAATGTGCTGCTTATTTATTTAAGAAAAAGTTCCTCTGGTAGTTTGGTGGATCTTGGACTCACTTGGACTGCATATACTGCAAAGCATAGATCATGTAGATATTTTTCAACCCGTTGGTTTCCATAGTACAACAGAAGTAAATGACTCATCAACAATGCTGAAACTGCTCCATGTTTAGAATTGAGGTCTTGTGGTATGTCTGTGAGTGGTCTCTTGTTTCTTTCTTTTTATGTGTTTACAATATGTCTTGCTGTGCTCTAACACAGGAAATTTGTATCTGTCCATGACCTCCCTAAAATGATCTTTTACTCATGCTATACCATCTGCTTCTTATCAATATTATACTCCATTGCACTTAGGTTACATTTTCATAGGACTAAATTATCACTGTCTATAAGACAATTCACAAAAGTGTTTGGCCCTATCAAGATATATATTTCTATTTACAAAACACAACCATTCTTTATCCCAAAAATTGTATTAATAACTGTTTATTGCTGACCAAACTGAAATAGCCTAAATAGTTAGACTTTTTTCAGTTATGTATTATTGTTTATTACTGGATGTCATTGTGAATTGACTCCAGACATATAAATTTGAGGTCTTTTTAATTGATTCTAGTATTTTTTTTCTCCCAGTTTAATCAGGTTCACAGTTGAGACATGAAGATCGTATATCATAACATCTTAAGAAACAAGGAGATCAATAAAATAAGATGTCCTTCTTGATTTTCTATAATGTGGCATGTGAAGTTAAATTTAAGTTGAGCTCACGAAAAGAATTAAGTGTGTTTTTTGAAATACTTAACAAATATCAACTTGTTCTATATTGCCAGTTTTCTTTTTTTAATTAATTTACTTTTTACACTTCATATCCCATTCACTGTCCCCACCATTCACCCTCAGATGGTCTCATATCCCACACCTCCTCTCCACCCCACCCTGTCCCCACATGGATGCCCCACCCCAACCCACCTGACCTCTAAACACCCTGGAGACTCCAGTTTCTTGAGGGTTAGGTGCATCATCTCTAAATGAACACAGACCTGGAAGTACTCTACTGTATGTGTGTTGTGTGTGGGGGTCTCTTATCAGCTGATGTATGCTGTCTATTTGGTGGTCCAGTATTTGAGTGATCTCAGGGGTCCAGATTAATTGAATTGAGACTGCTGGCACTCCTACACGATTGCCCTTCTCCTTAGCCTTTTCCAGCCTTCCCTAATTCAACAAGAGGGGTCAGCTGCGTCTGTCCATTGCTTGGGTGCAAATATCTGCATCTAACTCTTTCAGCTGCTTGTTGGGTCTTTCTGAGGACAGTCATTATAGGTCCATTTTTGTGAGCCCTCCATAGCCTCAGTAATAGTGTCAGGCTTTGGGACCTCACCTTGAGCTGGATCCCGCTTTGAGCTTGTCGCTGGACCTTATTTTTCTCAGGCTCCTCTCCATTTCCATCCCAATTACAGGGACCCTTTCACACAGGAACAATTATGGGTCAGAGATGTGACTGGGATGGCAACCCCATACCTCACTTGATATTCTATATTCCTACTTGAGGTGGGCTCTATAATTTCCCTCTCCCTACTGTCGGGTATTTCATATAAGGTCCCTTCCTTTGAGTCCTGAGAGTGTCTTGCTTCCCTGGTCTCTGGTACATTCTGGAGAGTCCTGACAACCTCCTATTTCCTGAGGTTGCCTGTTTTCATTCTTTCTGCTGGCCCTCAGGGCTTCAGTACTTTTCCCTCATAAAATACTAGATCTGGTTCCCTCTCCACCTACTCCCTCCTTTGTCCACTTTCCCTCCCAGGTCCCTCCCTCCCTCACCACTTGTAATTGCTTTCTTCTCTCTCCTGAGGCATTCTCACTTGGGCACTTCTCCTTGTTGACCTTTTTGAGTTCCATGGATTGTAGCTTGGGTATTCTTATCTTTTGTTTTTGCTAATATCCACTTATGAGTATATAGTATGCATGTCTTTTTGGGTTTGAGTTACCTCACTCAGGATGATATTTTCTAGTTCCATCCATTTCCCTGCAAAACTCAGGATGTTCTTTTCTTAATAGCTGAGTAGTATTCCATTGTGTAAATGAACCACATTTTCTGTCCATTTTTCTGTCATGGGACATCTAGGTTGTTTCTAGTTTCTGGCTATCACAAATAAGGCCACTATGAACATAGTGGAACACTTGCTCCTGTGGTTTGGTGGGGCATCTTTTTGGTATATTCCCAAGAGTGGTATAGCTGGGTCTTCAGGTTTATAACATTCTGAGGAACCTCCAGATTGATTTCTACAGTGGTTGTACCAATTTGCAATCTGATCAGCAATGGAGGAGTGTTCCTATTTCTCCACATCTCCACATCCTCTCCAACATTTGTTGTCACCTGAGGTTTTGATCTTAGCCATTCTGATTGGTGTGAGGTTGAATCTCAGGGTTGTTTTGATTTGCATTTCTCTGATCACTAAGGACTTTGAACATTTCTTTAGGTGCTTCTCAGCCACTCAAGATTCTTCAGTTGTGAATTCTCAGTTTAGTTCTATGTCCCATTCTTTGAATGGGTTGTTTGGGTTTTTTTTTGTGTGTGTGATTAACTTCTTGAGGGTATATATATCAGTAGATATTATCCTTCTGTCTGATGTGGGTTTAGTGAACATTTTTTGCCAACTTATATGTTAACTATTTGTATTATTGACTATGTCCTTTGCCTTACAGAAGCTTTCCAGTTTCATGAGGTTCCATTTTTCAATTCTTGATCTTAAAGTATGAGCCATTGGAGTTCTGTTTAGGAAATTTCCCCTGTGTCAATGAGTTGAAGGCTCTTTCCTACTTTCTCTTCTATTAAATTCAGTGTACCTGGTATTATGTTGAGGTCTTTGATCCACCTGGACTTGAGCAAATACAGGTAGCAAATACAGGTCTATTTTCATTCTTCTACATACAGACACCCAGTTAGACCAGCACCATTTATTGAAGATGCTTTCTTTTTTCCCATTGTATATTTTTGGCATCTTTGTGAAAGACAGAGTGACTATAAGTGTGGTTTTATTTCTGGGTCTTCAATTCTATTCCATGGATCAAATTATCTGTCTCTGCACCAAAACCATGCAGTTTTTTACCACTATTGCTCTGCAGTAAAGCTTGAGGTTACGGATGGTGATTTCCCCCAGCTCTCCTTTTATTGTTAAGAATTGTTTTCGGATTTAGGATTGGTAAAGATCTTTTCTCAATCTTTTTTTTTTCCATTTTGTCTTATTGAGCTTTGAAATTTTATGAGGTCCCATTTGTCAATTCTTGATCTTACAGCACAAGCCATTGGTGTTCTCTTCAGGAAATTTTCCCCTGTGCCCGTATATTTAAGGGTCTTCCCCACTTTCTCCTCTATAAGTTGCAGTGTCTCTGGTTTTATGTGGAGGTCCTTGATCCACTTAGATTTGAGCTTTGTACAAGGAGATAAGCATGGATCAATTCACATTCTTCTACATGCTAATGACCAGTTGAGCCAGCACCATTTGTTGAAAATGCTGTCTTTTTTTCCCCGCTGAAAACTTTTAGCTCCTTTGTCAAAGATCAAGTGACCATAGGTGTTTGGGTTCATTTCTGGGTCTTCAATTCTATTCTACTAATCTACCTGCCTGTCACTGTAGTTTAAACTATCATGTAGTTTTTACCACAGTTGCTTTGTAGTACAGCTTGAGGTCAAGGATGGTGATTCCACCAGAGGTTCTTTAATTGTTGAGAAGAGTTTTTGCTATTCTAAGTTTTTGTTATTCCAGGTGAATTTGCATATTGCCCTTTGTAACTCTGTGAAGAATTGAAGTTGGAATTTTGAAGAAGATTGCGTTGAATCTGTAGATTGCTTTTGGCAAGATAACCATTTTTACTATATTAATCAAAAAAGGAAAGAAAAAAAAAGAAAAGAAAAGAATTGTTTTCACTATTCTAGGTTTTATTTTTACCTTTCCAGATGAATCTGAGAATTGTTCTTTCCATGTCTTTGAAGAATTGTGTTGGAACTGTGATGGGAATCACAATGAATCTATAGATTGCCTTTGGTAGGATAGTCATTTTTACTCTGTTAATTCTACCAATCCATGAGCATGGGAAAACTCTATATTTTCTGAGACCTTCTTAGATTTATTTCTTGATAGACTTGAAATTATTGTCATACAGGTTTTCACTTGTTTGGTTAGAGTCACCCCAAGATACTCTATATTATTTGAGGCTATAGTGAAGGGAGTCATTTCCCTAATTTCTTTCTCAGCCTGTTTATCCTTTGTATAAAGAAAGGCTAATGATTCATTTGAGTTAATTTTATATCCTGCCACTTTGCCGAAGTTGTTTTTCAACTGGAGAAGTTCTCTGGTAGAATTCTTGGGGTCGCTTATACATATATATATATATATATATATATATATATATATATATATATATTACCACATCATCTGTAAATAGTGATACCTTTACTTCTTCTTTACCCATTTGTATCCCCTTGATCTCCTTTTGTTGTCTTATTGTTCTACCTAACATTTCTAGTAGTGTATTGAATAGATACAGGGAGAGTGGGCAGCCTTGTCTTGTCCACAATTTCAGTGGGGTTGCTTCAAGTATGTCTCTATTTAATTTTTTTATTGGCTTTTGGTTTGCAGTAAATTGCTTTATTGTGTTTAGGTATGGGCCTTGAATTCCTAATCTCTCCAATACTTTTAACATGAAGGAGTGTTGTATTTTGTCAAATGTATTTCTGTGTCAAAGGTGATGATCATGTAATTTTTTCTTTGAGTTTGTTTATATAGTGGATTACATTAATGAATTTTTTTATATTAAACCAACCTTGCATCCCTGGGATGAAGCCTACTTGAACATGGTGAATGATGGTTTTGATGTATTCTTGGATTCAGTTTGCAAGAATTTTATTGAGTATTATTGCATCGATATTCATAAGTGAGATTGGTTAGAAGTTCTCTTTTTGGGTTGGGTCCTTGTGTGGTTTAGCAATCACAGTAATTGTTTCCTCCTAGAACAAGTTTGGTAGTGTTCCTTCAGTTTCTATTTTATGGAATAGTTTGAGAAAAATTGCTACCAGGTCTTCTTTGAAGGTCTGGTAGAATTTTGCACTAAATCCATCTGGTCTTGGGCTTTTTGGTAAGAAGATTGTAAATTACTTCTTCTATTTCCTTGAGTGATATGGGCCTGTTTAGTTTACCTGCTCTCAATTTAACTTGGTATGTGCATCTGTCTAGAAAATCATCCATTTCGTCTAGATTTTCCAGTTTTGTTGAGTATAGGCTTTTAGAGTAGGATCTGATTTTTAAAAAAATTTCCTCCATTTCTGTTGTTAGGTCTCTCTTTTCTGATTTTATTAATTTGTATACTGCCTCTTGGCCCTTTAGTTAGTTTGGCTATGGGTTTATCTATCTTGTTGATTATCTCAAAGAACCAGCTTGTGGTTTTACTGATTCATTGTATAGTTTTATGTCTACTTGGTTGATTTCAGCCCTGAATTTGACTATTTCCAGCCTTCTACTCCTTGTAGGTGAGTTGGCTTCTTTTTTTTCTGGAGCTCTCATATATGCGGTTACGTTGTTAGTGTAAGATCTCCACAGACTCTTTACCAGGGCACTTACAGCTATGAAATTTCCTCTTAACACTACGTTCAGTGTGTCTAATAAGTTCGGGTATGATGTGTCAGCATTTTCATTAAATTCCAGGAAATCTAATTTCTTTCATTATTTCTTCCCTGAACAAGTTTTCATTTAGTAGAGAATTTTTCAGTTTCAGAATTTGCTTCCTTTTGTTCTAGAGCTTTTAGGTGTGCTGTCAGACTGGTAGTGTACGCTCTCTCTAGTTTCTTTTGGAGGCATTCAGAGCTATGAGTTTTCCTCTTAGAACCACTTTCATTGTGTCCCATAATTTGGGGTATGTTGTGGCTTCATTTTCATTAAATGTCTGTAATTTCTTTCTTTATTTCTTTTTTGACCAAGGTATCATTCAGTAGAGTGTTGTTCAGCTTCCACGTGAATGTTGGCTTTCTATTATTTGTGTTGTTATTGAAGATCAGCCTTAGTCTGTGGTGATCTAATAGGATCATGGGATAATTTCATTGCTGAGAGGACTCTGATATAACTGTCTCGTGTGAGGCTAGGCCAGTGCCTGGCAAATACAGAAGTGGATGCTCACAGTCATCTATTGGATGGAACACAGGGCCCCCAATGGAGGAGCTAGAGAAAGTACCCAAGGGACTGAAGGGGTCTGCAACCCTATAGGTAGAACAATAATATGAACTAACCAGTACCCCCAGAGCTCGTGTCTCCAGATGCATATGTAGCAGAAGATGGCCTAGTCAGCTATCATTGGGAAGAGAGGCTTCTTGGTCTTGCAAACTTTATATGCCCCAGTACAGGGGAATGCAATGGCCAGGAAGTGGGAGTGGGGAGTTGGGGAGCAGTACGTGGGTGGGGGAGGGTATAGGAGATTTTGAGATAGCATATTCACTTTTGAAATGTGAATGAAGAAAATATTTAATAAAAAAGTAATTTAGCACCAATAAAGAAAGAGTAGCTGAAAAGAAAATGTAAATGATGAAAATTGCTTTTAACATTTCTTCTCTGGAGATTTCAATAGATTAGTCAGTCTACCTGCTGGTTGTAAACAATGAGATGATCCTGTTCAATATGAGTTTCTCCCTATCAATATAAATATTCATAAACCTATATAGATATGGTGGCTCATGGCTCTAATCTCAAAGAAGTCAGGGCAGTAATTCAAGGCAGTAAATTCAAGTCTGGAACTGGAGCAGAAGCCACAGAGGAGTGCTTACAATATTTCCCTCATGACCTGCTCAGCCTGCTTTCTCACAGCTCTTAGGACTACCAGACCAGGGATGACACAGTCCAGATTAAGCTGAGCTCTCACATTAGTCATCAATCCAGAAAACATACCACAGGTTTGCTCCAGTCTAGTCTAGTGGAAGAAGTTTTCAAATTAAGATTCCTTCACCCTAACTGCCACTACCTTGTGTACAATTGTTATCCAACTAACCAGCAAAAAACATGACCAGTATTTCCACAATGATGAAGTATGTGAATGACAAAATCCACAAATCTAAAGAGACTGAGACATAAGAGATGAGTGTATTTAAGGTTGTAGATTAGATTCTAGAATATGACATATTAGTTAAGATTTTCCTAATCAGGGGAAGTGAAGAAAAAGCACAACAAACTCTTACAGCTCATTGCTTACAACTGCTGAGTAGGTTAACATTTAGAAATGATTCTTACCTAAAATATATTTGCTCAAATATCTTCATTTCCTAGAAATAAAATTTAAAAGACAAAAGTTCATGTCTTTGGCAATGTAATAAATAATATTCATTTGAGGCAAACAATTTATATATGCCCTTGTACATGCAGTTATTAGAATAGTATATTTGTTCTTACAGAATATAAACTCAAGTTTGTAATAATTTGAAAGTATTAAGACAGAATGACACAATAGATGGTAAACATTTAGGAACTATGGAGCTTCTAAGTAGGCTATATATTAAAATTAAATTAGGATGATGAATATCTTGTGTCAAATTTAGCTCCACAGATGAAAGAGGTTTCAAAGACACTCTTTCATCTTATGTGGTTTCAAGTCTGTTTGGTTTTAGATTTTTTTAAATTTGCCTGCATTACCCCAAACCTGGGAATCTGAGACTTGACTTTCTTCACATTATGTTTTATTGAAATAATTTGTCAACTTGATTGAATTATCTCTACTGGTGACCAAGAGATTTAAAGTGGCCATTGAGACTTCAGGACAGACTAGACTGAGCATAAGTCTGTCCAGAATATTACCATATTCATTTGCAATGAAGAATTCCAGCTAGAATTATGAGATAAAAGACTACACAGCACAGAGGAACATTAAGCCTCATTTTTTTTTCTTTCTAGATAATGTCAGCTAATTGAATCATCAATATGTTTCAGGGTCACCTTTGCTGAAACATTTTAAAAGTCCAAGTAGAGCCTTCAGTTCTCTCATTTATTATTATTATTTTTTTATTGCTTAGGGTGGCAGAAGATTTAGAAGACAGTACATTCTATGGCTAGAATAAAAACAAACAAATGGAGCTTTTAAAAATGCCCAGGTGACTTGTCTGAAAAGAGACAGAATGGTCACAGTTAGATAATGCCTGTGCTTTATGGGAATGAAGTTTCCTTAGAAGGTTACATCCACTAAGTTAAATAGATTTAAAAATAGTATTGAACCGCATTGAGGTGAAGCGGGAACAGAGCTCACCCCAAGTCCCAGACACTTGTCGAATCCTTTAATTCCACGACAGTGAGTTGGAAAGGTGATTGTGGGTGACTCTATATTAGGAATCTGCTGTACACTGTGCATTAACATTTAGGTATGATGACATAGATTATTCCATTCACAGTCACAGAATTATTACATGGCAAAAATTATTAGTACTCTCCTTTGATTTTTAAAAGACCTTACTCTTCAAAATAGCAATCCATTATTGAAGAATCCAGAACAGGAACTCTGCCTGGGTAAAAACCTGGAGGCAGGAGCAGAGGCAGAGGCCATGGAGAGGTACTGCTTAGTGACTTGGTACTCATGGCTTACTCAGCCTGCTTTTTTTTTTATAGAACTTAGAACTATCAGCCCAACAACTGCACCACCTATGATGGTCTGGGTGATCTATCAATCATGAATTAAGAAAATACCCCGACAGGCCTACTACCATACCATATGAAGACATTTCCTTTATTGAGGCCTCCTGTTCTCAGGTGACATTAGTTTATACCAAAGTGACCTAAAACGACTCAGTACAATGTCCCAGAGGGGTTTAGCTAATCTCGAGGTGGCCAGATTGCCATCTACCTGAGGAAAAATCACACTGATTCCCAGCATGGCTGCACACATTGGCATGCCACCACTTCGTCAGCAGCATGAGCTTGCACAGGTTTTCTTGGTCCTAGCCGTTCTGATAGAGGGAATATGAAATATGAAAGCAGTTTTGACTTACATTTCCTTGATAGCTAAGGATTCTGAGCATTTTGTTGTTTTTCAGCCATTTGTGTTTCCTCCTTTAAGAGTTCTGTTTATTTTCTGGAGTCCACCTTCTTGAGTTCTTTATATATATTGGATATTAGTCCCTTATCCGATTTGGGATAGGTAAAGATCCTTTCCCAATCTGTTGGTGGCCTTTTTGTCTTATTGACGATGTCTTTTGCCTTGCAGAAGCTTTGCAATTTTATGAGGTCCCATTTATCAATTCTCGATCTTACAGCACAAGCCATTGCTGTTCTATTCAGGAATTTTCCCCCTGTACCCATATCTTCGAGGCTTTTCCCTACTTTCTCCTCTATAAGTTTCAGTGTCTCTGGTTTTATGTGGAGTTCCTTAATCCACTTAGATTTGACCTTAGTACAAGGAGATAGAAATGGATCAATTCGCATTTTTCTACATGATAACCGCCAGTTGTGCCAGCACCATTTGTTGAAAATGCTGTCTTTTTTCCACTGGATGGTTTTAGCTCCCTTGTCAAAGATCAAGTGACCATAGGTGTGTGGGTTCATCTCTGGGTCTTCAATTTTGTTCCATTGGTCTATTTGTCTGTCACTATACCAATACCATACAGTTTTTATCACAATTGCTCTGTAGTACAGCTTTAGGTCCGGCATGGTGATTCCACCAGAGGTTCTTTTATCCTCGAGAAGAGTTTTTGCTATTCTAGGTTTTTTGTTATTCCAGATGAATCTGCTGATTGCCCTTTCTAACTCGTTGAAGAATTGAGTTGGAATTTTGATGGGGATTGCATTGAATCTGTAGATTGCTTTTGGCAAGATAGCCATTTTTACAATGTTGATCCTGCCAATCCATGAGCATGGGACATCTTTCCATCTTCTGAGATCTTCTTTAATTTCTTTCTTCAGAGACTTGAAGTTCTTATCATACAGATCTTTCACTTCCTTAGTTAGAGTCATGCCAAGGTATTTTATATTATTTGTGACTATTGAGAAGGGTGTTGTTGCCCTTATTTCTTTCTCAGCCTGTTTATCCTTTGTGTACAGAAAGGCCATTGACCTGTTTGAGTTAATTTTATATCCAGTTACTTCATTGAAGCTTTTTATCAGGCTTAGCAGTTCTCTGGTGCAATTTTTAGGGTCACTTATATATACTATCATATCATCTGCAAATAGTGATATTTTGACTTCTTCCTTTCCAATTTGTATCCCCTTGATCTCCTTTTGTTGTCTAATTGCTCTGGCTAGGACTTCAAGTACAATGTTGAATAGGTAGGGCGAGAGTCAAATGCTCTCTCAGCATCTAACAAGATGACCATGTGGTTTTTGTCTTTGAGTTTGTTTATATACTGGATTACGTTGATGGATTTCCGTATATTGAACCATCCCTGCATCCCTGGGATGAAACCTACTTGGTCAGGATGGATGATTGTTTTGACGTGTTCTTGGATTCGGTTAGCAAGAACTTTATTGAGGATTTTTGCATCGATATTCATAAGGGAAATTGGTCTGAAGTTCTCTATAGGCTATATATTGCCTTCTTTATGCCCTTTGAATCACCCCAGTGCTATTTTTCTTTTTCTTCCCTTTTTAATTATTATTATGAAAGGGTTTTGGACTTTGTCAAAGGAAGGCCATTTCTGCATCTAATGAAGTGATCATATGGTCTTGTTTTTTCTGTAGATTATATTTATTGATTTATATATGTTGAATTGGGAAGAAACCTACTTGATCATGGTGGAAGATATTTCTGATGTGTTTTTGAATTGTCTTATAAATATTAAATTGAGAATTTTTGCACTTACCTTCATAAGGATAATTGTTCTGTAATTATTTCATTGTTGGGCTTGGCGTGACCTCATAAAACGAATTGGTCAATGTTCCCTCTCTCTCTTTTCTGGAAGAATTTGACTATTATTGAAATTAACTCTTCTCTCAAAGTCCAATAAAATTCTCCAGTGGTTCTGGAGCCTGAGGGCGTTTTTGTTTTGTTTGTTTGTTTGGTTGGTTGGTTGAAAGACTTTTGTTACTGTTTCTATTTTATCAGGGTTTATATAGTTCTCTGTTCCCTAATCTAAATTGTTCATCTGATCTTGGTGTAACTTTGGTACTATATATTGAGGAAATTATTCATTGATTTTAGATTTTGCATTTGGTAGAATACTTGTTTTTAAAGTATGTCTTTATTATTCTCTGGATTTCCTATATGTCTGTTGAGATCTATATTTTCATTTCTAATTTAGTTAATTTACATCACTATCCATCTTTTAGTTAATTAGGATAAGAGTTTGTCAATGTTGTTTATTTTTCTCAAAAAGCTAACATTTGTTTTCTTGAATCTTTGTTTTATTTTTGTTTTTATTTTATTGCTTTCAGCCTTGGGTTTCAATATTTCTTGCCATTTACTACTTTTGGGTGTGATTACTTCTTTTGCTTTATATTTTTCAAGTGTGTAATTCAATTACTAATCTAAGATTACTCCAGTTTTTATGAAGATACTTAGTGCTACGAACTTGTATCTTAACACCATTTGCATCATGTCATTTATGTCTGAGAATGTTGTGTATACATTTTTACTCAGTTCTAGACAGTCTTTAATTTCTTAATTTCGGTCTTGGCCCATTTTTTATTACATAGTGAGTTCAGTTTCCATGTGCACATAAGCTTTCTGTTATTACGATTGTTATCAATATCCAGCTTTAATCTGTAGTGGTCAGATGGGATGTTGGATACTATTTTAATTTTCTTGTATTCCGTGAGATAATTTTGTGTTTAAGAATATGGTCAATTTGGGAGAAAGCTCCATGAGGTGCTGAGAAGAAGGCGTACTCTTCGTGTTTGGGTGAAATGTTCTGTAACTATGTTAGGTTTATAATGTTGGTTGTCTGCAACATTCCTTTGTTTAGATTATGTCTGAATGCCCTGTCTGTTGACAATAAGTGAGATAGTCTCCCAATATTACTGTGTGAAAGTCAGTATGTGATTTAAACTGTAGTGTGTTTATTTTGTGAACTTGGCTATCCTTGGGGTCTGGTACATGGATGGTAAGAATTGCAGGGGTCTCATGGTGGATATTTGCTGTCATTAGTATTTAGTGCCCTTCTCTAGCTCTCCTGATTAGTTTTCATTTGAAGTCTATTTTGTCAAATATTACAATGGCTACACCAACTTGCTTCTTAGGTCCATTCATTTGAAATCTCTTCTATCCTTTTACCATGAACTGATATCTATCCTTGATGTTAAGGTATGGGTTTCTTTTTTTTTTTTTTTTCATCTAGCAGAAACATGAATCCTTTTTCCACATTATTTCTGCTAGTCTCTGTATTTTTACTGAAAAATTGACATTCTTAACATAGAGAAATATCAATGAGTAATGCTGATTACTGTGATTTTATTGTTATTATTATTGGTTTGGTGGTGGTTTTCTTTTGATTTGCTTGTGTGGGATTATTTATTCCTTTTGTTTTCTTGGGAATTGTTTACACTTCAGATTGGAGTTTTCCTTCTACCTCATCTTTAGGACTGGGTTTGTAGATGAATATTGTTTAATTTTTAATGTATTTTTCATAACATGTCTTCTTTTCTTCATCTATTATAATTGAAAGTTTTGCTGGGTAGAGTGGTCTGGGCTGACATCCATGTTCCCTTAGCATTTTTAGATTTACCATCCAATCCCTTCTGGATTTTAGCATGCACATAAAAAAGTTGGTGTTATTCTAATAGAGCAGGCTTGATTTCATGAAGTCATTGTTTTTAATATCTGAGTAGTACTCCATTGTGTAAATGTACCACAATTTCTGCATCCATTTCTCTCTTTAAGAACATCTGGGTTGTTTCCAGCTTATGACTATTATACATAAGGCTGCTATGGACATGGAGCATATGTCCTTCTTATATATTAGAGCATCTTTTGGGTATATGCTCAAGGGTAGTAGAGCTGGATCCTTAGGTAATACTATATCCAATTTTCTGAGTAAATGCCAGACTGTTTTCCAGAGTGGTTGTACCAGCTTAATATCCCACCTACAGTGGATAAGTGTTCACCTTTCTCGACATCCTTGTCAGCATCTAATGTCACCTAAGTTTTTTGTCTTAGCCATTCTGACTAGTGTGAGATAGAATTACCGTGTTGTTCTGATTTGCATTTCCCAGATGACTAAGGACGTTAAACATTTCTTTACGTGCTTCTTGGCCATTCAATATTCCTCAGTTGAGAATTCGTTGCTTAGCTTTGTACCCCAATTTTAATCGGGTTATTTGGTTGTCTTGAGTTCTTTGTATATATTGGTTATTAGAACTCTATCGGATGTAGGATTAATAAAGAACTTTTACCAATCTGGTGGTTGTTGTTTTGCCCTTTTGATAGTGTCCTTTGCCTTTCAGAAGTTTTGCAATTTTATGAGGTCCCGTTTGTCTATTGTTGATCTTACAGCATAAGCCATGGGTATTCTATTCAGAAAAATGTCCCCTGTGCTCATGTGTTCGGGGCTTTTTCCAACTTTCACCTCTATTAGAGTCTGTGTATATGGTTTTATGTGGAGGTCCTTGATCCACTTGGACCTGAGCTTTGTTCAAGGAGATAAGAATGAATGAATTTGTATTTTTCTACATGTTGACTTTCAGTTGAACCAGGACAATTTGTTGAAGTTGCTGTCCTTTTTCCACTGGATGGTTTTAACTCCTTTGTCAAAGATCAAGGGACCATAGGTGTATGGATTCATTTCTGAGACTTCAGTTCTATTCCATTGATCTACCAGCCTGTCTCTGTACCAATACTATAAAGTTTTTTTTGTTGTTTTTGTTTTGTTTTGTTTTGTTTTGTTTTAATCACTCTTGCTCTGTAATACAGCTTGAGGTCAGGGATGGTTATTTCCCCAGGTTTCCTCTTGTTGAGAATAGTTTCTGATATCCTCTTGGTTTTTTTTTTTTTTTTTTTTTTTTTTTTTTTTTTTGTTATTCCAAACTAATTTGAGAATTGCTCTTTCTGAGTCTATGAAGAATTGAGTTGGAATTTTGATGGGGATTGCATTGACTCTGTAGATTGCTCTTGGCCGTTTTTACTCTATTAATCCTACCAATCCATGAGCATGGGAAATCTTTCAATCTTCTGAGATCTTCTTAGATTTATTTCTTGAGAGACTTGAAGTTCTTGATATACAGATATTTCATTTGCTTGGTTAGAGTCATACCAAGTTATTTTATATTATTTGTGACTATTGTGAAGTGTGTCATTTCCCTAATTTTTTCTCAGCCTGTGTATCCTTTGAGCATAGGAAAGCTACTGATTTAATTGAGTTTATTTTATATCCAGCCACTTTGCTGAAGTTGTTTATGAGGCTTAGGAGTTCTCTGGTGGAAATTTTGGAGACACTTCAGTATACTATTATATAATTTGCAAATAGTGATATTTACACTTCTCTTCCAATGTGTATCCCTTTGACTGCCTTTTGTTGTTTAATTGCTCTGGCTAGGACTTTGAGTACTATATATTGAATAGGTAGGGAAAAAGTAGGCAACTATGTCTAGTCCCTGATTTTTATTGGGATTGCTTCAAACTTCTTTCCATTTAGTTTGATGTTGTCTACTGTTTTGCTGTATATTGCTTTTACTCTATTTAGGTATGGGTCTTGAATGCTTCATCTTTTCAAGACTTTGAGAATCCCCCAGGCAGTTATAAGATGATGTGGTTTTCCTACCTACATACACCTATGGCAAAGTTTGTTTTATACTAAGCACAATAAGAAATTAATCCACAATAACTAATGATGGATGGAAATATTATAACAAAATATCCCAATCAAATTACTGGCATTACTGTTTCTCATCATTGGTAAGAAAAGGGCCATTTGAACATTAGCTCTGCAACCACAAAATGTTGAGTCTTGGAACATCTCCATTTCATCCAGATTTTTCCAGTTTTGTTGAGTACGGGCTTTGGAATAGGTTCTGATGATTTTTTGAATTTCCTTGGTTTCTATTGTAATGTCTAACTTTTCATTTCTGATTTTATCAATTTGGATACTGCCTCTGTACTCTCTGCTTAGTTTGGCTAAGGGTTTATCTATCTTGTTGATTTTCTCAATGAACCAGCTCCTGGTTTCATTGATACTTTGTATAATTCTTTTTGTTTCTACTTGGTTGATTTCATTCCTGAGTTTGATTATTTCCTGCTATCTACTGCTCTTGGGTGTATTTGCTTTGTTTGTTTGTTTGTTCTAGAGTTTTCATGTGTGCGACAAGCTTCTAGTTTATGCTCTCTCCAGTTTTTTTTTTTTTTTTGTAGGCTCTTAGAGGTACGAGTTGAGTTTTCCTCTTAGAACTGCTTTCATTTTGTCCCTTATGTTTTGGTATATTCTCTAATCACTTTCATTAAATTCTACAAAGTCTTTACTTTCTTCCTTGACGAAGATAACATTAACTACTTATGGTTATCATTGAGTAGAGGATTGTTCAGCTTCCATGTGTATGTGGACTTTCTCTTGTTTTTGTTGTTATGGAAGACTAGCCTTTGTCCATGGGGTTATTTTAGTCTTCTTGTATCCTTTGACTCCTCTTTTGTGACCTATTATTTATGGTCAAATTTGGAGAAGGTACCATGAGGTGCTGAGAAGAAGGTATATTATTTTGTTTTAAAATGAAATGTTCTATAGCCATCTGTTAAATCCATTTGCTTCATAACTTCTGTTAGCTTTGCTGTGTCTCTGTTTATTTTGTTTCCATCATCTGTCCATTGATGAGAGTGGGGTGTTGAAGTCTCCTACTATTATTGTGTGAAGTGCAATGTATGCTTTGAGCTTTAGTAAAGTTTCTTTTATGAATGTGGATGCCCTTGTATTTGGAGCACAGATATTCAGAATTGAGAGTTACTCCTGGTAGAGTTTTCTTTTGGTGTATATGACATTTCCTTGCTTATCTTTTCTTTCTTTCTTTCTTTCTTTCTTTCTTTCTTTCTTTCTTTCTTTCTTTCTTTCTTTCTCTCTTTTTTTTGATAACTTTTTGTTGAAGGTAGATTTATTCCAAATGAGAATGGCTACTCCAGCTTTTTTCTAGGAACCATTTGCTTGGAAATATTTTTCCTGCCTTTTACTCTGAGGTAGTGCCTGTTTTTGTTACCGAGGCACATTTCCTGTATGCAGCAAAATGCTGGGTCCTCTTTACCTATTCAGTCTGTTATTCTATGCCTTTTTATTGGGGAATTGATTCCATTATTTTAAGAGATATTAAGGAAAAGTGACTGTTGCTTCCTGTTATTTTTGTTGTTAGAAGTGAAATTATGTTTCTATGGCTATATTCTTTTGGGTTTGCTAAAAGTTTACTTTCTTGCTTTTTCTAGGGTGTATTTTCCCTCCTTGTGTTGGAGTTTTCCATCTACTATCCTTTGTAGGGCTGGATTTGTAGAAAGATATTGTGTAAATTTGTTTTTGTCATGGAATATCTTGGTTTCTCCATATATGTTAATTGAGAGTTTTGCTGGGTATGTAACCAGAGCTGGCATTTGTGTCCTCTTAGGGTCTCTATGACATCTTTCCAGGATCTTCTTTCTTTTAGAGTCTCTGGTGAGCAGTCTGGTGTAATTCTGATAGGTCTGCCTTCATATGTTACTTAACCTTTTTTTCCTTACTGCTTTTATAATTTTTTTCTTTTTTTTTTTTTTTTTTTGGTTTTTCGAGACAGGGTTTCTCTGTGTAGCCCTGGCTGTCCTGGAACTCACTTTGTAGACCAGGCTGGCCTCGAACTCAGAAATCCGCCTGCCTCTGCCTCCCGAGTGCTGGGATTAAAGGCGTGCGCCACCACGCCCGGCTAATTTTTTTCTTTGTTTCATGCATTTGGTATTTTGTTTATTATGTGATGGGACCATGGAGTTCTGTAGGCTTCTTGTATGTTCATGGGCATCTCTTTCTTTAGATTAGTGGAGTTTTCTTCTATAGTTTTGTTGAAGATATTTACTGGCCCTTTAAGTTGGGTATCATTTCTCTCTTCTATACCTGTTATTCAAAGGTTTGGTCTTCTCATTGTGTCTTGGATTTCCTGGACATTTTGTCTTAGGAGCTTTTTGCCTTTTGCATTTTCCTTGACTGTTGTGTCAATGTTTTCTAGGGTATCTTCTGCACCTGAGATTTTCTCTTCTATCTCTTTTGTTCGGTTAGTGATGCTTGCATCTATGACTCCTGATCTCTTTCCTAGGTTTTCTACTACAATATTGTCTCCATTTGTGATTTCTCTCTTGTGTCTATCTCTATTTTTAAGTCCTGGATGGTTTTGTTCAATTCCTTCACGTTAAATAGGTATTTAAGTAATAGGAATACCTATTACTTAAGTATTCCTGTAATATTTAAGGATTTTTAAGATTCCTCTTTAAGGGCTTCTACCAGTTTACCTGTGTTCTCCTGTATTTCTTTAAGAGAGTGATTTATATCCTTCTTTTTTTTAAATGTTCTTTTTTTTAATTGGGTATTTATTTCATTTACATTTCCAATGATATCCCAAAAGTCCCCCACACGCTCCCCCACCCACTCCCCCACACACCCACTCCCACTTCTTGGCCCTGTTGTTCCCCTGTACTGAGGCATATAAAGTTTGCACAATCAATGGGCCTCTCTTTCCACTGATGGCAGACTCGGCCATCTTGTGATTCATATGCAGCTAGAGATACGAGCTCTGGGGCGGGGGGTGTACTGGTTAGTTCATATTGTTGTTCCACCTATAGGGTTGCAGATCCTCCCAGCTCCTTGGTTACTTTCTCTAGCTCCTCCATTGGGGGCCCTGTGATCCATCCAATAGTCCTTCTTAACGTCCTCTATCATCATCATAAGATCTGATTTTAAATCTGAGTCTTGCTTTTCCAGTGTGATTCAGAACTTGCTGTAGCCAATGAATTGGGTTCTGATGATGCCAATTAGACTTGTTTTCTGTTGCTTATGTTCTTTTGCTTGCCTCCCACCATTTGGTTATCTCTAATGCTACCTACCCTTGCAGTCCCTGACTGTAGCCTGCCCCTCCTGTGATCCTGGTTGTGTCAGAACTCCTCAAAGTCCAGCTGTCTCTGTGATTCTGGGATTCTGGGATCCTATGATCCTAAGAACCTGGGTGTATCAGAGTTCCTGGGAGTCAAGCTCCTTCTGGGATAACAAAATCCTGGTATGATCAAGCTCCTGAGATTCTGTTGTGTCAAAGCTCCTGGAAGGCAAGCCTTTTCTGTGTGTTACAGGGTTGGGTGGAGAGCCAGAACCCTGGGTTTGCTCCAGGTACAGGTGTAACCTGGAAGAAACCTGTGCCTCTGACTGGGTTTGTTTCCAAGCTCCTTTGTGGGTCCCATTTAGGATGGGTGTTGGGAAAGATGTTGTGGCCTCACCTGTGATCTTGAATGTGTCAGAGGTCCAGTGCTGCTAAGTGTGTCTAATCTCCTGGGAGTCAAGCTTCCTCTGTGACCCTGAGATTCTGTGATCCTGTGATCCTGTAATCCTTGATCCTGGGCTTTTCAGAGCACCAGGGAGTCACGGTCCCTCAGTCATCCTGGTTGGGTTAGAGCACTGGGAAGTAGAGCTTCCTCTGGCTGTTGTAGAACTGTGGAGCCAGTGCCCAAGGTCTACTCAGGGCACCCTAGTTCTTTTTTATATGGAAATTTAAATACCAATCATTATTGTTTTTTTTTTAATAGTAGGAATTAAAACCAGAGACTGTGCTAGATAGCTTACCTACCACTGAGATCCATAGCCAATCTCTAACTAATGTTTCCTAATGATAATACTTACTTTTGAAGGCTAATCTGAGGACCATTTAATTTATAACATACTTTATAACAAAATATTGCTATTCTTTAGCTTGATGCAAAAGATTAGATGCCATGTCCAAATTGTACCTCCTTTTCAATGTCTCTAAAAGCCTGTGTATGTACAGCATTGCCTCTTTACTCTTGCTCTGTATTCCTAACTTTGTTATCAATAGTCAACTTTGGTCTAAAAACATTAGATGGAAAGCTCTAAAAATAAACAATTTACAAGTTTTACATGCTGCAGTTATGAGTAACATGGTAAAATGTCCCCATCTTGCCATGTCCAGCATCAGATTTGACTCATCTCTTTAGCACATTGACACTGGATAACTACCCATCCATTAATCACTGAAGAACCATAAAGATTTTTTCAATTTTTTATTAGATATTTCATTTACATTTCAAATGCTATCCCAAAAGTCCCCTATACCCTCTCTCTGCCCTGCTCCCCTTCTCACCCACTCCCACTTCTTGGCCCTGGCATTCCCCTGTACTGGGGCATATAAAGTTTGCAAGACCAAGGTGCCTCCTTCCCAATGATGGCCAACTAGGCTATTTTCTGCTACATATGCAGCTAGAGACATGAGCTCTGAGGGTACTGGTTAGTTCATATTGTTGCTCCACCTATAGGGTTGCAGACCCCTTCAGCTCCTTGGGTACTTTCTTTAGCTCCTCCACTGGGGGCCCTGTGTTCCACCCTATAGATGACTGTGAGCATCCACTTCTGTATTTGCCAGGCACTGGCCTAGCCTCACAAGAGACAGCTATATCAGGGTCCTTTCAGCAAAATCTTGCTGGCATATGCAATAGTGTTTGGTGGCTGATTATGGGATGGATCCCTGGGTGGGGCAGTATTTGGATGGTCCATCTTTTCATATCAATTCCAAACTCTTTCTCTGTAACTCCTTCCCTGGGTGTTCTGCTCCTTATTCTAAGAATGAATGAAGTATCCACACATTGGTCTCCCTTCTTCTTGATTTTCTTGTGTTTTGCAAGTTGTATCTTGGATATTCTAAGTTTCTGGGCTAATATCCACTTATCAGTGAGTGCATATCAAGAGACTTCTTTTGTGATTGGGTTACCTCACTCAGGATGATATCGTCCAGATTCATTCATTTGCCTAAGAATTTCATAAATTCATTGTTTTTAATAAGTGAGTAGTACTCCATTGTGTAAATGTACCACATTGTATCGATTCCTCTGTTGAGGGATATCTGGGTTCTTTCCAGCTTCTGCCTATTATGAATAAGGCTGCTATGAACATAGTGGAGCATGTGTCTTTCTTACCAGTTGGAACATCTTCTTGATATATGCCCAGGAGATGTATTGCTGGATCTTCTGGTAGTACTATGTCCAATTTTCTGAGGGACCACCAGACTGATTTCCAGAGTGGTTGTAGACTCAACATTTTGTGGTTGCAAACCTATTGTTCAAGTGGCCCTGTTCTTACCAAGGATAACAAATAGTGATGCCAGTAATTTGATTGGGATATTTTGTAATAATATTTCCATCCATCATTAGTTATTATGGATTAATTTCTTATTGTGCTTAGTTTAAAGCACACTTTGCCATAGGTGTATGTAGGTAGGAAAACCACATCATCTTATAACTGCCTGGGGTATTCTCAATAGTTTCAGGTATCCACTAAGAGTTTGGAACACACTGGCTTAGGACAAATTAATTACTGTATTTCCATCTTGGAATAAATTTCCCTTTTCTCATTTGTCAGAGTCAGGGACAAATTCACAGATAAATTCTTTCTGGCTCTTCAGATTATTACTTCTGACCCCAACAAATATTTAATTGCTGTATCTCTTTCATCTCACAATCTATTCTGAGACACAGTTCTACATTTTACAGAAACCTTCACCAGGAAAAACAAGTTAAATGGCTGACACACAAAATGTGTTTCGAAAAATATTTAAATAAAGAGTTGACATATAATAATTTAGACTACCTTCATGGAAGAGCAAAATGTAAGATGAGTGTTGGAGAGTCCTTTGGATTTTAATGAATGTGAGCATTATAGATACCGTACAGGCAGGTGAGCAGAGTATTATATAGAATTTCACCACCAGGATATAAGGAATGTCAGAGGCTGAAATTTCATTTGGATTTGGATTGTCTGACAAGTTCCTGTGGTTACATGGGCCTTATTCTCTAAAAGAGAAAATTATACCTTTCACCAAATGCCTTAGACTTTCCAGTCCTTTTCCTTTACCTATAGCCAACCAGGAATTTCTGTTTACTACTGCTTACAATAACATCTAATAATTGAAGACCATAAAACATGATCACTTAAGCAGGGACAGTGCCAAGAATGATAAGAAGCATTGCAAATGGTGACTTCTGCTTAGCAAGGGTAGATGGGACCGTCAACCTGAAACATCTGCTTCTATAAACTCCAGGCCTGACGTAACTGTGATTATTACCTGGAGAAGCTAGAAGTAGTTTGTTAGTTATTTTATATGGGTGGAGTTGAAGTAGATGAGCAGAGTGTGTTAATTCGAATAAAAACTTCATTCTCAATTTACAAAAATAATTTTAACCAGATTGGAAATGCTTACTTTTGTATAAATTAAATCTTTCCATATATCAATGTGTTTTTAGTTACTCATAAATCACATATTTGATTTCTTCTTCAGATAGATGAACTTCATCTATGTTAATTCTTATATCTTCAAAAACGTAAACAATGTAGGTTTAACTTTCTGCTTAAAGGTGTTTTCTCCAATATTCATTGTTTTGTGAAATAAAAAGCATTGTGACAAGATAAGGAACTAAATATGGGATAGAAAAGAGTAGGATCATGGATACCACTCTTCAGTGTACCAAAAGACCCATGACAAAAGGCTATTCATTAGTATTATGAATAAATAAATTATGAGTTAAGATCCATATGATACATTCAGGTCCTAATGCAATCCAAAGCCTCAGACCCTGCTTGGAGTCTTCAGTAAGAAGGTAGTTAGTAAGACCTGCGGCCTCATTCTTATCTTGTTACATTAGACCTGATAAGGAGCAGGGGAAGAAAGAGAATATTCTCTTATTCTGTTGTAGTTTGAACTATACTTGGGAGGAAGGAAACAAAAATTAGGGAAGTGATTTTATAGTTGGAACTCCCTATCACCAGGAATATGAAGACTGAAATAGATGTGAAAAAGACTGGATAATGCTTAAAGAGGACCTGAATGGTCTAGAGGGGTAAAATGAATAATAATTAGCTTATGCATCCATTTCATGATTGTGAATGCAGAATAACACTAACATGATTCTGTCATCCTTACTGATGAGCACAATTGAATTTTATTTCTAAAAACATGAATCTTTCATATTCCAGAAAACTTTGTTTTGGTTTTGTTGTTTTGTTTTACTAGATCTAGTTCCTCAAATCATTTTGTTATTCTCCTGGCACCCCAATGTTCTTGTTATCACAACAAAGTAAGCAGCCACTGACTGCTTTATTTTTTAATGACCTTTATTTTTCACCATTTTCTCTCTGTGCTGCTATTCTGCTAGTAATTTAAGAGCGCTTTTTTTTTTTTTTTTTTTGGTAAACTTTTATAGTTGCAATATCAAACCTGCGTTATCTTGACTATTGTATTATTGAACATACTTAAAATTCACTAAACTGCTAAGTGTAAGAAAAAATGGAAACTGTTGTGATATTTCATACCCCCAATCTCACATGTATACCTATTTAGAAAGCTAAATCTGGAGAATAACTAGTTCAAATCCAACCTGGGCAACATATCAACACTTCCTCAGAAGACCAAACCAAACCAAACCAAACCAAACCAAACCAAACCAAGCCAAGCCAAGCCAAGCCAAGCCAAGCCAAGCCAAGCCAAGCCAAGCCAAGCCAAGCCAAGCCAAGCCAAGCAAAGCAAAGCAAAGCAAAGCAAAGCAAAGCAAAGCAAAGCAAAGCAAAGCAAAGCAAAGAAAAGCAAAGCAAAACAAAACAAAATGTGTGGTGAGTGACTTGCTCCTTGAATGACTACTTGCATAACATAGATAAGGACCTAGGTTCAACCACTTATACCACAGGAAAACATAATGGGAGCGTGAATGTAGAATATTTCAATGTTTAGTCAAGCCAAAGCAGGAAGGCCTATTGTATGTGTTCATAAATTGTGGTGGTGTTCTTTTCGTAGTTGATTTGGAAAATAGAAACACTATGACTGTGAACAGTGTTACCAAATAACTTCCTTCAGTTTCTATCAGATTATGCTCCCTTCAGACCTCTCTAATTCTATAGACCTAAGAGAGAAATCCACCCAGGACATCACATCAAGCATCGTAAATTTGATGGGAGTGGACCAGGTTTTGTCTAAGGTATTCTTTTTTTCAGAGACCATAATCTGATGTGATCTATAGAAATAATAATCACTGTCAGATATTTATGATTACGTGAGTGAAACTGTTAAGAAACTGCTCCTTCATGCTTTATAGACTTGTGTCTTATTCTAAAATGTAATGTGATATGATAAACCTTGGCCAGATTTAGTGGCATGCCCATGACTATATTACTGCAATTTTTTCTTTAGTAGTATCAAACATATTTATATGCCTTTCCCAATATACTTTAAATATTTTTAAAAATACTACTTAAAAGAAAGCTATTATTCTTAAAGAGAACTTTTTATTTTTGCGAGAAATATGTCATGTAGTGCTACTTGCTCTATGCTCCCAACTAACTTATTTTGATAGTATAAACTGTTTTAACAGCCGACTGTTCTTGGTTCTAAATTAGGCTGTGATCCCTTAGCTTAGTTATAAAATAAAAATTCCTTCTTCAAACTTGAGACAACATAGAACTATGCTGTAGCTTTGAACACTAGTAAAATCAAATTGTCATGGTCAGATATCATTACAGCAAAACCAGGAACATTCTGCATCACTTTTTTCCAGGCTAGGTTCCACCCTGCTCCTGGGAGATCACATTTCCTTGTAGCAAATGAACAGAGAATGAAAAACAAGAATAACGGTTATAATTTGGCCTGAGTAGCAGTTAATGCCATTAGCGTTATAGATACTATTTTCTTCATCTTTGTTTGTTTCATCATTGCCACATACTTCTAAAGGAGAATCTGATCTGTTTCTCTTCTAAATAAATGAGAAGTCTTACAAATTTTATTGATTTTATTATTTGTGCACAAATATAGAGTTGCATATCTCTACAAAAAATTAGCAGAAACTCATTGTCGATTTTTATCATGGGTTTTGATTCCATATCTAGGTCTCACTGTTGAATTACTTCTGCTTTTTACTGAACCAAGGAGAAAAGCAATAACTACTGCAGTTGCTATAGTGATCTAGCTCCCCAACCAGAAGGATTCATAGTAGGATTTAGAATGAATATGAGACAATATGAGCAAGCCTGGATCACAAAGAGACGCGGAGCATTAGATGGATTTGTTATAGTTTGCAGAGCAAAGATTCATTATAGCAAAATATGTGAGAATAGAAGTTCATGGAAGAGACTAGTACTTAAGGAGGTGCTATCTTCTGATGCCTTTAAATATTAATTTAAAACATTATATTTATGTACAAAGGAATATATACCTGAGTGTGAGTATGTATAATGTGACAACAATTAAAGAAGAGACCATAAATTTGAAAGGGAGTGTGTGTCCAGGAAACATGAAAGGATTTGGAGAGAGGAAATTATAGTATAGTCAAATAATTATCTGAAGATATTATAAGAATTGTTATATACTTAAAACTATGCAGGCTTACAGAAGACATAAAAACTCAAACATTCTATTTTTATAGTACTTGTAGTTCTTTGGAGCAAATACAATATTTCAAATATAAAATTTGGAGAGTAGGCTAGAGGGATTCAGAAAGCATGTCTTAAATTGAGATGGGAAGTGACATACTATTGCTAGGATGACTTGTGTCCTGGAAGATGCAGTTGGAAAGACACTGGCATTGAAAATGAAGGCTGGATTCTTCCTGAGGGTAAAGGCACCAGGGGCATCAAAGCAGATCCGAATACAAAGGCAAGGCTTGTACACCCTTTCTCTCAATCATCTTTCCAAGTAAAAGACCAAAATACAGTTTGAAATCTTCTTACATAGATAGGTAGGTGTGATTAAATTTGTATAAACTTTATAAATTATGAGAGACCTTCGGAAGTTCAAATCTTTTAGTCACTAACTGGTCAGCTGGGGCATCCATTCATTTAGCATACATTCTTTACTCCTGATCAGGGTCATAGTGGTTGTCATCTGTTAGGGTCTTGTGTGCCTTGTGTTCAGCTATCAGTTGGCATCATAATTCAGAGATAAGTACCAAAGGCAATGTCAACAGGGGTGAAATAGTTCTAACCTTGAGGAGAAGATAATCTTTCCAGATAAGCCATGAAATATCCTTCTTTATTTACTTGCATAAGGATTTTGTAAACCTTCCCAATCAAACTGTAAATATTTACTATAATATTTGGTGTTTAGGTGAAATGTGAGACTAGAAATTGGCATTAAAATACAGGCTAGGCTTTGGGGTCTTAGAATTTGTTTCTGAAATTTTGGAAATGGGCACAATACTTATTTTCTGATATCACAGAATTTATGAAATTGAAAAAAACATAAGCACGTTTCTATAAGAGAATCTCAGCGCATTTAATCATCAGCATATGTAAGAATTTGTTTTGCACACGGCTGTGCTGATTGTTCTGTACTGAGATGTACATAAATCAGGAAGCATTCAGTAAAACAAACATTTAAATGGAGCTACACTTTATCTATGTTAGTGCAACTACAGGCATCTGCAAAGGAAATCGAGAGTTAGTCCTAGAAATGCCATGAAGTGATACAAAATCATTCCTTTTGAAAAAGCTCTTCTTTGTACACAAGAAAGCTACATATGCCCATACCTACACATTTCATCCAGAAATCCCTTTGATGGTTATTTTATAAGTAATGCAAAACCATACAGCTTATAGACATTCTTTTGTAATAATGTCAACTACTACAACTTTGGTGGCAACTTCCATAGTTTGCCATAAACCAGAAGTGAACACAATGTGTTTTTTATCTGAAGTTAATAGTTTAAACAAGTATGACACTGACATTAACACAGTCCTTTGCTTTTTCATGTAAACATGCAAGACTATAGCATTTTCACAGATTTGCACTGTCTTCTGAAATGAAGATCTCAAACAGTACTCATTTTAAAACAGTTTTAACATTTAACAACAAAGTGCTGTTATTTCTTAATATCCAAAATTGGCAAGTAAGCTTACAATATGATCTTGAAATAAATTAGAATAATTTCTAAGTTATGTTCTAAATATGCCATAAAAAGGTATCAGAGACTGTGGCTTTTACTGCAGTGCTCACTCTCTGTCTTATAGGCAGAGTCCTCAAGGTTAAGCTATTGTCAAGGCTGCTTTATTCTGAAGTTTGTTTCGTCAGTTCAAAGCTGATCTTTCTTCTGTGCATGAATACCTAACATGTCTTTCTGTGTTCAAACATTCTCTTTTAAGAATGGTCACTAGGGGCTGGGCGTGGTGGTGCATGCCTTTAATCCCAACACTCGGGAGGCAGAGGCAGGTGGATTTCTGAGTTTGAGGCCAGCCTGGTCTACAAAGTAAGTTCCAGGACAGCCAGGGCTACACAGAGAAACCCTGTCTCAAAAAAAAAAAAAAAAAAAAAAAAAAAAAAGAATAGTCATTAGATTTGACCCCTCAAAAGAAAGATGTACATTAATAGCCACTTACTTATTTGTTTGACTTAACAGACTATTTTTTAATATTATATTTTTATTTTATATGTATGAGTATTTTGCTGGCATGTGTGTATGTGCAACTTATGGATTCATTGCCATAAGAAGTCGAAACAGGGCATCAAACATCTTGGAACTAGAATACAGACAGTTGTGGTCCAACAAGTGGGTGATGGAGACCGAACTTGGGTTGTCTTTAAGAGGGACAACTGCACTTGGCTGCCAATATCCAAACATCATCACGTTCTGATGTGCTCGGAGCTCAAGGCTTCACCAAAGGAATTCCTGATAACAGTCTCTATTCCACATATAGAAGCAGAGTTCACTAAAAATTCACAACATGTTAAAACTTCATTCCTATGTGTGAACTTAATACAGATTGACAACTGATGTGTTGACTTATAAAAGAGGAAAATGCATGCACACACATGTGAAAGACAGAGAGTGTTTGTGTGTATGTATTGTGTATGTATTGTGTGTGTTTGTGTGTATATGTGTGTATGTGTATGAGTGTTCTGTGCATATGGATGCACACACATATGTATGTGTGAGTTTGTGAATGTTTTTGTGTGCATATGTATTTGTATGCATATCTGCATGTTTATGAGAGCCTGTGTGAGTTAATGTGTATATATGGTATGTATGTGTGCATTTGTGAGTGTGTTTTGTATGTGGGAAGAGTGTATGAATGTTCATATGTGAGTGTGTGTGCGTGTATGTATGTGTGTATGTGTATGTCAGTGTGTATGTGTGTGTGTGTGTGTGTTGTGTTTACCAGCTTCATTTACTCAGAGGCACATACCTGTTAGAATATAATTGCAAATTTGCTCTTTTTCCCACTTACTTTTGCTGCAGAGCTCCTCTAGAAATCACAACTAGCTACAATGTAAGGATGTCGCTGAAGGGATAGTCAGACAACGACTCTCTTCTCTGCTTATTGCATTGGGAGCTATTTGGATCTTTAAATCACCTGGTATGGAAAACAAACCACCTTCATGTTTTAAAGTGTACCCTTGCCAGACCTGTGAGAATGATTTCTGCCAGAAATAGCTCCCCAAAAGCAATTTCCACCATCACAGGTGCTTGAGGTATCCAAGAAATGTGCAATTTTGATAAATTGTGGACAAGTGTCCACAAGCAGTGGCCACTGACTTTGCATCATGGTCCTTTGTGAGCTCTGCTACTCTTGACAGTGCTTTCTGTGCTAAAACATCTAAGCAGAAGAGAAACCCTGTCTTGAAAAAAACAAAAAGAAGAAGAAGAAGAAGAAGAAGAAGAAGAAGAAGAAGAAGAAGAAGAAGAAGGAAGAAGAAGGAAGAAGAAAAGAAGAAGAAGGAAGAAGAAGGAAGAAGAAGGAAGAAGAAGAAGGAAGAAGAAGAAGAAGGAAGAAAGAAGAAGAAGAAGAAGAAGAAGAAGAAGAAGAAGAAGAAGAAGAAGAAGAAGAAGAAGAAGAAGAAGAAGAAGAAGAAGAAGAAGAGGAAGAAGAGGAAGAGGCGGCCCTTCTCCTTTCTCTAATAGCGCAGTGCCCATTTCCCATCCTCTTAAGCACTTCTTGTAAAACCGAGATATTCTATATTCTAATCCATTCTTCCTGTCTCCTTTTGGAATGACTGTCAGACCCTTGGCAGTTTCAGTGGGTGTCTTGTAGTCACTGGTGTGTGTGTGTGTGTGTGTGTGTGTGTGTGTGTGTGTGTGTGTGTAGCAAGAACAAAAGACAAGCTTGAAACATCAAGCATATTAGGAAAATGTAATGGCTTAGTTATAAAGGTCCACACAGATGACAGCTGGAACGCTTCATAAAAATGTCAACATACCATAAGATAACTTTGAAGAGAGGAAAAGGAGAAAATGTCAAATAAGAAACGATTTTGGAATTTTATTTTAATGATGCTGAGATTAATACCCCCACAGAAAGCTAAGATTCATGTTTTACTAAGGTGGCCTAAGGCTTTATTGCCTAAATAGAGCCTTGGAGGCCACTTGTGAGAAAATCCTGTTCACTGCTCTTGTTTGAAACACAATGGACTGCCTTGTTCAAGACACACGGTTTCTGCTTTCTTTACAATTTCACTGTCTTTCTCTGCCACAGCATTATGGGCTGTTGGCTAAGAGTTAAATGCGCTATTTGAAGATTTGTCTGAAGCACCAGCTGACAGACTAGAATGCCCTTTGCACAGCTCACTGAAGCTCCAACTTATCCATGAAGCAGCTTTTGGCAACATGCTGCAAGGCTGAATGTACCATGCTCCTCACTATCCTGGTTTCTCTTGGGACGAGTGTGTTCCAGGCTTGTTCCTTTTATGTGACCTCCACCAATTACTGACCTATTTTCCATTGTCCATATAGGCTGACTTCAGGGTTTGGCTGTTCATAGACTTCATCAATGAAGGTATCATTGCTTGAAGTGAATGTTCTGATTCTGATGGATCACTGAGAGATTATAGACATGAGTAGTAGTAAATTCAACACCCTTGTCTTTATCATATGAAAGATATATCAACTTGCTTTTACTCTTAATTAAGCCTAACTAAAATCCACTTCTTGGATCTAGTAGTGAAAAAAAAACTCTTTTAATAAACTATACATTCCTTGGCATGGCACATAAAACAAATCATTCCAGGTAATGACGTCATCACACATATCAACTGCATGCTAGGTGCTACCTGAAGATACTCACATATTTACGTCTATACCCTTACTTTATTTATATCTACTTTACCTATGAGAAAACTGAAGCTCAAAGACATAGAGAGACAGAGTTCAAAGCCCAGATCTCATCTATCAGTGCCTTTTTCTGCATCGATTCTGACCAGGGCTGATACTTAACTTTAAAGAAGTATCTTCTGGAAATGTAAAGGCAATTTTTTGTTTGGTGAAAATATATTCTTAAATATATTCATCCAATCTGCTTAGTCCACATAATGTGACTCGTATGTACATGGTTCAGGACTCTCTATTTGGTATTGGATAACCACTCTGGAAAGACGATTCCTTTGCTTCCCAAGGTTCTTCAGGTGTGTGTAGTTTTTCACTAAGATTGAGGTTTCAGGAGATTGTCTCCTTTGGGGTCATCCGTGTTCAGATCTTGTTTAGGCAGCGGTGTTGGAAAGACTCCTCGCGAGAGCTTCTCTGAAATTTCTAGGAAACACACTCTCAAAGCAATCTTCCATTTCCTCAACCTCTGCAATGGCTACTTTTATATCGCTGTGATAAAATACCATGGCCACGGCAACTTATAAAAGAGAGCGTCTGATGTGGAGGTCACACTTTCAGACAGTGAATCTATTATCATCATGGTGAAAACATGGCAGCAGTCAGGCAATGCTGACACTGGAGAAGTAGCTGAGAGCTGACACCCTGATCCACAAGCATAAAACAGACAAACAGGCAGAGAGACAGACAGAGGCAGAGAGATGGAAATAGCAGGGGACTTGACAGTTCAAAGCCCAACTTCAGTGACATACTTTCTCCAACAAGGCCACACTGCCTAATACTTCTCAAACAATCCCACCAACTAGGGACAAGGTATTCAAATGTGTGAGCTGATGGGGGTTATATATTTCATACCACCACAGACTCTTACATCTTTTCCCCCACTCTACCCAAATGATTTCTGTGCAGGAATTGGATGATAAATGTGTCAGATAGAACTCAGAAACACAAGATTTCATGTTCTCCACATTTGGCTCCTTTTATGGCTTTCTGTAATGGCCTTTTTCTGTTGCAAAGACAGGTGCCTTTGATGAGGCATACAAATTACATGCATCTGTGGGGATAAGGATGAATAATTAGAATGTAGTCAGGGATTATACCAGTTTTATAAAGTGGTGGTGGTTATAGTTTTCTCTGCAAAGACTCATGACTAATTTCCCCTGGGTATTTACCTGGGTTTCTAGGTGTGACTTCCCTTTTGATGGGTGAGCCTTACATTCAATTAGAGTGTTGTTAGTTATAGTCAAGTTATGAATTCCACTATTGTTCTAATAGGGTTATGGTGTCATGAATGTTGTGAGTTGGTGAGAAATATCTTTTGAATACAGTGCTCATTTATAAAATTTAAAAATACTTTATTTGGGATATTTTTACCTTTTATAAGACTGAAGGGAGCAGCAGCAATATAATTGTCTCCTCCTTATTAATTCAAGATATTTTACATTAAATTATTTATGCATATCTGGCAAGCATCATCTTTCCAACTGAAAGGCAATCTACATTCCAATTACAAGGAAAAAAGAGATTCAAGTCCACAGAAAATGATATTAGAACTTTCCACTGATAAGGTTCATTTTTCCCCACTGGAGAACTGAGAAAATTCAGTGTCACATTCAAGTATATCACAACATATGCAAAGGCATCCACTGCTTTCTTCCTCAAAAAAGGGAAGGGAAGGGAAGGGAAGGGAAGGGAAGGGAAGGGAAGGGAAGGGAAGGGAAGGGAAGGGAAGGGAAGGGAAGGGAAGGGAAGGGAAGGGAAGGGAAGGGAAGGGAAGGGAAGGGAAGGGAAGGGAAGGGAAGGGAAGGGAAGGGAAGGGAAGGGAAGGGAAGGGAAGGGAAGGGAAGGGAAGGGAAGGGAAGGGAAGGGAAGGGAAGGGAAGGGAAGGGAAGGGAAGGGAAGGGAAGGGAAGGGAAGGGAAGGGAAGGGAAGGGAAGGGAAGGGAAGGGAAGGGAAGGGAAGGGAAGGGAAGGGAAGGGAAGGGAAGGGAAGGGAAGGGAAGGGAAGGGAAGGGAAGGGAAGGGAAGGGAAGGGAAGGGAAGGGAAGGGAAGGGAAGGGAAGGGAAGGGAAGGGAAGGGAAGGGAAGGGAAGGGAAGGGAAGGGAAGGGAAGGGAAGGGAAGGGAAGGGAAGGGAAGGGAAGGGAAGGGAAGGGAAGGGAAGGGAAGGGAAGGGAAGGGAGGGAAGGGAAGGGAAGGGAAGGGAAGGGAAGGGAAGGGAAGGGAAGGGAAGGGAAGGGAAGGGAAGGGAAGGGAAGGGAAGGGAAGGGAAGGAAGAAGGGAAGGGAAGGGAAGGGAAAGGAAAAAAAAGGAAAGGAAAGGAAAGGAAAGGAAAGGAAAGGAAAGGAAAGGAAAGGAAAGGAAAGGAAAGGAAAGGAAAGGGGAAAGGGAAAGGGAAGGAAAGGGAAGAGAAGGGAAGGGAAAAAGATAAAGGAAAAAGGAAAAAAGGAAAAAAGGAAAAAAGGAAAAGGAAAAGGAAAAGGAAAAGGAAAAGGAAAAGGAAAAGGAAAAGGAAAAGGAAAGGAAAGGAAAGAAACTGAATGTTCCGAAAAGCTGGAGAAAATTGTTGTGGGAGAGGTGGAAGTTCTATCCATGCTGTACTCTCTGCTTCTTTAGAAATCAGAACTAGGAGGAGAAGTCTTAGAGAATATATTTCTATTAAGTCCTTATTGTAGTGGATAAGGTTAGATGTTATGACATCGTGGTATAGAAAGTGTTCAAGAATCTCATATCTACAAAATAATAAAGTGCCATTCATGAGTTGATACGGGCTCCCTTATATTTCCTTTACTTCAATCAATAATATGTCTAATAATGGCCTTTCTATTGCTGTAGCTGTTAAATAATTTTTATATCTTAAATGCTACACAGCTAGCACAAGGTACCTCTTTAACATGCACTACAACAATGTACAGCCTTAAATTTATCAGGGTAGGCTTTGTATTTGGTTATCTGCTTTTCCCTGCTGCGTTCATTTACTGCTGGTAGTTTTTGATATGATATCCTGTCTGTTTTTATTGGGAAACAAATATCATATGAAAGATAAGAGAAGATATTATTCCATATAGGCAGTGAGAAATGCACAAGGTTGGTTTTATTTGTAATTAATCTGATGGGACAATATCTGAAAAAAAATGCTTTGTTCATAGCTAGTAGGAACAAGTTATACTACAGATTTGTGTATAAAGTAAAACTAGACATCTCAATGTTGAGCTATAGAAAAGAGGGACGTGAAAGGGAGATTTCTAATGCCAGTTAGGTGTGCACTATTTATAATTTCTTCTCCAAAGCACCATTGAACCCTGTGGTCTTCTGTGCCCACATCATAGCCATCTCACAAAAAATAACATTTAACACAGCTGCAGAAGTGCCTTGATTTGCCATTTCACAGATGAACCTGGAGTGACTTTTGAAGCATTAGATATGAACAGAGCACTGCCTGCTTGCTAATGTCTGCTCTGTGCTCTAAGTGAGCAGACCTCAGGATGTAGCAGTCCATTAAGACACTGTATCTAATATACAGAAGACGCTTGTGTATTTTTGTAAGGAAGCAATGTGAGCAAAGATAAAATATTTATAAATGTGATATTTATAAATCATTGACATTTTAGACAATATTCTAGCAAATATTATTCTTTTTATATATCTCACCTTTAAAACCTTGCAATTTGTATCACATTTTACTTAGTGTTTACAATTATGTATCCTACTTATTTATGTCTAATGACATAAATATTTAATCAGTCATATCATTAATTACTTTAGATATCACATATTATTGAAAGCGTATTTATTTATGAATTTTTAGTAAGTTGAAGTTGTAGTAAAATTAAAGGAAGTTATCAGCTCTAAACCTTCTTCATTATTACACATGTCTACCTGATTAGTCACTGAAACACAAGATGTGATAGTATGAAAACACTTTGTATGCAATATATCTTCTGAGTACATCTTCTCTTTTGTATCCCACCACTCTCCCTGAATATCTGAAGTCTGCATCGTTCATAGTTATATGCTCATGGCACACCATGTCTTGTCTGGAAAGCTGAATTATACCAGTTGATTTTGTCCATTATGTTCCTAATGTCTATGTGTTCCTACAGTGAGATACCTGTGAGGCATTCATGATTCAGAACATCCAGAGTTAGAGCAGTGCTCAGGAAATAACTTTGTAGAATCAGATGGCTAAGCTCACACATATCCAGCAATCCAAAACAAACACAAACAAACAAACAAACAAACAACAGAAATACTAAGGTTTATTTATAGAACCTAAATAAGAAAGACTGGTCTTTTGGAGAAAGGAGGAATCTAGAACGGATAGAACATACTTTGCTTTATCTAAGAAGGATACTACATTTTGGCTTATTAAGCAACATAACGAAAGAATTTAAGGAACAGATAGAGGAAAAAATAACATAACAGAGTAGAATGAAGAAGAAAGGAACAAATGTGAAGCCCAAGTACAGTGAGTTCTAATGTGTTGTAAAGTTCTGTCCCTCCTCTCATCAGCCAGTGTAGTACAAGGTCTTTTGAGTCACAGCTTAGATCCTCTCTCCTTCCTACTTGTCTATGGAGTAGGTTTCTATAAAAAATAAAACAAAGCAGTAAATTTACTAGATAAGTATGACTCTGCTTGTTTTCCATGTTAGGATTAAACACAAGGAATGCTGGGAACATTTGATGTCCCCCGTGGTTAGGCATGGCAGGGTTTCATTATCAAAGGAAGACATTTAAATTCTGTTCCTTTGGAATTCTCAGCTGTAAATTTCTTGATTACTTTACAACGTATGCTTCTACACACTAACGTGTGAAGTGGCAATGGTTATAATAGCTTTTTTGTTTATTCACTAGGATTTCTGGCAGATTGCAGATCTCATGTACCCAAGAGGATAATCTCATTCCAGAGTTTATAGGCAGACCCTTTATAGACCAGACAATGGCATTCTTCATTATATGAGAAAGTGCTTTTGGAAGAATCTAAGCTTCCATGTCTCAGGTGAAAAACCTTGCCTTCATCCCATGATGCCACACATATCACATCATCTATTTGAATCTCAAATTTTTGAACTGTTGAATAAAAGTTCTCTTGGTCTATGATCATTGTCAGCATTGACTAAAAGAATCTGTATATGTCAGTAGAACAACTCAAAAAACATAAAATCTATTCAATATATTATTTTCTGGTCTCTTAATTGTCATCTACACTCTTTAATTCATATATTAAAAGTTTATTTTTCAGAACAGATAAAATTCAGTTGTAGGTTTAGTGATTCATTGTATTCTGTTGTTGGATAAGGATAGGGCATTTTTAGATTCTGGCAGGGTGTGTTCTTTAGTCAATGAGGGCTTGCAAGTCCAGAAAATATCCCAATTTCCTGAATACTGTCATCCTGCAATTCATAATTTTCTGCCTAATTTTTGAGAGAACAACTGTGCTTTCTTTTTGTTTTCACTTACTGAAAAGTCATCAGTGTTCTTTATAGTCCAAAATATATTTATTGATAAACTTTGGAAGAAAGTAACTCTTGGAGAGTCTATATTTCATTTCTTTTACAAGATACAATCATTAAACTTAATTTTAGAAAAAGAAAGTCTCAGAAAATATGCAGATGCAGGTACAGAAACACATATACATGCACACACATGTATATAAACATACACATACTTTCTCCTTTCTCCTATGTACATAGTTAACCAGATAATTAGATTGACGTTACAGATTCTCTCTGACCAAATTAATCATTAGCTCTTCATGCAATTAAAAACACACACACACACGTGGTATTACTTCTTGGTCAACATGCATTTTTGCACAACACTAGGACACACCAGAGGCTAGATATTGGATAACACATAAAATATTTTATTTCAGAGCTTTACTCTCCTATTCTTATTTCAATGTCAATTAAATAAGAATGGACTGATAAGTCCTAGTCCATGTATAGAATGTATTAGCACTAACATTTACTTTATGAGTCATGTGTGTATGTATGTGAGAGTGTGTGGTTGTATTAGGGTGTTAATCTGGAATGTAGGATCTGATACGTGTTGATAGGCACTGTACCACTGAGCTACTCCACCATCCCTGCTTTATGATACTTGAACAGCAAATACTACTGCATTGACGGGCAATAAATACTTTGAGTGATTTAGCTTATACCTAGGAATTCTGTAGACCAAAAAGACAGGAAGGAAGAAAGTGGAGCTGTAGGAGAATTGAAGGAAACCTCATACTGTTCAAAAGGAGGGCAATGAGAGATGACCATGAGATGGAACAAAGATAAGCAAGGGGGAAAGTAATAGACCTGACAGCACACAGACTCGTCGCTAAAGGGTGAAGATTTTTTTTTAAAGACAAAGGTTAAGTTTTGTTCATGTTGTGCTTAAGTAGTGAGTCAGCTGGATTTATTGCAGAGAGGGTTTTGGATACTGTCTGAGGACATATGGATTATTTAGAACAATGGGTAATCTCTACTGTAAAGAACCATGAAATCATCGAGTTTGTAAGCCAAGTTATGCACTGAAGACAGCAATGAATATAGGGTAAGAAAGAAGTCCACAGAGAAAAGAATATATGTTGTAAAAAGCTATTTTGTAGTTACCATTTCAATTTAGGCATGTAAACTCACAATCATTATACAAATTCACAACAATCACACTGCACTAGAACAGGAAATAGTAAGTTTTTGCATATTTCTAATTTATACATATAAGCAGGCACATAAAAAGAATACAAACTGAACATTTAAAAAATAAATTTGAAAATTTGCTCTGTGATACAATTGTTTAAAAGACTATCAATATATCAAGATTACATCATGATTTCTACATCATGAAATATAACTTTATAACATTTACATAATTACATTATCCAGATTAATACAGCCCAGTGTTACCATTAAATGTATATTTAGTTCAACCTTGTTTACATCTTAAGTTGTATATTAATTTGTGAAATATTTTTAGTGACATAGACATTTGAATGATGCATTGATGTTCTAATGATACATCTTTCCTCCTTCTCCAAAAGCGTGAGAGCTACATTAGGGTGGGTTTATTATGGTAAGTATAATACATCACAACATTAGCACAAAACATGAAAACCACTTATAAATAATTATAAATCTAAGGGAAGGGTATATCTATTTTCTTCTCTAGCAAAATGCTTAAGGCTTTCTATATAGGTTACTACTATAATTTACAATTTCTTTAACAATTAATCTTCACTCAAGCTATTGATGAAATGTCTCAACTCCAAATTCTATTCTACAAAATTTTCATGAAATAATAATAATGATGATAAAAAAAATCCTTGTCTTTCAATGCACAGTACTGAGCACTGACAGTAGTCTAGACTTTTAAGTACTTTCTAGATCAAGAAAACACTCATCTATTTGCAAGCATGATTCAAGGTCAATATGAACAGAGTTTGTAGCAGATAATGTTTTCTATTCAGAGAAGCAAGACTTTCATTTAGTTCAGATGTGTGACTAAGAGCTATTGTTTACAGCTTCGCTTGTACATTAAGTTCTTACACCTTTTTAAAGAGAATAACTTAATAGTAAGTAGGGATTTGAGTACAAAAAGACATAAATAAACATTTTTTAAATGCTGTATGCTTGCTTCAGTGTGCTAAGCTTTAAATGAAACTGAAGGATGCTCATATAAAAGTCACTTTTGTCAAAGCCTTTCCTAACTCAGATGTACTTTCTTATAATGTACAAGTGATTGACAAACCGACTTGGGTGGACTGCACAAGAGCTGTTTGGACTTTGTGGTATTCTTAAATGAAACGAGTAAGCAAATATGTTGTCTTAATAGGAAATAAAGTATGCTAGGCCTATTTCAGCTGCTTAATGTGTCAAAGATGGTGTTAAATTTGGTGTTCATAAATTACTAATCTGGAATAAGAGGTTGAATGTATTTTGAAAACTTAAACCTGTTGTAGCTGAACATGTTTAACTAGTTAATAAGAAACATCAAAAAGACAAAACCCTGAGGTCAAGGGTCATTTTTTTTGTAAAGCTATTATATGCTGTTTAAATTGGTTGTTCGGGTCTGTCTATAACATAAGTATAATAACCTAGCTCAAATGCAGATTTCTAATTTTCAATTAACATAGGAATAATTTTGTTTGCTAAAATAAAATAAATGAATGAATGACAAGTCTGAAACATGAAATGCTCTAGGTAGAACTTTTTAAAATTCCAAATTTCAAAAAATCATGTGGCAATTGTATAGCTCAAGCTTTAAGTATTAACTTTTAACCTTTGACCTTACAGATTTTAACCAATGAAATGTCTCTTTAAACTTTAAAGGAAACAATGATAACGAGCGCCTGGCGATTGCTAGACAGCGAATTCCATATCGACTTGGTCGAGTAGTTGATGAATGGCTACTCGACAAAGGTAAAAACATTGATTAAAACTTCAAATAAAAAATAATTTGAACATAACCAAGTAGTTCTTCATTGTAACACTAATAAACATAAAAAATAAATTTTCCGTAAAACTAAATTAAAAACAAGTTTAAAACAGTAAAATATAGATAGTAATATTTGCATACCTTGTATAATAATTTCTATACATTGTTAGAAGTACCAACGGTTTAATAATCTTACCCAGTTAACTTAAGGTTAAAGGGACTGTTAAATATAATCCACTAACTCAATCTATGAAGGTACTCAGAGCAAGCATTAACCAAAAATGATAAATCATTTATAGAATATATCCATGGTCCAGCCTCTAAATTATTAACTAAAATATATGTAGTTCGGATATCTTTATCATGGTCCTGAAAAAAAAAATCTTTGTTTAAACTCTAGGAATCTTAAATAGTGGGCAATATGGATTGCCAATCAAAATGAAGTCCCTTTAACGTTTGCAAGCTTCTGAGAACATTTGGGAACAAACCCTAATTAAAACTGAACTTAAAGTTTTGTGCATGCCTTATGAGCAGAGGTAACTCTGCCCATGCTGGAGTCTCCATCTGATGATAATGGTACTGTTGCTAGGATTGTTTGATGGAAATGTGCCATGATTTCTCCATTGGTTTGTGTTTCATTCCTGAAGCGGCTTTTTACGTTTGAGGCTATTTTTTTTTTTCATTTTATTTTATTCTGTTTTGATACACTTGCTGAAAGCCAATCAGAAAAATATTTTTGAAACATTTTTTTTTTGTCTCTGACAAGCTCAGTGTAAACCATTCATTTCCTTTCAGTGTGATTGCTGAAAAATAGAATAATTGAAGCAACAATGGATTATTGCCTTTCAAAATATAAACATCTCTAAAGAATAGCATGTAGAGTTCTATGGACATTATTTGAATTATGAAATCTTTGTGATAAAATTTTAAATTAGATGTTAGTTCCTATTTGTTAGTTTATTTCAGAGGTTATTTTAGGATAACAAATATTGAAATGTTAGAAATGTCATACTTTTTAAATTTAGCAATTTAAATTTAAGAGACCAATAATAAGTTCTTTAGGCAAAAGAAAAATAGGATCCACTAAAAACTGATTTGCAGTATATATGTTTGATTGGTCTTTTAGCAAAAGCACTACATTATAATATGTCGACAATTTATAAGTATTTGCCAGTAATTATGCATTTCATGGACACCTCATTTCTAAGCAATGAATTATGAGCCAAATGCCTCTCTTATAGTTTATTGCTCTCATTATCCACCCCATGAAAAATCTGTTTTATCATCCTTTGTAGTATGTAGAGTTCACAATCAACATTTTTGCATGTATGTAATATTATTTTTACAGGGCGTCAGCTCACAATCTTCAATAGCCAAGCAACTATAATAATTGGCGGGAAAGAGCAGGGCCAGCCCTTCCAGGGCCAGCTCTCTGGGCTTTACTACAATGGCTTGAAAGTTCTGAATATGGCAGCAGAGAACGATGCCAACATCGCCATAGTGGGGAATGTGAGGCTGGTCGGTGAAGTGCCTTCCTCTATGACAACTGAGTCGACAGCCACTGCCATGCAGTCTGAGATGTCCACCTCAGTCATGGAGACCACCACAACCCTGGCTACCAGCACAGCTAGAAGAGGCAAGCCCCCCACAAAGGAACCCATCAGCCAGGTGAGCATTTGCATGGCATCCTTTCCTTCTAGACTTGTGATCACAAACGTGGCCTTTTCTACAGAATTGTTTTCTCTAAGCAGAATTTTCGTTCTGATCTCTGTGCTCATCTTTCTTGGAAATTAAATGCATCACATCTTGTATGAGTATAAGATATGGGTATGTTGTTGATGAGAAGTCTGCAGACCAAAGAAAGAAAGAAAGAAAGAAAGAAAGAAAGAAAGAAAGAAAGAAAGAAAGAAAGAAAGAAAGAAAGAAAGAGAAGGGAGGGAGGGAGGGAGGGAGGGAGGGAGGGAGGGAGGGAGGGAGGGAGGGAGGGAGGGAGGGAGGGAAGAGGCTCTGTGTTGGTTAGAGGCAAACTTGATCACCTTGGCTTAGAACTACTGGTGAGCATAGATCTGCTAATTATATAAAACATTAATTTATTAATTATTTAAAATTATTTATTAATTATGTAAAAACATTTAATTTTAAGGTTAGCAAACATATTTGAAAGGTTTTGCATATTTCAGCATAGCAATTCATCAAAATAGGAGTTTAAGTGTGTGGATTTTGTGGTGAATGATGGGTCTATTTTCTATTATGAAAAAAATGTTCATTGGATTGTCTGATGGTGACGATGTAAAGTATACTACTTAAATTGTCTTGCATGGATGTATTTTATGATATGTAATTAATCACACATAGGATTCACTTTCATGAATTAATTTTTAAATTTTATGTCTACAAATTTTGAAAAATAGAATTTTAAGTGACTTTGGTATAGCTTAGAAGTTTATAAATTTAGTGGTAAAATACTTATTGTTTGCATAGATGATGCACTAGCCATTGGCATTACATCAGAAAAAAGTGACAAAGACTAATTAAATGCTATTAATGCTGTTGAGGTACTATTAAATGACATGAGGTCCTTATTGATATGTGAATGCTTTGAATATAATCACTTGTTAATTCTTTGAGAATTTTTTTTTATTTTTCATGATTCAAGATTGGTGGTTTCATTTTGCTTTCAATAATGAAAATCCTCAGTAGGCACCACATGAAGATTTGTCAAATAGGTGAACCTTACTTATCTAGAAAACTGTATTTAAAACAGGTAAACAAGTGACAACAAACATTTTAAAATAAGCTTTTGGATCAATTATTTGAAACAGATTATCAGATTTGGAAGGAAAACTCTAGGAAGCAAATTCTGTTGGTGCTCTATCATTTCAGTAAGATATATTTAAAAGGAAACGAAAAAAATATGTTCTGATTTTTACTTTGAATAAGATGGAATGATAGGAAATGAAAAAGAAAGAGAACAAATAAGCACTTATCTTTGTGAAGAAGAAAACCGACCAAAAATTTAAATATAAATTTGTAAATGTGGTAGAATGCTATATTGTATATTTTATAATAGTATTCACCCATTTTTATCTCATTTGGTTTTACTTTTTCATTTGCATCTGGCCACAAGGTAAAGTTGGCTGTCTCATAGGACATACCCTAATAAACATTTACCTGATTATTGAAAACGTTACCTATTTATAAAAGGTTAAGTGAAACATTTGTCATTAAACTTTGTCCATAGTGACTGCATCTGCCTGCTTTTATCACGTCCCTCACTAAATTGGGTACCAAAAAGTCATTTCATTTTTCTAAATGCACAGTGTACTTTCTTTTTCAGCCCAACTATAGCTTCCTCAGTGACAGCACTGAGCCACTTATGAGACAATAATGTATCTAAGAGTAGTGGCATGTTTTGAAAATGTGGAAACAGATTTTTGCTCCACCAGAATTAAACTGGATTCATTTCAAATAGGTGAACTGACATGGATTCAGCTATCCTGCAGGGCAAGGACTGGGTAAGAAATGTATTTCAGGTTTCGCAGTCAGTGAATACTGGAATGTTCAGAATATCATCTGCAGAACTCCATCACATTTCCAATTAAAAGTGAATGCTTTAAGAGATGAAAAGAATACTTACTTCTGAGTGATGGTTAGTTTTTATACTAGTGTCTTAACTTTCAGGATTTAGAATAATACAAAAACTAGAGATGACTACTGAGAGGAAATGGCTTTATTAAAACGGTATTGAATAGGACAATGTTTTACATGGGCTGTATAACATTTGTACATCTTGTTTTGCTAGCATAATTAAGTCGACATGTCTCTAAGACTTACTTCCTTTAAGGCTATTCTCACAAGGAAAAATATCAGCACAGTTCACTTTTAGGATGTGAAGAGCTATTTGGTGTTGGAGACTGCTGTGCAAAAATTTTATCTGCTAAGTGCTGTGTGCCATTTTGAATTACTTCTGCATGGATCTTTATGTAAACCACTAAAAGGAAAACATCAAATCATCTTAAAATTTTTCTGTCTTTTAAATTAAATTTACTTATTGCTAATGTGCCATATGTTTTAAGATCAATATCACAATTTCTCCCCATCCCCAGAATATTATTTGTAGCATATCATTGATATTTTCTGTACTCCCCTTCAATATTATTCTGCATACTATATACAGACTAGGTAACTGTAAATGTTAGTAATTTTTTTCTTACAGAAAATATAGTCTAATAGGAATAGCATATCAAATGAGAAACTGGGTTTTCAACTCAGAAACTCTCAAGCAGCATCCTGTGTCAACAGTGTCCTGTGATATGATAGACTATTAAGCTTTTATGCATGTTAGCATTGTTGCCTCTTTGTAGTAAGTGAGTCACTGGGACTCCTTGGAGCTCTTCTCAGATTTTAATTTTAATTGACTCTAGTCTCCATGTGCCTGATTAGTCCTTTTTCTCATTATTTAACAAAGCATAGATTTTACCCCTTTCCTTTTGATACAATGGCCATACATTACACTTGTCTCTAAGAGTTCCTAAATATACCTGTTACTTTGATTTAATTACTGAGGAGTCTCTCTTTTTGAGTCTTAAAAACATTTACTTCAGTATATAAACTGTGCTCCTTTTTTAAATACATAAAACAAGCTTACAAGAGAATAATACTTTCACAAAATATTAAATTTAGTATTTTATTCAGCATATACGCAGTTGAAGCTGGTTGTAGCATCTTGACTTGGTCTTTAGAACCAACACATTTTTATCATTTTATTTCGAAACAATCTTGACAAAGCAGAAAAAGCAATACTTCAAGAGATTCTGAGTTTTGGTGTGGTCATTTTGTTTTTACTGGAGGGATGTATCACAAACAATTGGAGAAATAGTATCGATAAATACAGAATTGCTCAGTGTAGACATGGTCTGTGGGTACTGTCGTTCTTGGGGGCTTCCTCACTCACTGTAGACAGAGGCACTTTCAGGTTGTAAGGTGAGCTTTTCCAGGTGAAGTCAGGACACCCGTTCAAGGAAGGGTATTATTGAGTTTCAAGCCTTAGGGATGGGTTGTATGTCACATCTGTCATTGATACTTGGCACTTATTAAAAAAAAAAAAAACCCAATTTGTGTTCAAGTAAGAAGAGAGGTTTAATATCTTCAATAAAGCTATTGTTTCCTGGAAGCTTTGGAGCTACTCATGAAAAAATGAAAACTATTTGTTTGAAAAATATAAGCAGAGCATATGCGTATTTCCATGAAAAATATTTGGAGTTAATAAAATACATTTAGTAACTCCCAAGAACAAAATTTTATTTTTATTAAAAATGCTAATTAACTTTTCTCTGGATTCATTATTAAAAAAAACAACAGTGTTACTTATAATTGTGTATGTTCCTGATAACCACTTTGCATTTTTAGACTCCTGGTGGCATGAATAATTTACTTTATGTTTCCTAACCCAGTCGTTCTGCTGAATTCCCTTAAATTAATGTATGATTTTACAGCAAGCTTTAATGCATGCTAGAAAAAAATCACCTAGATGAAGATTTTAAAAATATACAAAGACCCTGAAACTAAGGGTGTCTGGTGAGATGAGTATAATTCATTGTAATTTTAATTGTGGGTAAGTAGGAATTATTCAGAAGGTGTTTTTTTTCTTCCCTTCCTGACAAGCCAAAGTAGCAAAGGCGTATACTATGAATTATTTTCTTTTTAAAGACTACTATGCATAGTGCATATCCTTTAAGATCTGGATCTTTGATTGGGTGAAGATGTTTTTCTGCATTTGCACACCTGGCCTTGAGATGACTTCTGACAAAGCTGAACCTATACAAAATGTGCATTCATTCATCAACTGATTAAGTCAACAAAAAACATTTGCAAAGTAGTTACTCCAGGCCAGATAATATTATAGTCATTGTAAATACAGCACTGTACAAAACTAGACTTTCTTGTATAAACTTTATATTGTAGTAGAGGAAGGTATATAGCAAAATAACAATCAAATAAAATGAATACTCATTGTGAGATGTCTGATGTCATACGAGAAAATTGTTAGAGAGTCCTGGGTGAGTGCCTATGAATGAAGGAAACAAAAATGAAATTTCATTTTAAATAAATTAACTTAGACAATTGTTGATAAAGGCATCATTTATCAAAGAATGCTTGCATGTTATTGTTCAGACATATCCTGAGATCCAGAACTTTCACACCCTCTGTGGATTTTGCCAGTGACACCCAATTGCTCAGCTAAGGATCTAGAAGCCTGGGTATGGAGCAGAAGAAACACCAAAATATGTTCTATCTGCTCATAGACTGTGTCCTCCAACATCTAAGTATCCTAATTAAATCAGGAGTATAGCCCAGTCCGAAGATATATCTGTGTCTGAGGATGAGAAAGAAGTTTGAGAGCTGTGGCATTAAACGTTATCTCCCATCAGTGGGAAATGGAGACACATTGAAACTCCATAGCTCAGTGTATGGTGTCTTCTCTCTTAAAGGAAACTTGTCTTTTGCCCTTATATGTGGTCTCTGCTTAGAGCTCAATTTTATCTAACCATTGGCTTGTTAGTCTGTCCATATCTGTCTGTCTGTCTATTATCTGTTATCTATCCATTTTAGAGAAAGGTGCTGAGGATAAAGCACAACGTGCCAGGCAAAACTCCATCACTGAACATCACTACCATTTAAAACATTCTTTTCAGATAAACAAATACAATTCATAAAGCATGACACCCAATTAAATTTAGATGCTATTTAAAGTGAATAATATTTGTCATTTGTACTTATTCTAATAAACAAGCACCCAGGCTTGCCTTCCTTAATTTTTAATCATAGCTATTGTGAATTTTCACCTACCTATCGAATTGTTTTGAAAATGCAAATGTAACTACATCACTTCCCTCACTAACCCATTTGAGCAGATAAAAGGCAGATTCCCTGACACATCTGTAGCCTGCTTCTCTTGGCACCCTGAATGGTTCATTTCTATTTTCTGTTGAGATCCTATTGCAGTGATCTCCAGAAGTTATTCCGGTGGCCAATCACTTTCCTTCGCAGCTCGTCTTGACTCTCAAATCTAGACTCCTCTAAATTCATTTCTTGTGTTGCTAAATCATGGTCTCTATTGCTCTCTGATCTTCATACATGATGCCCTGATTTAAATGACTAAGTCAATGAATCAACTTGCAATTCTCTTATCCAACATTTATAATCAAATATGAATATCCACTATCAGTCAACCTGAACAATATCAACTTTTAAACCTATATAATGTTTCATTAATTTGATTTCCTTTTTACCTAACTTTAACACATTAAAAACTATGAAATCTTCTATACATATTTATAATGGTGCTAAAAAATAATGCCATTTTCTAACTACGGTAATACAACACAAAACAGGAGACCCAGGGTCCTTAAAGTCTTAAATTTCCCCTCAAGCTATACACTTTTAATATTCTTCATGACATACAACACTGAGCTAAGTTATCCCTCTGACCCCTTCTCTAGATGTTTGTAATTCTTAGTTACATGAGTCAGTTTCACATTGATTGGTAATGGTTATCTTCAGCATAATGCTAACTTCAGATGTCTTCATAATTGTATAGTTTCCGCAAACCTGTTTTACATAGCTCATCAGTCCCTACAGAATATTAGATTAATAATGCATGCTTGTGTTAGAGATTTGGAAATATAACCATTAGAAATGAGAGCGGTTTGTCTACGATCACGCCAAGAAAATCCCTGAGCCCTGACTTAGATGGTATAACATCAGTCCCTGTTGAAAGTCTTCATTGCTTTATCAAAATGACTTGTGCTCACAAAACCTCATCTGCTAGTTCAAATCTACTGGAAGTTGATAGCGTCTAGGAAAGGGAGAGTCATACCCCTGATATGCTGTCTCTTCTCCAGTGCTACCTTATATCCTTGCACGTATTTATATTACTAATTAGACTCAATGGCTCTGAAAATACAGACATGAGTTTGAAAGATGTGTTGGGTGGGCTCTGAGGAAAGTTGGAATAATGAGGAAGGGAGAGATAAGATCAAATGCATTGTGTTCATGAAGAAAATTCTCAACAAATAAAAATTTAAATATGAAAAAAATGTCTCGTTCTGGCCAACAAAAAGGGTCAGATGATGAGCCTCAGGATTCAATGCATTTTTGTATGGTTTGTGAATAGCAGGGTAACAAAGGGGTGAAGGATTCCAGTGTTCCTTTATCAATGCTAGACTGTCTTATACCAAACACCCCATGTTTATTAACCTCACAACACTTCTAACTTCTTGCATACAGCTGTATAAACTTATTGTAAAGACTACATTGACTCAACATAAGATAAGAACCATATCAAACTGTGGTTATTTAAGGAAGTTACCACCAATGAGTAGAATTTTCATATTATCACAAAATATAAAATAATTGAAATATTTTGGCACATATTATTGCTACCTCCTGAAAAATATTTTCTTATTTTTAAATTTCTGGGCTAATATCCACTAATCAGTGAATGCATATCATATGTGTTCTTTTGTGATGGGGTTACCTCACTCAGGATGATATCCTCCAGATACATGCATTTATCTAAGAATTTCATAAATTCGGTTTCTTTTTTTTTTTTTTTTTTTTTTTTTTTTTTTTGGTTTTTCGAGACAGGATTTCTCTTTATAGCCCTGGCTGTCCTGGAACTCATTTTGTAAACCAGGCTGGCCTAGAACTCAGAAATCTGCCTGCCTCAAATTCGTTATTTTTAACAGCTGTGTAGTACTCCATTGTGTAAATGTATCACATTTTCTGTATCCATTCTTCTGTTGAGGGACATCTGGATTGATTCCAGCTTCTGGCTATTATAAATAATAACATAGTGGAGCATATATACTTACTACATGTTGAAGCATCATCTGGGTATATGTGCAGGAATGGTATTGCTGGATCCTCTGGTAGTACTATGTCCAAATTTCTGAGGAACTGAAAAAATTATTTCCAAAGTTATTATACCAGCTTGCAATCCCACCAGCAATGGAGGAGTATTCCTATTTCTCCACATCCTCGCCAGCTTCTGATGTCATCTGAGTTTTTCATTTTAGCCATTCTGACTGGTGCGAGGTGAAATCTCAGGGTTGCTTTGATTTGCACTTTCCTGAGGACTAAGGATGTTGAACAGTTTTTAGGTGCTTCTCAGAGATTCAGGATTCCTTAGTTGAAAATTCTTTGTTTATAACTGTACCCCACATTGTTTTGGTTTTTCGAGACAGGGTTTCTCTGTGTAGCCCTGGCTGTCCTGGAACTCACTCTTGTAGACCAGCCTGGCCTCGAACTCAGAAATTCACCTGCCTCTGCCTCCCGAGTGCTGGGATTAAAGGTGTGTGCCACCACTGCCCTGCACCCCACTTTTTAATAGGGTTATTTGATTCTCTGGAGTCTAACCCCATGAGTTCTTAGTATATATTGGATATTAGCTCTCTATCAGATGTAGGATTGGGAAAGATCTTTTCCCAATCTGTTTGTTGCCTTTTTGTCTTATTGACAGTGTCCTTTGCCTTACAGAAGCTTTGCAATTTTAAGAGGTCTCATTTGTCAATTCTTGATTTTACAGCACAAGCCATTTGTGTTGTGTTTAGGAATCTTTCCCCTGTGCCTATGTGTTTAAGGCACTTCCCCAATTTCTCCTATATAAGTTTCAGTGTCTCTGGTTTTATGTGGAGGTTCTTGATACACTTGAACTTCAGCTTTGTACAAGGAGATAAGAATGGATCAATTCACATTCTACATGCTAACCACCAGTTGAGCCAGCGCCATTTATCAAAAATGCAATCTTTTTCCCACTACATGTTTTTAGCTCCTTTGTCGAAGATCAAGTGACCATAGGTGTGTGGGTTCATTTCTGGGTCTTCAATTCTATTCCATTGATCTAGCTACCAGGTTGCCACTCTATTAGTGTGATGCAGTTTTTATCACAATTGGTCTGTAGCACAGTTTGAGGTCAGGGATGGTGATTCCACCAGAAGTTATTTTATTGTTGAGAAGAGTTTTTGGTATCCTAGGTTATTTGTTATTCCAGATGAATTTGCAAATTGCCCTGTCTAACTTTGTGAAGACCTGAGTTGGAATTTTGATGGGGATTACTTTGAATCTGTAGATTGCTTTTGGCAAGATGTCCATTTTTACTACATTAATCCTGCCAATCCCTGAGCATAGGAGATCTTTCCATCTTCTGAGATCTTCAATTTCTTTCTTCAAAACTTGAAGTTTTTATCATACAGATCTTTCACTTGCTTAGACAGAGTTACACCAAAGTATTTTATATTATTTGTTACTATTGTGAAAGGTGTTGTTCCCCTAATTTCTTTCTCAACCTGTTTATCCATTGTGTAAAGAAAGGCCTCAGACTTGTTTGAGTTAAATATATATCCAGCTACTTCACTGAAGTTGTTTATCAGGTTTAGGAGTTCTCTGGTGAAATTTTTGGGTCGCTTATGTATACTATCCTTTCACCTGCAAATAATAATATTTTGACTTCTTCCTTTCCAAATTGAATCCCTTTGATCCCCTTTTGTTGTCTAATTGGTCTGACTAGTACTTCAAGTTGGGAATAGGTAGGGAGAAAGCTGGCAGTCTTATCTAGTCCCAAATTTTATTGGGATTGCTTCAAGTTTCTCTCCATTTAGTTTGATGTTGGCTACCCGTTTGCTGTATATTGCTTTTGCTATGTTTAGGTATGGGCCTTGAATTCCTGATTTTTTCAAGACTTTTATCATGAATGGGTGTTAGAACTTGTCAAGTGCTTTCTCAGCATCTAATGAGATAATCATGTAGTTTTTGTCTTTGAGTTTGTTTATATACTGGATTATGTTGGCGAATTTCCATATGCTGAACCATCCCTGCATCCCTGGGATGAAGCCTGCATGATCATGATGGATGATGGTTTTGACATGTTCTTGGATTTGGTTAGCAAGAATTTTATTGAGTATTTTTGCATTGATAATCATAAGGGAATTTGGTCTGAAGTTCTCTTTCTTTTTTGGGTCTTTGTGTGGTTTAGGTATCAGAGTAATTGCGGCTTCATAGAATGAATCGGGTAGAGTACCTTCTGTTTCTATTTTGTAGAATAGTTTGAGGAGTATTGTGAAGGTCTGATAGAACTCTGCACTAAACCCAACTGGTCCTGGGCTTTTTTTGATTGGGAGAATATTAATGACTGTTTCTATTTCTTTAGGGGCTATGTGACTGTTTAGATAGTTTATCTGATCCTGATTTAACTTTGGTACCTGGTATCTGTCTAGAGAGTTGTCCATTTCTTCCAGATTTTCCAGTTTTGTTGCACATCTAAGTACAGTATATTCCTCAATAGCCTGTGTTGATTAGGGATCTAAAACATTCATGATGTCATCAGGTACAAAACACAACAGGTACAAAAAATAATTCAACTGTGACTGAATGAGATTGAGTTAATAGATCTTGGTATAATCCTATTTGATGTTCTCTTATTCATCACTGGACACATAAAATTAATTTACATGGAATTAACATATGGAAATAAGTTCAATGAAAAAGGATTTGGGAGTTGGTATCTTCTGTAAGACATTTATTTATTCTTTTATAAGACAAATATCTTTTGATTAAATAAAATTATACTTATGAACTAATGTCTTCCTTTGATCAACACTATAAAAAATTTGTGCTAATATTTTGTTAACCCCTTGTCTTTAAATATACCGGTATGATTTTAATAGACTTTTGATTTATTCCTTTCACATATATACTCATCATAAAATGATAAGTGTGTCTGTATAGGTGCTAATGCTTTCATCATTTATAACATGTAAAGCAATTACACTTTGTTCAATAAATTAATGTCGAGATTACCATAGAAATTTCTGTGATATATTCTCACTTTTTTTTTAGAGCATGTATTAGATTTTCTTATATTTTGATACCACTGAAAACTTTGTAAGTGCATGCATGTGAGTGTGTGTGTGAATTTTTAGGCTGTAACCTCAAGGGGACGAGTGTTAGATAATTTACTAGTTCTTAGGAGGCATTAAACTTCCGCAAGCACTTCCAGCTTCTGCAATAGTATCTGGATTTGAAAACTGGGTATGGGATGGATCCCCAGGTGGGGCCTTTTCAGGATGTCCTTTACTTCAGTCTCTGCTCCACTCTTCATTTCCATATTTCCTACTGTGAGTATTTTGAAGAAACACTGAAGCCTTTTAAGAAACACTGAAGCCTCCATCCTTTTGTCTTCTTTCTTCTTGAGCTTCATATGGTCTGTGAATTGGATCTTGGGTATCCCAAACTTTTGAACTAACATCCACTTATCAGTGACTGCATAGAGTGTGTTTTCTTTTGTGACTGGGTTACATAACTCAGGATGGTATTACTAGTTCCATCCATTTGCAAGAGAATTTCATGAAGTCATTTTTTTTTAATAGCCGAGTAGTACTCCATTGTGCAAATGTACTACATTTTCTGTATCCATTCCTCTCTTGAGGAACATCTGGGTTGTTTCCAGCTTCTGGCTATTACAAATGTGGCTGCTATGAACATTGTAGAGCATGTGTCCTTCTAATATGTTGGAGCATCTTCTGGGTATATCCCCAGGAGGGGAATAACTGGGTCCTCAGATAATAATATGTCCAATTTTCTGAGGAACCACCAAACTGATTTCCAGAGTGATTGTACCAACTTGCAATCCCACCAGCAGTGGAGGCTTGTTATGCTTTCTCAACATCCTTGCCAGCATCTGCTGTCACCTGAGTTTTTCATCCTAGCCATTCTGACTGGTGTGGGGTGGAATCTCAGAGTTGTTTTAATTTGCATTTCTCTGATAACTAAGCATGTTGAACATTTCTTTAGGAGCTTCTCAACCATTTGATAATCCTCAGTTTAGAATTCTTTGTTTAGCTCTGTACCCCATTTTTAATAGGATTATTTGATTATCTGGAGTCTAACTTCTTGAATTCTTTATATATATATTATATATATATGGATATTAGCCCCCTATTGGATGTAGGATTTGTAAAGATCTTTTCCCAATCTGTTGGTTGCCATTTTGTCCTCTTAGTGTCTTTTGCCTTACAGAATTTTGCAATTTTATGAGGTTCCATTTGTCTGTTGTTGATCTTAGAGCATAAGCCATTGATGTTCTTTTCAGGAAATTTCTCCATGTGCACATGTGTTTGGGACTTTTCTCCCCTTTCTCTTCTATTAGATTCCATATATCTGGTTTTATGTGGAGGTCCTTGATATAGTTGGACTTGAGCTTTGTACAGGCAGATAAGAATGGGTCAATTTGCATTCTTCTACATGTTGACTGCCAGTTGGACCAGCACCATTTGTTGAAAATGCTGTCTTTCCTCCACTGGATGGTTTTAGCTCCTTTGTCAAAGATCAAATGAACATAGGTGTTTGGGTTCATTTCTGGGTCTTCAATTCTCTTCCATTGATCCATCTGCTTGTCCCTATACCAATACTATACAATTTTTATCACTACTGCTTGAGGTGAGGGATGGTGATTCCCCCAGAAGTACCTTATTGTTGAGAATAATTTTCACTATCCTGGGTTTTTTATTATTCCAAATGAATTTGAGGCTTGCTCTTCTTACTCTTTGAAGAATTGAGTTGGAATTTTGATGCTGATGGGAGCCTGATATGGCTGTCTCCTAAGAGGCTCTGCCAGAGTCTAACAAATACAGAGACAGATGCTCATAGCTAACCATTGGACTGAATACAGAGTCCCTGATGGAGAAGTTGGAGGAGGGACTGAAGGAGCTTAGGGGGTTTGCATCCCCATTGGAGGAACAACAATGTCAACTTGCCATACTTGCTAAAACTCTGGAGAACTGAACCACCATCCAAAGAATACACCTGGAGGGACCCAGGGCTATGGCCACATATGTGGCACAGAATAGCCTTGTTATAATCATGGAGGAATGGCCCTTGTTACTGAGTTCAATCCCCCAATGTAGGAGAATGCCAAGGTGGGAAGGTAAGAATGGGTGGGAGAGTGTGGAAGCATCCTCATAGAGGCAGGGAGAAGAGGGGTTGGATAGGGGGTTTCTAGATGGGAGACCTGAAAAGGGAAAGCAAGAGGCATTATCCAAAATAAGTTTTGCTCTACTACATCACATATCTGTTTGTTTAAAATCTTAATCTTGTAGGTATCTCTAGTATTAAGCTATAGTTTTTAACAGTTTGCAGTCAGAAAGATATCTTACAAAGAAAAACAGGAGATATTTCTTGGTGACTTATACCTATTATCCAAACACTAGGAAAGCCAAAATGGGTTGTCAGGTTTAGGATAGCCTGGATAGAATAATGTCTGCCTTCCTGTCACTGTCTCTATTTCTTAACACCCCTCCATCTCCCTCCCTGTCTCCATCTATTATTAGCCTATAAATCTATGCTATGTTTGCTTAAAATTTTAATTACTGGATAACTTTTGTATACTCTAGGAATACAACCCTTTTTCTAGTTATAAAAATGCTATGCTTACTAAGATAGATTCTAAGTCAGGATCTTACAATAAGAACCATTCCTGTAGGTCTTGAATATATGTATATATATATATATATATATATATATATATATATATATATATATATATTAGAGAGTGCTCTGCATCAACAATGGCAAAGCTTTAAAGTATCAGAGGTTTAGACTCTATTAACAGCATCACTAATAAAATTGAAGCTTGGAGACAAATTTACCACAGGAAGATATTTTAGTCTGTTTGTAATAACAAGCATATTGGGCAATGTACTTCTATTATTGCACTTCACCAGAGTGTTTGCAATTTGCTAGACACATTGTAATTACGCACCTTCTTTCCTTGGTGTGTTTCAAATATATATATATATAATTTCAACAGAGCATGTTCTAAAATAGATGTCATCATTCAGTCTGCAACATCATGCAACAATGAAGATGGCGAAAGCCCTCTTGCCATCTTTTAAAAGGTTTTCTGATGTCGCAGGATATATTCATTTCTTGAAAGACACATGGAAAGAAACAAATCATCTTCATCTATGCACATAACACACTTTTAGCCTATTGCATGTGGGCTCATCATTGTTGTATACTTAACCATAATTATGTGAGCCAAAAATTATTAGGATTCAAATTTATCATGTCAGGTTCTATGGCATTATCAAATAACATTGCAAACATTAATGCTCTCAGCCTGGTATTGGTACATAGTAGGCATTGAGGCTTTCTTTCCTCAGTATCATTTTCTATAGTATGCCATGACCCTGTTTGTGTCTCCATCCTCCATTTTCTTCTTCCTTCAATGGGATATGTACTACTTGATGTACCACACATAAACATGTGATGACTCTAAGTAGTGAAGGAGAGAAACATTTGCTGAATTTTTGCAAGGCTTGAAGGCTACACTCTAGATACCTGGTAGCGATTGATAGGAGTGTAAAATCCCCAATTCAGTATATTATGAACATTCTCTACATGAGACTAGAAGGAAACTCCAACAAGTATTTTCTATAAGATAGAAAGACGGACACACTGAACTATAAATCTTCCTATTGGCCAGTGGGGGGGGGGGCACTGTTTCAGGGTTTCAATCATCATTAAGTCTTTGCTTGCTCACTGAGCTAGGGTAAGGGGTATTAATGACCCTGTCTTACTACACTGTTCAGAATTAGAGCCATTGGTGTAATATAAAAATCAATGTCAAACTGTCTTGAGGAAATTTTTCTTATTTTTACCTCTCTGGTGGGTTGTGTCTTTGATGGTATGTGCCATAGTTATTCTTTCCATTTTCTGCTTGTGATGAGGCAGCAAGATAGTTGGCCCATTCAGACATTAAAATTCACATGTTTAAATGGTTGCTCCAAATCACTGGATACGTTTGCTTGACTTTAGGCCATTGAATTAACAAGAGAAAATCTATATGGAAACAACAAGACAATTTGGTGTAGGTTCAGCTTGTACCAGTCAGTCTTGACAGGGCTCCAGGGAAGTTGTGTCTGCATATGATTATGTTGGAAGTTGCTGGGAAACATTGCAACTGTTGGAAAATTATAACATTCTGCCCATTGAGATGTTAAAACAAGTATTCGCATTGGCATGTTAAAATGGGAACAGAGTACAAAGAATTAGAGAAGGAAGGAAGAGAAGATTAGAGAGACAAGCTAGCCTAACACTAATTGGGTACAAAGATATAATGAATGAGAGTGGAATTAATTCTTTGTGAATGACAAATCCCAACAAAGCCTATGAAAGATCAAAGAAATGTATTCTTCCTGTGTGGGTTAGTTAAAAACAGGATATATTTCAAAGTGTGATAACTTAAATGGCTAAAAGCAGCATTCGTTAGTCCATATTCTTTGATACTGCTCCTGAGAGGACTTGCAAGAAGTTGGCAAATTCACTTTTTCTCTTTGTTACATGTTGGCAAAACAAATGGGGATAGTTTGAAATAATCTCCATTAAGGTAATACAAGAGTATGAAAGGAAATCAATTTGTTTAGCAAATGTTATCTGAAAAGCAACAGCATGCCATCTATTCCCACCACACCAAATCTTATTCCTTAGGGATGGTGTCTGTTAATAGTTCTATTAGCTAACTGGGTTTATGTATTAACCAATATGTGTTAGTTCCTGCTTTTCATTACTCCTCTGTCTAGCACTGATAGGACACTGAGGGTAAACACTTAGGACTGAGACAAGTTTGATCCCTCCATTCTCTGCTTTTCCTGTCTTCTGAAACTTAAATGTTTATATTTATTTTATCTACTTTAATACCCACTGAAAATCAAGTAGGGGGTCAATAAATAATATGTACATATATGTGTTATTTTTCCCAATAACTTTACCTCCACTGGGTCTCTACATTAGTAAGGTGATGATGCTGCCGTACCATTGCTGTAGGTTCTGTCATCTTTTCCAAATCATAGCATCTAGCCATGATTCTAGAAGTGGTAATCTTAATATTCTGTGGGGTAACTGCAACCAAATGTTTCATATTTTATCAGTGAAGATTCCAAAGTGTAAATAAAATAATAAGTGTTTGCACACCATTACTGTGAAATAAGTCTGATCTCAGTCTGTGTTGAGGTTTATTTCCACAGGGATTCAATACCATGCTGCTGGAACATTCAGAGTAGAATTTTCTAAGAAGCAAGGTCAAATATATTGTCTTCATGAAAGTTTTTTTTTTTAATCTAGCTGTTGTATTTTATTTTGTGTTTGTGTTTGCTTGTCTTCCAAAGTTTACTTTCAGAGGAAGTAGCTAGGAGCTCTTGGGCAGTTTCTCTTTTTTGTCTTCTATCCATTTGTCTACACTCTCTTTTGTTAGCCTCTCAGTCACACCTTGTATTCTGTCCCGTTGTACAAAATCCTATGTTCTCTATTTTATCATTTGTTCATAACATCAGTGTGAATATGTTAGTCTATAGTATAAGAAGAAAGTCAACCATAGTGGCAGCAGGAATGGTGAGAGACTTTGCTTTGAGAGTAGTTGATAGGAATACTTTTAAGTGAGAACATGCCTTTTTGGAGGGAAATTTTCATTTACTTTAAAAGAATTGATGTGTTCGTTTCAATTTTTGTTTGATTTTGTATTTTGCGTGGAGAAGCCATTCTTCTATATTTTACATGGTGTATTAGTTTTTTCCCTATATAATAAATAATCCCCAATTTGAATGGCTTAAAATAGCAAACATTGATAACATCGATATTTCCATGGCTTAGAAATCTAGATCAAACTTAGTAACATGCCTTTGACTTAGGGTCTCATGTTAGATTAAAGATGGATTAGAAGGCTCAATTATATGTATCTGTATGAGGGCATGTGTGTGTACAGTTGTGTTACTGTACAGGCAAATTATATTAGTTAGTGTTTTACTGCTGTGAACAGACACCATTACCAAAGCAACTTTTATAAAGAACATATAATGGGGACTGGCTTACAGGTTCAGAAGTTCAGTTCATTATCATCAAGGAAGGGGCATGGCAACATCCAGGCAGGCATGGCACTGGGTGAGCTGAGAGTTCTACATCTTGATATAAGGCCGCTAAAAGAAGAATAGTATCCTCAGGCAGCCAGAAAGAAGCTCTCTCAAAGCCCCCATTGTGATACACTTCTCCCAACAAGGCCACACCTATTCCAACAAGGCCACACCTCCTAATAGTGCCACTCGCTGGACTAAACACATTCAACCAACCACATACACAGATGTATATATGTGCATGTCTCCGTGTATTCCACTCTCAAGCACATTCATTGATTATTGTCAGGTCTACTATCTCTGTTACTAGCACAGAGACCTACTTTTAGCTGATAGTTTGTTTCCCAGGTTAAGAGACCAGATATTGTGGAGGGGGAAACAACAGAGAAAATTTCTAACCTAACTAAAGAGGTAACACTGCATCATGGTTGCATACCATACAAGTATTTTACTACTCTAAAACAGAACAAAGCAGAAAGGCATGCATGCAAAGAGCTGAGTATGTCTGGGGGCCACCTTAGAGCTCCTAAAATGTCACAGTATGGTGATGCAAACTATGGTTTTCCTGTGCATTTTCTTTTAAGCCCCTCCTTGGCCTTTTGTAGATCTACTCACACCATCTTTCTGTCGTTTCCTGAGACTAAACTGCATTTCCTTCCATTTATTTCATTCACCAATTCATTCTCAACCATTCCCAGCTTCCCACTTGAGTATGAGAACATCTTGGTTTTCTTAACATGTTATTTAAATGTATGTGAACCTATTTTTGTGAAGCCTTAGGGTGGAGAGATAGAAAAAATATCTATCTGTCCAAACTTAAATTGGACATTGGGAATATTTGTATGGATGGAAGAATTCACTGAGTTTGACACAAGTGGTTTCTGTACTGTGAAAATCACTCTGTAGAAAAGGATTGCATTTGCATTTCAAATGACTCCTCTCTGTATTCATGCTACAGATCAGGGGTATTCTGTATCCCTATAACTAGTGTAGTCTTCACCTTTTAGCATCCTCTGACATACGAAGAAAATGCCCATTCTGGAGCCCAAGTCAAGTATTTTACTCACACTTGCTTAGACTCCCCAAAGAGCTTATTTCTTGACTAGTATTACCATTGTACTTGCATAGCCTCAGAGAGTCATGGGATCTTCTTGGTTTGACAAAGATTAGCAATAAACAGTTGAACTCAAAAGCCAGTCACCAAAATGATAAATGACTAGGTAGTTGATAAGGGCTGAGTTCTTTGCATCATTTTATTACAATTCATTTCTGACTGCTGGAGGTAGATGATGTAGCAAGTCTAACAATAGCCTTCATGCTCCCTGATATTGTATCCTTAATGAAATCTCAGAAGAAATGGCCTTATGTTTCTGACTTCATAACCCTGTACTCACCAATGAAGAAAACACAAAATGAAAAGCCAGGTATAGTTTTATCTCAGTATCCTATTTCAATTTGATGCAGAGGTAAGGACTGGAAACATTACAGGGACATTGGTATACTGCTAGAAGTCACTGTTTCTATTAGGCATACTCCAGCATTCCATATTTTCAGATTTTTTTTAACTTTGGTAGGATTTTTGTATAAATTATGATAGTTAATTAAAAAAAATACTGCTTGCTTGAGAGAGATCAGCAACAAGTGAAAAACCACAGGATGCAGCTCAGCATCACTTTGCTCGCAATCCCAAGGTACTTAGTTCAGTCCCTAACACTGAAAACAAAACAAAATAAAATGGGGAAAAATATTCGTTTTTATTGCAGTTCATATTATAACTGTCTCTACAATAAAGAAATATTAATTAAAATGACTTTACAACATTATGTTTTTAAAAATAACTATAAATTCAGATAAAGACAAACAAATGAGTACAAGAGTTGCACAATATTTGTGAGCATTTATTATTAATAGGAGAACAACCTCATCGACTTATCCTCTCTCCTTAATCCACCCTCCCGTAAATAAAAGATGTTTCCATTCTTTCCTTGGGACATAAGCATCAGAGGAGTGCACTTGCTTAGCACACAGTAGGTCCCTTCTGTGGTCTATATTCGTGCTCCCTCTGTTCCTTCATAGAGTATTCAGAAGCAGGATTTAACAGGTCCATGTTTACACTTCCCAGAAGGTCATTTACAACACAGCAGAACACAATACAACACAAACAGACACGCACAGACACACTCAGAGATACACACATACACACATGAACACACACAGAAAAACACAGATACACACACATACATGAATACACAAATACCCACATGCATAGACACATACAAACATAATACAAACATACATACACACACATACACACATGCACATATACATGCACACACACATACAAACACATGCACACATATACATACACACAGAGACACACATGCCACTTACCATACACCTGTCTTGATTAAAATGATTTATAGTAGTCACTGTTTCTGCATGTCTTCATTGTTCTACCTGTCCCACGCTTATATTTATATTATAATATATTATATATTGCATTATATAATATAATTATTGTATTACATTATTATATGTTATATTATATTATAGCTATTTTATAATATATGCTCTATGATCCTCTTTCTTTTTCTTGTAAGTTTCTTTAATTGAATGAAAAGCTAAAAAATTATAGAATGTCTTAAAAAGGTAACCATTTTATTTCTGAAGAATGTTGTCTAGATAACATGTGACAACAGTTAAAAGCTTAATAAATAATGTTTCTTACTACACTTCTGGGTAGATTTAAATATTCCTGCACTGCATTTTAGTCATATTCAACCCTTTCCAAATTCTTCCCAGATCCACCCCTATCTCCCTACTAAACCACTTTCAATTTTCTCTTTAAAAACATTATAATAGAATCATATCTTTTCCCCTTATTTTTTTCCAGTCCTTCCCAGCTGTCTTCCCTAAAACACTTTCCATGTTTCCCCACTCTTAAGTTGTTAGTCTTTTTCGCTTTGGAGATTATTGTTACATTTACATGTGTGTGTGCACAAGTAGATATAACTATAACCTGCTTAGTCCATTTTTCTTGATGTGTTTATATGATTTTTGAGGTCGATGCACTGTACAACTATCCGGGGAGCACATGCATGTTGGTGTGGGGCCTGCTGTGGGTTGTGGTCAACCTACCATGGACAACACACACCTTTAAAGATATTATTTCTGAATTTGTTTCTGAACTCTAGACTATTTTAATAACAAAGTTCAAATAATGTACATAAATGAATGAAGGTGGAAAAATCTACTGAAAAGGCAAAGCAACTACATAGAATAACGAAACAAAGTTTTTTCTTTTTCTTTTTTTTTTCCTTCAAGTAGTATGGCCTCTTAGAATATGGGTGATCGAGAGGATCTCAACACCTAAAGAGGTGACTGCACTCAGTGGGCAGCTTTAATGGTATAGCTCTTATCTAGCATATATGAGGCCTTTGGCCCCATTGCCTACAAGGGGATGGAGACGGGAGGTGCAGATTATGGTTATGTTTTCTAAGTGACACAAAACCTATTTCTCTTGCTTTCCTGTGCTCTTCCTTCAGATATTCGTTACATTAGCTTTCCTTTCTTCTTATGGTTACACATTTAAAACATACTCATCTTAGATGAACCCACCCTATAGTATCTGTTGATGAAATGGAAGAATGAAATATTAGTTTCATCTTGAAAAAAGACAAACTTTCATTCAAGTTTAAAATAATGGAACATTTAAATAACATTTTAATACACATCAGTCATTGTTCCCCAAAATTTATGTATTTATTACTTATCTATGAATTATCCAATGGACATAAAACCAGCAAACCTCAAATGAGTCTGTAGGCAAAGACCAGTTTTGGAGGGCAAAACAACTAGGCTGCATGGTTATGTTCATGTTGCTGATGTATAGTCAACACACCTACACACACTCAAAGTATTAGTAACCAACCCCTCTGTGAGAAAAATCTGTGTTCCAGGTAACTCAGAAACATCCGCGAAGTGCTTGCTCTCCTTGCGATTTAATTCAGCTGAATGGAGAGCAATGTAGCATCCCACAATACATTCATGTAACAAAGTACTCCAGGCTAGGTGACATCTGTAGCATACAGTTATTACAACTCTGGAAGCCAAGATCCAGAAAGAGAGGCTAACCCATAGGGTTTATGAATACAGTTCGTTTTGTGGCTTTCAGACAGCTGCATCTCCACTATATGCCATCGAGGTTCTCCTCTACACTGTCAAGGAGAGAGAGATTAAGAAATTAATCCTGTGGGAGTAAGAGCCTACCTGGTGGTTTTTAACTTAACATTAATTACATGTTTAAGTAACTAATTAAAACTAACTCCCAAGTACAGCCACATGGGGGCGTGGGAGAGCTAAGGCATCAACCAGTAAATTTTGAAGTCATAGTTGAATACATGGTACATTTTGACCTTGAAGAAGAATTTAGCTCTCAAATTAGAATCCCATATAGTCTCACACTATTTCTTTACTTTGAACAAGAATGAAACAGACTCCAATCAGTGCAATTGTCTCTACTCAGTCATAAGCAATGGCGTCTTAAACATAGATGTTCCTACAAGTGTATCATAGTGGAGAAAGCATCTCTGAAGGTCACGCTATAGTCAAGGAAAACCAGTTTGTCTTATTTACATACAGGACAGATGAGGAGAGGATGATCAGTACAGATGAATAAAATCTATCTTCTTTTCATATGCACATCATCAGTGTCAGCATGTTCAGATACTGCAACCTTCCTGATAATGGCTTTCTCCAGTCACAACTGAATCGCCTATTTAATGGTTTCATTATTTTTCAGAAAGAATTTTCAAATCAGTTAGTGGGTCTTCTCTCTCTCTCTCTCTCTTTCTTTCTCTCTCTCCCTCCCTCTCTCTCTTTCTCTCTCCCTGTCTCTCTTTAAATAAGACCATATTATACAATTGTTAAACATTCTGCCTGTTACCCAGGGCAATACTCTCATTCACCAGCTTCCAGAATCATATAGGGGATAGTGCTGTCTTTATTTATCAAAATGATGAGTGAGCTAACAATTTTCTGCTATGGAAGAGAGTAGGGTGCAATGCTGTCTTTTATCTCATCAAAAGTAATACATGACTAAAAAGAGGCTAAAAGCATTATTAATAACTAGTGGAATTAGAAGAACGTTCTCTGCTAACAACGTCTTAATGCAGAACGGTAAACTGGGACATGGGAACTAGATATATCCTTCAGTTCTTCTCACTAGCAGTCTAGACCAAATATGACAGACAAGAAGAGCCTTTGAGGCTCATTTCTGGCACTTACATGCACTTAAGCATTTTATATACAATCAGGAGAGACATGTTGATGGCAATCCCATGCTCACTGATGTTTTCTAAATACACAATTAACTGTATAATGATGCAAACAATTAGCCTCCAAGAGTAGAAAATGTGTATGCATTCTTTCTAAACTCTTTGAGTTCAAAGGCAGGCACAGTGTGTGTGTGTGTGTGTGTGTGTGTGTGTGTGTGTGTGTGTGTGTGTGTGTGCGTGTGTGAGAGAGAGAGGGGGGGGAGAGAGAATCCATAGCTACTGCCTTCCTATCTCAGTCCCCTGAATATCCAAAAATATTTTAACTTCGTTACCTTAAAGATAATATAAATTATTTTCTTAGATTTGAAATCTGGAAACTCTAACATCAAGGAGTGAACAGATTAGTATCTGAACCTTCCTGGTTCATAAATAGATATCTTTCCACTGTGTCTTCCCATGACAAAGGGGAAAAGTCCTGTTCTTTTTGGCTACATGAAGAACTAATCCCATTCAGGAAAACTACACGCTCCTAATCTAAATACTTCCCGAAGACTCTACCTTCTTTCTAATGCCATCTCCATGGGAATTGGCTTTCCACATCTGAATGTGGGGCAGGGAAAATAACCAATCCATTGCATTTACCAACTGTTCCGCAGCTCTCCTGCGGACTGGTTTTAAAGTTTCATTGTAATCGAACTAAACACACTGCCATAATTACAAAGGCTATGGTACATGGTTCATTGATAAAGATTAACATGTCCCAGATCATTGCAGTGGTCTTACTTTCACATAAGTTTTTTTTTTAAAGATTTATTTATTTATTATATGTAAGTACACTGTAGCTGTCTTCAGACACTCCAGAAGAGGGAGTCATATCTTGTTATGAGATGGTTGTGAGCCACCATGTGGTTGCTGGGATTTGAACTCTGGACCTTTGGAAGAGCAGTCGGGTGCTCTTACCCACTGAGCCATCTCTCCAGCCCCCTCACATAAGTTTTATAAGAAGAAGTTAACAAGTGATTTATAGACATACAAAGTGGAGGGAAAAAAACCCAGATGTATTCAAAGACTTGGAGCTTCACACAATCTCCTGTCATCCCATGCTACTTTGTGGCTTGTTACTCACATGTCAGACCCTATCCTGGCCTGCATGAAATACAGGAATAAGGGTCAGGTGTACCCTATGGTCTTGACTGTCACAGTAACTAGAGCTTTATGTGACAAGGGGGATGCCTTACCTTTAAAGTCATATGGACCATTCATTTTTTGGAAGGTGAAGACGACTATCTATCCTATTCACAAGTCCATTGAGGATCAGTTGCCTTATGTTTTGAATCTTGAGTGTAAAAGTTATTATTATAAAGTATGAGTGTCATCTTTAAAAGGATCCTTGTTAAGTAGATGGAAAAACTTATTTTTAAAGCATAAAATTACTTGTATTTTACAGTTTATAAATCCTTTCATTGGTAACTTATAGAACTAAAACGGCAACATTTTAAGTATTTGCTGTGAATAATCTCTCTTGACCAACTGGTAAACATTATATATTCTTATAATCAAGATATGAACACAGAGATCTTGTATTTGGCAATCAATGTTGTATTTTCCTCCAAAGTCTCCCTCACCTCTGCATTGATCATAGGTGGCAATGCTTGTTTTTCTGAGACACTTATGTAAAACACAAAGATCTTGAAGGCAGAATTTCTGCCCATTTGGAAAAAAAAATGTGTGGAGCAGAGACGGAAGGAATCACCATCCAGAGACTGCCCCTCCTGGGGATGCATACCATATACAATCACCAAACCCAGACACTATTGTGGATGCCAACAAGTTCTTACTGACAGAAGCCTGTTATAGCTGTCTTTGGAGCCTCTCCACCAGTGCCTGACAAATACAGAGTTGGGTCCTCGCAGCCTACCATTGGACTGAGCACAGGGTCCCCAATGAAGGATCTAGAGAAAGGACCCGAGGAGTTGAAAGGGTTAGCAGCCCCATAGGAGGAACAACAATATGAACTAACCACAACCCCCCAGAGCTCCCAGGGACTAAACCACCAACCAAAGAGTACACATGGTGGGACTCATGGCTTCAGCTACATATGTAGCAGAGGATGGCCTAGTCAGTCATCAATGGGAGGAGAGGCCCTTGGTCCTTTGAAGGCTCTATGCCCCAATGTAGGGGAATGCCAGGGCCAGGAAGCAGGCGTGGGCGGATTGGTGAACAGGGGTAGTGGGTAATGGGTTTTCGTAGAGGAAGGGGACAACATTTGAAATGTAAATAAACAAAATATCAAATTTAAAAAAAAAAGAGAGTGAAGATCATACTGTCTAGAACTGAGAAAAGAAGTAGATCAGAGGCAGTGAAGAGCCAAGTTTGCAGAATATGAGTAATGATTATTAAGTTTTCCTTCTTGGAAGATGAAATTTAGAAGGAAATATTTTTGGCCCTAAATATGCTGTCTGTAACTCTTCAAAATGGATACTGAGAACTCAGAGATCAGTATTCACTAGTAGACATCTAGCCAAAAACAGTCTAGTACCATTTCTAAAAAGACAGGATAAACTGTTCCCCAATTGTCTGGGCTCAATGACAAGACTAACTCCTCACACTTTGAATGATTGCATATTTAATGAAGGCAGGAGCTTGTGCAGTGGGGGCTGTGGAACACACATGTGTTTTGTTTGTTTTTTTGTTTTTTTGGCTTTTCTCCTTAGTCTCCAGTGACCTTTATCACCCTTGACTTGCTTTCTCAGTTACAAACAGAACTCTAAACTTAGTCTGCAAAGTCACCCTTGCAAGCCTAACACATGGTGTATGTAGCTTCCTGTCAGCTGCAGAGTCTGGGGAGCTGATGTTATTATTTCTGGTAAAATATTTGAAAATATAGAAACTCCAAAGCAGGTTAAAATTTCCTTCCTCCTTGGACATGTCATACTTTTCTTGGACACACTCTGTTCTCATCCACTCTCCCCATTCCAACATCCTTTTCTTTCTCCACTTTCCTGAAGATAGTAGCTTTCTTTTGCTACAGCATCCACTTTTCATTGAACATCTAATTTCTCTATCTGCTGAAATCCCATATCATTTCTGCCTCTTGGTCTCCCCATTCCCACATTTCTGTAGTCTTTTTATTGTGAAAAATATCTCTTCTCTGGGACTGTTCATGTTTGCTTTGTTGCCTGGAACTTCTTACATGTCAGCTCCCGAGACTGTCGGTGAAAAAGCAGTAGGGGGTGGCTTTTGCATGTCTACTGAAACAAACAAAAGTTGGTCAGTAGATCCAGCCCCTGTAAAAAGAAAAGATCCTATTTATTTTCATTTGGTCCCTCCTGCTCCCAGTCACCTGTTCTCCAAATGTATAATACCTATGCAGTGAGTTTGTACAGTCTCAGTTGTTGAGGATCTTGTCACAGGACTTGGTGTAACAGTAGAAAACATTTAGGACAATTACATGCTACTGAGAGCCCATATCTTAAGTTATGAAGTAGTCAGCATTTTAAACACCCAGTTTTAATTTATATAGCTTCTATAAAATTAAAAATATATGTCTTAGAGATTAAAGCCATTGCTAAACAGAAACTGAACCTGGTTCTTTACACTTAACGTCTAGCTATTATTAACAAGTGCCTACGTTTTCTATTTTACAAACTTCTGTGGAGTTTTATAGGAGAGTGTAGATATCATCAATTTTCTCGTAGATATTACAGTTCTTAGAATACTTAAATATCCAAGACAATTTAGGAAAATAATTCAATACAGAAACTCTCCTTTGTGCTTAGTTACACTGTAATTGGGTAGTCAAAATTGTATGCTTGTGGGATTTTATTAAATTCACAATTGAAATACAAAAATGGGAAATTGGACAGGTTAAAAATGAATTGACTTATGTAGACATACAATTAGGAAGACAAACAAAATAAGAAACACAAATATCCAAATAGATAAAGGGTTGGGAAAAGGGTCAACATGCCTAATCATCACGGAAGTGCAAGTCAGAGAATAACAGTATCTAAGTCATGGTGTTCTGTGAAGATTATATGAAACACCTCCTAATATTGAGATTTTGAAAATGTTTAGTGGATATCATAATGAAATATTTACTATTTCTGTTTAGCACTAATGAACTGGTTAATTAAGGACCATACCATAGAGTTTTAAAAACTCAGTATTGACACTCTTTTCTGTATAAAAATGTTGCTTACTAAATCCATCCACCATGATTTCTGTTCTCAATATTGCAATATCCTTGGATTCCTTGGAGTCCACCCTTGCAAACTCAGTTGGTTCTGAAGTCAATGTTGCTACAGCATTGTCCCACTGAATTATTTTAATGGTTAGTGTTGGGTTTTGCCTTTTCTTCCTCTTTATTCTGTGGGGTAATGGTCAAACACCCTGAAACCTGAGTTAACCTTTAGTAAGAGGATGTCAGGCCCACATGATCATTGCTAAACTCATCAAGCTTGAAGTTCTCTAAAAGAGAAAATATGGTGAGTTTTCCTACGGAGGAGCGATGACAACAAATGTTTTAATTTCCTTGGTTTATTTCATTTGGACTTTATGACAAGCAATCTTTCTATTTCTTTATAACTTTGAAACGTGTTTCAAATGATGCAACAGTAGTAAATATTTATGACAACCTGATATTATTGTGAGTCCATATCTTAAATTATGAACTACTTAGCTATTTTTAAATACTAAAATGTGTTTGCACACAGTTTGAAACAGCACTGAATAAGATAATAGGTGAACATGAAATCATTCTTAATCAAAGTCTCGTGCAAAACAAAGTGACACTCAGATTCATAAAGCCAGGCAAAGTGCTACAAGTCCCTTTCCAGAGCAGATAATCAAAATCCTTAGTGAGCTGTTCTCTGTTTCATGGGTTCAAGTATATGCTGGGATCTGACATACATATGACCATATATTAAGGATCTCATAGCACTGCTGCAAATCACATCTCAATTTAGCCTTATTTCTCCCTGGATATAAGTAGAGATGGAGGTGTAAGTAGTTGCTTGGAAAAGAACAAAATGTAGTACAACTTGATCCCATCAATAACTGGAAATATATTTACACACTAAATCTCAGGACCAAGCTTTAACCTGATATGTCTAAAGGCATTGCTTCTCCCAACATTATATTATAAAAGTCTATGATTTACAGGTCACTAAATGAGCATCAAAGGTTGTTATTCTTAATATTTTGAAAACTGATTTTTAGTTTTTAGAGAAATAGTAAAATAGCAATATTAGAGCAGAACCAAAATAAAAAGCTATTTTTTTTTCAGAAACATGATGCTGAATTTACTTATGTTACTTTGGTTTTGTTCCTAAGTTTTAAGGAGTGAAAATTCATTATTTTATTTCTAATTGTTTTGGGATGAGTTGCTAAATCTTGTATTGTGACTTTAGTTCTGAATTTTTATAAATTCTTGGAATTTTTTGTGAAAAAATTGAGTTACTAGTAAGTGCAATTATATGCTTTCTACAAAGTTTATGAAACTTGGTTTCATCTCTGAAACAAGAGATGTTATATGGAATAGTTGTTAGAAGATCTAGTTCCACCTATATGTTGAATAATTCAGTGGATGAGTTAATATGCTTTTTAGAACAGAAAGCACTGAGATGTATTTTGTGAATTCAGACTGTCAGTATCAATAATTGGATATTTTATGCATATTTTTATCTTTTAATATTTTTATTGAAGACAGATTTTTTTTCTCACATAATATATATCTTGATTATGGTTTCCTCTCCCTCTACTCCTCTTAGTTGTTCTTCACCTCCCCTCCCAACCTGATCTACCTTCTTCTGTCTCTCAGTAGTAAACATAGAGGCTTCTAAGTGATAATAATAAATTACAATAAGATAATACAAAAGCTTGTGGTATCAGAATTGAATGAAACTAATAATCAGAAGGAAAAAAAGCTCAGTGGAAGACACAGGAACCAGAGACACACTCATTGGCACACTCAGGAATCCTATAAAAATGCTAAACTGAAAACCATGACACAGGTATAAAGGACCAGGCACAGACCCTGAAAAAAGTCCACTTTTAAAAAATACCTGCTGACATTGTTTTTACAGTCATTGTGCCTGAATTACTTTTATGAATGCTCACAAACTAGAAGCAGCTGATGGATGAATAGCAAAATATGCATTAAAATGACTGCATTTATTCTTTAAATTGTCTCTGCAAATATTTTGATTGTTGATTTTGAAGTCTGGGAAGATAGCACTAGGGTGTTCCCTTTGCCTGAGTTGAAACCCCTGTCTCCATTTCTTATAGCTGGTTATCAAAATGAAAGGTAATACTTGGGTCACAGACAATTTGATTCTTGAAGAGATACATCTTCAGTTATCTCTTAACTGTAACCTTTTAATAACTGCATGATACATTACAGAGCAGAAATTCTTGCCCAAGAGACTTGCATTATGTTAACACCTGTCTTTTACGTCTATTCTTCTCACCCTGCTAAGCTAACCATACCCATCTTGTCCATGTACAACGCAGCAAAGTTTCACATATATCCTAGACATAAGTGTGCTCTCATGTATGTTTTGGCCCTTAAATTACAGATAAAACATAAAAGCATAAACAGATAATAACAGGAAACATTTGTATTGGAAGCATGGGCATCATTGTTCATAGATGATGATCTCTGTGCATTCCTCCACTTCTGAAAATGCTGATTGGAGAGTTGGCGATGGTCAGTTTGTAGAGTGCTTGCTTTGGATGCATGAAGTCATGGACTCAGTCCTTGGCGATTCGGCACCAAGTGTGAAAGTGCCCTGAGGATGTAGAGGCTGGAGGCTAAGACATTCAAGGTCACCTTGACTCATCTACACACAGAGTTCGAGGACATATGGGGATACTTGTTCCTAAAACTAAACAAAAATTGCTTATTGGAATTTTATCCTTTGCAAAAGCTTGGTAGAACTACTAGCCAAGGCCAACATTAGTATCTACTGACAGTTAAAAAGAGCTCAAAGTAGATGCTGTGTACTTTCATTTTACACAGTTGATGATTACATGAAGTTTTTAATTAAATATACACTAAGCTTGATATTGAATCTAACTTGATATAATAAGAAATCATTTCTGGCAGTGGTGGTGCATGCCTTTAATCCTAGGACTTGGGAGCTTAGGAGGCAGAGGCAGGCAGATTTCTGAGTTCGAGGCCAGCCTGGTCTACAGAGTGAGTTCCAGGACAGCCAGGACTGCACAGAGAAACCCTGTCTTGAAAAAACAAAACAAAACAAAATAAAACAACAACAACAACAAAAGAAGTCATTCCTAACTTTAATATTCATACTTTTCTACTGGAAAAATAACTTTTTATTAGACAGACTTTTAGGAAGAGAGAATTTTTATTTTTATTTGAAAATGTATTCTTCCTACTCATGACTTCCCAGGGGATTCAGTCTGTCAAAAAAAATTCCTGAGAAATGAAATGTAGCATTTTGCTTTTTAAAATTCCTATGCAATTGTCAGGTAATACAGGTGTATGTGTGAGCATTTGTGGTCATGTGTGTTTATACATGTGTGTGAGATGTGTATATGTGTGTGTGCCCATTTGTGTGTATATAGTGTGTATGTGTGTTTTCAGCATTGCTTAAGTATATGAAGTACATTTAACAAATATAAACATGAAATCTTCAGGTATCTGTGTGTTGAATAATTGTGTGTGGAAATGTGTGCTCTCTGATGATGAAGGTCAGATTCACACTCTCAATAACAAGTGAAGAATTTTAAGGTATTGATATAGGAGTGCAAAATAGCTAGGATGTTATGCTCTTAAAACCTTTTGATTAGAATAATTACAATAATAAAATGTGAAAACAGTGGAAAATTTATAAATCCATGTTTAAAATGCTCTGTTAAAGGAATAATACATAAGCTTTCATAAATTATATAATTCAGATTAATTAAACCTATTTCTGCTATTTATATATCAACTTTTTGAATATGAGTTAGAGGTACATACATACACTTGCAGTTACATACTTAGAATATCTGAAGTCTTGCACAAGAACCACACAGACATAACATATATATTCACATTACTATTGTTATTATTATTATTATTATTATTATTATTATTATCATTTTGGTGTCCCAGCTTACTTGGGTTTTAAGGTTACAATGAGGAGTGTCCTTTCTTCACTTGTGTGTAATGAATACACACAAACATGCTTACAATGACAAACTTGACATTTGATAACAAAATGTATTGTGAAATTACCTAATAATAATCAGTCTATACCCAATTGTAAAGAAGTTTGACTTCAATGGCAAGCAGGGAGCCATTGGATAGGCATGCCCTTGTCCTCAGCAGCTCTCAACCTCCTTCTCAAGCCCATACTAAACTGAATATAAGAAAACATCTAGGGGTGGGGGTCAATAGAGTCAACCAGGGTGGAGTAAAAGTGAGCTCTCCATTGTGCTAAGGGATGGGATGAGTAATTGAGCGCTACTCACTTGGGAGGATGAGCGCACAGATGAGGTCATGTTTTGGAAGGATTTGCAAAGCACAGGGAGTGATTAAGGAATATGAAGTTCAGTTTGCTTGCTACCTGACCTCCAGCCTATTCCATTACCTTTATTTGCTTCCTACATATCTTCAATAAATCGGTCTCTGTATTCCCAAATGCAAAGTCACTCTTTTCACTGAGATGGATGTAAGGTGCTGAGGTCAGGGCAATTGATGCTCCCATTTCTCTAGTTATATCTCTGTTAGCACAGTCAGTTCTGTCTATATACAAGGAAAGCAAAATCTTGCTGAAACAGTCAACTTCACTCTATCACTAAAGAGAAACAGAAAGAAAGGTGAGAGGAGGATTGCTCAGGAGTTGATTTGTCCTCCATAATGGTTACAAATATCTAGCTATATATGTGTGTGTCTCTGTGTGTGTGTGTGTCTGTGTGTGTGTCTGTGTATCTATCATACATACATATGTATATACATACACACATATATTATACATACACACACACACACACATATATATATATATATATATATATATATATATATATATATATATATATAAAACACATATACATATATGCATCATACACTTTTCCTATTGAACCAATAGTCTGAATTTTAGGAGAAGTTTACCTGCGGCTACAAAAAAAGTGTGGTTTTTACCTTTTTTGTTGTTACTGTTTGTTTCTGCCCTCATATCACAAAGGGACTCTGTGAGGGGTGACTGAGAGGGGGAGCAGAGTTTGGGATGTAAATAAATAAATAAATACAAACATACATACATAAATTTTAAAAGAATATAGAAAAATGTGATAATTACAGAAGTTTACGATACAGCAAATAAAGAATTTCTGCAGCCACAGCATTTTATCACACAGCCAGGATTTGGAATGGGCACAATAGTAATTTTCACATCATCTTTGTACGCCTTTGCTTTGAAGGATTCAGTAGTCCCTCATGCCGTCAAAGGTCCCTGATCTTTGTGTAGCAAACAAGGAAAGCTTTGGTCATTTAAAAAGTAATTTTATAGGCATCAGAAAGTTCTGTCCTCCTAAATACATAGCTAACTGATATCAGCAGAATGAGAAAGATTGGTCAGCACTATCCATAATCGTCTGAGGAAATTCCAGTGCGTCCATGCTGCAGGGGGTTCTGGGCGTGGCGCCGTGAGTACTGTACTGGTGAAGAGTCATCATTTGTACTTCCAGACTCTCACATGCTCTCCGTGTTCCCGACGGATGCTAACAGTTCAGCTCAGCGGGAGCCCTTTGTTTCCCATGCAGGGAAAGTGTCAGGTTCATAACAGGTTACAGGTTCATCACGCTAGACAAAGTCAACTATCCGTCACATTGAAATCCACAGCTTCCTATCTTAGAATAACACAGCATCCACATTCAGAATCTCAACCCCAGTACCTAAACAGCACTCTCCAGAGGAGTTCCTGAGAATGAGAGCTGGCATGACTTTCTCAGAGTGGGAACTCAGTGGCCCAAGGTGTAAACCCAAAGCTCTGCAAAACCTCTGGTGTTGCAGCAGTATATTGCACCTCCCCCTGCCCCACGTACACACACAGTCATTGGCACAAAATGATGCCAATCACTTGTTATTTATCATGTATTTTTATAGTTAAATTTAAATATACTTCCCAATTTGAAGTTTTTTTGCAAATTGATTAGTCATACCTGAATTGTAATGCGGAATGTTTTTGTGTGTGTGTGTGTGTCTGTGATTCCTTTAGGATTTTTTTTTTTTTTTACTTTTTATTAGGTATTTTCCTCAATTACATTTCCAATGCTATCCCAAAAGTCCCCCACACCCTCCCACCCACTCCCCTACCCACCCACTCCCACTTTTTGGCCCTGGCGTTCCCCTGTGCTGGGGCATATAAAGTTTGCATGTCCAATGGGCCTCTCTTTCCAGTGATGGCCGACTAGGCCATCTTTTGATACATATGCAACTAGAGTCAAGAGCTCCGGGGTACTGGTTAGTTCATAATGTTTCACCTACAGGGTTGCAGATCTCTTTAGCTTCTTGGATACTTTCTCTAGCTCCTCTATTGGGGGCCCTGTGATCCATCCAATAGCTGACTGTGAGCATCCACTTATGTGTTTGCTAGGCCCCGGCTTGAAAGGTCCTATTTGTGTGCTTCTCTAATCTTTACCCAAAGAAAACAATCTGTAGAAAACTTGACTTCATTTACAGAAGTGCAAAGTCACTGTGCTTCTCCTGAAGATGCCCTGGGTGATAATTTGCTCTTTTGCTATTACACTTTAATTGGAAAACAAAATGATCATGTTTGGTATTTACAAAGCCACACTTCTTCCAAACACGGGACTCTTTCCAATTTCCTAGATTTTTATTCAGTTCTAGCTTCTACTGTTTAACGTCTGCCTCCCATGATAGTGTCATTGTGCTGTTATCATGGAGACGAGGGGGTAGTTTTTGGATAATTTTGCTTTTTCATTTCAAAAATATTTTTGACAATTTTATCACTGTTACTGCATATTCTAAAGAAGGCAGAGGATATGGAATTGAAACATTAGAATGCATAAATAATAACAGTAATGTTTCCCCTTCAGTATCCCATTTATCACCCAGAGAGACTCAAAGAATTTACATGGTAGGGGTCTCTAGTTACTTTTATTTCATAAAATGCTGATCAGATGTCTATTTAGAGCATCATATCTCAGACTCTGTAAACTACGATATATCTTCTCTCTCCAGTGTTGAAATAAAAAAGAACTGCCTGGAGTTTAGGGAGTGGATGGTTGAATGGGCTTTGACAGTTTTAGATGCCACAGGTTCATTGTCATGGACTTTGTAGCTCTCCCATTTGCTGTTTCAGAAAGAGTGACAGCCTACTCTTCAGCATAGGGTGTTTTTAGAGCATAAGGCTTTTTGGATCTGTGTCTGAGAACACACTATTTTGTCTATTCTCCCTACATGCATAGCCTCTTCTCTCCACCCTATTTTCACTGGCACAGAGATTAAGCCAATCTCTAAAGTCAATTTAAGCTGAGTTGATTGGAACTCCATAAAAAGCCCTTATGGCGAGGGACACAGCATCCTTCCTCCTGCGTCATTGAAGCTCCTGAGCTTCATGCCAACCCCAGGTTGCTTCCTTTTTGTGTCTCCACTTCCATAGTTTTGATTACCTAGTTAGCTCAGTCTGTATTCAACTTCGAATACAGGAGTCTTCTTAAAGTATCTTCACATATGAACCCACAGAGATCCCAGCACAGCTTGGGATTCAATCCCAAAATCCTAACAAAGAACAGAAAATGAACACCAAGTTCTTCTCCTAACCAGGAGATACTGACACTGAAACCTTCAGAGAAAGGGGAAATCAGTTTTGCAATGGTGTATCACAGGGTAGATCAACCACATACTCCAGAGTAGGACTCATGTCTAGCAGTAGTTTCTCAACACAAACAGGACTCCAACTCTGTGTATATTTTTAGTTTGGGTTTTGTTTATTTATTTTGCTCTTCTTGATTTTTATTTAGTTTGTTTGTTGATCTTGTCAAGAAGGAGAAAGAACGTGAAGTTAGGAGGTGAAGAGAATCTAAGAGGAGTTGGGAAAGGAGAAGGAATAAGATCTAAATATATAAAAAAACTATTTTAAATGATATTTTAAAATATCATGGAGTGCTGTTTCTTACTCAGTAAAATGTCAGGAAGAAAAACTAACCAAATTCCTTATACACTTACATATTTACTTGAGGGCAACTCATGCATTTTAACTCAGTGTGCGCTTATATTACAATGCATACTTTCATAAATATTCACTTGGAGATTTCGGGAGAAGACTATCAAAATCCTGCAAGAGAAATACATTTCTACCAGGTTTTGCATAAGACCTCAGAATTTTCAGCTGGATTTGAAGCTCTGTAGACAAACTTTCTGGCTCCAAATCACGTGCTTTACAGTTCGAGTTGCCTTCAACTCTATTACTTGCCTCTCTGCCAGTTCTGGTCTCTGCCTCATCTACGGTGACTAACAGCCAAAGATGATGAATAAACCCTTTGACTGCTTTCTTGTCTTTCATGCATTATGACCAAGGGCATGGAATTTACCACTTAAAGTGTCTTCCACAGTTATTTACCCACAAGACAGGTTCCCTCTTCATTAGCCCAGGGTTTCTTCAGCAAAGATCTCAGTTCAGTTTTTCAGTAAAAGGAGCTTATGAACATTTGCTACCATTTTTTAAAAGTATACATTTATTGTTTTAAATAGCATAAATGATATTAGGCATTTTCTTGTTTTTATCTTTGAGAACAGCAGTTCTCTTTTTAAAAAAAAAAAGATTTATTTATTATTATATCTAATTACATTGTAGATGTCTTCAGATGCACCAGAAGAGGGTGTCAGATCTCATTACCGATGGTTGTTAGCCACCATGTGGTTACTGGGATTTGAACTCAGGACCTTCGGAAGAGCAGTAGGTGCTCTTAATCACAGAGTCATCTCTCCAGCCCAAGGCATTTTTAAGCAAAGTTTCTTTCTGTGGATTCTCCTACCCTCTTTTTCCTCATCCTACTCCCTGAACTTGAATCTTCCATACACTCCACCCCCAATAACTTTCTAGCTGCTTCCGTTCAGGTGTGTTCTCTTTCCCGTCCTTTCCTTTCTCGCTTCTGTGATCTCCTCTTGGTCCTCTTTGTAGCTCATAGCCACACTCATCCCACATGGGTACATATATTTGAATATGTAATTAAGTGTGCATGTATAAGAAAACATGTGATAATTCTCTTTCTTAGTCTGTATTACTTTACTTAATATACTTTCCAGAAATATCTCTTTTCTACAATTTTTCTTATCTCTTTACAACTGGATAAAATTCTATTATGCATATGTACCCCATTATCATTATCCGCTCTTATCTCACGGAGCATCTAGGCTGACCTTGTTTCCTTGCTGTCATGAACAATGCAACTACAGAATGGCTGTGCAAATATTCCTGCTGTAAGTAAGAGAGTCCTTTGGATATCTGCCAAGCTGTGGTGTAGCTGGTTCAGACAGTAGTTCTATTGCTAATTGTTGAAAAACCTTTCCACTTATTTCCACAGTGGTTGCATGAATCTATGCATCACTAAAAATAAGTACAGTTTCTATTTCCCCACATTTCTCCACCATTTATTGTTGTCTGTTTTCTCATTTTTTTTACAACTGGATAAAATTCTATTATGCAAATGCATATCTATTTAACTTGAGAACTTCAAAAGCCAATAAAATCATTTGTATAGAGTATTAAAAATGTGCACTATAAAATCATTTGTATAGAGTATTAAAAATGTGCACTCTACTGAGGAATATATCCAGGCTGTTCTTTATAATAGTATCAAAACCAAAAGCAAAACCCAAAGTAATGCCCCCTTCATTTATCAGTTTCCTTCTTAAAGGCTTTTTTTTTGAAATTCTTTAAAAAATGACACAAAAGGAAAGAAATTAAAATAAATGCCATGCTTTGTGTACGTGAAATCATGATCTACATGACTTGTGGAGGAATTGATTTTCAGTTGAGGTCATGTTGATGGAAAATAGGGAGTTTATTTTTAAAAAACAGATGTATTTTCTTTAGTATGAAAAGCCTGTGTCTTTTTCCAAAGATCAATGTACTATAATAAGAGAGGAAAGATTTGAATGCACTAAAGGTCCCCTAAGGAGTGGCACTGTCAGGCACTGAACCCACTCAATCCCACGGGTTAAATGCAATAATCAAACGAAGGCTATTTTGAAGATTCTTTTTAGAAAGCATACTCACTTATTTGTGTACTAAGCATATTTACTGTATTAATATATAACTTTTATCTACATAAAATGAGAGGAAATTGGAAATAATGCACTTAATGTGCATTTACCACGAGGTTTCTACAATTCTTTGCCTGATTGGTTTTTACTCTATTACTGTAGAAAATGCATTTTCTAGGTTTTATGTCATTGAGCGTGGAGACATATGCTCTTAAAACCAGCCATTAGGAGACAGCAGAAGAGATCTCTGTGAGTTTGAGGCCAATCTGGTTTAGTAGCGAGTACCCAGAACAGCCAGAACTACATAGTAGGATCTTGTTTTGAAACATTCTGCCCTCAAAAGACAGGACTTGTAGGAATTACATCTTATTACTTTATGTGTCTTACAAATAAGGTTGAGTTAGAGTCTCTAGGGAGCTTACTATGCCTTCTAGAGGTGGATAAGTTAGCACGTTTATAAGTAAAGAACTTAATTCTATCTCTCTTTCTCTCTGTCTCTCTGTCTCTCTGTCTCTGTCTCTCTGTCTCTCACTATATATATAAACATACATACATTCTGGTCTTCATTGTTCACCAGTAAACAAACACCAAATACTCATGTATATAAGGCTAACATTCTCTGATAGTTGATTATCTTTCATTTATCTCAACTTCTCTCCTAAACTCTATAAACTCTATATTCACTCCTTCGGTTATCCATATAACCTTTGCTATTACTCATTGAACATGTTTAGTTCTGTGTTTCTTTCGATCTGAATTAATTGGTCATTAAAACAGTTCCTGTGCAGTTTTGAGCAAGGCTCCAGATCTTCCAAAAATTGAAAAACTTTAAAAAGAATGAATTAAACTTGCCATCTTTGCCCAAGGATATGAGCTTGAAATCCTGTGTTTGAGAAATGTTTTAGGGTTTCTTCTTAGAGTGATTTCATAGTAAGTCTCTAAGGAAATACATCACTGCTGTGCTACTGAGAATTTACTTTGCTTTGGTCTGGTCCCTGGAGACCTTATTGCCTTGTAGAGCTAGCTTGTAACCAAAAACAACTTGCAGCAGGACCAGCAACAGGTAGAGTTTAGAACACCCTGATTGTGCCTCTGTCTGTCTTCCTGAGACCTGCCTGGGCACAGGGTGTCTGGAGGATCTTGCTTGACATTCTCAAGAGTCTGGTCAGAGAAAGGAAAGCTTTAATAGAGAAGTTTGTTTTGTTCCTTGATTCTAAAAGTCTGGGGCCAGATTCTTCATTTTAGGTGTGCTTATTATTTCCTTCAGACTTGACTTGACTTAGAAAAGAAAGAGAACATGTCTGAAACACCAGGTACCAAGGTAGTCTGTTGAATTCAGCAGAGACGAAGGATCATATTCAAAGGACATCACTATTTTGTGGTCTGGCAATGGGACAGAAATTATCTCAGCCACTACAACTCACCTCAGTAAGTACAGGATGCTGAAACTTAGAAGTGGATGTTTGACTCCCACCCCTGACGAACTTATGCCATGTGAATATCATTTATTACACCTTTGTGGTTGGGATGGGACGTTTCCTGTATATTTCTTTTGTTTTATTTTTTAGATTAAAAATTGATTTTGTTAGTTAAAGCATAGACTCTTTGAAAACTGAAATTATGCAATGTAATTTATTTTGTGCCATGATTTAAGATGTTTTATTCATGCGAAAGGTATAAAACTATATTTAATTTATTAAAAACTAAAATAGTAGTCTATAAGCCCAAAGTATGCCTCAGAATAGTGATTTAGAGAACAAAAATTTCAGCCATGATTCTACAGTGATTATAGTACTTATGCAAATGTAATTATAATTCTCCGTACAGAAATGCATATTTGAGCAGAAAACACTGCAATAATCTTATTCAGAAGCTACTCTGGTGAATACTCTTATTGTCAGGAAGAATTTGCTGTATTTTAATAATTGTCAGGCGACCATTATGATTTTATTACTGTACTGTGTAATTTTCTTGGATTGGATATGTCTCTTTCTTTGTATGAATTTAATTACCAAAGTAATGACAAACCTTAGTAAATATGCTAATTGCACACAATTAAAAGCATAAAATTCTGGACAGGGTTTCTTTGCATTTCTAAAGGAAGAAATGCATACAGGAATTGTATAGGAAAGTGCAAAGGACAGCTTTTGCTGCCTCGGAGAGTCATTAAATTCAAGGAGTGTATGTGTGTGTGTGTGTGTGTGTGTGTATGTGTGTGTGTGTGTGTTTTGAGGCTCAGCACTACAGTGTCTCTAGCCCTCAGGAAATGAATTAGAGAATTCCATCTTTAATGTTCATTCAGTAGGATCCTAGATACTCATCTCAATCTTGTTTCTTTAGTAAAGCTTTCTGTACTCGATGGCCACAAGATGATTACAAGAGCTATTGTTAGGAACTAAGGTCACCCTAGTCAAGGTACAAACCATTTCTGGCTGTTGTCTGTCATCCTGTTCATATAGGTTTTAAACTTGTAAAAACTGTGGGAAACCCACAGCTAAACATCCACTTGTTCATAAAAATTGGGGGGGGAATAATAATTGGTAGCAGTAGGCTATTGGCTGAGACCTTCATAGACTTTCTGACTCACTGTGATTTGCTTACTTGCAGAGATATTTTATGTCGTTAATAGTTTATAAAGAAAGGCATCAGCTCTCTTGAAAACCTCATAATTAAAGTTGGCAACACCAACAGAAAACATACGTGTTCACTCTCTAATGATGTCATGGCTCTTGTTATATGGAGTCATCATGTTGCTTCAGGATCAGAAGGAAGCTGCTCCAGGCTGAAGCAGAATGTTATTTACCCTTTCTTGCATTTTCAGAACCCTGATGCTTTGGTCTTTATTTGTATTGAATTTTGACAGGTACTTAGATTCCATAAGGCAGGACAATGCCAGGTAACCAGAGTGACTATGTGCATGTTTTCTAGGGTATTAAATGTCTCATTCTGGACTTTCATAGGGAGGAAAGAACTAAAGGAAGCAGGTCATTTGATTTCTTCTTAAAAGGGTTTCCAGGCCAGTGTGTTCCTTTGATTTCTGACTCACATGCTTTCTGCCTGCCTTCAAATTTGTTAATCATGACCCTTTCCACATCTAAGAAACAAAGTCAGGTCATTGAATTCTTATGTTTGTCTATTGCCTAAGTTATGTACTTTCTACAATATTTATGGTGGGGCCAAGGACTCTTGGACAATGTATGTGTCATCCTAATTCAACTCCTTTAGAAAACTTGTGCTACTGGTGGCACATGCCTTTAACCCATGCACTACTGAAGCAGAGACAGGAAAATTTCTGTGAGGTTAAAGCCAGCCTGGTCTGCATTTGTGTTAAAGGCCACCCAGGGTGACATATTGAGACCCTCTCTTTGTTTTCTTTTGAAACTTGTCATTGTGTTTAGTTGATTCTCCTTAAAACATTGGATCTCTCTTTTGAAGTGTATCTGTAGACTTGGAGAAATATAATCCATGAAGTTAATTTCTTGATTTGTGAAAATATTCCATAATCTGTTGATAACATTTATACAATTCTACATGGAGTAAATTCATTGGATCTTTGGTAGGCTATTTTCTAAACTTCACAACCAAGGTAGATTGGGATTGATAAAATGGCTAAATGGGTTAACGTACTTTCTTCCATGCCTCATGGTATGAGTTCAGTCTCCAAGGAACACATGATAGAAGGAAAAAAAACCAACTTGTAGATGTTGTCCTCTAACATCATGTGTATGCTGTGGCACACACGCAATAGGTAAAATAAATGCAATTTAAAAATTTAAGCTGGACTTGTTTGACAGGGAAAACCTGAATCTATTCAAACATTTCTGCTACTAATGCAAACTATCTGGAGGAGGATACTTTGTGAAGACATTCATTTAGCTTGTGGTTCTGGAGTTAAGGGTGCTGGCATTGATTCTGTAGCAGTAAGGAACTCCTTGTTTGAGTCATGCGACAAGTGGTACTATAGTTGAAGCACCTATATAAAAGAGTGGTCACCAGGCAAGGCAGGAGAGCAGGGACCAGGGGTCTACACTATTGCTCATTGTAATAACCTGCTCTTCCAGGTGTGTACAAGAATTAAATCAACTTCTTCCAAAAGCTGTACCTCCTACCTTGCAGAAGCTTCTACCCCTTACAGCCATCACCAGCTTTCGTATTGCCACAGTAGACACCATATGTCTGTTGCATGGAAAAGGCCATATCTAAGCCATAACATTAAATTGTCTTACTGTGTCATGGAAGTGCTAAAGTTACAGTTTCCAAAAAGACAAGCTTCTGGGATAAACCAAAGCAGTTCAAGAATAGATAACCCTGTACACATAAGATGTTTGCAATACCACTAAAGTAAGAATAATGAATAGTTTTGACTGCCTTTCAGTTCTTAAAGTTGTACCCATTTCATTAGAAGAAAGGGTTATTTCAATACACCTTATCTTCGGTATAATGAAGTTATTTCAGGATCATCTAAAGATGCTTTTGTTGACTTCATGATTCATACAGTATCCTTCATGAGGCTTTCCTCATTTGAGTGTCAGCATCTTAGATGTAGAACCAAATATTCATGTGTCCTCTGTGTTTTTTTCACATCCATCTACTGCATGTTTAGAAGTAAATTTCCCATTTTTCCCCTTTGATAAGCCAGAAACTTCAACATATAAGGGGCTTTCAAGGTCAGCAATCCTGCTGCCTGTCTGACACAGAAATTTCTTTCAGGGCAGGTAGGATGGTTCAATAATCCTATTGCCAAGCCTGAAACTCAGTTTGATCTTCATGACCAATCCTGAAGAAGGTGGAGAGAAGCAACAGAAGCAAATTGTCATCTTACACACGCGCGCACTCAGGGGACAGCCATATCAGGCTCCTGTCAGCAAGTGCTTCTTGGTATCAGCAATAGTGTTGGTGTTTGGTGTCAGCAGATGGAATGGATCCCTAGGTGGGGCAGTCTCTGTATGGCCTTTCCTTCAGTATCTGTTCCATTTTTGCCCTTATATTTCCTTTGGACAGGTACAATTCTAGGTTAAAATTTTTAAGATGGGTGGATGGCCCCATCCCTCACCTGTGCACTCCAGCTTTTTGTATGGGTGCAGGAAATCCAAACTCAGTTCCTCTCTCTTGTACTGCAGGTACCTCACCAGGACCCTCAAACTGTTCTTTGAGGAACACAGGCTCATACTAAACAAACTAGAATAGAAGGAAACAAATAATTTTAAGCAAGTGTTTGGGGCATCTTAAAGGGGGTGAACTTAAATTATCTAATCAAATGGAAATTCTGGATTTGCTTTGTTTGCTTCTTAGCAGTAATACAAAGTGATGTTTTTTTTTCTAGGGTTGAAATACTTGGGCATGGTGATGAATTAACTCCTGTAATACATAGGTATAAATATAGATATAGATTAGGTATAGGTATAGATAAACAGAAAGAGATAGATAGATAGATAGATAGATAGATAGATAGATAGATAGATGATAGATAGAGGAAAGAAAGAGTGAAAGGCAGGGAGAGAAATAGTGGCATATAATGGATGATACATTCAGTAATGTGACATCTGAAAGCTGTGGACAGCAATAAGGAGACTCTTACAACTGTGCTGACAGGCAGGGATAATAATGGCGTGTGGAAAAGCAGTGAGCTGGTAGAAAGAAAATGATTGAAATATGTCACAGAAGTAAAGTGCTTGCTGTCCTCTCATGTATTAGGAAGCCTGTCATCAGTTTCTGAAAGTACATCTCCTCTAAGATGGTATCTGTGTCCACAGTGTGTTTTGTCCTCGTTCTGCAGAGTGCTCAGTTCCGATTCCTCTGCTTCAGTCCCCTACAGTCTTTTAGCAGATGATAGCTGGATTTGTGGGATCATTTAACCTGGCCTCAGTATCTCCTTAATTTATTTCCAGCATGCTTTCAGTTAATGACCATCTGTAGGACAGTAGATTGTCCCAATGTGTTCTAAACTTTGGTGTCTTCATGATTTCCTATTCAAACAATCATCTCATTAGGTCACAATATGTGAAACTTGGGAAGTATTTTATTGGTTTAGTGATGAGGTGAGCAATAGCCTTTAGCCTCCCTTGTTACTGTGATTTGTCTTAGGCTAGATGCATATATTAAAGCCTGGATGAATATGGACAATCAGCCACAGCATTTGAGGATTACAGATGATAGAAACTCAGGATTTAACTTTCTCTGGCTAGACTATAATTAATTGTGCCAAATTGGATATTTTTTGAACACCACAAATAGTGTGTGATTCCTCCACCTTCAGATTATTTATTTGGAAGACAAAGGAGGGAAGAAAAGGATGGCAAAGAGAGGGCTTTGAATAATTCTATGGATGTCCAGAGAGGAAACCCTAAATGAACAAAGTGAGATTTAGTATTAGAGACCTACTTCTTCAGCCATGGTGTCTGGATGGCCAGAAACCCTAATAATGGTCTTCAGGAAATCACAGCAGTTCCCATACTGAGAAATAATTTTACAGTCTTCTGAGTCACACACAAATGGACACCCTACTGTCCATATAACCAACTCTTGCATGTATTGTTAGTGAATTCATTGCAGAATTACAAGTATTTGAAAAGCTTGAGCAGAAGCCAGTTCATCATAACTTAAAGAGTCCTCACCTCTCTGGGGATTTCCAGTGTACCGACCGGGGCTTGTCACGATCCCTATCTGTCCCTTTGTACAATGACTTTTCCCTGCAACTCACTAACAGTGTCAAAATTTTATACTAGTAATACTCTATGGCTAAGAACATAATTTTTATATGCACAAAAAACATGTCACCTCTCTTTTGTTACTCCCATGAAATACTGAAAATATCTGTTTAATTGTAATACAGAAACATCACTATGTTGTGGCTTGGAAATTTTAAAACATGAATATAAAAGGTAATAAATAACTTTGAAATCCACAAGAGACTTCAAGAAGACACAAAAGGCCCATCATTTAAGAAGTGTTCCTGAGCCCATTTGTATTGAGTATTCTGACAACTGTTTTGAGTTTCTGCTTTGTAACTCAACAGGTTTGCCAAAAGATTTTATTGACTTTCAAATAAGAAGGAATGGATATAAAATGAATTGAGAAGAAATATTACATTGACAAGATTAGACACACTCATTTCCTCACACTGGTGGAGTGTAATAGACTTTCCAAATTAAAGAACTAAAACAGTGTTTGAAGTAGCAAAAAAAAAATTGTGTTTAGCATTATGAATAGAGATACTTAACAGGAATAAGCAAATGTACAAATTGCCTTTTGTAATTATGTTCCAAAGTTGAAAGCAACTAGCTCTATAAACTTAACAAGCTGTCTCTCTTCCTCGAGTCTCTGATCCCTCATGCACAAATTAAAAAGAATTGGATAAGAATTAGAATTGGGTGATGTGGGGCTGCATGATGATGTTCACCTATAGCCCATCCATGCCCGTGTGGATTTGGAGACTAGACAACACCTGCTGAGAATTCCAACCTTTTGTGTCTCCTGAGAAATAATTGGAGCAGGAACATATGCATAGTGATCAAGATAGAGCGTATTTAAGAAGGTTAAAAACAAATCACTTCTGAGACTACAAGTGCACTGGAGAGCTAGGACAGGATGCTCTAGACCACACACATGGCTCACAGGTCTTTTCTTCTGTGTGCACTGCTTTTTTAGGCTAGTTGTGGAGGAGAAGGATATCCAGGCTTTTACCAACATCATTCTCTAATATGTTAATTCTTTTTATTGAAAGAGAATCTATATAACATATTGTGACCGAGGATTCCTCTCTCCCACCTCCCCTCAGATTCTCTTTACATCTCCCCTCCTCTAACTCTATCTCCCATCTCAAATATACAGCAAATAAAAATAGGAACTTGATAGCTCTTGTGCCTCCTCTCTGATCCTTCCACAGTCACAGAGGTCAGTTGTGAGGTTGAACCGTTTCTTCTACGGACTCAGCTTTTACTTCAGCAATCAAAAGGTCATGATTATTACACAGGATTTGACTACAAGGAGAAAATCTGATCTCTTTCTACTCCTCCAAGACTGTTGTTGTACCTCTAACTGTAAGTAGGCTCATACTTAGAATGGAATATGCTGTAGCTACAAATGTGACCAAGGACTTTAGGCCTTTTCAGGGTCTGTCTGGATTCCTATTTGCTTTCTAAATGATTTTGTAACATTACTACCTTTAATTTATTCTGCCCTTGAGCTTTATTTTGAGTTGTTATTTATCCTTATGAAGCTCCAAACCTCTGAGGTATCTAAGCCCAGACTAGTATTAACTCTTCGTTTTCATCTTAAGTCATACAATCTATGATAAGCCAAGCTCAGTCATCCACTCATCCCTCTTCGTTTTCAGTTCTTCAGAAAGGCAGACAAACAAGGAAAAGGTAGTGGATGCTGCTAACAAAGCCAGTATATGTAGGGTGATTTTTGCTAGCAATTTCTACAAAAATTTTGCTTTCATAAACAAGTATTTTCATCATCTCTCAAAAAGGCTTTCTTCAGTTCTGCCTTGTCATGAAACTTCAGAACTAGAATCTGAAGCTGGAAAGTAAATTCTGCTAACGTCTAATACTCATGCTATTCAGTGCCCATCTGAAACATCTAGCTCAGACTTAGAGCTGGCAGCCCACATTGTATTTCACAACAGAGTCAAAGTTCCTTCCTCTCAACCGGGCCACCCCAGCCCAGAGTTAACTCTGCATCTACATTACTCAGTACAATTAGAGATCAGAAAACTGATCTGAAAACTGAGAAAAGATGCCTGTCTGCATTTTCCCAAAGCTATCTAAACTTGATAGCTTAGGGGGTCTGGATTGGTTTTATATTGTGATGTCGCATTCTACAATGAATATTTCTTAAGGCTTCGGCAACACTTGTTGGTTATCCCCTTCTGTCATGACTCAGTAATCCATCAAGGCTCAGTCAAGTGCTTAGCTCCCCTAAGACTGCTGTCCATATGTCCTCCTTCCTGTTGCTCAGGGTTCTCTTCAAGCATCCATGGCTGTTAGCAAAATCAGTTTCCATAGTTTCCAGCATATGACCTTTCCCATCAGCAGTAAGTATCTTAGCCACTCACTTTGTCAAGACTAGTAGAAGCTTCCCACAGCAGTCTCCTAAGATTGACTACAGAGCATGACCTAAAAAAAGGAAGTGACACTTGGGCTTTCCATACTGTCTGTAATTCAGTCAGAGGTCCTACCCAAAAATCAGATGGGAGGGTTCTGAAAGATTTGGGTAACAAGAGTTGTCAGCTGGCAACCATTCAAAGGCCAAGTAACAATAGCATGTATGTTTTTTTTCAAGGAAAGGTTTTATTTGGATTACATAGCCTGAGTCACAGTCATTGAGGGAAGCTAAGGTAGGAATTCAAGTAGGGCAAGAATCTAGCAGCAAGTGTCTTGAGGAATAAACCTGAAGGCAGGAACTGAAACAGAAGCCATGGAGAAATGCTGTGTATTGGTTTGTTTCCACTGCTTCTCTTGGTACATTTTCTTTTCTTTTTTTTTAATTTTTTTTATTACGTATTTTTCTCAATTACATTTCCAATGCTATCCCAAAAGTCCCCCATACCATCCCCCACACTTCCCTACCCACCCATTCCTACTTTTTGGCCTTGGTGTTCCCCTGTACTGGAGCATATAAAGTTTGCATGTCCAATGGGCCTCTCTTTCCAGTAATGGCCTACTAGGCCATCTTTTGATACATATGCAGCTAGAGTCAAGAGCTCCGGGGTACTGGTTAGTTCACACATGGTCACATACAAGCATGAAAAGCAAACATACATACATAAAGTAGAAATAAGTATTTTGAGAAATGCATTTATATTTAAATAGTGCTTGGAACATATAGGCCAATCTCTTTATATCTATTACATGATTTCTACATCAATCTGTCCAATAACTTCCACTATTTTTCTTATGTCAGAGATGATTAAAGTGAGGCAGAGTTTAAGTGGCTTGTTCAAAAAACAATGAGCCATCAGTAGAAGAGGAATGTATACTGTTAATAGACATCAGAGTCTCCTTACACATTAACTGTCTCTATAATATTAGCTTGCTCTTTTACAGTAGGCCTTAAGTGCTTTGCATATTTTTAATTCATTTGAGCCTCTGGTGGTTATCAAATTGTAGCATGCATCCATTACTTTAACTTTCAGACATACTGAAAGAGCTCATAAAGTTTATACTTGAATATGATTGTCTTCTGTGGAAGTAGTAGTAGTAGTAACTACTATGTATTGAATAGTTATCTGTTAATTAACTCATAAATATTATTCTATTTACCCTACAACTTCTCTGTGAAACAGAGACTGCCATTCTGCTCTATGACAAGGAAAATAAAGAACTTAGAAATAGTTGCCACTGTAGACATGTCTTCTCACAGGAAACTCAAACCCAAGTCATTTTGACTCCAATACAGGGAGTTGTGGGTCTTCTAGTGATTTTAAAATACTCTCAGCTTCACCACACACCCTTTTTGAGTAAGAGGTACTAACTTCCTAAGCTTGCCCTGTTATGGGAGGACATGACTGTGTTGTGACTTTGATATCATCTACAGTCCAAGTGTGGTCTGAATTTAACATCTGAGGAACTGGCAAAGCAACTGAGAAACAAAGGTGGGCAATTCCATTACTGACTTCCCTGTACCTCACCCAAGGTACATTCTGGCTTCAGAGTGTCATGTTTAGCTCATCTGTGCTCAGATTTCTGAGTAATGTGCATGCATTTCTTGGGTAGCGGTCTTAAGATCAGGAACTGTAAACACACATACTGTCCTTATGGTTTTCATTATGCTAGCATCTGGGATTGAGAAAAATGTCTCTTGTTCTGTGGAATACCACCTAGAGGTATTGACTTCTTATCTGATATTCATTGAGGTTTGATACAGAGCAATTTCTCACTCACCTCCTGTAGAATGCCCATCTTACCCTTGTGATTTCTCTCTGAGCACCTTTGGACAATTACGTTAAGTATTCCATGTTGGTAAAGACTGACTTGGTTAAATGGGTGGGGTAAGTAGCAGATGGAGTGGTGATTAAATTAGCAAAATGGGTATTGCTTCACATTTACTGAAATGTTTTTCTGGTGTCAGCCTTCATTGATAAAGTGACCTAAATATTTAAATCATCTCTGTCTTGCACAGATGTTTAATGAAATCTGGGCTTTTGTTTTATTCTTTCATAACTGTGTATCTGCCATAGGAGGAGGAAAGCACAATGTTAATTTAAATGAGCTGCTACATTGATTTTTGGGTTTGTTCTGCCTTAACCTTGGCTGGTTTACAGCTAGCATTTTATAACAGGAATTTTGTGGGCACATTAGTTGTTGATATGCAACCAGAACTTAGTTTATCCACACAGAGAGACTCTTGGCTCTGGTGAAGAAAAGCTGTAGATTACCAACTAGGTGGATAGAATCCACTTTTGTTTATCTTCTAAATTCCAAAACTCTTTTTCAACAATATTATTTATCATATTTCACTGTAGAATTTAATTTATTTTAAGATATTCAGAAATAAAGGTATTTTACTAAATAGATTTTTAAGCTATATTCTGTCATTTATATTTCAGTATAAATCAATTTCAGGACCTCCCTTGAAAGGTTCTAGAGTATAAATATGATGCATATTCAGGTTTGTGTTTGCCTTAGTAGGTGCAGGGAGAAGAGAGTTAAGATGGAAAAAGATATGTATACAATTAGGAGAAAGTGTAGGGGCTCAATGAAAATTGGAATTGTCACATTTTCCAAAGTTGCTTCAATTTCTGCTTATTTATCTAATACATTAGCACAACAAAAATCTGAAAATCTATGGAAAGGACTTTATAGCTTTTGATTACTTTATCTCTATACTGACTTAACAATAATTTTCAGAAGAGCATGGTAAAGGAGAACATAGGTATGGAAAACTTGGTCCTTCTTGATATATACTTACCCGCCCCCCCCCAAAAAAAAACCAACAATGTTTAAAGACAGCTTCATAAGATGCAAAAATTAAATTTTGCATGGGGCAGAGAGGGGAGATGTGCTTGTGTTGTAGGGCCAGACAATAGGCTAGGTGATAATGAGTACACCTCTAGGATAGCAAGATTACAGTCTGTAAGTCTTTATAGAACATCCATAGAACAATTTATGAAAAGTGGGCCTTAGTCTGTCTTCAGAGCACTTAGCTCTTAGGTCTTCAAAAGTGTGTTCTTAGCCAGCAGCTTGCTCCTTTGCTCCAAGGATCAACATGAGATCTTTCCCCTGAGTATGTTCAGAAACATCACAACTTAGTTCACTTTCCAAAGGTACCCAGAGTCTGAAGAATTTGCATTTTAACAAGGATAACTGTAGACAATTGACGTTCAATAACTATTGGTCTAAAATTCCAGTGTAGTATGTATACATTCCCTGACATTTTTTTAAGATTTATTTATTATTATATCTAAATACACTTTAGCTGTCTTCAGACACACCAGAAGAGGGCATCAGATCTCATTACGAATGGTTGTGAGCCACCATGTGGTTGCTGGGATTTGAACTTAGGACCTTCAGAAGAGCAGTTAGCGCTCTTAACCACTGAACCATCTCTCCAAACCCCTTTTCCTGACTTTGACACAGCGGAAATGACTCACTAGGTTAGGAGTAAATCAAGGGACTGGATACTATGAGAAGAGAAAGAAAAGAGTTTACACACATCATGCCAGGAAGAAATTATAGGGAATTGTGAAGAGATTACATTACATGAAACAACAAGGAAGACTTCTTTGTTAGTAGGCAGCATGGTAATTAATCCAGGCTGTCCACTGATGGGATTTAGACTTGCTATGGAAGCAAATATCCAGTACATCTGCATGGGATTTTAGACTGAGGTTAATTAAGGTGAGATAACGCACCCTAAGCATGTGGGGCACAGTACCTTGGTCTGGGGCTCTGAAATGAAAATAAAGGGGAAACTTCTCTCACACACTTCTCTCTCTGCTTTGTGACTCTCATCCCCATGTGACCAGAGAACAGCCTCATGGTCCTATTATATTTTCCCTCTGATGGACTGTACCTCCTTCAACTGTGAGCCAAAATTAACACTTTTCCCTTACATCGCTTAATACCTTATGTGAGATATTTCGTCGTCAACGCAGTGAGAAAGGTAGCTAACACAGACAGGAAGCTGAATATACAGCCACATTCCCTCATGGATCCCTGTGCGGCAGCAGTATGGCAGAATCATCTCTCATCATAATGAAGCCTGTGCCATTAGGCTTTTTTTTTTTTTTAAGGTTAAATTTAATTCTATTTCCTTTGATTAAGAAAGGAAAGAATAATGTATTTTAGGATGGTTTTCAGCAAAAAAAATGGTTCATTTTACTTTTTAATTGTCACTTGAAGAAATAGTCTTCAACTTTCATTTGGACATCAAAAGAACTAAAGGTTCAAGACAACAGATTTGATTTATAGTGTATTATGCATGTCTTGCTATTATTGCCATTAGATATATGTATGTGTGTGCATGTTAACTGCAAGGATTACAAATGGTAAAGCCATGCTCTTTCTTGCACAGATTCAGTGGTCATCAGTCACAAACTGTTCTGTTTAGCTTATGGAATACCATGGGAATGTGATCCCTCAGAATTAAGTAGCACAAAACTTAGAGATGAGTAGAGCATCTATTCTCTCTCTGCTCACAGTGATAGAGACTGACAAACCCCACTGGCCTTCATTCTCATGGTTGTCCTGCATGGTTTTCATTTGGAGACAGAAAATAGAAACCGATGTACCTTGCTTCCACTGAAACTTCTGCCTGATGGCTAAGCATCGTGCACCCTGACTATGGAGGTCACCCCACTGCTGACCAGGCTGTCTTTTACAAAAGTGTAACAGTAGCATTTTAGAAAATACCTGAAGTTGTAGCAATCTGGGCCAACCCACACAGGCTGTTCCTATTGTCCTTGCTGTGGGGAGATCATGCATTATATAGTGTCCCCACCACAAACATGAAAGTCCTTGCATGTGACATGGAGGGATGAGAGAGAGACACAGAGAGAGAGAGAGAGAGAGAGAGAGAGAGAGAGAGAGAGAGAGAGAGAGAGAGAGAGAGAGAGAGAGAGAGGTGATTAGAGGAAATAGACATATACTAGGCAATCTATCATAATGTTGAAGCCTCTCTTCCTCTCTTCTCTCTGTGAAGTCACCACAGCACTGTCACCTGGCTTCTTCACATCAGCAGATAAGCAGTACCCTCTAGCGATCCCAATCTGCAGAAATGGATGTTAAGGACAAGCTGTAAGGCTTTGAGGAGAGTTAAGAAGCATGTGACTTTAGAGGGGAGTGACACTGTAGTTCTCTCCGGTTATCTTGTAGAGGGGAGTAACATTGTAGTTCTCTCCGGTTATCTTGTAGAGGGGAGTAACATTGTAGTTCTCTCCGGTTATCTTGTAGAGGGGAGTAACACTGTAGTTCTCTCCGGTTATCTTGTAGAGGGGAGTAACATTGTAGTTCTCTCCGGTTATCTTGTAGAGGGGAGTAACATTGTAGTTCTCTCCGGTTATCTTGTGCTTAGGGGAAGGTTGAGGCTTTGAACAGAATGGAGGCAGGATGCCTCTCAGTGGTTCACGGTGCATTAGGCTGAATCAAATGAAGAAAAAACATTGCTTTTCACTTGCTGGTACTCGGAAAACCTGTGGGAAGTGAGACTTATTGTAGTTGCAGAACTACTTCCCAGACCCCAGAGCTGGGCCCCATACTTCTTTTTAATACTACTTCATTTTCTCTTGGGCTAAAGAGATGGCTCAACAGTAAAGAGTTCATTTACCCGGACCCACATTAGACAGCTCACCCCCATGCAGCACTCACTCAGTCCCAGGGATTCTGACACCATTCTGCAGGTATCTGAATCCATGTGGAACACATACTTATACACAGATAAACACATACACAAATAAAAAAAAATCATAAATAGTTTTAAAGGATTTTTTTCCTCCATCCCTCAATTCATCTAGAGTTGATTACTTTATGATTTTCATAATGATAACAGCAAGCTAATAATACCTTTTAACATTCAATTCTAATTGAAATCACTTTAAAAAAATATCCTAAATGCATTTACTCACTTATCAATATATATCACTTAAAATTCCAGTGGCAAAGGGTCTATTTAATGTAATACTATCATAGTAAACTTTAGTGTTTCTTTGAATCAATTTGATATCTGCTTCCCTTGTTCGTTCTCTCTCTCTCTCTCTCTCTCTCTCTCTCTCTCTCTCTCTCTCTCTCTCTCTCTCAAACACGCGCGTGCACACGCGCGCGCACACACACACACATGCACACACACACACACACACACACACACACACACAGAGCTTCAATTTACTTTGACCTCTGCTTTTCTTGTGCTCCTCACTCTCTCTCTCTGGCTCTCATTCTCTCACCCTCTTTATCACATGCAAGAACTTTCATGTTTGTGATGGGGACATCTTATAATCCACGATAATCTCCCCAGGATCTTTTATTTTGTTACAAATGGATAATCTTTCCTGGATAAATTAATAAATGCTAAAATTTTACAGATTAATACAGACACACCTTCAGATATGAATAATTTAACCTAGTACACTCCAAATCCTGAGTCTATCTTTGTATTCCGAAGTGACTTTTATTTCAGGTGAAATGAATAGTTTGTTGGCACACCCTGTTTTGTTTTGTTTTTTGTCTTTTTGTTTATTTTTTTTTCTTTTCCAGGCTTTGTCAAGCAATTTCTTTCAAAGTTCTTCCACATTTTCTATATGTCCAGGAATTTTAAATCTTTCCAGATACAATCAATGATTTCTATTTCCATTAGCTCTCTGAGATGATTTTCCTTGTTCCTAAGGGGTCATCTCTTCTGCCTTTAAAACATCACCCATCTTTGCTTCTTACGACTTTTACAGATAAATTCAATGTAAAGCAGGAAAGAGTACATCTTCATAGCTAGACCTTGAAGTTCCCCAGGCCGCAGTCTGCACTTCGTTCTTTGCTGTGTGTCCTCCTCACCCTGACCTGACTGCCATCGTGCACAGATTAAAAACTTCTTGAAATGATATTGAATTCTTAGGATATAGATCATTGTTTTTCTGTTACCTAGACGTAGTCTGGAAATTTACATGAAGACCAGGAGATACTACTACCTTTTAAAACATGGTTATATTTTAAAGATTTTCATGTTCTCTCAGAAGACATATTTAAGACTTCAAATAGGAAATAAACTTTCAGCACCCCTACAATTACCCATGACAATGTTATAAAAATGGAGAGTCAACTTTTCAAAATCAGGGATGCTATTTACCTTAACCATTCCTCCCACTTAGTTATTCTAACGCAGCTAATTGGCAGAAATTATAAGTTCCCTTTCTCTCATTTTTATTCTCTGGAGAGATGTTACAATTGGGTTTCATGTCTTAACTCTGGCGGTTTGACAGCTGTTACCACCCTCTTCAATCACCGTGGAAAATGCGGTGCCTTACCTCGAAGAAATCTAAAGGTGTGAAGAAGATTGGAAAGAGTGATCATTTTCTCTGCCTTCCTTGGGTGTTTTTGTTACCCAGAAGTGTTTCCATCAGTCCTCTGAGCTAAATGAAATTATGAGAACTATGCCCAAGCCTGTCGATATTTCATTTTCTCATTGCATCAAATGTGTGGCACTGGTGTGACAGAATCCTGTTTCTTACACGTCAGTGATTTCTCTGTGGTGCTATGAGCAAAGCAAAAGAAAACTTGATAATGTGTTTATTAACTTCTAGAAATTCTCTCTCACCCTTCACCTCGCACAAATCAGAGAGCGTGGTATTTCATCCTTATCGTGGCTGAATTGTTTTCAATGACAGTAAATAAACCGAATTGCCATAGCCAGGCTCCTTCGTGGCTGAGAGGTCACCTCTGACCCGAAGATGCCCAGACTCACACAATCTTTGCTTTTGTAAAGTCCTTCCCTTAAGTGTGATGAGCTTATAGGACTCCAAGTTACTATAGTTAAGCTGTGCCTATGTGATCTGTGAGATATTATGTTTTTCATCAGTCCTTAAGAGTATAGTTTAAAAATACTGCACCCTATAAAATCTAAGTGTATTCAAGCAATAGGTAGCTTTGGTTGCAATGGCACTTTACTAGGTACCGTGTTCTCTCTGGATTGATTAACATTAAAAGTGTTCCTTTATTGGTTTCCAAGGACACATACAAACTAAGCCGTCTAAAGAGACTACTTTCGACTTTTTATCGTTGCTATGACTTGAAGCATAGCAAGAAAGAATGAGAGACATAAAAAAAGGAAAACAGAAGCAAGCAAATAAATAAGGTCAGACAAGATCCTACTCATTGTGCGAAGCTGGTTCTCTCTACAATAAATAATACTTTGAAGTGCTAGTTTCTATCATAACATAATGTGGCAAAGTTGCCGCATGGAAAAGGAAACCCAAAATCCAGTTAGGCTGCTGATAATGAGCTGCCCCCACAGTGTGCTTCAGTAGTGATTCCTGAAATCTCCTGATTTTAGGAAGACTCCTGTCTGCCTGAAAGTTTTTGAGATAAGATTTCAACCCATTTTGGCCAATCCAAGAAGTTCACTTGCTAGGCCTTAGGGACCAAATTGTTTAGGTTTTATAGGAAACTCCAAAATTCTTCCAAAGGGAACGTTCCATTTTATTCTAGGACTAGCAAGAAATAAGAACTTTGTTCCACATGATTGTCAACATTTGTTCTTTCAGTGTTCTATATTAACTATTCTGATGTGCATGTGGTAATATCCTTTTGTTCTTTTTTTCTTTTTTTTTTTTTCGAAACAGGGTTTCTCTGTATAGTCCTGGCTGTCCTGGAACTCACTTTGTAGACCAGGCTGGTCTCGAACTCAGAAATCCACCTGTCTCTGCCTCCTCCTTTTGTTCTTTATAGTTAATTTCACTAATGACATGGTATGAAACACCTTCTCCGCAGACACTATTGCATATGCCAGCAAGATTTTGCTGAAAGTACCCTGATATAGATAGCTGTCTCTTGTGAGGCTATGCCAGTGCCTGGCAAATACAGAAGTGGATGCTCACAGTCATCTATTGGATGGAACACAGGGCCTCCAAATGGAGGAGCTAGAGAAAGTACCCAAGGAGTTGAAGGGGTCTGCAACCCTATAGGTGGAACAACAATATCAACTAACCAGTGCCCCCAGAGCTCGTGTCTCTAGCTGCATATGTAGCAGAAGATGACCTAGTTGGCCATCATTGGGAAAAGAGGCCCCTTGATCTTGCAAACTTTATATGCCCCAATACAGGGGAACGCCAGGGCCAAGAAGTGGGAGTGGGTGGGTAGAGGAGCAGGGCAGGAGGAGGGTAGAGGGGACTTTTGGGATAGCATTTGAAATGTAAATGAAGAAAACATCTAATAAAAAATTGAAAAAACACCTTTTCAAATGTTTAATTGCATTCATCTGTCATTAGTGTAGTGTTTTATCTCTGACCTATTATTTGAGTATTACTTTTTTATCATTGAGTTTCAAGAATCTTCTGCATATTTTGTCATATGTGTTGTTTACAAATATATTAATCTGAGGAACATTTCACTCTGTTGACCATGTAACTCATAAGCAAAAGTTGCATTATGTCTTGTGTTTGAATAAGCCTGACTTATGTGTGTGTGTGTGTGTGTGTGTGTGTGTGTGTGTGTGTGTGTGTGTGTCTTAGTTCTATAAATCCAAGTTTGTTAGGATGGGTCATAGTGTGAACTATGAGATAGTCTCCTGGGTCCTGGTCATCATTCTCAGGTCAAACGCAAACCATCAAGAATATTATTAGTAGCCATCTTTACACTTTGGCTATCTTACCAGTCCTAATTATCCTTTTAAATTGTCCACAATATGATAACAGAATTTTTTATTCTTTTTTGTTGTTGTTGTTGTTGTAGTTTCTAGAATATAATGCATCACTGTACAAATCAGGCATATATTCTTGGGTCACACATCTGAAATGTTTCTGTGTTGTTGCATTACATATTGATCTGCCTCAATCAGATATGAGGTATGTTCGAGGTGATGTACTGACAATAGTGGTTTAGCTTTTAAAGTGGGTGAGTAAGCTTTGGAATTTTGTTTTGAATATTAAATAGCATAGACTCAAGTTCATTCTGTGATAACATAATTCTCACTCGTACCTCCAAAGGCTTTCCTCTGTGAAAGGGTGATAAGTGAGCAAGCCAGATGAGATTGTGCCTGGTAGTGGCTCATGTTTGAGAACTCCATTTACCTTGCATGTGAAGCTGTGTATATAGAATTTATAGAAGCTGGTATGTTCAGTGCATATTAATGACTTTCTGTTGATCTCACCAGAGTACACATACAAATGATAAGCAAAACAAACCCTATCATTTTCTGACAAAGTTCAGTATATCACAATACAAAGTGTAGTGCCTTTCATAGACTGTATAAATGTACCCATAAATTAAATAAGAAATAAGAAAAAGTCTAAGAAAGATATCCACTAAGCAAAATCTTTTAGCCTTCATTGAAATTAAAATTTAATTCCTTCAATAGGAATGAGCCATATCTAAAAAAATTATGTACACTAATAGAAAAACTGAAATGGTCTTTGCAGTCCCAAAAGATAACTTCCTTTAATAAAAAATATTTTTAATAAAATATAATTATATCATTTTCTCTACTTTTCTCTCTCCAACATTTCTCCTGGACCTCCCACTTGATCCCTTAGGCATCATGGCCTGTTTTTACTTTTGTTTATTTTTTTTTCATACATATGGTGTGTGTGTGTGTGTCTGTGCATTTTTGCATATGTGTATCTGTGTGTCTGTATGTATGTGTTTTTTTTAGTACAATGTATTGGCCATTGAATGGGTATCAGCTTGTCTGCTGAATATTGTAATTTGTTTCATTTATACCTTACAGAGAAATATAAAAGGATGTTTGCCATCGTTCTCATTTTATATAGGCACAGACTGGAACTCTGAGAGGTTAATCCAATGAGCCCATCAAAGCTTTAGTATTAGATCTGGCGTCACTGATGTGTTCCCCCTAATACATTATATTTTTCTGGCCAAATGTTCTATGAATATGATTGGCAAAAAAAAATGACTCAAGTATTTCCTTTTAAAGAAGAGAAAGCAACACAGGTACAAAGTCACAAAATCAGAAATGAAAATCCATAAGTCCTTTTATTCTTTCAGATTTATTCTTGAGCTCAATACATAGCATAGGTATACAAGTCACCTTTCTCCAAAGTGTCACCCACTGCTGTATCCTATAATGTCTCATTCCTTCCTCCCTCCCTTTTTCTCTCCCTCTCTCCTCTCCTTCCCTCTGTGTTTGTGTATATGTATGTTTGAGTGTGAGAGAGAGAAAGAGAAAGAGAAATTTGTTGGAGTACTCTTTTGTACTTTACTTCCCATAATGGTCTGACAGTATTCCTGAGTGCCTGCTCTAAGAGCTGAGGTTCTGGAAGGCAGTGCCCTCCACCTGCCAGTGACTAAGGGTTTTCTGACAACTGTTTTTTCATGAAATATTCATGAGGGTTGCTCTGAAAACAATTTTAAAATTGCAACAATGAGATTTTTTTCATATTTGGATTATTCTTAACAGTCCTTCACCACTCAAACCCTCATTTCATTAATTAAAATTTTCAGTAAGAACTAATCATTATACTAGAATAGGGGATGGAATAGGATTGGGAATATGTAAAGTGTATGTGGATTTCCCTCTAGTATTCCCAAATCCTTGGCTTTTGGCTTCAGATTTCAAAGTTTAGTTATTGCATACTTGCTTTGTTTGAACTTCTTATGATTGCATAAGAACAAAATGAAATATTAGATGCACAGGGATATAACATGTGCGGATGATTCCTGATCCACTCTTATGTAATTCATCAGTAGGAGCGGCTTTTTATGATTTCCTTTTACCCGAGGCAGTGTCATGTACTGGCTGCGTTCTCCACGGGTTCTGTCTAATCTTGTTCACTAGTCCTAACATTAAATTCATAAAATTGGTTTTATTTTGGACTAAAAGGAGACTGTTCTGATTCCAGTGTACCGAAAAGTTCTTTCCAAAGACCTGATTCACAGCATGTCACAGAGTTTTTCCAACTAGACCCAAAATCAGAGCTGATAAAATATATTTTAGAAAATAGATACATGAAAAATATTTTTAAAGACCTATATCAATGGAAATGTTTTTAGAGTAAGATAGACTTTCATGATGTCAAGTAAGACAATGATTTTTCCCAAACATAGAGTCAGAAATTTGGACTTGAGATGTCTATTGTACATTGGTTCTTTCCATTTGCCAATAAGTGTAATTGAGAATCCAGAATTGGATCTCACTTTCCAAAGATGAGATGGAACAAGGCTCATTCCTGTTGTTTATAATTATCTACAAAGAAGAAAAAAGAAATACATAAGCTATAAGACATCAAGAATTATCTGATAAGTGCTACAAAGTACTGTGGGAACAGTGACTAACTGCCTAGAGACTTCACGAAGGATCTAAGAAAGAGTAGCATTTAAGCTCAGTACAATACAACGTGTGGGAGTGTACCAGAATTTTCTTAAATGGGAAAGGGCATCCCCAGATAGAAAAGACAACATGTTCACACAAGTGAGGACGTAGGAGAACTCAGCATCCTGGAGACAATGTGAAAATTAGAACAAGTCTTTTTGAAAAAGGGTTTTGCAGATTGTGTCAAGATCTGTACAAACAGATACATCTTCAGCATAGTAATCCCACTATGGGGTTTGGTCCTGAGAAACACAGAAAAAAAATCCTTTGTAGTGGCAGAAATACAAAATAAAAATTAGCTTATTTTCTAAAATATATGAAATAGCTGTGTAGATTGCAGTACAGTTCTATTGATCAAATTCTATTGCCAGGGGAATAGTAATGAGTGTTCTAAATGAAGTTTAATGCATATGTATGGTATTGTATATAAAATGTTATCCTATTAACTTATACAGCAAAGCTTTGTTATTGTGACTATTTTTTAAATTATCTATTTCAACATATAGATAAGATGAAAAACTCAAACAGCAAATTAAAACATCTGTAACTGTCATAAAATGTTTTGTCAAAGTGGTAAAACTGTGACTGATTTATTTTATCTAATGTAACTTGTTGTGGTCTTATTTGGTCACTTACTCAAGATGTGATTTTTTGAGTGGATGTAGGTTTATAGGTTGCAGAAGTCTGATAGAACCACTGTTAGAAGAGATAAAGGAACTGATCGTATACCAACCCCAGTTTTCAATTTTTAAAGAAATCATTTGAGAATCCATAAATGGCATCATTAAAGTAGTAATATTTTAGTAACTTCGTCTGTACAGTTGAGCACATTGAAAACTGGCCCAACTGATGTATGTCAGTTGTATGTCGGGGACATGAATACACCTCAGAATAAGGAACAAAACAAGCTACCCGAGAACCACCTGGAACATGTGTTAAGTATGCCGTTTTTAATCTCATCCTTAAAGTTATAATTTCAAGGTAAATTATAAGGTTTTACAGGTCATTGTGCCCTTCTTTCCATGGTTTATTAATGTGCCTGAATTAGATTTACAGTCTGTGTTCTTTTCTCCTTTCACACTTTCCCTTTTATTCTTTGTTTCCTTATTTCATTTATTTCTCCTGTATTTCTGATAAACTTAGCCACAGACTATAGCTTTAGTGATCGATGTTTTTCCCAATAAACCCTTAAAAATCCCTGGCCAGTGACTGTTTCTGGGGAAACAGCATCGTTCTACTCACTGTCTCACTACATCCTGAAAGGATCAGTTCCTTAACAACTTGTCATTCCAGCCTTGGGGTTTAGATCAAAGTGAACAATTAGTCATCCACATACAGAAGTAAGGAAACAGATAGGATGCCAGGTAGTTCAGAAATGTCAAACATGAGGCAACAAAGGACAGCATGAATGCTAAAGAGACAATGCCTCAAAACACACATTACCCTCTCACCGGAGCCTAGAAGCCACCTTGGATGCTCTCTGTATAAGGAAGTCTTGTTTCAGTCTATGAATAACTTTTGTGCACAAAACAGGCCAATGATTCCTTTCTGTGTGAACTTATTTTCAAACATCTGTGGAAGTTCTGATACCACAACAATCAGTGCTGAGTCCTGAAAGCCATCCTAAGAAAGCCTCTTTGTACCAATGAATTCCTAGTACCTTATAATGTCCCATCCTGGGAATCTACACGGGTCTGTTTTCTATTTGCAGCAATAATATAAGAAGCACTGCAGCCAAGATCACGTGTAGCTCACTACACATATATCTATAAAGGTCCTGTGTGCATGAATCCTTCCTTTTCCAGAATGCACCCAACTAAAGCAAACTGTACTTTCTAAAAACCAGTTCTGGGTAAGGATCATTCACTGGATGGCCGTACATTGTACACATTTATTTTCTATTCTCCTGTGAAATCTCCCAGACATCCACATTGTTGGATAGTGTCCCTACTACTTTTATTTTTCAATAATCTTAGGCACAGTAGAATTTTTGTGATAGAGCTGTAGAAATGCTTTAATGGATAAAGGCACTTTTTGCCAAGCCTGACAACCTGAGGTCAGTCACTGAAATCCACATGGAAGAAGGTGAGAATTGACTCCTGATTCCTGCAAGATATCCTCTGACCACTACATGCATGCTGTGAGACACCTACATACATATACCACATAACACACACACACACACACACACACACACACACACACACACACACACATGTCTGAGTGTTTACAAAGGTTTTCAGAGGTTTTCTGAAGAATGGTGAGTCATGGTCGTAGGGTTCTTTCTTTTCTAACAGACAAGACTTAAGAGTAGTCTACTTCAGAAAGTCTCTATGGAAGTTTCTAGGAATTCAGATACTCAGGTTTCTTCACACTTCTTAAGAAACTTTGAAAATAACTATTCTAGAGCACAGAAGTTAGATCTAATCTGAAAATAATTTATATGTTACATATTTTCAAGACTGCAAATGTCACTTAATCACAGTAAGCCTCAATGCCTGATTATTTAAAAATAATATAGTAGTTGTTATGACATCAGTAAAAGTTATAAAGTCAGTCTTTATTATTATTTTTATTTTTGCAATTTTAATATAATTACATCATTTTTCCTTCCCTCCTTGCTCTCTATCAAATTCAAGGCCTTTCTTTTTATTAATTATTACTGCATACACATATGAGTATGTTATATATATTCCTAAACATAAAAACAGCCTCTTCAGTGTGTATTTATGAGCAAGGTTGACCTTGTATTTTTGCTTCTTAAATGTCCTAGGGCTGGGAGATGGCTCAGTCAGTAAAAATGCCTGCTGCTAAAGCATGAGACCCTGACTTTGAATCTCCAGCAAGCGTGTAAACACCCAGCATTGCAGCTTGTGCCTGCAGCCCCAGAACTGAAGACAAAAAGGAAGAGAGATCATCAGCCAGCCAGTGTAGTCAAAACATGCTCCATGTTCAGTCAGCCAAGCAACTCTGTTCCCAAATTGAAAGTGAAAATGATCAAGGAAGACATCCAGTGTCAATCTCTGGCCTCACATATGTATGTGTGCTCCCATACACATGCACATAAGCCACACGTACACACACACATAAAACATATTACCTAGAGAAATAATCAGTGTAAAAATAAAGTATAAAAGTCAAGAATAGAGAGGAAGGAAGCTTAAGTCTGAAGAATTTTACTCACTAAGGTGCCCCTAAAGCACACTTATAGATGTTAAGTTAGTAGGTAATAGGTTTAATGAGCATTTATTCATCAAACAAGCATTGCCCCTGTAAGGGAGGAAAGGAAGCCAAAACTAATATCTACTGTGATCTTCCCACCAGCTCTATTTTCCCATCTCATAAAAATGAAAAGGTTCCAAAATAATTGCCTCCATAATCTTGTCTCTCAACTGGAGTTTGCTTCCTGACATATGTCTTTTAAAAAGTCATCCATGCATCCCACTTCTCATTCATGATGACTGTAGTGTGTCAATTTACAATTAGAAAAATCTTCTCCAACTACTCATATTCTTCTAAAAAGAAAATAATTGGGAATTAGGCATAGCAGGGCATAATGGTAGTCCCTGAACTCAGAAAGCAGAAACAGGAAGACTTTAGCATTGGAAGCCAGCATGGGAGCACAGTGAGTTCCATGACCACCTGAGCTACAGATCTCCCCATACATCCCAAGCCCCGCCGAAGTAAAAATAAATAAATAAATAAATAAATAAATAAATAAATAAATAAATAAATAAAAATAAAAAGGAAAACAAGTGCTGAAACATATCATTTTGTGTTTCCTATCCTACAGATACTTATTTGAGTATTTGGGTGTTCTCTGTTCTCAAAAGCAGCAGTTTTCAGTGTCTTAGTTTTTTATGTGTCGGTGGATGGGGATTTGTGGATGGCGAGGGCAGATGGAGGGCTTGCCCTATATCTTACTTGACATCAGTTTCTCTATGTCCTCTAAATAGCACTCTGATTAATAGTTGTTAGCTTTTAAAATTATTTATAACTACACCCTGTATTTATTGGGATTAGAACATGTCATGAAACATGTGTGGAGCTCAGAGAACAACTTGGAAGACTCCATTTTCCAACATGTGGGTCATCAGGCTCAGTAGCAAGTGCCTTTATCTACAGATCAATGTGGCATGTATGTGCATGATTCTGTGTCTGTTTAAATGATCATGAAACTTACCAACATTGTTTTATCCATACCCTGAGATGTTTAAAATGCCACTAGCATATAATTTAGATATTCAAACTATTCAAACGTTGAAAGACAATTTGATATGTACAAGAAGGGGCTTAACTATTTGAACTACAGGAGCTGAGGGAGTTATGGAAATCTGCCATTTTGAAAAGAATTCTGAAAAGCCTTTTTGCCCTGACCTTGTCATGATACCCACAGGACTTGAGCTTCCCTTTACAACTGTTATCCTTTTAGCATTCTATTCTCAGAAAAGGAGGTGGCAGGAAGACAGAAGGAGACACCTATAGACTTTATTCCTACAACTTGTTCCTATGATCAAGAGCTCTAATGTGACTTGAAGGTACTGTCATTACCAAATAGCTCTGTAAGTGAGACCTACTTTACTGATCATGATCACTCAGGCTGTAACACCCTCCTGCACTGACTGTGACCATGTCAGACTTTAACACCCCATTGTGTTAACTATGACCATTTCAGGTTGTAATATCCTGCAGCAGTAACCACAACCGTTCCAGGTTGTAACACATTGCTGCACTGACCCTGATCATTTCAGGCTCTAATACTCTGCCGCAGTGGCCGTGATCACTTCAGGCTGTAGCGCCCTGTTGCATTAACTGTGACCATTCCAGACTCTAACACCCTGCTGCACTGACTGTGACCATTTCAGGTTTTAACAGCCCTACTACAGACCATGACCATTTCAGGCTGTATTGTCCTGTAGCACTAACTATGACCATTTCAGCTGTAACACCCCACTACATGGACCATATCAGGCTGTAATGCCCTGCTGCAATGATCATGGCCACTTTAGGCTTGACAAAGAACAGGAATTGATATGACATGCATGGAAGCGAAACAAGAATTAACCTGAAGCTGGTCTTGAGAAATCAGTTTTCTGGAATCTTGTGTGTGGATTCAAAGATTCTGTGGGGTGTAAGGATAAGAACTACAAGCATTATTGTTTTCTTCAGAATGGAATGTTACCTTGTCTTTCAAGCAATAGTAATATCTTCAATTGCAATTCAAGGTTATCTCTGCTTCTTGATGCTGGTTGCATCCAGCTAGAAGCTAAGATTAAACTGGTTAACTTAATGTTCTGGGTGAACAGACAAAACACTTATTTTACATCCTTGGCATTTCTATCTATGAGAATCAGAGATGCTTTCAGTTAACTGCCATTATATTTCATGGCTGTTAGTCCATGTACTTCCATTTAGATCTGGAGATGAAAAGTTAGAATTGAAGTGGGCTGTGAAGCCCTTCAGACTGTCAGAACTGTATCTAACAGATGCCTCCCCCTGCATGCCTGCCCCTTTCCTTTGCATAAAATAAGAGCCACATTACTCCTTCCTCTCTCTCCTTTTCCATCAATATTTTCTCTCAAAATATCTACAAGTCATGTTTCTGGAAACTTAAGTGAACACAGGTTGTCATTATTTTATTTAGGTCATTATCTTTAAATTACAAAATAAATAATATATACAGTTGATGGAAGTGTGAAGAATGGAACCTGATGAAACTATATCTCATTTTCCATTTTAATTCAGTCTCCTTTCTGAGATAAACCTCTTTTATCTGATATTTTATGTCTTTGTGAAAATATGCCTGTATACCGTGTGTGTGTGTGTGTGTGTGTGTGTGTGTGTGTGAGTGTGTGAGCAGGGTGTGTGCCTAGATTTTACATTTTGAGTCTTCTATTTCAAATGCCAACATATCTTAGGAATATATTCATCCAAGCATAAATGAATTTATAAAGTTATATTTTTACAGATTTGCAGAGTAGTGTTGTTCTTGTGAGTTTGGTTCATCATGAATCTCTCCTCTTAGTTCACCATCAGAACGTACAAATAGTTAACTATGACCTGTGTGTGTGTGTGTGTGTGTGTGTGTGTGTGTGTGTGTGTGTGTGCTGTATTCCTATTTCTGCATGGTAGCAGATGTTACTAGGCATAGATTTCCATATGGTATTCCAGGTGTGCCGTCTTTATTTACCGTAGAATTATTTTTAAATTTCAGCAAGAAAGCGAATAATAATAGAAACAACACACAGTTCCATTTGATTGCTGGCGAGCATGTTTGTTTTTTAAGATTTGGAAAGCAAGATGAGTGCTGCCTGCTTGTTTGTTTTTATTTTTAATGATCAATCAAATGGTGTGTTTATTAGTACTTCGTCTTTAAAAGGGAAGAGTTCTAATTGGCAAAAAGCACAATGTATTTCTTCATGTTGCATAATTTCTCTCACAAAAATCACCCTGTAAAAACACTGAATAATAAACATAACTGTGTCTGTGTGTTGGGGGAAAACATTCATTGACTTGGAAATAAAATTATAATTGTAATTTTAAAGCTTTGGGGAGATTCTTGTATAAAGTGTACATGATAATAGTCGCAATTTTAGGCGTCTAATTTAGTATTAAGCAAAAACAAGATAGTGATCTAAAAGAAATCATGTAGGAGTTAGGGAATGAGATGTTGACAGGAAAAGCCCCTGCCCGTGTGAGAACATGGCTTAAAGGCAGCCTGCACCCCTTGAATGCCTAAGCAAATTCAGCAGCAGTGACTGCCTGGACTTTTTGAGCCGAGCGCCAGCGCGGACTGGGCTGTGTACCAACAGCCTCGTCAACTGCAGACGGAACTGCAGCATCCCTTCCTGCAGTAGCGCGCCAGCCATTGGCTCCTCTGTGACACGTGACCGATAGAGGCTTTTCTGTGTCTTTTCTCGCCCATCTGTGTGCAGGGCACTGATAGGCCAGTCTGATGCGCAGGCAGTTTATCATCTTGATCTCCCACTGAGTCAGGGAGCTCTCCTGTCACCAGTATTGATTTCAGAGGATGGACTAAATTTCCTAGGATTTCCATTAAGAATTAAGAAAAAAGCTCTAAGCACGCAGGGTAGCCAGACAGACATGGATATGAGATGGCACTGTGAAAACTCGCAGGTAGCTTCTTCTCTCACAGCCGCTAAGCACAGCTTAGTTCTGCAGCATGCAGGGTTTAAGATAACAGAAGCTTAAAATCAATAAGAATGGAAATACGAACAGACTCATTCGGATGAACTGATTTTGAGATTTATATGAAAATATTATCTTTGGAGATTGCATGTCAAATTTATGCACGCTGAATATGAACTGTAAAGAGATTTTAAATTTGGAGACGTCCTTAAACCCTGAGCATGGTTGCTTTTAGTTTTGTCTGCTGCTTTTCCGTGAGCTTCAGAGGTTTTGTTGCTTTTTTTTTTTTCCAGCATGCTTGTGGCAAAAACAACCAAAACTTGTGTGTGTGTGTGTGTGTGTGTGTGTGTGTGTGTGTGTGTAGGTGTGTGTGTGAACATGGGTCAAGTAAAAGCATGAATAAACGCTGCTTTCAATACTTACCAGACTGCTTTATTACTGTTAATGATCTGGTAAAAATGTTGCTTAAATATGCTTGTATTCCGGCCGTGCATGCTTTTGGGGCACAATGAGATTTTTTTTATTGAGAATTAACAAGGTGTTGTGTCTGAATTGTTCTCATGTTGGGTAACAGAGAATGTATTAGTGATCAGTGTTTAAACTTAACTACTGTAAATATTTCCTGATGATAGGATTTGAGTAACATATCACTTCTGCTTACTTAAAAATATGTGTTGGGTAATGAAAGTGTTGATATTTCTGAAATACTAACTTGGATTATTTTAAAGATAACAAGATTTCAATCTCTAGGAATGCTTCCTAGATGAGAGAACTAAAATGGTTTTAAAACATAAATTATCAAGTGATAAGCTTCTAAAAATTGATCTTTTTGTATAGAAGAGATTTTGTGTACCATTTGTGTGTGTGTTTGTGTGCGCGTGTGTGTGCATGTGTGTGTGTAGTCCATGTGTGTGAGTGACTGCATGTGTGTATGCAGTGTGTGTGTGGTATGTTTATGGGGAGGGGGTAAATTCCCTGAGGAATTATTTGATATTCTTTTAGCTCATCCTTATTCTTGTGAGGAGCAAAAATGCCTTGGCATTCAAGCATTCCCTAGACCCATGGGAATCAAAGCCAGCTGAAGTAAGAGATGTCCAGATGGGACTGGCATGCTTGGCAGGGAGTGGAGACAATGGGTGGGGGTGGAGCAGATGGAAGACAGAAGGACTGCATATTAGCGAAGGGCTGGGGGTGGGGTGGGGAAGAAGGCTATTTGCTTCCTAGAGAAGAAAGCCCAGTCTCTCTTTCCATGGGAACTTCTGATTGCAGCTTCTTTTCATTATGAGACAGGATATAATTTCTGTGGTGACAGATATTTAAAATTCAGTAGCCTCTGCAGCTTAGGTTAGGGGAGAGAAAAAAATCCATGAACAAGTTGCTTTATCAGATTATAAACCGATTCTCGCTTGCGTGTTTTGTTGTTGTTATGATCTTTGTGTCTTTACTATGTTTAAAAAAATAGGGGAAAACTTAAAATCAAGCTTATACATTTTGAGCTGGTGGCATTCTAAAGGAAATATGGACATGATTAAGCTTTTATCCCAGATCTTTAGTAAAACATCCATAGTGTTGCCAAAATGCTGTGTATTAAGAGGTAGTGCTGAAAATGTTGACAGTCTCTGAAAACTAGCCACCATTGCTTATTTCTAATGTCTACATAGCTCAAGCATCTAGAACCACATCTGGAGAGTTTATTTAGGTCGTTGTTGTTTATGATGTAGCCTGAGGATTTCAATAGTCAGTTCTAACTCTGAAATGAAATAAATCTCTTAGCAACCTCCATCTAGCTTTCTGTCACTCTTGGTTACACAGCTTTTCTCAAAAGTGTCACAGGATTAGAGCAGGATAAAAATCAACTTATTATTATTAACAAATTTTTATTACGATTTGTAAAATCTCTAATTTTAATAACCCTTATAGTTATTTTTCTTGAATCCCGGTAATATCCCTAATCCCAAGTACAAATGAATTTGATTAAAATCATATACAAAAAACACAAATCAAAATATTTAAAAACACATCTTTTTGTCCTTAGTCCTTTACAGAATCCTAGCTTATGGTTTAGGTGGAACTCCTTGCAAATAAGATTTCCGTTTTCCAGGAAGTCTTAGCATGTTGCCAGTGTCTTTGGATTTACTTTTGGAACCTTGGCTTTACCAAGGAAACATTAAATGAGCCACATTATAGGGCTTTTTAGCTTTGGTATGTTGAACTGTGTTGAAGATAATGTACTTAGATCACTAAAGTATTTTTTCAGAAGCTGAAGAAGAAAGGTGTTTTCTTATCATGCATTCTTCTTTTTTACTTTATGTCCTGTCCTTAGAAATTAAAGGTCTAACATTCCTAGAAGGGAATAAAAGTCTGTATATAGAAAGTAGAACAGAGATTTCTATTTTGGCAGCCTGACTGCTGTTCATTAAACAAAATGACCCAGTGATAAAGGGTGAAATTTCTATTGAGTATACAATCAAAGTTATTCAATAGGCTATAAGCAAAGAGGAATAGAATTTCAATTTGTATCAAATGTATCGGTACAAACAAATTTCCAAGCACATGGAAGGAAATGGAAGGATTGGAAGTTTGAGGTTTGCCGAGGTTTCAAGACCAGTCAGGAATACAGAGTAAGAACCTCTCTTAAAGTCAACCAATCAACTAACTAATAATTAATCAATTAAAAATAAAAAGCTTTAAAGTCATATTTAGAAACTGATTCCAATTGCATTTGGATTTATCTGCCAAGCAAATTTCTTATTGAGACATTAACCAGGAAAATGCTTGCATAGTACAAATCCTTAGAGGCAAAACATTAGATACTAAAGATATCTGAGGCAGGGATGCTGATATGCTAATGTCTATGTTCAGTTCCATATGCCCCTTTAATTTATGAAGTGGGCTCATCCCACAGCATCTTCTTACATTTACAAACTGCAAGTGCAATCAAGTCTATGATAGCTACTGACTCTGTGGGAAATGCTCTTGTAACATACTTTTTAGTTTTCAATAGGAAATAGAACCATATAGCCAAGTACTATAGGCCTTTGTCTATGCAAATTGTTAAATATTTTTGAGAAATAGGTATATGTTCCACCATTGAGCAAATGACTCATTTGAACCAAGATCTTCTGTTTTAGATTTATTTATTTTATATTATATATGCATATGTTTTACCTACATGTAAACATATATACCATATGTCTTCCTGGTGCCCATGGAGGGAATTAGATTCCTGGAACTGGGGTTGCAAGTAGTTGTGAGCCAGCATGTAGGATCTGGCAATTGAGTCCTGGTCTAAACTGCTGAACCATTTCTCTAGTCCAGAAATAATATTCTGTGTTATACAAAAAGTATTATACTCTATCGCTGTACTGCCCTGAAATACTCAATATCATCCAGATCCATGTTCTTAATTTTTGGTGTTATTTGCATTGGCATAGCCCATAGATGAGCAGGGTACGGACTGCTGAACTATAACCAGACCAAGTGACCTATATTTATTATTCTGTCTTCTCTCTCACCTCCCTCCATCTTTGCTTGTAGTGTTTACTCCACTGGAGCTTTACCTATGATTCATGGGCTTGGGTGCTTTCTGATCAGAGAGTGTGCTACTTACCCCAGGATGCAAGACAATCAGTTTCAGAAAGCACAGTGGGTGTTAACTTAGCAATGTTACTTGAAACTATACTCTTGTTATATAATTATCCTTTGAATTTCTTTGATCTCTGGTAATGTTGACAATGTTCACCCTAGACTTGTTCTCAACCTTCCTAGCTCTGCCTTTAACTACAGTTCCTCGTGTTGTGTCGACCCACCACCATAAAATTATTTTATTACTACCTCATAACTGTAATTTTGCTACTGCTATGAATCATAATGCAAGGATTTTATATACATGATACCGTACGTGTGTGTGTGTGTGTGTGTGTGTGTGTGTTTGTGTGTGTGTGTCTGTGTCTGTGTCTGTGTGTGTCTGTGTGTCTGTGTGTCTGTGTTTGTAAGGTTCATTTAACTACTCAAGTGGTTGCAACCTACAGGTTGAGAACAGATATCCTAAACAATTCATTGCCCTTTCTGTTGTCCCATTTACTTTTATGTAACAGCTGATATTTGATTCCTTGAAGGCCTCTCTTCTTCTGTAGTTACTCTGACATGCACAATGGACCTAGGCTAAGTCACTCCTAAGTAAGCCTCCCCTGGAGCAGGCTAACAACTCCTGCTACTTAAAATAATTGGAGAAAATGACAAACAGTTAATAATTCCATGGATGTCTCGAGCTTTTTTAGCTGGTTAAGTGCAGGATGAGTCCAAACAAGTGGCCACTGTGCAGAGAAGGGAGTCTATGACATGTTCCTTACCACACTCTATGACATATTCCTACCACACTCTATGAGATATTCCTACCACACTCTATGACATATTCCCTACCACACTCTATGACATGTTCCCTACAACACTCTATGACATGTTCCCTACAACACTCTATGTCATATTCCTACCACACTCTATGACATATTCCTACCACACTCTATGACATGTTCCTACCACACTCTATGACATATTCTTACCACACTCTGATATGTTCCCTACCACACTCTATGACATATTCCTACCACACTCTATGACATGTTCCTACCACACTCTATGACATATTCCTACCACACTCTATGACATGTTCCTACCACACTCTATGACATATTCCTACCACACTCTATGACATGTTCCTACCACACTCTATGACATATTCCTACCATTCTCTATGACATATTCCTATCTCTTTGATGTAATTATGTGATTATTACTGTACATTTCCACGTGCTTCTCCACTATTCTTTTTCATCTGGAGTGACATGGATAAACAGGAATAACTCTTCTAGAACTCTATCCTAAAATTCAATGGTTTTTTTTTCCAACATCTTTGTTTTTTGTGGGGGAGGGTTTCGAGACAGGGTTTCTCTGTGAAGTCCTGGCTATCCTGGAACTCACTCTGTAGACCAGGCTGGCCTTGAACTCAGAAATTCACCTCCCTCTGCCTCCCAAGTGCTGGGATTAAAGGTGTGCACCACCACCACCCAGCTTCCAACATCTCTTTTGATCTTCAGATAAAGCAGAAATTTTAATAGCAAAAAGCTTCCAATATTTTCTTACTGTTTCTCCAAAACCATAATGTAGTTTTTCATAAATACTTCATTACTTCAAATATCCTTAGTTTAAATTATAAAAAAGCATAACAATGGCGGGAGTATTGAATAATATTTTAGCAAAGCAGAAGAGTTCAGCTTCCCAAAGGAATCAGTCATAATATCTCATTCCCTTCTCTCTGCTATTATTGCTCTTTCAAAGACATTATATTGGGGAAACACCTTGGTTAATTTTGTCAATCCCTGCAAATCCTTTTTGCATGCAGCCAAAGACAAATTTCCAAGACTACAAGTATAGATTAGTGGTACAGCATTTGCCGCACATGCATAAAAACTTCAGTTTGATTCCTAGCACTGGGAGAAAAAGCAGCCAGCCTTGTAGTCAAACACTGGAAGAATTACGAAAAGTATATAGTACATGTAAGTATAGAATATACATATATATATAAACACATATATGATAAAGTGTGTATTCTGTTAAAGCAAAGCAACTTTTATTACTCAGTAAAACTCATTTATTCTCAGCTCAAGGTTTTGCTAGAAAATCTATTTTTTAATTTGTACTTACAGTTGCATAATAATTGCTTCAAAACTCCATCATTGCTCTTCCATGTGGGAGCTAGCTATATACGCAAGAACATGTGCTTTTACATTTACCCTACATGGTGGTGTTTACACTTACACAGTTTCTTCCAGTAACACAACATTTGACTGGACGGCTTTTCCACTAAGTTTGTGGTGATAACACACTTATCTTCAGCGTTTCATGTAGTTTTATGAGATATGTTTCTATATAAAGCATTGCTAAATGTGTAGCCACTAAAAAAGCGAATAGCTAAGGATATATGTATCAAATCAGAAGCTTGGTCAGGGAATAACTACATAGGTCTAGGAACTGCCTTATCTTTATTATGAAATTATAGCTAGAATACATCAGCAATTGCTAAGTTCTTATCACTGTGGATTTTATACATCTGCTAGCTATGATATGTAAACATGCCTATGGGTTGAGTAATCTCTACCAAACCCTGCTGAATATCATGAGTGACTGTCCAGAAAGTAAAGTACATTATATCTTACCAGTTCCCTTATCAGTCAGGATACATACTCACACACCAGAAGAGTGCTAAAGGTTGAACTGCCTTCTTTTGAGTTATCACCTAATGGACACATGTCTTCTGGTTGTCTGTCAGTGCCTTTGCTTATATAAAGAGTTCAGTACGGGCGAAAGAGAAACAAGGCGATGTTATTCGAAATAATGAAAAATAATGCAAGATCAGATAAAATCAGGTTGCTATCTGTACATTTGTACCATCCCAGCCTCTAAGGTAGTGTGAAAGCTTAAGAAATAAAAGATTAATAGACAGGTGTTTCACAGCACCTGTCTAGAATAACCAAGGCCCTGGGATCAATGCTCAGAAGCAGCATCAGAAAGGAAAGGAGAAGGAGGAGGAATTATCACTGGAAATAGTCATTTTTTAAAATAGACAGATTAGGTCCAAGTATAAATATTTTGAGCCAGAAGATAAACAAAGTACGCAGGTGAAGTAGTCTATCATGTTTTCAGTGTGGGTGACTGTGTTTTGGTCTCAGTTCAAGTTTCATCAGAGGAAGGTAAAATGATTATAATAAACATGGGAAGAGCGCAGGTCTCTCTCTGGGCTTGAGGGGAAACGTTTGAAAACTAAGAAGAGTAGCACAAACGGCTTACTCAGGTTATGGAATTCTTAATGTTAGTATTACTTCCTCAATGACTATTTCTGTTTAGAAACAGAAAACGATTGTGAGGCATTACATGCACAATTCATTTCAACTTTATTTTGGTATAAAATACTAAACTCAACAGTATTACAAAATTACAAATTAGAGATAAATAAGCTTGAGGTGTTGTTTAAAGACCTCCATGGCAGTAAAGTTTGCCTAAATACCCGACTTTCTCACTTGTGCATACTGAGTATGCTAGTGATCCCAATTTTTGTCAGTTACTTTCTACTGCTGATAAAAAGAACAACCACATACAACTTTGGGAGGCAGGCCTTATTTAGCTTATGCAATCACAGTCCATCTTTGAGGGAAGCCCAGACAGGAACTCATGCAGGCTTGGAACCTGGAAGCAGGAACCAAATCACAGATATGGAAGAGTGCTGTTCACTGGCTTGTCCTATAGCTTAATTAACTGCTTCCTTCTATAATTCAAGACCACAGTGTCAGAGGCCTCCCTCCCACAGGACCAGTTTGATGAAAGGGTTTTTCTCAATAGAGCACCCCTTTCACAGATGATAGTAGCTCTTGTCAAGTTTTCATAAACTAACTAATTTACTTTATATACAAGTCCCCTGGGTTCAGTAACAAAATAAATATTGGCTTGAGCTTATCTCCCTCTCGTTAACAAGTTCAGAAACATTGTATCTAGTCTTGCACTTTGTGGAAAGAGATCTGACTGAATATATGGATATTTAGTGTGATGAGTTTTCTCAGAAAACTAGGCACTTGATTGACATAGGACTCTAAAATGCAAAGATATTTTGAAAATATGCCATTCAAACAAGAATAATCTGTTTTATGCCTATAAATATAAAATCATGGATTTATATTTTAATGGTTGCAGCTGTTCCATTTCCTTGCCCTTTTGAATGTATCTGAGCCTTAAAAAAAAATAATAACTCGTACAAAATACCACAACAGATGAGCATCATGGCACACGCCTTTAATCCCAACACTCGGGAGGCAGATGGATCTCTAAGTGTGAGACTATAGAGAAAGTTACAGTTCAACTAGGGCTATACAGAGAAACACTGTCTCTAAATAATAAGTAAATAAAATAATTAAAACCACCATGGTTCACCAAATTGCATGTAATATCTGGACTTAATTAGATAAATGTATGTCCTTTACCGCTGTAATATAAAAACACACATGGTAACTAGACCAGCTTTAGATTATAAAAAGCATCCTAAATTCTTTAAATACAATTCTCCCTCCTTTCATCTTTCACAAGGGTAGACATCCAATATAACCACCCCACACTTGCCAGGACTGCTTTAGAGCAAATGATGGTTGGGTTTTTTTGTTTTGTTTTTTGTTTTGTTTTGTTTTGTTTTGTTTTGTTTTGTTTGAAACAATTCCTTTGTTCTACTTCTTCCTAAATGTCATGAGACTATTCCGGGAGATTTCAGGGTGACAGTAATTTGATTTCCAACATTAATTGAGAGAAACTGCCTCTTAATGCTACTCAGAATTCCATTAGGTAACATGGAATGAAAAGTTCTAGGAGTAAGTGGAATTAGCAGGGAAACAGACCTTTCCTCTGTTCTAAAAGTTGATTTTACTCTTGATTTGATCTTGGCATCTTTTTCTCTCTTTGTTATCCTTGGTTCATCTGAGTCACTCTCGGCTCTCTGTTCTCAGTCTCAAATCTTCCCTTAGAGTCACTTCAGATTCACCTGGAATCCCACAGTGCCCAATGGGGACCGGTTATCTGTGGCAGAGTACCCAAATTTTAAACAGTTTTTAATATTGGTTTATGCACTAGAGTACACCAGTAAGGTTCTTCAGCAACTAAAAGATCACCTGCCACGGTGTTGGGTGCTTGTTTTCCTCCTTTGTAAAGGGAAATATAAATAGCTTTAATCTTTAAAACATCATGGTTTTAGAGTGTGGGTAAATGTGAATGTCTTTTAAGAAAGGTATTTTTTTTAATTTATTTTTTTATTAGGTATTTTCCTCGTTTACATTTTCAATGCTATCCCAAAAGTCCCCCATACCCACCCCCCAATCCCCTACCCACCCACTCCCCCTTTTTGGCCCTGGGGTTCTTAAATGGTCTGGATAGCATGGGTTGATTTTCATGTTCTTAAACCACCTCACCTAAATTTGCATGTTGTATTTTCTGACTGGATTTTTGTTTGTTTTGTTTTAATTCATTCAGCCATGGCCTTAATTAGAGGCAAGGCTGGTTTTTCCATTTTCACAATGAAGCTGACACGGGCCCATTAGTTTTCTGCCTGTGAAGCTACTAGATTTCAGAGAACTGATGATTTGGAATCCTAGAAACACACAAAGGGAGAAGCAACACACGAAGCAACAACTCAGCCAAGGCTGGGAAATGCAGTATGTGTCCAGAAAAGCAGGATTTTTTATGGAAACAAAGGAATATGTTTCTGTGCTGCCTGTGCTCTTTGTCTCCCTGAACTCTTACTTTGATATGAAGTCATGAAGTTATTTCAAATCTATTTTTCAGAAGCCAAAATAGCTAAATTATTCATTATAAGTGAAAATATTTACTCCCTTGTATCAAGAACTCTGATTTCTTTTCTGATGTCCCTAATAAGAGCTTGTGGTATAAAAGCAGAGACTGAATATACTAAATAGGCACCCAGGTGAGGTTGGACCTGCTCGCTGGAGGTTTTGTTCTTGTATCCATAAATGTTTCATAACGTGCCTTATGCACTAAAGTACTTCATTCCCGGGAAAGCCTCACATTGTCCTCTGAACAGTGAGGCTCACTGTGGCTTCTAATGAAAGGAGGTGGAAAATGGCCACAGGAGAGATGGCACAGTGTGAGGAGCTGTTCTGCTGCTGAGAGAGATTTATGGGAGACAGATTTTAAAAGTGCCGAATGAGGTACTCAGGGAACAAGACCTGGTAAGCATTTTTCTATAAATGCTTATGACAGAAAGTGGGTCTGTACTGATAACAAAGGGTCAGGTGTGCAAGGAAAATATTTTTATGGATGTTCCCAGTTTGTACATAAGAACTGACACAGTTTGCAAATATCTATGGCCACTAGACTTCCTTAGCAGGAAAGTAATTGTAGTTTTTGTTGTTGTCGTTGTTGTTTGTTTTTTGTTTTGTATTTTCTCAGATGCATAGGCATAAATTGGAGACTTTGACATTAATAATTATAAACTTCTTAAGATATAGAAGATGTAGTAATTATATCTTTCAGGCCGTTTTTTTTTTATTTGTTGTCCAAAACCAAACTGAAACTATTTTCTCCCTATGTAGATTCAATGGATAATCCAAGGAAGTAGCAATTTGACATATAAATTGATACATACAGTAGCGTTTTAGCTTTTAAGCTAATCTTATAATGATAGATTTGACTTCCAAACCAGTTAACTTGAAATATTTCAGTTTAAAATATAAGAAGTCTGGTTGCTCCTCACTGAGGAGAGAGGGACATTAGGAGATGTGGGGACCAAATACTGTTATCCAGCTCTTTTTATTGGGGTCACAGTGAATAATGAGTGTCACCAAATCCATTTCAAAACATCTGAGTCATGTCACCAATTTTTGACTCTTGACCAATTACATATGATACATTTTTTGCTTCTATTAGGAATAATTCCTCCCACCACTTTTATTCTGCTGCAATTGATGGCATTAGCTCTAGAAAAGGGATGGTAGGCTGAGAATATTTCATTGTAAGATGCATCATTCTTAGCTACAGTGAGGTGAATTATGCACTGCCTCTAGTGCCTTACTTTGCTGGAAGCTGTATAAGAAAGCAGAAATTCTGGGCCGGACAGTTTTCTCCTTTACTAAGCTGTGGTGTTTAACTGAGGTAAAGTCTTCGTTAGTATCAAAACTAAATTTTGAAGATTCATGTTAGTTAAGTAGTCCCAGAGCTAGCTTGACCTGAATTGTTTTCCTTGTTCATATTACAGTACTGATTTTCTCTTATACACTGTTCTAGAACTTACAGTCAAAATTTAGCTCACATCTCATTGGGTGAAATACTAATTCTACTCCCCTAATTCTGAAAAAGTTCTAATATCAGCTCACTGATAAGGTAAGCCAGGATACCCTGCTGCCTGCCATCCAAACAACACACAGATACTTCCCAACACACAGATACTCCCTTCCCACCACACGGATACCCCCTTCCCCCCACACGTCCCCACCCTTCTGCAATTAAGGCTTATCATCTCTGCTTGCTTGGTCTTGCTTTCCTCAGATGTCAGCTAGTGACATCTCTTTTTTTCTGTCACACCCCTGCCATTAAGGAATCAAATTATGAACAAAACACTAGTTACAAAGTTGCTAACTCACCAGCTCTTATTTTAGACTTAACGATGGAGGTCAGAAGAATTCACTGAATTCTGTGGCATTGAAAGAAAACATATTGATAACATCATAATTTTTAGCTGAGTCAGATTCTAAGGAATGTTAAGATTACAGAGTCAAATTACATGATATAACAAAAGCCAGTGGCTAGACGTCAGAAATAAAGCCTGGGAACTTAATTTTGACAGTTCTGTAATGGTTTTTGTTCCTTTTTTTTCCAGTTTTATTTAATTTGCAATATTCCAATTTTCTCTTTCAAATCAAGTATACACTTTTGTTGTTAATTTTTTCTCCGGTCTTTTATGCCTTAATCTTATTCATTTGGTGGATACATTAGGGAAACAGGGCTTTAAAATGGTACCATTAGCAATAATATTTCCTGTGACAATATCTATACCTCAAGTCAGGGTCAAATACTCAAAACTCTAAGGACAATAAACCAATGATTACTTCAAGGAGCATGTGGTTTAGACTCAATGAATTCACTCCTTTAGTCTCTCTGTGTCATCTCAACCCTCACTGTTACCAAGTCACTTCACGGTAAAGAAGATTATTTCTTTATGACATAATTACAGATTAACAGAAAGTTGTAAATGAAAACACAGGAAGATGACTGCTGAAGACACTGTCCATGTGTTGGGCATTTTTATTTGGTTGAATATATCTATCTACAGATGAGGAAAGACTCTCGACTTCGTTTGTCCTAAGGACTGAAATTTCAGACCTATAATGGTACCAGAAGTCTCAATCCTGACTGGGACAGTTTAGTTTACTGAGCCAACTCAGTTTTGTGCATTAACATTTTGCACATCTGTAGTCCAGTATCAAAGCAGATTACTACTGCTGTTCATTAGAGAGCTTTTTCAGATTCTGACAGAATTAACTTGTTTCTATGTGCATATTATATATGCATGCAATTATAAACATGTATAGCTTCTCAGAACAAACATCATCAGTATTTTACTATAGGATTCACCCGAGGCTCCTTTGCCTTGCCCTTCTTTACTGCATTTTAGAGTTCTGAGGAGTCACCTACTTCTCTGTGTAGGGCAGCAGTAGAGAGAGAGATTCATCCCAGTTCAATGGGGACAACTGACAGCTTTTCTTGGATCACTGTGTCCTATTCTTGACCAGATTCATCCATTGGGTACTGCATTCTCAGCTAGAAGATAGATGTCCACCATGTTTAAAGATGAGAAATTTGAACCAAAAAAATGTATTTCATTTTAACTTTGTTTGGATTGTATGTCAATTCAGTTCTGGATGCAAAGTGATTCTGTTGTCTTTCTATTGCTGGATGCAAATGGGCTAAAGGAGCATTAGCCATCAATTGCAGCACAGCTTAGCAATTCCGATGAGACTGTATACACAGGACTGTCTATGCTGCCTCATAGAAATGCCACAGAGATGCTGAGATGGAGAGTCAGTTGCTTCATGCCCACTAAGATACCAATTTTTTGGTCAAGTTTTTAATTAATGCTCATTGTCCAAAATGAAATATCTGCTTCTTCTCCTACACACAGAAGCAAACCAGATATTTTGAGAGTTCTTTCCAGCTTTCATGTTTGTTATAGCTTATTTTAGTTATCCCTCATAAAGCCATTTTACTTAGACTTGAAAGAGGCATTGATAATATGCAGGTCATAGCATGTAATTCGATCTCTGACCTGTTTTTATCTATTTTGAAAATATTTTATCACTATCCACCTTTGAAACCAGAAAGAAAATAGAATTTATTTAGAAAGCATACACGTCTGAAAACTTTTCTATAATACCAGTGTGGGGGAACCAAGGATGTAAAAGACACATCAGCTGTGCTGCCCTATTTCCATAGAAATCTCAGTTACTATTTATTTTTTAAAAAAGTGAAGTCTACTTATTTTTAAAATAAATGAACTCTATGCAAATTCCTCTTAGATCTTAAAAATGCTGATAGTTCTGCTTTCTGGGTTGTTTTCCGTTTTAGAGCCACTTGACAGTTTGCATAGCTAATTACTGTATTCTCATGTGTTTAATTCCAGCATTGCTGTAGGCTGTTTTAGGATGGGATTCTGGGGTGGGTAACAAGAAAGCAACTCGAGGTTTAAAATACATCAACAGTGTTACAGCAGATGAGAGTGGGGAGACTCTGTGTATGTGTGTGTGTGTGTGTGTGTGTGTGTGTGTGTGTGTGTGTGTTCCTGTGCAGGCTTGTATATGTATATAGAAGAATGGGTCAAACCAAAACAGGAAAGTAAATTTTGAATGACTGTCAGGTTTTGGTCACTGGCCATGCTTGTGGGGAGTGTTTGTGAGTAGGGAGACAAGAGATGGCATGGCTGTCTGCACCTATTTCATACCACGTTAGATGATATGGAACATCACCGTAAATGATTTTTTTCTAAGGAAACTGAATAATATATACACATGGTAATTCACTGGTGAACATTTCATCTTGGAAAATATTGATTAAAAATTGTATATTGCAAATTTTAGGTGTAAAAGCTTTATAACTTACAAAGAATTTTTAATAATTACTGCATGGACTAAATACAACAATATTTTTCAGTACTTTGTAAATTCCATTTATGAGAGTGCTTTTGCCAAGATAATTGTCTTGTTTTCAAAGGATCTTCAGAACAGCAATCAGATATTAGCATTAAACTTTAGTGAAACATTTAAGGACAGGTACAGTAAGGATGGTTCCCATGAGGTCACTTGGTGACTTCTTCTCATTGGTGAGAGTGGCACTCTGGGGCAGTGGTTCAGTGAATAGAACACTGAGCCTTCACTTTCTGCCTAAAAGAGTAATCCTTTTAGAAAGATCCTCTACAAAATTCTTGAATTAATCACACTTCTTGATTTTTATATAGTTCAATCTTATTGATGTTAATGTGAAGTTCACTAGAAAAAAATTATAGCTACTTCTACCAGGAGTTTGCAACAAAGATGAAATATCGTAGAGTTTATGAGCACACCTTCTCCTACAGCAGTCAGACAGTCACTTAAGGAGGGTAGGGGTCATTTAAGTCAGACAGTGAATAAGTTTTCTACATTTAAGCAAATGAATAGATGATTGATGATAGATAGATTAGATAGATAGATAGATAGATAGATAGATAGATAGATAGATAGATAGATAAATAGATAGATAAAAATAATTTTATGGATTCTGACTGCTATGGGCAACAGAAACGTATTTCTCAATCTTTTAAAGATACCACAAATGACCAACACTGTGTGTCTAGTGATTTGAACCTCCACATAAGAACTCAGATGAGTTCTGGTAATCTAAAATGGAACTCATATACATTATTGCAAACCATTACCATAGCAACATACGTAAAATTTCCAAAGTCTGTCTCCCCTAAGTTTGCATCTGCAGTTAGATTATTATGAAACAAACAAAAAGAAATGGTTTCCAACTAGAAATGCATTGGAAGAATTGGAAGTATATTTTGAAATAAAATGGAGCTTAGCAGCTGAAAATCCAAATAGGGCATTCAGAGTAAAAATATATTTGTATTGTTCATACAATATGTGTCTTCTTTCCTCTCCTTTAAAATATTCTCTTCAAGGCAAATAAACATTCTATATATCCTGTGATCCTAGTTGGTGAGGTTTTATCTACTTTAAAGAGAAATGTATTGCTTTCTAGAATGCCAGAACTATGTCATAAACAATAATTGGCATGATAGCCCAGACTTATTTAACACTTACCATTTTCCAGGAACAGGGCTATGTAAACCATAAATCATGGTTTCTAAACTCTTGTGTCTACACTGCAGAGATTGGTCCTTACGCACTCTCTCTTACTTTTCAAGAAAGAATGCTCATGTATAAGTCAGCCAGGTTTTAATAATACACTATAGAGGGCCCGGATATAAATACGGCCATATATGACTCAAATGACCATGAACTAGCCATCTAAGCACAAGATTCTGTAACCATAGCCAAAGTTCTCAATTTCTCTTAGCAAGGCAGAATTTGGCTACTACAGAAAACGTTCCTTCCTATGCTCATAATGATGACTAGTCACAAAGACTGTTTGACCAAAGCAAGCCCACACCAGATGTTATAACATAATATAACACCTGTAAGTGTGTCAGTGAGCAATCTAGCTTTTCAAGTCACAAGGTATCAAGGAAGGTGAGACAACTGCTTTCTTCTGTTCACATTCCTCTGTCAGAAAACTCAGTGGAATGCAAAACAATTGGTTTCCATGTAGCTTCATTCTTAGAAAATAACAGTTGTGATGGGAGACTAGCTAGATTGAACAGGGAATACTGCTTTCTGCTCTTGCAGAAGACCAGACCTTGATTCCCAGCATCTGAGGTCGGTTACTCCCAACATCAGTATTTTACTATAGGATTCACCCGAGGCTCCTGCAATTCCAACTACAGGGGATCCAATGTCCTTGTCTGGCTTGCGCTAACCCCTCCTGTACATATACATATAAAAATCATAGTTCAAATATTTCTGGAAGAATCACATACTGTCTTCATGGGAAATGTTGCCATCAGAGAAGACGGACATGCCTTATGTGCTGGAAGCCATGAGCTACAATCAAGTGGTTATGAATCACCTGGTTTTTCTTATTTGATAATCTTTCTTGACATTCTTTTCTTTGGAGACTTTCCTTGGGGTTATCTTATGTTCCAGTTCAAAGTGAATCTGTAGAGCAAGTTGGAAGTGGAAAGGGCCTACAGAGTTTTGGAAGAGGGAAAAACTGTTAATAATTTGAATTGGCCTGAGTAAGGCATGTGTTTGAACACATAAAAAGCTGGGCATGACCATCATCAGACTGTAATCCCCTGTGGTATGGTGGGCTACCTACAGGAAGATCACTGTGGCATGTTGGCTGCCAGACAAGCTTCAGTTTCAGCAAGAGCCCTTGGAGGCAATGGGTTAATATGGAGAATGTTAGAGAAAGGTAATCAATGTCTTTCTCTGGCCTCTGTGCATATGTATGTGTACACACACATGCCTACACAACATACACATACACTGTGCATACTCACAGTGTGTGGGGAAGTTTGAGGGCAGAGGCAATGATCCTCTCTGGGTTCTGAGAAACTGATATGTTGCTGGTATTAAGGATGACACCAAATTAGCCAGAAAACCTGCCTTCTGAACATCCTGTTTTAAAGGTCTATTTGGATGATTTCATAATTTCTCCTGGAAATATTCTTATATTGAATAGATTTGTTACATGTCTTTGATGAGGGAGCGATCCAAAAATTAGAATGACTGAAAATCAGAGACAGGTTTGACAGGTGAGTGCATGGAGGAAGGGCCACAGCCAGGTAACATGAATAAATAAAATATCATACACTTGTAGGAAGAGTCCTGTAACAAATCCCATCCAGTGAAACATATGCGCAAAGGTAGGCTCCCTAATAAAGCTCTGAGTTCACAATGGAAAACAGTTAGGGGAATCCTCACCAGCCATCCTATGTATCTCCAGTTGGTCATTAACAGGCCTTGCACTAACTGCTGAGCACTCTCAAGGCTAACAGCGCCGGGTGATTTTGGTGAATGCCATTCTCTGGCCTTCCTTAAAGGCTTTACAAAAACATCCATTAAATCAGGAGAATATTCTTAAAAGGTGTATCAATGTAAGCATTAGAGAAAGTAGACAATGATCGCTTTTGCTATTTTCCCGATTCTCATGTCCAAAAATGATCCTGAAAGTGACAGAAGGAAGTCACTAGCTGGATGGAAAGCCTGCAGGTTGGGACCTGTACCTGAGCCCTGCACAGAGCACCACAGTTATTAGCACTGGTGACCTGACACATGCCTGAGCATACCAGGGCTTCCCATCACTTTAACTAAAGGAGGACAACACTGGTTAACTCAGAGCCTCCAACTATGATGAATTTTTGGTCCAGTCTGCAGTTGAGGGGAATGAGATGGATGCGCCCTGTGTTTTTAGTATGTATATCTCTTGTTGTGGCTTATCATCCTTAGCACCAGAGTGCTTAAAGAGAATTGTGAATTCATTCTCTGCAAAGGAAAGTTGTGTCCAAATATTACTTAGGGATTCCAGTGATAGGAATTATTCTTCCTTCCTGTGTTACCATAAAAACAAAGGATGATATGTGCCAGTTTGAGACCCAGCTGCATCTATGCAATTAATGCTCAGTAGCATCTTCATGTATCAGCTACCCTGCTAGTCCGTGCTGTGTAGCTTTAGATCATTTCATGATCATTGTACTTCTGCATAATCAGTGAAAATAACTTTACTTTCACACATGAAGAAACCCGGAGAACTTAGGAGTGTTGCTTAGGGCTACAGAATTGGTAAGTGACAGACAAAGCTGGAATGTAAGCCCAGCCATTTCATCTCAAATGCAAATATACTCCTTCTCTATTTATTGTAGAGAGAGGAAGCTTGTCATAGAGGACAACACATGGCACCTTCTCTGTTTGGACTTTAGGAATTTAATCACAGAGACTGACTTGGTCACTTAGCATTTTTCTCAGGTTCACTGGGACACCCTTCTACCTTAAAAATCATCTTTGAGAACAAATCAAACCAGACAATCTCACTACCCCCAACACACACACACACACACACACACACACACACACACACACACACACACACACACACACTATCCCACTTACCCTATCAATTACAGACAAATTATCCTGATAAACTGAGAACTTAGCAGTTTAACCGGGGAACTATATGGACAAAACTTCTTCTTTCTGTCAGGGTCAGGTTTTAGCAGAACAAGTAGATTGTCTCATGTATCAAAGCTGGGCAGTGGTGGCACAGGCCTTCAATCCCAGCACTTGGGAGGCAGGGGCAGAGAGATTTCTGAGTCTGAGGCCAGCCTGGTCTACAGAGTGAGTTCCAGGACAGCCAGGGCTACACAGAGAAACCCTGTCTTGACAAAACAAACAAACAAACAAACAAACAAACACTCATTATCATAGAAACATTTCTAAATAACAAAGGATTACAGAATCTTGTAGCAATGACAAGTGTATGAGAAGATAGTAGAGAGAGAGAGAGACAGAGAGAGAGAGAGAGAGAGAGAGAGAGAGAGAGAGAGAGAGAGAGAGAATGAGATTGACAGATGGATTAGACCTAGCCACTGTGGTATATTAGTAAGAGTCAAGAAAAACTATTTGGTTGGCTTCTTTCTGGTATGTGAGGTAGTTTTTCATTCTGAGATAGCCACATTAGCAGTTAGAACACTACAAATTACATAGAAAGGGCAAAGGTGAAAGTGAAGGGGAGCAAGGAAGCTAATATCAGCACTACTTATTAATTATAAAACAAGAGTGCCTCCGCTGCTTTACAGTGATGAGGACAGGAGCTGGCGACGGCCTGGCATTAGCAAGTATTCATTGCTTTCCTAGAGTAACTGGATTCAGTTCCCAGGACGCCATTAAGCTGCTCATAACTGTCCGCTCAGTCCAGTCCCTGGAATCCGATGCCCTCTTCTGTCAGTGTAAGCACATGGTTCACAAACAAGTGCCCGTAAATCACCGATTCATAGGATAAAAACAAAGGAAAAAATATTCTCTTTTACATGGTGAAGGGAGAGCCATCATTTGCTAAAGAAATTAATATGGCCATGATTCTTCCTTTCCCAAGTGACCATAGAGCAGCTTTGATTCCATCAAGCACCACACTTGCAATTTTTTATTTGTGCAAAAATTTTAGGGGCTTGAATTATATCTGGTATCATACAGTGATTTTGATAATGGACTTAATTTCTCTATGAAATCATATATTTATTCCCTTTTTAAAATTGGATATTTTCTTTATTTACAAATCAAATGTTATCCCCTTTCCCGGTTTCTCCCACTGGGAACTTCCTATCCCATCACCCTTCCCCCTGCTTCTATGAGGGTGTTCTCCCCACCCACCCACACACTTCTGCCTCCCCGTTCTCTAATTCCTTTACACTGGGGCATCCTTCAAGCCATCACAGAACCAAGGGCCTCTCCTCCCATGGACGCACAACAAGGCCATCCTCTGCTACATATGTGGCCTGAGCCATGGGTCCTTCCGTGTATGCTTCTTCGTTCATGGCTTAGTCTCTGGGAGTACTGGTGGGGGCAGGAGTCTGGTTGATTGATATTGTTGTTTTACATATGGGGTCGCAAACCCCTTCAGCTTCTTCAGTCCTTTCTCTAACTCTTCCATTGGGGACCCAGTGCATAGTCCAGTGATTGGCTGCAAGCATTTGCCTCTGTATTTGTCTGACTCTGGCAGAGACTCTCAGGAGACAGCTCCTATCAGCAAGCACTTCTTGACATCCACAACAGTGTCTGGGTTTGATGAATGTATATGAGATGTATCCCAGGTAGAGCAGTCTCTGGATGGCCTTTCCTTCAGTCTCTGCTCCACACTTTGTCTCCATATTTCCTCTCATGAGTATTTTGTTCCCCCTTCTAAGAAAGACAGAAGCATCCACAGTTTGGTCTTTCTTCTTCTTGAGCTTCTTGTGGGTATTCCGAGCTTTTGGGTTAATGTCCACTTATCAGTGAATGCATACCATGTGTATTCTTTTGTGACTGAGTTACCTCACTCAGGATGGTATTTTCTAGTTCCATTCATTTGCCTAAGAATTTCATGAATTCATTGTTTTAAATGTCTAAGTAGTACTTCATTGTGTAAATTTACCATATTTTCTGCATCCATTCCTCTGTTAAAGGACAGCTGGGTTCTTTCCAGCTTCTGGCTATTATAAATAAAGCTGCTATGATCATAGTGGAGCATGTGTCCTTCTTATATGTTGGAGAATCTTTTGGATATATACCCAGGGGTGGTATAGCTGTGTCCTCAGGTAATACTATTTCCAATTTTCTGAGAACCCACTAGAGTGATTTTCAGAGTGGTTGTACCAGCTTGCAGCTCTACAAACAATAGTGTAGTTTTCATCTTTCTCCACATCCTCCCCAGCATCTGTTGTCATCTGAGTTTTTGAACTTAGCCATTCTGACTGGTGTGAGGTGGAATTTCAAGATTGTTTTGACTTGAATTTCTCTGATGACTAAGGATATTGAACATTTCTTTAGGTGCTTCTTGGCCATTTGATATTCCTCAGTTGAAAATTCTTTGTTTAGCTCCGTACCCCATATTTTCATAGGTTCACTTAATTCTCTGGAGTCTAACTGCTTGAGTTCTTTGTATATATCGGATATTAGCCTTCTATAGGATGTAGAATTGGTAAATATCTTTTACCAATCTGTAGTTTGCTGTTTTGTCATACTGACAGTGTCCTTTGACTTATAGAAGCTTTGCAATTTTATGAGGTCCCATATGTTGAATCTTAACCTTAGAGCATAAGCCATTGGTGTTTTATTCAGGAACTTTCTCCCTGTGCCCATATGTTCGAGGCTCTTCCCCACTTTCTATTAGTCTATTAGTTTCAGTGTATCTGGTTTTATGTGGAGTTTCTTTATCCACTTGGACTTGATCTTTGGACAAGAAGATAAAAATGGGTCGATTTGCATTCTTCTATCCCCCCCTTTTTATACAAGCTGAAATTGTGTTTGATTCAGATATCTGTGTCCTATTGCTACCAGGCACCAGGAAAGCAACCTTCAGTGTGTGAATGATCAGTTGGATGCTGACTCCAAACTGAAAAGAAACAATTGTAAATTCCATCACTGCATGTAAATATTTGGAGCCAGATAAGAATCAACCACAATTTCCACTGTAGAAATCTTTGTTACTCAAAAGTATTCAACAAATTCCTAAGGATGAATGAATTAATAAATGAGTTAATGCAGAGAGTCAATGGAAATAGACTACAGGACGACATTTGACTCTGCAATTATTTTGTGGTCTGAAATTGATGGCTTGAATCAGGTAGTCCATACCCCATACAATTGTCATTTCAGAAAGAAAATACAACCATTGACAGTTAGGGTTTGAAGGACCATAATTTCCATGCATTTAAATAAAAGTTCATATAATATAGAACTAGTGCAATTGAGTGAGTAGGAGACAGGTGTAGCTAAGAGATGCTGACTATAAAGTAAAAACTGGAGTATGATCATTTTTCTCCTCCCACACAAAAAAAAGCCTTTCTAGAGTAGGCTTTATGTTAATGTTTTCCTGAAGGACAAGGGTGTTTCATAAAAGCAGACATATCAGCTTAGTGCAAGACATTTTTATCTTTGCCTTCCATTTAACTTTCAGCCATTCTTTTTTCTACTAAACATAATGTCATTTTTTTTTTCTGGCCTAAATTCCTACCATGGAGTATAATGCTAAAACCAGCCACGAACTTTCATTGTCATTGCCAGAGATATAAGGGAGTTTAAAAATCTCTGAAAGGTTTGACTTTCAACTCAATTATTAGCTCTAGGTCTTAGGGGATGCAGTTCTAGAAAGAATCTATACTGTCTCACTCTTATATCCAGTCTGTCACGTAAGAGCAATGGTGACAAATTCCATTTGTCACAAAAAGATTTGCTGTGAAATTAGAGTAGGCAAACAGATTTTTAGTGTAATGGCAGTAACACATTCAAATGCCATGTGTAATCATTCTTGTAGTTTTGATCTCAAAACAAAAGACCCACTATTTACATAATCATTGGTTTATAACCATGGTCATTTTCATAAAATGTTTTACATATATAAATAAAATATTTAAAGAAAATAGGCCACAATCTTAAGTAGTAATATGATTTTAAACCAATACTATTCACTGAGACATATGCTTAAATACAGATGTGAAGTCTTTGTGTTTAAATCAGAATAAAACATTGTCTAAGCAGTTTTCAAAATTTTGATTTCAGGGAAATTTGGAAAGGTACACCTTTCTATTCATTGTAAATAAAACTTATGTCAAATGTCTCATAAGAGTTTATTGCCACATTTAAAAATATTTACAACAAATATGCCATAGGTTGTCCATTATAACTGTAGATGCAGCCACTATAACATGGAGCACTGGTGCATATATCACCCTGAGAGAACCATTTTTTTTCAGTATCTATCTATGTTTTTCTCTGTGCATCTGTCTCCTTTTTCTCAGTTTCTCTGTCTCTCTGTCCCTCTCTGTCTATGTCTCTATCTCTGTCTCTCCATCTCCCCTTCCTCTCTTTATATTCCCTTAGTCCTGCTGATAATTGACCCCATCTTGTTCCCTGCTTATTTAAATATTGTAGATACCATATGGCATAAAGCAACATTTAAATCTATGTCTTAGGTTGCAATAAGTTGGTATATACAGTAAACAGGACTCAGGATGTAAGTGTCTATGAAACTGTGTGCTTACAGGACTCAGGATGTAGGTATCTCTGAATACCGCTAAAGGAAAATACATTCCTTGTTGTCTTGCTTCATTGATTAAATATTAAACTCGCATATATGTATCAAATAAGCCATGCTTTCAATGAATTCTATCTTAGGAGAAAGGAAGCATTCCAAATGCAGTCTTGAGTAAAGAGCCAAGTAGAACGATAAAGGCTCTATTCAACAGACAAGACAGGAGAATGTTGGGGTGAAAAGAAAATATATTCAATGAAGTAGATGCTTAGCCACCTCCTCCAACACTCCTCAGAACTGTCTTAATTGTCATGTGAGAAGCAAAGAAAGTGCCTTATCAATCATAATAAAACTTTAGTTAATTCCACAAAGAATAACAACAGGAGTGAATAAAGTCTGCATTGTGGGCACTTCCCTGCTCTCCAAAATATTTTGCACATCAAATTTGATCCCCACAACATACACGTAGGATATGAAAACATTATTATCATCTCTGTTTACTTTTTGTTTGTTTTTTGGTTTTTTGAGGGATCCCAGGCTGTTCTAGACTGCCTCAAGCCTCAGCCTCCCCAGTGCTGAAATTACAGGCCTGAGCTGCCATAGCTTGGTTAGCTAGGGGAATTATTATGATTCATATATAAAACACTTACATATGTAAGCTCATCCATACATATGTAGCATATGTATTATGTGTTAGTGTGTGTGTGCACATGCGCATGTTTGTAACTTAGAATACAAGAAACAATCCAAAATAATGGACATTGTGTATGAGCCCAGAATTAAAATTTGTATTCTGAATTAGTATTTAGTTAACATTGATCAACATTGATCAATGGTTCTCAGCTTTCCTAATCCTGAAACCCTTTGATACAGTTCCTCATGCTGTGGTGATTACCCCCACCCATAAAATTATTTTTATTATTACTTCATAACTATAATTTTGCTACTGCTATGAATCAAAATGTGAATATCTGATATGCAGGACACCTGATATGTGATCCCTGTGAAAGGATTGTTTGGACCCCAAAAGATTCACAACCCATAAATTGATAGCTGCTGACCTAGAAGATATTAAACTTAGGTGTTTCAGCAGAGCCACATCTAACATTGGTATTTCTTTCCTTAGTGTCATTTTCTTTCTGTTTTGTTCCATATAAAAACAGTAGGATAGCTGTGTGTGCTCCTTCTTATAGATGTAACTGTTTCTCTTAATGAATGTGCTGGCTCCTTTTTCACACTGTATTACTTCTTGCTTTCTTCCACATTTTCACTTACTATAAATAAATGTTACCATGCATTTCTGTAAGATACATCATATCGCGTAGAAAATAAGGTGGATTGGGATGGGTGTCTATGGATGCATACATATGTTTATGCATACATACCTGGATTCATGATTGGATGGATAGATATCTCAAGTAAATGATGTTCACAATTTACTGATAATGTAGATAATTTCATGAATTAGAATTGTAGTTCTGATATAGTATTTTTCTAGCTCCTGTTTCCTCACATACAATGAGGAAACATTCACCTTACATGAATGGTTCTAAAATCAGTCTTGCTACAACAAAATCTACAAACACTTAGTGAATCGTGATTTCCTTCCTTGACCTGTTACACACCAACAGTGAAAAATGAGAATTTTGGAATCCTGCTGATTGAAGCTATCCACCGCTGGCATGCTGCAGTCATAAATTATGTTTTGACCTCATTGCCAATAAGGATTTTCAGTTTAACCTGTGTAACTAATTAGTCCATTCAGTCTCAATAGCTGGGCAAGAGATTTATTTTAACACCATTAAAAAGCCTGGATTTGCATTTGTAAACATCTGTCAGTATTTAATTTGGAAATAGCCTAAATCATTTCAAGACTTGATTTGTCCCAAACCAGATCAAGCCAAGTGGGGCCGTTGGACCCATTCTCTAGTTTCCCTTTCAGCTCTAGTGCTTTTCCACTTAGAGTATTTGAAGGTCTTACGCCTTCAAATTCTGATTATTGAGAATAGATTTTGGAGATGTCTTTCTAAAAGTTTAAACTTTTGACTGATTCTCCAGAGTTGCTTTTGCTAAAATTGGAAATGCAGTATGCAAATAAAAGCCAACAGTAGTTCAAAGAAATTATAAAAGAGACATGCTGTTTTGTTTAAAGGTGATAATTCAGTTTCATGTTTTCTTATACCACATTTCTTTCTTGACTGTTTTATTGTGCAATATAAATAAGCTGAAAGAACGTGACTTTTAATTAGGCATGTTCTCTCTCTTTTCCCAAAAACGCACTTATCTACAACACTATGCACATGTTTCTACATACCGTGAGTTTGGCTTGTTAAGCTAACTAAAGTCAAATGTACACAGAAATGAGTTTTAAGTAAGTCTCTTCACCATGCTGAAGTCTCTCTATGCAATCCCACACTCACTGTTCTGTTATCATTACATACATTTTAAGCAGCTGAAAATTTTTTGAAGAAAATTGAATAGCTTTCAAGTCTGTTTTTCCCCCAAGCAGAGAGATGATTTATCATCACTTTTTGCAATAGCCTTGGGTGTCAATTGGGAAGGAACATTAAAGAAATGCGAAAGCTGGCTGTTTTCAGGGATGTATAAGCTTTGACCTAAATATTCATGAAATCCAAAGCTCACACATTCAAATTGGGTAAATGAGTACACAAATGGATAGGATGTTGCTCTTGTTTTGTTTTAGCAAGTGCTTAACTATGGCTCTCAAATGGAAGCTTTTCCACCTGCATTCCTTACAAATTATACGCATATCTCTATTTTATAATTCATTGTACGTATTTTTCAACTTCTTAGTTAAGAAAGCTTTTACACAAAAGTTTTAGAATCAATGGAGGATGGGAATTGCACAGTTGGAATTTGCCCTTTGCCCCACAATTCTTGTTTGTTATTCTGCTTGATGTTTCTTGAATGTGTCACTTTACTGACTGGGGTTAATGTTCAGCACGCCATGTATCATGAAAATGGCATCTAGAAATGTGTTCACTCATATATACATGTATATATATATATATACACAAAGACACTTGAGTAGTACTTTATTATTTTTTTAGTGTCAAGTAGTGTTTTCACTACTAAATGATGGGGAAGGGGAGACTCGCTGTGAGAAGGGGAATATTGTTATCTTTTATAAACTATCAAGTAGTCTCCCCTGATATCAATACTTATTAGATAAGTTGCAATGATGGCTTCTGGCTACATTTTCTCCTAATCCTTTGGGTTGGTGTTTACATGCAGACCATGATGCATCGCATATTGATCCCTTTTTTTCACACACTCTATGTTGTTTCTCTAAAGGTATGGAGACTTTAATTTGCACACATTTAAATTGGAATAGGTGCTTGCTATGCTCAGGCACAGACATAGTTCTATGAGGGAACATCAAAATGGTCCTTTGATCTGTGAGTGTTTCAATGTACAGTTAGAGACAGTTATCTAAATGAACTGCTACATAAAGTTAGTGCTTTTGCTTGATCGCCATTCTGTCCCTTACAATGAGTGTCTCTACCTTAGAGGGGTTATAAACATCAAGCAAAGTCTACTAAAGAAGAGAATTGATTAATGTGACATACTTGAGGTTTTTAAATACCACACGCTCAACAGTCAGTCATGGAGAGGCAGCTCCAAGCAGAGTGAATTAAATTTCAATTACATAGCTTTGGTTAGAAAATTGTTAGGTTAAATCCTCCCCTGAATGAAGCTTGATTTCCCCCCATTTAAGCTGCTTCTTGATATTTCCTCCTTCCTTGAGCTGCTTCTGGATTTTCACACCATAGAGATTTCACCCAAGACATCTATTAATCTGAGACTTTTACTTACAAAAGTATTGATCATTTTTTAGTTTTTAATGAAAAAAATACACAAATAACATTCAAGAATATACAGGCATTATAACAGAAAATTACATTAAAATCTAAAGTGTATTTCTATAAAAGAGTTATATTTGTCTGGTAATTTATTTTATCTTAAAAGTGATAAATAAAACACTATTTTATGACTTTAGTATTTTACATATGGTGTTTTATGAAAAGTTGTAACATTTTCTCCTTAAAGCAGAATGATCCCTAGAGAAAATAGCTTTAAGTAGGTTCATTTGCATTACCTAAGCAACTAGCCTGAATAAAATATTTTCTAGTGACTTGTATGTATGTAGCCATAAATTCATTTTAACAAGCAATCCTCCTCATTTATTCTTGATGTTTACCCGTCTTATCGAACTGAGACTGTAAAAGATGGAAGTGTAAAAACTACCTAATATAACTCTCAAATTTGAAAGTAATTGCAAACATAAATCTTCCACCTGAAAAATACTTTGTGTAACTTTCAGTTAAAAATATAAAACCTTACTACTTACAAATATAGCTCAATATTATTTAATTGAGACAGTTAAATATTAACTGTCTCCATGAAATATTAAAGCTAATGTTGAGAATGTTGAAATTTTTCATTAACAATTACAAAGTGATCATCTTCCAAGTACTTCCCATGTGCTGATTTGCTCCTTATAAATAATGTCTGTTCTGCTCATTATTTTTTCAGATAAGAAAAATAAAGCATAGTCTTAATTACATTTCCATAGCAGAGTTCCTCAGTTTTAGCACCTTTGATGAGTCTTGCTGAGTGAGTCATAGAGAATATTCTAGACAATTTCACAACACTCTGGGTGAGGGTAATCCCTTCTTGTTAGATGTTCGCCGTAGGAAAAAGCCCAGGATCTGCTCTGGGATACAATGGGTTAATTGGAATGAAGGATCACTAATATCATCTCATGCTACCATAGACCCACGTGGGGAATATGCTGCAAAATGAACTCTTGCCAAAAGCCAGATGGATCTTTGGTGAAAATCTCTCATATTAATGAGAATGAAGTGCTGTGTGCACTCCACGGGCTGATGGCTTTCTCTCTGAACAAGTATGCTTCTTGAAAATCTGGCATTTTGAACTTCCTTTTTGAAAATGACACCAGGAGAATACATGAATCTAGAAACACTTTAAGAAGAATTAAGATCAAAAAGCCAAAATGAACCAATATCGACATGCTGCTTAAAGGCTTACATTAATTTAAATTTAAATTTATTTAAAGAGAATATCTTCTTTGTGAACAAAAGATTCTGCATTTGAAGATTCTTAAGCCTTTATTTTTCATTAAAGAGCCCTTGCTCCTTGTCTCTAGGTTTCTTCAATTTTGTTTTAAATCTTTATTTCTGGCAATACTGTGACTCTCTATTGACTTTAGAGCTCTTGCCATGTTATTCTAGCTCCTGTTAAATGACTGCATCAGTTTGCTATCAAGCATCTTCTGAAATACAACAGCATCTCCTTCTTGCACCACAGATTTGATGTTTTAGTTTTGCATTAGCCAAATCTGATGCAAACATTCACAAATCCCATGCAATAACTCCTCCGCATTTATTACTGCTCATAAGTGGCAGTAAAGAACAACCTTTGATACTTGTCAGTGTGTTGATTATGTGACTAACTGCTAGGATCTACACACTTTGATTTTTATTACAGTGACAGTTATCTTTTTGGCTGTAAGAGCAGCGAAGCAACTATAATGTCAGAGAGGAAGCGGTCACCTCCCCCCAGCCTACTCTGCACACACTTTTTACTTATGATGAAAACTTGACGATGGAAAGAACAATGAGGAAACAGCCTCTGCTATCTGAACATTGCAAAAATGATATTTGAGTATGAGATTTTTAAAAACTGAAAAATATTTTCACTGTATCTGCTTTATTTCTGCACCTAGAAAACAAAACCATGTATCTAATTTTCTGCATAAACTTGTTTCCCAGTGATAACAACCTACATCTAGAATCTTTACCAAGCTACCTGTTCACAAACGTAAAAAGCTGTTCTGCTTCAGGAAACGAAGCGCACGTACTGCATAAAGCCTACTGGTGCATATGTTGTAGGTCTCCAGGGTTGGAATCAATCTCAACTCAGCTGTTTCTGCCAGGTTGTTTTAAATATCTGCTCCTGTGTGCAGCCTCGCACAGTAGCTTGATGGTTGTGTGTCTGCCAATTGTAGATCACCACTTCTGTGTACACATGTTCACTAAGTTGTATTCCATCCAGATCTTGTAATCATGGAGATATTTCTATGAGTCTAAAATACATTTGTGACTATAAGTTCAGTGTCTCATGTCTTGAGGAAGGGAAATAGAGGAATGGAAATAATGAATTTGGTTTCTCAACTATAATGTAAGCACAAACTGTGTTTCACTTGTAAATGAAATGGAGCACAGCACTCAGGACACGTTTAATTAACCTGCTGACTGTTATTCCCTTGCAGACCACAGATGACATCCTTGTGGCCTCGGCAGAGTGTCCCAGCGACGATGAGGACATTGACCCCTGTGAGCCGAGCTCAGGTGGGTTAGGTTAGTCAATTTTTTTCTTACTTCCTTGACTTTACTGTTAATCTTTGTTGCATGTTATATTGCTTAGACGAGATGCCCCCTTATGTGTGAGAGCTACCTTAGGCCACCTCAATACAAACTGGTACATTATCCAATGGGTATTTAGTTAGACCTAAGGGGAATATATGCTAATCATCTTCGAGGTAGAGGACGGAGGATAAGGATTTCAAAGCCAACCTAGGCTGAGTAGTGAGATGAAGTCCAAATTGATTATAGAAAATTGTCCCACAAAAAATTAAAAATCAACTAATCAATACTAAAATATGATCCAGCAAGCCTTTGCCTTTCATAAACATTATGCTTTTATAAACATTTTCTCACTCTAAAAAATGATGTAAAACAAAAAACAAAAACAACCAAAATTAGTTATTTAGCTGGGTGGTATTGCCACATACCTTTAATGACAGTACTTTGGAGGCAGAGACAGGTGGAATTCTTTGAGTTTAAGGCCAACCTGGTCTATAGAGAGTTCTAGAACAGTTAGGGCCACATAGAGAAACCCTGTCTTGAGAAACAAAACAAATAAACAAACAAACAATCAAACAAACAAACAGAATAGATATTTTAGATAAGGCAGGGGGTAAGGAAGTTGCACAGTGAGGACTTACTGTTCACTTTCCAGTAGCTCCTTGAGTCACTTTTGCATACAGTTTATAATGGGCTTTCCCTGTGATCATTTGTAGCAAAACTAGAAAACTAAAAATTTACAGTGAATTGTGAAGAATCACATGGCCTTTGAACTGAAAAGCTTTTCCAAGATTCAGTCTGCTGGAAAATTATCTAAAGTGATATATTTCCAATTTTGGATGTTGGAGAATTGTGGCAATAGCAAGGCAAGCGGGAGCTAATGTCCTTGACAAGTTTAAAAGAGATATTTGAATCTTGCCTTGTTTCTCCAAAGCTCATGCCACATTTTACCCATAAAAAATTTTCTAGTTTCTCTGTTGTAATATTTTTGCGACTCACCTGATGAGAACAACATATCACTTATGTTTCTTGTGCTGTTCAATGGAGGTAGTGGGCACTAATGATGAATGAATCACAGCCTGTTCCCACCAAACACTTACAGTCAGTCGTAGACTTATGTCCACTAGTTCCATTTTAACTCTCCTGTGTGTGTTAACAGAATTACTGTAGAAGATGTGACCTTCATAAATCTTACCTAGGTTCCCAGAAGAACTTATTTCAATAAAATAATTTAATAGTATTCTCTTGTTTCATTCATACATATATATATGTATATATGTATGTATGTATATATATGTGTGTGTGTGTGTGTGTATGAACGAAATACCATTTTAACATTAGTCTAATCATTTTTAAATATGAAATATTTGGGGATGCATAGTCTGTGACTCTGCTTTAGTGTCACGTATGCCACTGCCACTACTGGCCACACATTCTTAGGAGCAGCTGCCAGTGAAGGGGAAGTGGGCCACAGTCCATCTCAGTGCAGCTGCATCTGGAGATTCTCTGGCTTGCCTCAACCCTCCTCCTTAGCAGATTGCTTTCCACAGGACTCTCAGCCCCAGAATAGGTTGTTACATCTAACTCTTCCATCTCTGGTGACCATTGACTCAACTGTCTCCCTAACCTGGATTATACAATCAGGTCATCATCCTGAGTTACAAGGTAAAGGCCCTGCTTTTTCCCCCCTCACTACCCTCTTTAATTAAAACTGCAGGACATTACCATCACCATCACCATTCTCATTTATCTCACTTATGAATCTTCCATCATGGATTATTTCAAAAGCAAACTATGAACTCTGTGGGTTTATAAGAGTGTGATTTTGCTTCATAATTTTGAAGGCAGTCACCTTTTCAGCATCGATCCTTTATTCCAATAGTAGAGAGGACGGTAGCTGTTGACTGATTGTGGAGCTTGCTGATTTTCATGTGGCTGAATCCCTCTTCTGTTGAGTATCGGAGATCATCCTCTTTAGTCTGAACCTTTAAGTGCTCAGTAAATCCAGTATGAGGACTTTAATTACACTTGAAATTGACACTTTGTCTTCCTTCTTGATCAAAATGTTCCAATTACTCCAGCATTGCTTACAGGTCCTATAAAGCACTCCTTAGCAACGACTCTATGCTGTCTGTATTCTTTTGGGTACAGTAAACTTAGGAGATAGAATACTGGAAAATGGGAAATAACCCTTTTATCTTCCCCTTCTCGGTGTTAAATTCAAAAGATGCGTGTTTAATATTTCTGATTATGAATATGTGAATATAAGTGCAGTGCCCTAGGATGTAGGAGATCTCAGATCCCTTTGCAACTGAGGTGCAGGCCATTGAGTGCTGCCATACTTGGTTGCTATAAATGTGGGTTCTCTGCAAGAGCAGCACATCTTCTTAACCACTGTTAAGAACCTCCAGCTCTTATTCCTTCTTTTAATTTATCCGACTTTTGCTGCTTTATTAAAGGTCCTAAGTAATAGGAAGCACGTAGCATCTTGTCAACATCAGTGTTCCAGTTGGTCTTGCTGTCCTCTCTTCCTTACTGCATTTAGGATTCTCTAAAGAACCTTGAGTACCTGCCTACTAGTAGTTTGTCAGTGTGTATCTGAATCCTCACCCATAAGAAGGCCAGAGCATGGAGCAGGAACATGTAAGCGTGTAGACCCCACGAAGTACATTTTCTATAAGTTTATATAATTCTCTAATATACTCTTTCTTACCCAAAATATAAGATGCAGAACTACTTTGTGTGTGTGTTTACTTGTCCATGGAAACCAGAGGAAGATCACAGGTATCCTGATTTATGCTCTGTCATTCCTCTGTCTTATTCCTATAAGACAAGGTTTCTCACTGAACATAGAGCTTGCAATGCATTTTGTCTATGCTGGCTGGTTGAGGAGCTCTCAGGGCCTGCCTGCCTGTCTCCCCATCATTGGGTTACAGGTATTAAAGACCATTTTATAATTTTTTTCTGAAACAGAAAAGATACATACATACATACACAGATACATACATAAACACATACATATATACATACATATATGTGTACACATATATGTATACATACCAGGTTTGCCTAGAACTCACAAAGATCTGTCTGTCTCTATGTCTAGAGTTTTGGGTCTAAAGGTATAAATCACCAGACCCAGTGGTCAGGGCTTCTTCCCTTTTAATGTGGGTACTGGGGATTTGACCTGGGGTCCTCATGCTTCCACAACGTGCTTTCTGGCCCAATGAACCTTCTCTACTCCCTCTACTTCCACTATCTTACCACCTGCATTACTTAACTTCCTATCTTGCCACGTTTCTCTCCTTAGTCCTTAGATTTCTGCTCCTTGGGTCTTGTTAGAGTAGGGAGATACTTTAAAGTATGGAGTGCCACATTTTTGGGATCACTGCCTAGCATCTGTTCTGGTGACCTTATCTGTCCTGCAGACTGTTATATGTCATCAAGGGATTATCTTTTGATATTGCATTTTATAAATAAAACATTCTTCAACATTCACTTTTCCATTCAATTCTCTGGTTTTCTTCCTGGATCTTCTTTAATATTACATGTACTATTGTGCCCATAGCAAAATGACATTATTTGTATAGTAGCATCAATTAAATTTTTTTCAGTTTATATTATCTGTCTTCTTTCCAACTATTATTTAAGAAACGTCACTTGTTTTCTTGACCCTGCTTGGACCTGAATATTGTTCCGAGAGCCTGCTTCTACAGGCTCTTCGAATAAATGCACCACTGCCTTATATTTCTTTTCTTGTAGTTGCCTTATATTAACACGAAATAATGTTGGTGGTCATTGTAATTGCTAATATCTTGAGATTTTCGGTTACTGTTAGACATGCCTATATAAAAATCCTTTTATAGATAAGCAAATCATACTTTGAGGTAAGCAGGTCTTTAGAACACTAACACATTGCAGTAGATTTCAAAGATAAGCTCCTGTCCAACACCCATCAATAATCCCCTAAGCTAGTGAAAAGAGCCACCGTAAGAGCACCACAATTAGCTACCACACTAGTTGCCTGGGTATTTCACTCTCGCTGGATATTTATATGTGAACGTTTTCTTATCAAATAGACCACCAACATACTTTCAAAAAATACAGACACTTTCAAAAAAAATTTTCCCACTGAAATTGTGTCACCTGTGATATTCAGATGGCTCCCTTCCTAAAGATGCTGAAAAGCAAACATGGCGAGCCATGTAGCTTCTTCTTGAGCATCAGCAAATCATAGTTTGATTAAGTGTTGGATGGATATGAAGCGCTATGTGACTCCACTCAGTACTCTTAAGGAAGAAGCCATTGTGTGCTTAGTTATTAATTTAATCATTGTTCAAGTGTTACCTAGTTCTAACATGCATCCACTTGTTTGCCAGTCCTGGGAATAAAGACACAGCACATATTTTGGTGTTGTTTTAGACCTTGATTTTTTTTTATACTTCTCTCTTCTCTCTCTCTCTCTCTCTCTCTCTCTCTCTCTCTCTCTCTCTCTCTCTCTCTCTCTCTCCCTCTCTCTCTCTCTCTCTCTCTCTCTCTCTCCTTGCTTCTTTTTTTTTTATTGGATATTTTCTTTTTTTGACCTTGATTTTTTTAAAGGGCTATTTGTCTTTCTTCCTTAGAAGCCACCATGCATTTTGTACTTTTTCTCTTTTTCTTTATTTTTTCCTCTGATTTTCAAGTCCTTTTTCTAAGGCATTAAGATATGACCTGCTTTTCTTTTTCTTTCTTTTTTTCTTTTTTTGCATTTCAGGCATTAAAAGTAAATTATTTAAGATAATTATTGCAATGCCTGGAATAATATCAAGTATAAATGGCACCTTTTACTTTTTTTCCAATTCATTTCTATAAAAGTAATATCCATGCTATTTTTCCCCTCTACATAATGCTGTTACTTTTTCTGTCTGAAACAGATGGGCAACTGATGAAGCCACTCGGACCTCCTGATGGGAACAGAGCTAGATGTTGAAACTAGATCAGGGACAACCCCCTGGGTGGGAACACATGGAACTCAATTACAATTGATTCCAGCCACACTGCCCTGTGTGATGAGAATTGGATGATAGCTCCACTGGTACAGTCAGGGTTTAGAATACGAAAGGACAGGAGGGCAATGTAACACAGCTGACAAAATCCTCTCCTCAGGCTGAAACCTCATGCTTCCACTGGTCACAGGCCATCGATGTCCAGAAATGCCTTCTTTTTGCACAAGGACACTGACTGATGAATTCCCTTCAACATGAGTTTCCTCTGGAAAGTAAAAAAAAAAAAAAAAAAAAAAAAACAGAAACCCACTTGTTGTACCTATTGTGCTTTCCCCTCATACAAGACATGTGCTTTTTTTTTAATTTATTTTTTATTAGATATTTTCTTCATTTACATTTCAAATGCTATCCCGAAAGACCTCTATACCCTTCCCCAACCCTGAGTGGATAGATTCAGCAGGAAGTATTTTGAATGACAATAGTTTGATCTAGTATGTGTTTTTGAGTGTTCCCTGTTGTTATTTTTATGATACTAAAAGTATGAAAGTATACAAATTTCCCATCTCTTACAAAAATAAGCATTAGTGAAAAGGATTTCTCTGACACCTTTTTGTTTCAGGTTTGCTCAGTTAACAAACTCACTTAAATTCTTAGATCATATCCATCCATGTTAGTTTTGTGTCTTCTGTTGAACAGAATACTTCCTCCATATTCATACATGAAATCTGGAAGTGTGATTTCCATAATGATATTTAAGACCTTCAGCGAAAAATAATGATTTTGGTGTGGAAGCTTCCTGGTGAATAACTTTAATCCAACGAAAACAAATTTAGCTCCCTCCTTCCTCTAATGTATTTAGAAAATCCTCTTATATTTACAATAGTGAGGATAGGGTGACAAATCTCTTTGTATTTAAGGATGGATAGCTGATTAATCACTGAAAGACTTCTCGACTAAGCAAGCCATTGTTTCACTGGACACAGAGAAGAGTGCCCCCCTCTGGTGTGTGTGGGTGTGATCGCACACCCACACACACGCGTGCGCGCCCACACACACACACATGCACATGTGAGAGAGATCTTTTATACTTAGTCTGAGGCTGTAGAGTTGAGATGAGCTCAACAACTGTAAACAGACTTTGATTGGACGTCAGTCACATTTCATAGACTGGGACTCAAATGTTTGAGTAATTATAGTGTCTTTTAGATGTAGTGAAGGCTGATGCTATGCTCATTCTTCTTTTTAGTCCTTAGGAAAATATTAAGTTTGGGAGATTTGGAGAGACTGTTACTTAGGTAAAAACCTTCTGAATATTCTAGTTAAGAGAAAATGGGCTTTGGGTTTCGTAAAATGCAGGTTGTGCTTAAAAAAATTTAGGAACCTCACAAATACAGAATAGCTTTTTAAATGTTCATTTAAATAATTCTCTGGAATAAATTTAAATTTGATGGCAAAAGGTCCTTTACATGCATTACTGTTCATTAGGGAAAATTTGCTACAATTACTATGCAATTTTGAGTGGTTTTCCAGTATGCTATTTTGAGAAAAGATCAAAGAATTTCTATTGAACTGATCCCATTAACCATTAGGAATAAAAATATGTATATTGAACAAGCTGCATCTTTTCATTAAATAAGTAATCTCAGTCATTTACAGAAATATATCATTTATTAGACCACATTTTTGAGCCTGATTGGAAGATAATTTTGTTCTTCATTTAAATGCGGGTTATTTATTATGTAATTATTCAAAAGTGAGTCTAATTAGCCAATAATCCCCAACATATTGGTGTTAAATGGAGAATTTTGAGCTACAGCCAGAAAGATAGAATAAAAAGTATTCCATTTTCAGGAAATTAGAGTATCTCCTGAGTCACAAGGCCCAGTCAGTGTGGAAGGCCAGGCATCATGCAGACTGGGTAGCTCAAGTTTGGCACTGATGAATGCATTATTAGCATTCAATATCCTGGCCTAAGGCTAATTTTTGTTTGGTTGACTATTTTTGTCTTTACTATATATAAACTTAATTCTCCAGAATACTAGGGTAAAAGTAAACAGGATATGGTCATCACAGAAGAATGGGACATACTTCGTTTGTATTCTCCTTTTCTTCATCCTTCCTTCCCTCTTTCATCCCTGCTTTCTCTGAACTGTCTACTCACCTCTCTCTCCCTTCCCTGGACTGAGATCAGCCTGCAGCCCCATCTCTTACCCTTGGCAACTGTACTACCTCTAAGCTAAACCCTGCCCTTTATCATTCCCACTTTTCTAAACTTGTATGTTGGAATGAAAGTGTATATTAGAGGAATTTAAGCTGCAAAGAAATCTTATTTCAAATTATTGTAATGGGGGGAGTGTTAGAATTCTGCCTGAGCTCAGAATGTATGAGTGTGTGAAACAAGGAGGCAGAGTTTTTAAGAGGAAGGATGGAAATATGGGGAGTGGGGTGATTGTTTGGGGCTAATGGTTTTAGCCAAAAGAAGTTTATCTTGCTCATACCTTAGCTAGATTAAAGTATGGGGCTCCATCCCTCCCCACTCCCTGAGCTTTCCCAGAAGAGACTGGAAAATGAAGGCATTACCTCCTTTGATGTTGACATTACAAAATGATGGTTCCCAGGTCCTTCATTTAAGTAGACTGGGGTCTTCAACCTGGAGAGAGGCTTTAAAAATATTTACATATTAAACAACCAGAGAAAGCATGTAGAATTGCAAGTGCTCTATAGAAAGAAATGTTAGAAATCAGAGCACAGGAGAAAGCCGGTTTGTTGTTGAGTCAACCCAAGGTAAACTGCCCAGGTTTCTCTTCCCCAGAATTATGTCAGCTAGAGTAGATGTGAGCCCCATCTTAGTTTCTAGTCTCATTAATAGAAGAATCGTCCATAGAAGAAAGCTCAGGAATAATTTTATTAACGTTTAAAAGAGGCAGGAGAATCAGACAGTCCTTGACAACCTCAACTGCAGAGTAAATTCAAGCTGACAGGGATTACAGGAGACACTGTCCAAAAAATATAAAAAGTGTCAAACAACACATGATTAACTGCTTTTATAATTACAATATACACTAACATAAACTTTGGTTACACTTGAAAATATTATATATGCATATATGTACGCTAGTACCGTGGCTTACTACACTAAATAACAATACATGCTCACTAAGGGCCACAGAATAAGTATTTAAGCACCCAATATATGTTCAGCATAAAAGCATTAATAACTTGTTTTATATAACTTTATTTAAAAACATCTTAAATTACCACAAAGTCTTCCTGAAGACATGTAACTTGTGCTTTGGAAGGAGAAAAGGCCGTGCATCTGCACACTAAAAACTCACCAACCATGAAAGGAGAAATATAATGTAGTCAGAAAAATATAGTTTGAGTCTGTCTCTCCTGAAAACCTAAATCCCTAGAAAAAGAAGCCGTGTTCTATTGTAATTTGTCAAATTCCTATTTTGATAACAAAGTTTGTGTCCTGTGGAATTTCATGGTACCTTATGAATTCCATTTCCTCAGATGTTATGAGGGATAAGCAGGCATATTTGGAATTCTGCTCCACGGGTGATGCTGCCTCCATGAAGAGCCAAGGTGCCTTTTTGCCATCAACTCTTATGCTCCTAAGGGCAGCAAATATTATCTTTAACACCAGCTTGCAGGTCTCAACTGTACACAGTGATATGTTAAAGAGGTCACTGTCATCATTGTCAGATCAGTCACATACTGTTACACAAGCCTGGTAGTAGTAACAAAACAAGAAAGGCTTCGGTAAATTGTCCAGTTTAAAAAAAATGTGTTTAAAATACCAGTATAACAGTCAAACACTTTAAAAAATAATAATAAACATTTTTAAAACAAGAAAAACAAGTATGAATTGGCTATATCTGGAAATGCTAGAAGCTTTTGTTTCATTGAGTGAACATGGGGGATCGGGGGATCTGAGTTCAAATCTCCGTCCATCCTGCTGATGGACAGTCAAAAGCAGATCATTGAACCTGCACGCCTGACTTTTAGCACCTGCAAAATGGCATGGATAATATTCAATATGATTCCTTATTGTGCTGATAATAATAAGACTAAGAGTGTAAAGGGCTCATTTTAGTCTGCTACATGTAAAACATTGATAGAAAATTGCTGTTATTTGTACTAGCAAATAAGGAGTACATAAGCAAATAGCAAAGTTTAAAAAGATAGCAAATACAGAGTAAATCATATAATCAATGGAAATATATCTACTTTCCTAACCTAAAGGGAATGTTAGTAGTGGGCATTTTAGCAGCTAGCAAGGTGCTTTCATTAAGCACTTCTAAAGTTCACCACTATGTAGCTCTTGCTTAAGAACAATTACAACTCAGTAAGACAAGGTCTGCCCCTCAGCTTGATATTGCTCTGCTGCAATGGGGAAAATGTACACATCGCCAGCTCTTCTTATTTTGGGAAGAAAAGAAACCTAGAGTTTCGCCTTAAGGAGCTTTTGAGAGAAACAGTGATTAATATTTCCTGCTTTACATTCCAAATACTTTGAGACATACAACACACCTTACTGGTCATCTCCACCCATCCAAGATCCAACTCCTGCCACTCTAACGGATTCATTGTCTGACCTGTTTTCTCAGCCTCGTCCTGATACGCCCTCCTATAATACACCTGGGGTTGGGGGAGGTATCCAAATTTTTAACTTGGCTATTATACTTTAATCAAAAAGGAATATATTTCCCAATAAAAGAAAATTGAGTCAACAATAGCTCCGTGATCTGAATATAGAGATGCCACACCCCACACCCAAGGTGAATATATCCAGTCCTAAATCAGGAGACCTGCACTCTATACTCTCGTACCCAGGAAGCCTGGGGCTTCAAAGGATGTTCTATAGACATCCTAGGCAGGAAGTGGGATACCTCAGGCTCTGCATGCTCTCACAAGAAAGACTCTTCCCTGGATTTCACCCAGATCATATCATGGACTATCAGATCAGGAAAGAAAAGAGAAGGGAAAGTTTAAAAACCAAACTAAATCCTTATCAAAAGAGGTCTTACTTCCAAGAGAATAGGTCCCACCAGAGAGTAAACCAAAGAATAGTCATAGATGATTGTTTTCTGAATATCTAAAAGAATAGACTATCACAATAAAAATATGAAAGCTGGGGTAATTCACTTCAATAATAATGGCCAAGGAATGCTGATCCAATAAAAATCAGATGCTTCTCAGTTAAGCAAGCTCATGCCTCACCTATAGTGCTATAGTTGCTAGTTTGAAGCAACACGGTTCAGTATAGATGGTCATTTTGGCGCCTAACATCACAGAGCCTCAGTTCACAGAAGGAAAGTACTCAAACCCAACTGCCCCTCCACAGAAAAGGTCTCTGATCATCACTGCTGCAGCTAAGGAAACCATGGACAACACTGTCTACTACTGACTGTCTAGTTGCTGGGACAGCTGCCAAAGCAACACCTTGTGTAAGAAAGCCATAGAGAAAAGAATAAGGACATAGTGCTTTTATAAAGACCTTTGGTCATTTCAGAGCAGTTGACATTGTGCTATCTTGACTGCTCTGAATCTCATAGAGACCCTTGTTGCTATACACTTCAGGTGTCACCATCATGATCTGAGCAAGAGATATAGAATTTGCCAAGGATAATATGTTGCCCACCACTGTTTTTACCAAGTTAAACACATGTTTTAGACTAGAACCTAATGCTTAATCCTTAATTATCTTACTCCATCTGCATTATATATAGACCATTCAGAGGTCATGCAAAACTTCAGAAGCAAAGACAGGTAAACTACGGTAGGAGAAGGGGATGTGGTTAGGAGAGGCAGTGGCACACAGCTGCTTAGGGCAGGTGCCTGCTGCTATGTGTAACAGCTGCTCAGGTACGAAATGACAACTGATTACTCTGCAGTCATGTGTGTAGATGCATTAAATAGAAGAAAGTGTAATAGTCACAGACCTCAGGCTTAGGAAGCCTAAATTACCTAAGCTCTTTGAACCTATTTCCTTTCCTTTAATGCCCATAGCTGCAGAGCTCTGGCATGTGGGAAATAAATCTGATAACATGTACAGAGAACACAGCAGAGAGCCTACTTAGCATTAACTAGGAAAGGCAAAAATTGTTTGCTTAGTAAAATAGGAAAATAACTTCAGGTTTTACAGTGAATCAAGCATGATTAGAGCTGCATCGAGCATCTGCTAATGATTATTTAGTATTAGAAATATTCACCATGGATGGATGCTATTGGGGTGGAAGATAAGAGTCTTTTGCTATTACTGCATATTTATGTAAAGTGCATCTGAGGGCTCAGGAAAGAGGCTATGGAGTTTTTTGGGTTTTGTTGTTGTTGTTGTTTTCAAAGTTCTGCCTTTACTTATAAAAATCATGTAAAACAAAATGTTAGCTTTCACCTTCTGTCAGGAAGCTGGGAGAAGTTACAATATCCACGTATCCAAGCACATGTGCTCACATACACAGTGAATCATGGTGCCCTATTTCTACTATGAGCATGTTCTTCATAAATTCCTAGATCCAGGGTCTGAGAAGTCTGAAAACTTCCACAATTGCTCAGCTGCCTTGATAAACATGACTCACAGCGTGCTATCAACTATTTATTCACAATCCTCTACATGTCACATGCTGTGGCCATAAATGAAGAACCCAAATGGTTAAATGAACTTGCTAACTTGACTAACTGAATGACTGAGTGACCTCAGACACCCAAAATAAACAGTCTATTAGGAAGTTTAGACAAAGCAGTGTGGTGTTTGTGTGAATGACTATTGATCCTACTTCTTCCAACTGTTCAGTCTCATGGTACTATAGGAAGTGGAAGTTACAGATGTATAGAGAGGGAAAAGTATACTTTTCTAACAAGCTTTCTTATTATTGAATGTGTGTGCCTGTGTGTGTGTAATGTGTGTGGACGTTTGCACATAGCACACATACAGAGGTCAAAGGACAACTTTGAGTACTTAGTTCTTTCCTGGTACACGGGTTTATGTATGCCAAGTACATTATCCACTGACCCAGCTTGCAAGACCATATGCTGAAACATCCAGTGCTTTTAATCCCAGTACTCAGGAGGCTGAGGCAAAGGATCATTACTTCAAGGACAGTTTGAGCTACTGAGTGAATTCCAGGTCAGCCAGAGCCTCCATGTATGCATACCTACTTACACACACACACATACACACACACACACACACACACACACTCACACACACACACAAACACACACTCACTCACCCAGATTCACACACATACACACATAGACTTGCATACATCACAAACACATAGATTCACACATGGACACACACACACACATTCATTGTCAGATTCCCTCAGAAGAATATGGAAATCTACAATATTAGTGCCAGTGCTTTGCCCACTTGCTCAACTCAAAGCTTTGAAATGAAAAATATTTCACATTTCCTTAATGGTAATATTCACCATACTTCATTCCCAAACATTGACCAACTTACAACAATCTCTTCCCATAATCTGATAGAAAACATACATCCTTTTCAGCAGGTGTGTTCAGTCTCCAGTAGAAGTTGGAAAGTAGATAAAATACTAAGAATTAGAGTAACAGAAAACCATCTCCAAAGAACATACAAACTAGTCTGAACTGGTGTGAAGGTTAACAGAAATGCAACATTTCATTAAAATTTCTGCACACTCCAGACTCTGCAGTATAATGTCTAATACATGCTTAAGACTGTTCATTTACTTTGAATTTCATAAACACTCCTGGACTCTGTCCTGTAAGAGTTGGAAGTCATTGGCAACACCATTGACCTCCTCATCCCATTACCTGTGCATACTCTTGCTCGTCCATCAAAGGATTCTTTGCTTTTCATCCATCATCGCATGTTCCTCTGTATCTTGGAGGTATTTACTCCTGTTTACAGTTATTGTCTCTCCTCTCTTTTCTCTTGCACTTTTACCTTGTTAGTGATCTCACTTTTATCTTGGTGGTTTTATACTTACGGCTTGCTCTACTGTCTACCCTGATTTGGTTTCATTCATTTTGAAACAGCTGTTCACTTTCTCAAATTAATGGTTCCGCAGCCACTCCGGTCAGTTTGTTTTCTACAGAGTAAAATCTTTCCTTCTTCCGGATGATTCCACCTGTGCTGTTACTACTTCAAAATCAAATATTCAAGTATGTAACTTCGGGTTTCCGTGATGGGGTATGAGCAAAAGAGCACATATATACCAGAGCGGGGGCGGGGGAAGGTGATTCTTAGAGCACACTTCATGAAAGATAAACACATACTATTTAGAAAGAAAGAAAGAAAGAAAGAAAGAAAGAAAGAAAGAAAGAAAGAAAGAAAGAAAGAAAGAAAGAAAAAAAGAAAGAAAGAAGGAAGGAAGGAAGGAAGGAAGGAAGGAAGGAAAGAGAAAGAAAGAAAGAAAGAAAGAAAGAAAGAAAGAAAGAAAGAAAGAAAGAAAGAAAGAAAGGAAGGAAGGAAGGAAGGAAGGAAGGAAGGAAGGAAGGAAGGAAGGAAGAAAGCAAGTGAGCCTATGGGTAGTAGAGAAGTAGAACTTTCTTTTACATGTGGGGATGTGGGAATAGCAATCATGCTATGGCTGTGTCTGCCTAAGTAAATAAATAAATGGCAAAGTTGAATAGGCAGCTGTAAGTGAACCTCCAAGGACCGGGAGAAGCTAGATTTTCTTGTATGTTCATGTACACCATGATGATTTCAAGTGTTTTTATATAATTAAATGGATTTAATTGCCATACGAAGATTCTATAAAAGTATAAAAGTTCAGATGGCTGACACTATGAACATATAGATTGTAAATAGAGCAGCCTGAAAATGCCTTGATTCTATGTTCTCCCTTACATAAGATGGTATGCATTTGTGTATATTCCTCTTACATGTAAGAAAAGTCATAGAGGATATAGTCTTTCGCTGTTCTGTCTTTCTCATGAGAAGCCTATTGAGGCAGCACCCTACCTTAGTGGTGACAGTTATAAAGGCACACAATAGGCTCTGTGCCTAGCATCCTTATTCATGAAAACCCTGGCTTTTGAGAGAAGATAATGATCCTTTTGACCTCAGAATGGTGGCTCCCAATCCTTCCTTTAAGCATGGGATTTGATAGTTTGGATAGGAACAGAGAAAAATATCATATAGCTCATAGCCAATCAGATTGCAGTGTCGTCTTGATCCCTTATTCATTCTCTATCTCTAATTCACTTAGGAAACTCAAAAGTCATCCTGCATCCCCTTTCCTCCTATTCACACATGAAGAGTGACCTGCAGAAGACTTAGGACATGGGCATTGGTGGACAGACAAAAAGAAGGATTGGAAATGCAGAACAGCTATCATTTCTCACAAAACCCCAGTATAGGTTGAAATATTGTGTACATTACTGTGCCTTTCCTGCTGCAAATGTGGTGTATAAGTCTGCCTTCTTCAGACTGATCACAACATGAGGGCTCATGTTGCCCTATGTTATAATGAAGGACAAAAATGAGAAAAATAATAGCCCCCTTTTGTTGTTGTTAGACATAGGAGAGAAAAAATTGTACTAATCTCAATTGTCAAGCACCCCATGAGCCTACAGTTCCAATTTTCTTTTCACAGTATTAATGAAAATGGGTGTGGGGAAAGTCAAATCTTCCCCATAGATCTGAAACCATTTTCAAGGCCTGCCTCAAATTATAATAACATCCATATCTAAGACACAGTATGGAGATCTGTTCCAGTGAGATTATTTTAAAGAGATGATTTTCCTAAATGGGATAGAGATAGAAATGTGGATGTAATTACTTTCAGTTAGATCTATGATAAAACCAGGAAGACTACTAAAAGATTCTTTACAAAAAATCCAATCTACACATCTTGCGGACAGTTTTTTTTTTTTTTAAAGGATCATTGCAGGATATGATAGCCACCTAAGAATTCTAGTTACCAAAATGATATATGTAGAATAGTCTGGAGTTTTGTGATCCTATATATGCTCTTCCACTTCCAAAATACATAGCTCATATTCCATTTTTATTACTGGTATGCTTTGCTATTCATTATTCCTTAGGACTGGCAATTTCTTACAGCTGTCTTTCTTAAAGCTCAAATGCTGAGTGTTCACTGGCATCAGTCTACAGAGAGGCACATAAAGAGGCACATGCTTCCTCTTGGATGCGACAGGGTCGTGCTTGGTGATGAAACTATACATTAGTAGTGTATATTGGTGAAATAAAACCAGCCTGAAAACTACACACTTACCCTGAAAGAGAATTCTGGAAACAACATAAATATAATAAGATTACAGTGGAGGAACTGCTCATTCAAGTGTACAAAATGGTTTCATAAAAATGGCAATTTGAGTGATAAAAGGAGCATGTTATGGCATGTCACTGCCTTGGAAAACTTATTATTGGGAATATAAAGTATCCCTGTCCACTATCACAGAAACCCCACAGACTAGGTCTTTTGGATTGGGACCTTACATATCATTTCTCTTTTGAAAAATTATAATGAAGATCAGGTTTCTAAATTTTATTTTATCTTATTTTATTCACTTTATTGATTTGACTGAAATTCTGTAAAACTGGGCATCGGGAATAATGGGAAAATGGCTTATATACACTACCACCATTTTTCAGGATGTCTAGTGTCACTTTGGTTTTCATTTATTCTTTGAGTTTGTCATACATTTATACAGTGATGACGTATTAAACTGCCTTCAGTATACTTATCCCTCTACTTATAAATTAATACAGCTTCCACCCTTGTTGAAGAAGCCTCTCTTTTCTAGCTTTATTATTTTTTAAACTTATATGTTAACTGTGGGTACAAGCGAGTGAAATACCTGTGGCAATCAGAAGGTGGAGACAAGAATTAGAATCACAGGCAGTTGTCACACATCTGACATGGGTGATAGGAAGAATGCACAGGTCTTTCATAAGAGCAGGATGCACTCTTAACTGTTGGGATTATAAAAAGATAAAGGGATATGAAAATGTGTTTTATGAGGGAGGGTGTGGTAAGGTATGGGGGAAGGGGATGTCTCAGTGTGCCCATGCCAAGGCATTCCTTCCCCCTGAGAGACCAGCCACATGACAGTATAGTATAGAATATATTCAAGGCATGGGGAGGAGGGTTAAGAGGGTAGTAGAGGCAGAGAAAGCCAAAGAGAGGGAGAGTGTAGAGAAGTAGATACCAGTCATGACCACGTGGAGAGAGGGGGGAAGGGAACGGAGAGAGAGGGGGAATCAAGGGACCAAAAAGCAAGAGAGTAAGAGTAAGAGTAAGAGAGAGAAGAGGGGCAAGCAGCCTTTTATAGTGGGCCATGCCTACCTGGCTGTTGCAAGGTAACTGTGGGAAGGAGCATACCTGGCTGTTGCCAGGTAAGTGTGGGGGTGGAGTGCAGACAGAATACCAACACTAACCTCTGAGCCCATCATGTCTGACACACCATTTCATTTTTCAATAAGAATATTTAGGGGCTAAACTATGACTCGGTTGGTTGAGTTCTTACTTATCATGTGGGAAGGCCTGGGGTCAATCTCCAGCATTTCATGGATCAAGTGCGCGTATCTCAGCCTCTAAAAGGTACAGACAGGAAGGAGAGAAAGTCAGTGTTAGCTTGGCTACAGCTATAGAGTTGGTGCCAAGCTTGGAAAATGTGGGATTTGGCCCCCAAAACAAAAGAAAGAGAAGGAAGAGAAAAAAGAGATATAATTGCTGTTTTTCCAGTCTCATAAAGAGTAACCAAGGTGTCCAGTATTTCCAATAGTAAACTAACAATTTTGGGAAATTTTATTTACTTTCAGAACATTCCCCTTTTAAATAATTAGTTTAGAACAGAAGGTTCTTACAGAGCCACTGTGAATTTTACACTCTCGATTTCCATAGTCTAAAGTGTAACTGGTAAAGACATGCCAGTGGAATCCGGAGGTTGATTCAGAGGTCCTTGCCTTGATGCATCCCCATGCTGTGATGTCACCATCTACATAGAACGGTTTGAGGTGGTTTTGCTTCATTTTTCATTTTTTTTGTTTTTGTTTTTACCTTATATCTTTTGCTGGCCTGGACCTTGCAATGTAGACCAGGCTGGCCGTGAACTCACAGAGATCCACCCGCCACTGCCCCCACAGAACAGAGATTTAAAGTGTATACCATCATTCCAGAGCAGAATGTTTAAAATAAGCCAAAAAATATCATCTATTTAGATAAAGCATATAACTTTACCTGTAAATAAAGTTGGAAGTTGAGTTTTAACTGTCAGTATAAAACACAAAGATCATGCCGGTGAAGGGTCCACATTTCCCCTCTTAGACAATAAAGAATATTTTATACTGTGTTTTAAACTTAGAAGGTTGACAATAAGTTCTGCCATTTGTTAGCACTTTGCTTAATAATACAAGAATCTCAACAGGTCAAGCTCTAAATCTGCAATTCTCACCAGCTTCCTCTCCTCACTGGGGAAAGTGTCAACAGACAAACCCTCACAAGAGCCATCCTCAGGGACAAGTCAGGACCTGGGAGAGAAGGGTGGAGAAGACACACCGAGAAAGACATGAGGCAGCAAACATAAAGATAGATTAAAATTTAAAAATATCACTTGAAAATTTAAGTGGCAAGGGCAGATATTATTTTGACATAACAAATCATTTGGGTTTTCTATTGCTGGAGTGGGTCTTCCTCTGAGACGGGTGATAGAGCAATATGTTAGCCTTCCTAACATTGAAAGGTATGTGCTCATGTAAGGTCTACAATAGTAATCAGACTGTGAAAGGTGTGGACCAAGCAGATAAACTTCTTCATCAGTGTGCTGGACCAAAACAGACCATGTCAAAAATGTTTAGTTAATGTTTTTTTTTGTTTGTTTGTTTGTTTGTTTTGTTTTTTGAGACAGGGTTTCTCTGTATAGCCCTGGCTGTCTTGGAGCACACTTTGTAGACCAGACTGGCCTCGAACTCAGAAGTGTGCCTGCCTCTGCCTCCCAAGTGCCCAGCTAAGTTAATGTCTTAATAAAGGGCAGTAGACAGAGGGAAGAAGAGACATAGGAGATGAGGAGAGGATAAAGGAAGGAGGAAGAAACAGAGTGAAGAAGGGAAGAGAATATAATTTAAAGACACCTTTTCTTTGACCTTTAAGGTCAACACATGAGTCTCTATTTCATAGCTTTGAGTAAGCATTGAAAAGAAAATATGAAGGAAAAGAGCTGATGGCCAGGTCCTGCCCCTGGTAAAGGGTTTCTGTTCTCACCAGTGCCACCAACAACCTCACAGTCATTTATATTAAATTGCCAACCAGAATCCAGTGCCTTGTGTTACTATCAAAATCAGCATAATCTCTGATCTCATGTAGAAGAAGCACTTGCTTTGGCTGATTCTGTGAGATGATGATATAATTCCACATGTTTTTCTACAGAGTAGAGGAAATGGCTAAGACATGAGGAAGTTTGCACAATATAATATGTTGGAATTATGTTTTCATACATCCATGTAATTCATGCATTTGTTTGTTTGTTTAATTTTATGAGTCAGGGCATATGTATCATAAATACTTTGGAGACTCTCCTACTCATTGCCCCCTTAATGGTCATGGAGCCTTAAAGTGAAATATGTATGACCAGTGAAGTTTAATGCATTTCTATTTCTAGTTATACCACATCATGTCCACTTCTTGGCTCCTTTTGTGACCACCATGAGTCCCATGGAGTTTACCACTGATATAGACTCGGTGTGTTGTAAGGCTCAATGTGATGAACCAGCTCTAACAATCTATATGTACCTTCTTATCAGAGTTCATTTTTGAACATTCTAAATTTAAATCTTATTTGTATGTTATTATTCCTTCTCCTTTCTTCTTTTCCCCTCCTCCTCCTCCTCCTCCTCATCATCATCATTATTTGGCTTGTGTAAATAGGATTTCTCTGTGGCTGCCCTAGAGATATGCATGCCTCTGCCTCCCAAGTGCTGGGATCAAAGGCTAGTGCCATTACTGCCTAGCTTTCATTTGTTTTTTGTTTTTTGTTTTTTGTTTTTGTAAACATGTATTTCTGTCATATGCTGTGACAAAGTGGACATTGGATAAAAGAGAAGTTCATTCATACAGCTTTTACAGGGGCTCAAAAAAGAGCAATTCTGACCATTATAACCATTAGAAATGTTGCATTTTGTGTTTATAATGAAGTGTGAAAATGCAAAATTCTCTAACCTATGAAATATATAGATTAATTATGCATTCCTCTGATTAAACCATTTTTCTTATATTGCCTGTCTTGGGTGGTTAATATATGGCTGCCCTTCTACTCAGTGTATTTTTGGAATACATTATATAATAGGAAGTTTTAGCCTCATTATCACTCATACATTTAAAACATTCAAATTAATATGAAGTATACTCAGACTTTTCAGTGAATATCAAAATAAAGCATTAGTTACTGTATTTTTAATTCATAAATATATATAAAGTAATTTAGCCTGTTATTATACATTTATAGGGGAGAGATTTCATAATTACTTGGACAATATAAAAAAGTTAATAGATATATCATTTAGCCTTAAGAAAGATTTGAGACATAAAGAGAAGTAATTATTGTTTAATCAAGCAGATATGGGAACAGGTATATAGTCTATGCAGCTTTATAATAATACCTATTTTCAAGGCTGTTAAATTTTTTAATGTAAATAAAAGGGATGAGAAGTTTTGTTTTTTTTTTTCATTGGGTTTCAATTTTAGTTTTCTGGAGAGTGTTTTTTGTTATTTAAAAATTATTATATTTAGATTCTCTTAATGTGGGTTAGGCAGAACTATTTTTAGCTCTCATGTGACTTCAGCATTTTGGCTGGTGTTGCAGAATGGGAAAGTACATTTCTTAAACAGCTTATCAAATGCTTATAGGGCAAAACTCAGTTTGCTTGTGTCTTTGTGATCTTCTAGAGTGAGCATATACCAGTGTTGAACTCTGCTTGCACAGTTGTTCTAAAGCCATATCAGATACATTTGAGAAAAAATGACATTAATATTCTAGCATTAAAATATCTAACCTAGTTCCTAATTGTGCGTACACACATACATGCATTGTTAGTGTACTGAGTTTAAACCTTGAATCCCATTAAAGCCCCGAGGTTGTAATATAATAAGCTAAATGATTAGGATTCTAGCTCATTATCCCTTCATTTCTTTCTGAAAGAGTAAAATTATTGTGAAAATGTGTTTTAGCATTCCTTCATCAGGTACAGGAATGAAATGATTTAGGTAACATTTAAATACAATTACCTTTTCAGATCTCGAGACACCATAATAAAGGAACACTGTGCCAAAAGCACACACAGAAAGTTGTCATTTAGGTAAAGCTAGCAGCTGAGCTAATTGGCACACTTTGGCAAAGATGACTGTATTTAAAGAGAAAGTACTGCCTTTGGTTTGCCTGGTGCTGACAAAGTTACTGCGGCAGGCTTTTGAAGGGAAATTAAATTCTGTAATCAAATAGGGTGGATTATAATCTTTGTTCCTCTCCACCTTGGCCACAGAAACAACTGGGAGGTTTTTAGCATTACAAGGCCTTTTGTAAAACAGTGACACAATCAGCACAGGCTTTACCTTCCTCCATTCTGTAGGTGCAGAGCTGGGCCCCTTGCTACTTTGAGACTGAGAACCATGGCTTTATAAGCAGCTATATTGGTGAGGCTTTATTTGATGAAGGAAAAGAAATGAACAGCAAAAGCCCTAATGCTGAAGATATTTTAGTGATGTTTACAAATAGTTTCTATTTTTAAAGTTTTTATTACATTGTGTGTGTGTGTGTGTGTGTGTGTGTGTGTGAGTGAGTGTGTGTGTGTAAGATCATGTATGTGACAGTGAGTTTATGTAGGTCAGATGACTACTTGCAAACACAAGTTCTTCCCTTCTATCTGTTGTGATCTGGAGATAGAACACAGGTAGTTAGACTTACCTGCACACCTTTATCTTTGAAGAAATCTTTCTCACCTGTAAAGCGGACTTTCAAAGCAGGGCTTTGTGCATTAGTGTTTCCAAGTAATTAATAGATACCATTGTAGAAGCATGCACACTCAAATATGTATCTACAGAAGTATGTTCAATGTAACTTTGGAATCTTGAGACTGCGTAAAAGCAGTGTGCACACTTCTGAAAATTACAGCATTCTTCACCCACCACAGCAGAAAAGTAACCTTTTATTTTTCCCTCTGTAGGATAAGGTAAACAATGGAGAATCAAAGAAAAGAAACAAAAAGTAAAAAGCTATAGAGAAAATGGTAGGAGGTCAAGGACAGAGAGACATTTTTCACTGACTTCCATGCTTTGGAAGCAGGAAGTACAAAGCTGACCATTGTTTTCATATTTTTAGTACTTTTACATCCCAAGAGTTTTCTTTGTGTACTGTGGGCAACTTCAGTGTCCTCCTGGGCCTTGGAGAAGACATCAGACATCCTATAGTCCATCACTTGGACCCAAGAGAGGACTTGCCCTCTACTTGGAGAAGTTTGAGTGAGGGTTTTGTAGCTGATACACCAGACAAGTGTTCTACTTTTGCCTCTTTTATTACCATTCGTTGCATTATGAAATTTGTCCCCAAACTAACCTTGAAAGGTGACATTCCTACATTGTTCTGGAAAGCTGCTAAGTGCTAAGTATTTATTGCAGGCATGCCCCACCAGACACAATTAAAGCTTAGCTTGAGGATCGCTAGCTTACTGCCAATGTGTAAATGTGTAGATGCAGGTATCCTTACTAGACAAATGAACTTTCAACAGCAAAGGAAAAGAGTTCTGTCTTTATTTACAATCATGTATCTCCAATTATATTTTATAATTCAGGCAGCGAGGGCTAGACACGTGTTCTGTGCTTTAGAAACTGTGTTATATCATAAAGGATCTGAGTTTGGTTCCTACCACTCTGATCAACTGTTTTACAACTCCCTGTAACCCCAACTCCATGGGAACTAAGGCCTCTAGCGTCAACCATAACCATACACAGATACACACACACACACACACACACACACACACACACACACACGAAATAAAATTTAAGAAACATACAACTGGACTATTCAGAAATATTTGGATTGTTTTATTGTTTGATACCGTGTCCATCACAAAGTGGAGTGAATTCTAAAGACATCCCTTGTTTAGCAGTCCTGATGAGTCCAGAGGTAGCACTAAGTGTCCAGAGGTCTCATCAGCTTCCTTCAACATGACTGGCTGATGTTGGGTTTCTGATATCTCACCTGATATGAAAATGGTTCTGTAGAACTCATTTGAGCTGTGGTATTAATTAAATTCATCTGTCAAGAGAATGGAAATATAGATGCCAATATCTGTCTCCCTCTGAACTTGGATTGAGTCCCTACAATGCGGAGGCCGTGAGGGGTTGAACACTTTATTTGGTGATATAACACTCTGTAAAGTACTGGGTGCTATTCCATCAGGTTCTAAAACATTTTTGCCGGCGTCCATGAAACTCAATAATCACTTTGTTTTTATCCTTTTTCCCACAGCCAACCCCACCAGAGTAGGCGGCCGCGAACCATACCCAGGCTCTGCAGAGGTGATACGGGAGTCCAGCAGTACCACTGGCATGGTGGTGGGGATTGTCGCAGCAGCCGCTCTGTGCATCCTCATCCTCCTCTATGCCATGTACAAGTACAGAAACCGGGATGAAGGGTCATACCACGTGGATGAGAGTCGAAACTACATCAGTAACTCAGCACAGTCCAATGGGGCTGTGGTCAAGGAGAAGCAGCCCAGCAGTGCTAAAAGCGCCAACAAAAACAAGAAAAACAAGGATAAGGAGTATTACGTCTGATATCAAGATTTGAAACGGACACTTGTATAGAAATAGTCTTCATTTTATCTGAGACATAATATAAACTTTTACTTTCCTTTTTATGAAGCACATACAAAAGAAGACAGGGAATGCGATCAGGAGGGAAAACTCTTTTTAAAAAAAAAACAAACAAACAAGTATCTCATGCTCTTGTTTCTCAAAAGAAAAAAAAAACATACACAAAAAAAAAAAGAAAGAGAGAAGAAAGGAAGGAAAAAAAATACTAAAACAAAAACAGGGGCCAATAAAATTCCCTAACATCCGCAGTGTTTTCATTTACTCTGCTTGTCTTTATGTTGCTGGAACGTTCTAAAAGACGGCGAGGACCGCACGCATTCATAAAGCAAAGGAGTATTACATCGAGGCACAACACAAAACCAACACAAAACACAACACACACAAAGAAGCTACCTATGATCCTGGATTCAGCCAAAGTGCTAGCGCTTTCCTGAGGAGCCAGTCAGTGGGAGTGCCAGAGACGAAGTCTTCTTGTGGGACCATCTGCAGATTATGAGGAGTTGGTCAGCTGGCACAACTGGAGCAGGGGTTGGAACTTGCATTTGAGACAAAGTGCTGGCTTTTTGTTTTCTTTTTTTGTTTTCTTTTTTTTTTTCTGTTTTGAAGACTAATGCAGGAACGCGTTAAAAAAGCCCCTTTCTGTTTGTGAGAGAATAACAATTTAAAAAAAATTATGGAGGCCTTATTTTTCAAATTGTGAAATATAAGGCACAAGTTCACACTAAAATTACAAAACAAAAATGAGAGGGCATAGATGCAATCATTGGGAAATTTTCATGCACGCTTACTATGTTATTACATATGTTTATATAAACCCATCTCTGTGTGCTTTCTGGACTGTGATAAGTGACGTTTTATAGCCTGTTGTATAGAAAATGCAAAATATATCTCTGCTCTTCAGCCATTTTTGGTAAATTCAATGTTATAAGTGTTGCTAAGTATAGGGAGTTTTATGACATCGGAGCAACAATTATTTCAGACAGATTTTTTTGCTGACATTATAAATTGCCACAATTACTTACTTTTTTAAACTAAAATTACAGTGTAGTGTTTATTCTAAGAAAGATATGTATGAATGTATATAAAAAGACTCAGCTACTTCTTTTCTTACATATATAGCCTTCATTCGGTTACATTCTTAAGTTTTAGTATTTGTATGAAAGGTGTGAATTAGAAGGTGAGATATATACCTAAGTATCAGATAAAACTTTCTCTTTCCCAAATACTCATATTTCTATATGTGTTTAACATTCACACACAGACACACACAGACACACACACACACACACACACACAAACACATATACACAGGCAGCCATCAGATATGATGGAATACCAAAACACACAAATACTGACAAATTGAAAATGTGAAGTTAGACAGTTGTGCCAAGGTATTATAACAAATCGGTGATTTGCTTCATTGAGATTCTGATTCCAGGAGACCTTGAGTTCTTAGTCCCTAGTAAAATGGAACGTTTATTTTAAACGAAAGAGATCCATCACCATACATGGCTGCATAAATATGCATCACTCTACAGGCATTACATAAATAATGTTGGTTTACTCTGGCTGCTGCAATGGAAAACTTTTTTTCCCATAAATTTATACATATTCTCTGAACATGGTGTGTGTGTGATCAAGCTTTATGGAAAGTAAGCATTTTCTCAACTAAAAGAGTATTCTCAGCAACTTTCGATTCTGTATTACTACCCACTAAAATCATTCTATATTTGTTGACTATTGACTTAATTTTAACTTTTCTGGTTTTACATCTATATACTGAAACATAGTTTTAGTTTAACATACACTGTGTAGTAGTGAAGTATAGGTTACACACTTGTTTTGCATAATGTTTGAATGATGTTCATAGCAATAAATTATCAGGGTGAGAAAATCATTTTTAGGTTGTAAAAATTGATCACATGACATAAACATCTAAAAGAATAATACTTGGTTTCATAAAAGAGAAAGATACCACTAATCTGCTTTAATCAACAAGGCAAAAAAAAATGCAAAACATCTTTTGTGATACTTTAGTTGATGAAAAACATGCCGAGATGTGGCCTGGATTTCAGACACAACACTACCTTAGAAATACATATATATCATAGCAAATCACTAGGAGGTACAGCTGCCAAAAAATTGTGTAAGAAGTCTTAAAGGATTTTCATTACCCAAAAAAATAGATGGCACGAAGTTAAAATTCAGTACCCATTTCTTCTCTTTCAAGTCTTCATATATATTTAATTTGCCAGGTTAAAAGATCTTACAAGTCTTTTTACCTACCCCTCTCATTCAGTCTTACTCAGGAAAATCCAGAGAAATAAAAAGGAACATAAAACCACCAATTTACATATCTATATTGATATAGATATAAATATATATTCCATTGTATCTATTTAACATAAACTAATTTCATCTGAACAGATTCTAAAAGATGGTGGCAAAATAAATTGAATTGTTACTTTTTAAATGGTCCATCTGGGAGGCTTGTTGTTTATAATTGATTTCAGTGTTTCTTCCCAGCAAGAATTTTAAAATCTCACTCATTGATAAAAACTGATAGTGCTGGTAAAAAATATGTATCTAATTTTACTGACCTACACAAAACTTAGCAGGTTCCCCCCACCCCTCACCCCCCTGAATGTAGAAGGAAAAGAGAGGATGCTGATGTTTTGAAGGAAAAAGACTTGAATCCAACCCAAGTATCTTTATACTAAACATATCAGGTTCCGTGTGTCACTTGCAGTTCACAGAAGTTTTCACACTACCTGGCATAAACTGACTACATCGATTGTAACATTTTTGTTTGAGTATGCTTCTTTTTTTATCCATGTAATGTGTTGCCTTTAAAAACAAAAATGATGACTAAAATAATGTGTGAGGTGGTTCATCCCTAAGAAGTCAACGAAAGGTCACTTCAATCATACCCTTCTAGTGCTTCTAGTGACTGAATATCTAAGGGGTTTGTTTTGTTTTGTTTTTCTGTTGCAAGGCCAATTTATCCATTATTGGAAATGCTAAGCAAGTGGAATTTACTGTTTTGTTAATAAAATATTTCTTAATACAACTGTGGTTTATTGACTTTAAAAATTGCACATGACAGCAATTTGCCACTGAATATAACAATGAAGTCTTAAGAATGCATTTGAAAGGAGATCTTACCCCCAGACACACACAGGAAAAGATGCTGTCACACCCCTTTCAGCATTTTACAACTTAATCAGTCCCTCTGCTTGTACACTTAAGATGCAGGCACTCCATGTAGCTTTCATGGAAAATTACAGAACTAGCAGAGAATAATACGAATATATGCTGATGTCATAAATACACTCTCTGTAAGTTACAATGGGATTAAAGTTAAATACACCTGTAATTAACTAAAGAATGTCTCATTAGCTGTGATTTCCCTACTCCCTCTCTTTCGCCTGTATTAAGAATAATATCAGAGTTATCAGGTGATAATGATACTATGAACTAATGTGTCTAGTACAAGTAAACTCACAGGAAAGATGATAACTACAATAGTGTCTCTTGCAGGAATTAAGGCCTTGAGAAAACATTGTTAAGATTGTTGTTTAAAAACCATGCAAAATGAAAAGAGACAAAAAAATCTTTACCAAATCCTGACTTACAAATAGACATACAATTTCTATAAAAAGGTTATGCTCAGTTTTCATAAAACAAAGTTTTGTTGTTGGCAACCATATGACCCATCAGTAACTTTCAAACCAACAGCTGGTAATTATTTTAATACTTTGGATCTTTTGAAACAACTTTTCAGTAATAAAATCTGAGACATTTTTCTTCCATTTCCATAGCAATGAGTTTCAACATTAATGCAACATACTTTCATAGTTATTAATAATATTTTTACAGAGCTTTTTTATCATTTCTTTCTTAATATTAATCTATAAGTTTGACATGTATAGGAGTAACAACCCATATTTCCTTAACGTTTAAATTAAAGACTGTCATTTAGCTTACTTCAAAAATATAGGGAATTTCAAAGGTTGTAACTGCATAAATGCTACAATTAATACATAGCCTGTTCTACATTCATTTGAATTGCTGTGGTAAAATAGCTTGACAAAGAAAGCTAAGAGGAAAAAGGGTATACTTCAGGTTTCCATCCAGGTTACAATCCATCACTTCGAAGAAGTCAAGGCAAGAATTCAGGTCACTAGTCACATCAAATTCACAATCAGGAACAATGAGAAATAAACACATGTACATATTTTTGTTTGTTTTCTCTTACACACTGTTCATGATTTCCTGCCTAGGGAATAGTGTCACCCACAATGGACTAAGTCATTCTATATCAATGAGCAATCAAGACAATCCCAATTCCCTACAGACTAGGAACTATCTAGTTCTATCTACCACTGTTTTGATGATTTCCAGACAGGAGGCACCTTTGATCTCTTTCTGATACATTTTCTTTCCACAAAGAGGCATAGATGTTCTAGATCTGCCTCGATTGTGATTGTCTTGTGAACGTGTTAAGTACTCCTTTTTTTTGAATGTCATCTCTCCAAACAATACAGCAATTTGAGATGAGAAAGAAGAACATTCAAATGGCTTCTAATGTCCTCCATCTGAATTTTATCCTCAGGGGAAAAAATGATAAGGGTTTCTCCACTGAGCAAAACATACTGAGCAGTACAACACTTTGGAAAAGAAGGTCTATTGAAAGTGTCAATATAACAGTGCAGAAACAGGCTCAGTTGAATGATAACTGTTTACAACAATTCTCTACAGTTAAATTAAAATACCTCAATAATAATTTTTTGCTAACACAAAATTTACAATAAATCTGGGCCTAAAATCTAGGTTTGAAAATTACTAGCTGTGGGAATTAATATAAAATTTAGTCAGTTGAGAAAGAGAGAAAATGGATCAAACTACAGGATTTTGAAGTTAGAAACAACAACAACAAAACCAAACCAAAAACAACAACAACAAAAACAAACAAACAAACAAAAGGGGCTAGCATTACAGTTATTAAGATGACTTAGAGGATGAAAATGGAACAAAAGGAAATATTTCCTGAAAATACTGAAAGCTTAATTTCCATCTCTGAAATCTGCACTGTAGGAGATGAGAAACCACCCACTCCTTTCCTCTACCTACTGATACAGGGCATTGTGTATATGCATATGTATACCATAGATATGCAAATGTGCAGGGAGTAGGGTGGGACACAGTCCAGCAGGCCTAAACTTTATACAAAGAACTACAGACAAATAAAGGCACCTTCTTGTTTTTTTAAAATCTATATTTTCATATGAAACACAAGCATCCAACTACATTCAGACCAACAGGAACTTTTGTTGTTTTTATTGCCGGTTTTTCCCAAAACAAAATACTTTTAACTCATGCTTATGAGATTTATTATTTGAATGTAGGTATGAGACTTTTTTTACCTCAAATTTTATATCAAACATGAGTATTGCTCAATTATAATAATTTCAAATCATTGTTATTTTCACTCAATGGTCAGATACTTTCAATTAGCAAATTCATATATATATATATATATATATATATATATATTAAATTGTGACTGTGCAATGCACTGCTGAAACTCCTCCATTTTCTATCCTTACTGAGAGCATTTTAAATTTGATTAGAATTTGACCTCCTTGATGGAAAATCATGTGGAAAATGACTGAGCTCTAATGTAGAAACCCAAGATCAAGATGCCCTAGCTAATTTATTTTGGCATCTGCTAAACTACCTGCTTATACAAATACCCCACTCCAGCTTACTGTTTATCTTAGTTAGTTTCAATTAAACTGTTGAATCTTGCAAAGTAAAATAACAGGATGTGGTTTTTGCCTTTAAAAGACCCTGAGTCTAGATGCTCAGGCCTATACTTGGGTAGTAAATAACTGAGTGTAGTCCCAGCCAACTGGAATACTTTCTTTCTTTCTTTCTTTCTTTCTTTCTTTCTTTCTTTCTTTCTTTCTTTCTTTCTTTCTTTCTTTCTTTCTTTCTTTCTTTCTTTCTCTCTCTCTCTCTCTCTCTCTCTCTTTCTCTCTCTCTCTCTCTCTCTCTCTCTCTCTCTCTCTCTCTTTTCTTTCTTTTTATTTAAGATTTTTCTTCATTTACATTTCAAGTGCTATCTGTTTTCCTAGTTTCCTCTCTTAAAATCCCCTATAACCTCCCCCTCCCCCTGCTCCCCAACCCACCCACTCCTGCTTCCTGACCCTGGCATTCCCCTGTACTGGGGCATAGAAACTTCACAGGACAAAGGGCCTCTCTTCCCAACGATGGCCAAGTAGGCCATCCTTTACTACATATGCAGCTAGAGACAGGAGCTCTGGGAGTTCATATTGTTGTTCCTCCTATAGGGTTGCAGACCCCTTCAGCTCCTTGGGTACTTTTTCTAGCCCCTTCATTGGGGAACCGTGAATTCCATCCAATAAATGACTGTGAGCATCCACTTAGGTATTTGCCAGGCACTAGCATAGCCTCATAGGAGACAGCTATATCAGGGTCCTGTCAGCAAAATCTTGTTGGTATATGCAATAGTATCTGGGTTTGGTGGTTGTTTATGGGATGGATCCCTGGGTGGAACAGTCTCTGGATGATCCTTCCTTCAGTTTCAGCTCAGAACTTTTCTCTGTAATTCCTTCCATGGGTATTTTGCTCCCCCTACTAAGAAGGAACAAGGTATCAATACTTTGGTCTTCCTTCTTCTTGAGTTTCATGTATTTTGCAAATTGTATCTTGGGTTTTCTGAGCTTCCAGGCTAATATCCACTTATCAATGAGTGCATATCATGTGTGTTCTTTTGTGATTGGGTTACCTCACTCACAATACTTTCCAGTTCCATCCATTTGTCTAAGAATTTCATGAAGTCATTATTTAGAGTAACTGAGTAGTAGTACTCCATTGTGTAAATGTACCACATTTTCTGTATCCATTTTTCTGGTGAGGGACATCTGGGTTCTTTCCAGCTTCTGGCTATTATAAATAAGGCTACTATGAACATAGAGGAGTATGTGTCCTTATTACAATTTGGAACATCTTTTGTATGTATGCCCAGGAGTGGTATTGCTGAATCTTCCAGTAGTACTAAGTCCAAATTTCTGAAGAAACACCAAACTGATCTCAAGAGTGGTTGTACCAGCTTCCAATTCCACCAGCAATGGAGAAGTGTTCCTCTTTCTCCACATCCTCACCACCAGTTGCTGTCACCTGAGTTTTTGATCTTAGCCATTCGGCATTTTGTTAGGTGGAATCTCAGGGTTGTTTTGATTTGCATTTCCCTGATGATTAAGGGTGTTGAACAATTTTTCAGGTGCTTCTCAGCCAGGTACCAGGTACCAAAGTTAAATCAGGATCAGTTTAATGATCTAAATGGTCCCACATCCCCTAAAGAAATAGAAGCAGTCAGTAAAGTCTCCCAACCAAAAAAGTCCAGGACAGATGAGTTTTCCTCTTAGGACTGCTTTCATTGTGTCCCATTGCTGGATCTTCCAGTAATACTATGTCCAAATTTCTGAGGAGACAACAGCACCAGTTTAGGTATGTTGTGGCTTTATTTTCATTAAACTCTAAAAAGTCTTTAAATTCTTTATTTCTTCCCTGACCAAGTTACCACTGAGTAGAGTGTTGTTCAGCTTCCACGTGAATGTTGACTTTCTAACATTAATGTTGTTTTTGAAGATTGGACTTAGTCTGTGGTGATCTCCTAGTATGCATGGAATTGTTTCAATCTTCTTGTATCTGTTGAGGCCTGGTTTGTGACTGATTATATGGTCAATTTTGGAGATGGTTCCATAAGGTGCTGAGAAGAAGGTATCTTCTTTTGTTTTAGGATAAAATATTCTGTCGATATCTGTTAAGTCCATTTGTATCATAACTTCTGTTGGTTTCACTGTGTCTCTGTTTAGTTTCTGGGACCATGATCTGTCCATTGATGAGAGTGGGATGTTGAAGTCTCCCACTATTGTTATGTGTGGTATAATGTGTGCTTTGAGTTTTACTAAAGCTTCTCTAATAAATGTACATGTCCTTGAATTTGGAGCAAAGATGTTCAGAATTGAGAGTTTATCTTGGTAAATTTTACCTTTAATGATTATGAAGTGCCTCCCCCCTTGTCTTTTTTGATAAGTTTTGATTAGAAGTCTATTTTATTCGATTTTAGAATGGCTAATCTAGCTTGTTTCTTGGGACCATTTGCTTGGAAAATTGTTTTTCCAGCCTTTTACTATGAGGTAGTAACTGTCTCTTGACAGGTATGTTTCTTGAATGCAGCAAAATGTTGGGTCATTTTATGTACCCAGTCTGTTAGTCTATGTCTTTTTATTGGGGAATTGAGTCCATTAATATTAAGAGATATTAAGGAAAAGTAATTGTTGCTTCCTGTTATTTTTTGTTGTTAGATTTGGGATTATGTTCTTGCGGCTATCTTCTTTTAGGTTTGTTGAAGGATTGCTTTCTTGCTTTTTCTAAGGTGTAGTTTCCTACCTTGTATTGGAGTTTTCCCTTTATTATCCTTTGAAGGGTTGGATTCATGGAAAGATATTGTGTGAATTTGGTTTTGTCATGGAATACTTTGGTTTCTCCATCTATGGTAAATTGAGAGTTTTGCTGGTTTTAGTAGTCTGGGCTGGCATTTGTGTTCTCTTAGGGTCTGCATAACATCTGTCCAGGATTTTCTGACTATCATAGTCTCTGGTGAGAAGTCTGCTGAAATTCTAATAGGTATGACTTTATATGTTACTGGACTTTTTTCTGTTACTGCTTTTAAATTCTATCTTTATTTAGTGCATTTGTTGTTATGATTATTATTTGTTGGGAGGAATTTCTTTTCTGGTCCAGTCTATTTGGAGTTCTGTAGGTTTCTTGTATGTTGATGGGCATCTCTTTCTTTAGGTTAGGGAAGTTTTATTCTATAATTTTGTTGAAGATATTTGCTGGCCCTTTAAGTTGAAAATCTTCATTCTCATCTATACCTATTATCCTTAGGTTTGGTCTTCTCATTGTGTCCTGGATTTCCTGGATGTTTTAAGTTAGGATCTTTTTGCATTTTGCATTTTCTTTGATTGTTGTGTCCATGTTTTCTATGGAATCTTCTGCACCTGAGATTCTCTCTTCCATCTCTTGTATTCTGTTGGTGATGCTCACATCTGTGGCTCCTGATTTCTTTCCTAGGATTTCTATCTCCAGAGTTGTCTCCCTTTTTGATTTTTTTTTATCATTATTACTTCCATTTTTAGATCTTGGGTGGTTTTCTTCAATTCCTTCACCTGTTTGGTTATGTTTTCCTGCCATTCTTTAAGGGATTTTTTGAGTTTCCTCTTTAAGAGCTTCTACCTGTTTCCTTGTGTTCTCCTGTATTTCTTTAAGGGAGTTATTTATGTCTTCCTTAAAGTCTTCAATCAGCATCATGAGATGTGATTTTACATCCAAATCTTGATTTTTTTTTCCAATGGTTTGGCATATCTAGGACTTGCTGTGGTGGGAGACGTGGGTTCTGATGTTGCCAAATAGCCTTGGTTTCTGTTGGTAAGGTTCTTGTGCTTGCCTTTCACCATTTGGTTATCTGTGGTGATACTTGGTCTTGCTGTCTCTGGCTGGAGCTTGTCCCTTCTGTGGATTTGTAACCCGTGTCAGCACTCCCAGAAAGACCAGTTGTTTTCTGGTCACATTTTGGGTGTGGATATGCCATTTCTGTCCTTATAATATTAGTAGTTAATCCCTGAGCATTAGCCCACCCTTTTGGGCAGATTGTTGTAGATCCTCAAAGATGTTCTGCCTTATAATAATATTATCTATTGACAAATAAATGACTTCTTAATTTTTAATGATGATCCTATAAAAATTCTGGTGGGGTGGTGAGCTGTGAACAGACAGCCTGGTACTGGTTGGGCTCAAGTTTGGAACCCCAGTGACCCTAAAGGGCTCCTGGGCCCCTGGCTCCTGTTACAGCTACAGCCTCCCACAGTCCTCTACAGAGAGCTGTGTGGCCATCAGTCACATAGGCAGTACCCCAAGCTCCAAGTGTTCTGTCTGGACTCTACCCCACAATTACCTGGCAACAGCCAGGTTTGCTCCTCCCCACAGTTACTTGGCAACAGCCAGGATGGCCCAGTCCACTATAAAAGGAGATGCTTGCCCCCTCCTTGCTCTCTTATCTCTTATTCTCTTACTCTTAGTCTTGTTCTCTTACTCCCCTCTCTCTGCTTTACCTTCCCCCTGCTGCCATATGGCCATGGCCAGTCTCTGCTTTTCTACTCTCTTTTTCTCTCTGCCTTTCTAAAATAAATGCCTTAAAACCATGGATTGTCTCATCTCATTGGGACCCTCCATGCTGGAACAATGGATCAGGTCTTCCCCTTATGAGCTGCTAATGTCCAGCCCAGGAGTCCTCTCTGTGCTCCAGTCATGGCCAGCCACCAGCAGAACCTGCCTAGGACTCCCCTCCCTGAGGTAAACTGCCAGAACTGGCCTCCTACCCTTTTCCCTTTGGCCCCCAGGGCAGAGTCTGCCTGCCCACCCATTCTCAGCTCTCATGCCACATACAGAGGCATCTGGGATGTCTGAGAGCGAGAACCTGTTGTCCTTGGCCTCGGTGTGTCCCATGGACCCCAGAACCAGTTTCCTCGGTGCCCAGTGGCGTTTGTGGTGTGAGAGTGTTGGGAGTCTGACTCTGGCAGTGAGGGACACCAGACTGTGCCTTTCTCACTCCTGCAGCGGGATCCCTTGGCTTCTCACAGTCAAATGCCTGCCCAGCATCCTGGGGTCCCCACAGTCAAACTCCCCATGTCTGCATCGCCCAGTGTCCCTAGTCCCCATCAAACACAGGACCCCATTTTTGTCCCACAAATTCCTAAAATTATAATAGCAATTATTAAGCCCTTTATAATAAGACTGCTATTAAATCCCCGTCTGATATGAAAACAACAATTAGAACTCTGCTAGCCATCATATCACAAGTTAATTGCTTCTGAGATAGAAAGCAGGCATTTACAACTTACAGCACATTCAACGAGGTTGTAAAACAAATAACCAACAGACATAAAAGAGAATTACCAATTCATGGAAGGTGGAAGGGCAGATAATAACATATTGCCTGGGTTTATCTATACAAAACTCCAATGTCAACTTAGATACAAAAGTTATAATCTTTAACCCTCCTGTGGAGCCAGTGACCAAAAAAAATAATGTTTACCCAGATAATTTTTTTTTTGGTTTCTTTGGTTTTGTTGTTGTTGTTGTTGTTGTTGTTTTGTTTTTTGTTTGTTTGTTTGTTTGTTTGTTTTTTTTTCGAGACAGGGTTTCTCTGTATAGCCCTGGATGTCCTGGAACTCACTTTGTAGACCAGGCTGGCCTGGAACTCAGAAATTCGCCTGCCTCTGCCTTCTGAGTGCTGGGATTAAAGGCATGAGCCACCAAGTCAGGCAGATAATTATTCTTAATGGATGTAGATGCAAATATCTCTGTTTATAATGGATGTACACGTTAAACTTCTATTTTAATTTATGATTTGAATTTATGTTTAAACTTTTAGTGAACTTTTGTAAATAAATTAATAAATAAATAAATAATATGCTTGAAAAAACAATGTGAGGTATTACCCTAGAGAAGATACAAAAGGGGCTGGAGAGGTTACTCAGAGGTTAAAAGCACTGACTGCTCTTTTAGAGGTGCTGAGTTCAGTTCCCAACAACCATATAGAGGCTCACAACTGGCTGTAATGGGATCTAATGTCCTGTTCTGGTGTGTCTGAAGATAGCTACAGTGTAATCATATAAATATAATAAATAAATAAATAAATTCTTTTTTTAAAAAAAGGAACAAAATCTAGGAATGATTATAGCGTGTAATTTTAATAAATCCATGCCTGGTTTGTCTGGGTGCTGGCAATGGTAGTCTCTTACAGCCCCCAGTGCTAAGTAGAAGCTGCCATTTGGCCTTGGTTCCCAAGGATGGCTTGCTAAACTGTCCAATTTGCCTGAAAATGCCAGTAACTAACTACCTCTTGAGTTCCTCAGGCCATCCCCTGGGCTGGTCTGCAGAAACTGGGCAGGAGGTTCATCTGGAATCACCTGAGTATGGGATCTGTTCCTCATGGGGGGCAGAGAGGGGCAGGATTAGCATCAAAATACAAACAACCCCAAAACAATCCACAACAAATCAGGAGAGAGAGAGATTAGGAGAAAGGAGGAGGACATTTAGAAATATATAAAGAACTTATGCATAATAATAAATAAATCTTTGGGCCAGACCAAGCAGGGACTGAGTGAGCAGAGTTGACCAAGCTAACAGAGGTCCTGAAAATTCAATTCCCAACAACCACATGAAGGCTCACAACCATCTGTACAGCTCCAGTGTACTCGCATACATAAAATAAATAAATAAATCTCAAAAAATAAAAAATGTATATATATATATATATATATATATATATATATATATATATATAAAGATACCTCTACATTTAATGCTATGTCCTACTTCAACCCATTCCAAGGCAGACAGGCTCCCAGTTGTGCATCTAGAGAAGTCTTGTGGAAGAATAGGAGATAGAAGTTAGGAGGTTGGACTAGTCAGGGACACCATAAGAAGACCCACAGAAGCAAGTAACCTGAGAAGATGGGGTCTCACAGAACTTGGTCCATGAACCAGGGAACAACCAGGAGCTAGACATAGACCTCCTACACACTTGTAGAAAATGTGCAGCTCAATGTAGAGGCTGTCTCTGTCTCTATTCTCTGCCTTTGGATCCTCTCCCCCCTTCCTGCCCAGGTCATCTTGGCCTTGCATAGTTCCTGCCCCCAGATCAGCTTCAGCAATGTGTGGGACTCTAGAAATGTTTTGGGGTGCTGTAGGGGTAAAGCTTGTTTGTATAATGTTGTACATATTTTCACATTATTCCTTTGAGGAATGTCATCTCTGCCAAGGTTAATGATTCATTGACAATCAGAAACAAAATGAGTCCAGGAGGCCAGGGTGTGTCTAAGGTCTCAGCAAAATGGTAAACCCTGAGACCATCAAGACAGCCCTTACATGTTGTGGGAAAGAATTTTGAAAACAAGACTTCAAAAATATGCAGTTTTTCAACTATGCAAAGTATAAGGATACAATATGAATTGTATAAGGTGTTTCACAGATCTAAAAGAACAGAGGTAGCTGCATTATGAGACAGCTTGTCAGAAAGACAAGACAGGAAGGAGATTGTGATGGTTTATATATACTTGACCAGGGAGTGGTGTGTCCCTGTTGAAATAGGTGTGACCTTGTTGGAGTAGGTGTGTTACTATGAGTGTGAGCTTTAAGCCCCCCATCCTAGCTGCCTAGGAGTCAGTATTTTCCTGGAATTGTCCAGATGAAGATGTAGAATTCTTAGCTCCTCCTGCACTATGCCTGCCTGAAAGCAACCGCATTCCCACCTTGATGATAATGGACTGAACCTCTGAACCTGCAAGCCAGCCCTAACTAAATGTTGTCCTTATAAGAGTTGTCTTGGTAATAGTGTCTGTTCGCAGCAGTAAAACCCTAAGGAAGACAGAGATAAAGAGATTTAGGGAGTGGTAATTAAAAGGCAAGATCCCATCCACCTAAGTTTTTTGTTTGTGCTTACAAAGGTAGGCAGATTACTGATTTCAAGGTCAACCTGGGACAGAAGTTTAGGCCCAGGCCAAGGCATGGTAGGAATAATTTCAGGGCATGATCCCACCCAGCTATCTTATTGTCTGTGATTTTAAAATGCAGGCAGGGTTTTGAATGCTATTGTAATGTTAAAAAAAATTACTTGCTGTATTCTTCTAAGAATCCAGAAGCTGGAGTCATGGGTTGCTGATTCATGGGACAATCAAAAGGGAACCTGGAGTAATGACTAAATTGATAAGTTAATAAAAGACTGGGATTTTGATCTGCAAAGGAGGAGCTATCCAGAGAGTTTTTAGAATAACAAGAGAAAGCTGTCTCTAGCAGAACACACACATGCATGTGCAAGCACATGTGTATGCACCCCGCTCTGAGAGAGAGAGAGAGAGAGAGAGAGAGAGAGAGAGAGAGAGAGAGAGAGAGAGAGAGAGAGAGAGAGAGAGAGAGAGAGAGAGAGAGAAGCACAATCTGGAAAGCTGTCTCAAGCAGAATATAGGCCATCTCCTTGTAACTCACAATTTGACCTTTCATCATTAGTTTATTCTTTTCTTTTTATTCATTTTACACCCTGATTATAACAATTTTATAAATTGTCCTCTAATCTCTACACCCAGGTCATGAATTTTTCTCTCTCTTCTGTCTCCTCTCTTTTCCTATTTCTTTTTTTCCCTCTATTTCCACCTTTGTCATTATTCATCTCTTGCTCTCTCACACATACTCACTAACTACATACCTATATATGAATTAAAATAAAATGAACCCAGAAGGAATTCTATCTAGAGAGGCTCTCTGCAGACAAATGACTAATAGGACCCTTGCAGTAGTTTAGAAACCCACATTGGACTGTAAACCCAAGAGCATACACATACACAGCGAAAGTGTGAAGCTTTACACTTGGCCATTATGAAAATGTATGCTGCCTGAGACATCATACATTCTAATAGGTTTTAAAATTGTGGAAATAATAAACTCTATAGGAAAATAATGTGGAAATGAGTTTCTGAGGGACATAGAATAGAAATATATTCTTGTTGACCTTATCCAAAGACCCATATAAGGTTGATGTATGTGAGGTTGGCAGCGGTCAAGATAACAAAAAAAAATCATATCTTTTTAGTGAAACTGAAGCAGTAATTACAAGTCTATTCACCAAAAAGCCCACTATCAAAGTGTTTTAGCCAGGTTTTCAAAGAAGAGTTAATGCCAATACTCCTCAAATTATTGGACAAAATAAAAACAGAAGGTACATTGTTAACTTTGTTTTATGTGGTCACAATTACTCAATCCACATAAAAACTAAACCAAGGAGAAGAATTAGACACCAGTTTCTCTTATGAACACCGATGGAAGAATTCTCAATAAAATACTTGCTAGTCAAATCCAAGAAAACATCAAAAAGATATTTACCATGACTAAGTAGGTATTATCCCAGAGAGCCAGGAATATTTTTATTTTAACATATGTAAATCAAGGAATGTACCTTAATATATAAACAGACTGAAAGAAAAAAAAGAAGAAAGAAAGAAACCTTCATTAAATGCAGAAAAGTCCTTTGATAAAATCCAACACACTTTCATGATAGATTAGCAATACAAGAGACATACTTCAACATTAGAATGGCAGTTTACAGTAAGCCCATAGCCAATATCAACTTAAATGGAGAGAAACTCAAAATAATTGCACTCAAATCAGGGGTAAGATAAGGTTGTTCATTGTTTTCACACTTACTCAATATAGCATTTGAAATATTAATCAGAGCAACAAGGCAGTAGAATTAGATCAAGTATGTGCACATTGGAAAGGAGGACAGCAAGAGTCTTTGCATGAAGATTATATAATACTATATGTAAGAAGCCTTAAAAGCTTGCAGGATGAATCTCCTCCAACTGATAAAGACCTCATCACAGTAGCTGAATACAAATTTAACTAAAAAATCAGAAGCTTTCCTATAAACAATTGGCAAATGGACTGAAAAGAAATTCGGGAAACATCACCTTTCACAATAGCCTTAAATAATGGAAAGTATCTTGAGGAAAATTTAACTAAGCAAGTGAAATAATTGTTTGATAAAAACTTAAGAGCTGGGAGTGGTGGTGCATGCCTTTAATCCCAGCACCGGGGAGGCAGAGGCAGGCAGATTTCTGGGTTCAAGGCCAGCCTGGTCTGCAAAGTGAGTTCCAGGAAAACCAGAGCGATAGAGAGAAACCCTGTCTTGAAAAACTCAAACAAAACAAAACAAAACAAAAAACTTAAGACACTGAATAAATAAATTGAAGAAGATACCAGAAGACAGAAAGATCTGCCATGCTCATGGGTATGTGGGATTGATATAGTTAGTAAAAGGGAACATCTGTTGGTTAGTTAAAGCAACCAACAGATTCAATTCAATCCCCATCAAAATTGCAACACAGCCCTCAAATTTCTTAAAAGGACAATTTTCACATTCTTATAGAAACAAACAAACAAATAAGAAAAAAAAAACCCACCACCCAAAAAAAACCAAACAATCAAACAAACAAAACTAAAACAAAACAGGATAGCTTAAACAGTCCTAAATGATTAAAGAATTGCTGGGGGTATCACAACCCCTGACCTTAAATTATACTACAGAATTATAATAATAAACGCAGCATGCTATTGGTACAAAGCATAATTGGTACACATGATCAATGGATTCAAACTAAAGTCTCAGACATGAATGTTACACCTATGGACTCCTGGCTAAAGAAGCTGAAAACTCACACTCTAATAAAGCATAATATCTTGAACAATATTATTTGTCAAACAGATGGCATCATGTCAAATAGAGCCACACTTATCAGCCTGTGCAAAATTAACCTCCAAATGTATCAGAGACCTAAAAATAAATTGAGCTATACTGAATAAAAGAAAAGAGAAAGTAGAGAATAGTCTTGACCTCATTGGCCCAGGAAAAAGCATGGTGAACAGAATACCATAAGCACAGACACTAAGATCAACAAGTAATAAGTGTGACATCAAGATACTGAAATGCTTCTGCATAGGGCACATCATTAAGACAAAGTGCTAGCTTATAAAATGGGAAAAGATTTTTTACCAACTATACAACATATAGAGGACTAATATCCAAAATATATAAAGAACCCAAAAATCTACATATCAAAAAACCTCCACAAATAACTCAATTAAAAATATGGTGTTGCAGATATAAACAGAATTCTCAAAAGGTTGAATTCATATGGCTGGGAAACACTTAAGGAAATGTTCAACATTCTTGGTCACCAGAGAAATGGGGATCAAAACCAATTTGAGATTTTATTTTACATCTGTCAGAATGGCTAAAATCAGCAAAACAAGTGACGGCTCATGCTGCAGAAGATGTGGACTCAGGCAAACATTCATTCATCGATGATGAAAGACCAGGAAAAATCGAGACCCCCTAGCAGAGTAGAGCCAAGAATGTAGGTTAGCCAGTTCAGTGACTCTGCTTCAGGAACCTGACTAACCACAGAACAGAGAATTACACAAGCCAGTTCAGTGAACCTGTTCCAGGAGCTGGCTGACCACAAAAGTTAGATTAAAATCTTGAGAACAATCTTGAGTTGCAGGGAGTTTCCCCATGTGATTATAATTTTTCCCTTGTGATTTTTTTCACTGGTATTTTCAGTATTTTCCAATAACTCCTTCCCTACCCCCTTGGGTTCTGTGTGTGTGTGAGTGTGTGTGTGTATGTGTGTGTGTGTGTGTGTGTGTGTTTCCTTTAAATACCCTCTCTTCCAGCTACTCGGGGTTGAACTCCTCTACCCCTGTGTGGGATATGAGTCAGCCCCAGCACGCTGGTTCCTGTCAATAAACCTTGTGCAATTGCAGTAAGGATGATCTCTCATGAGTTCTTGGGGTGGGGGTGGGGGTGACTTCATCCCGAGACTTGAGTGAGGGTCTCCCCTTTTCAGGGGTCTTTCAATGATAGGAGAACAAACTTGTACAGTTACTATGGAAATCAGTGTGCTGGTTCCTCAGGAAAATGGAATTCAATCTATGTAAAGATCCAGTTATTTCATTTGTAGGCAGTGTACTGGATAGTTTTGTGTCAACTTAATCTAGCAAAGTCATCTGAAAGGACAGAATCTCAACTTCAAAAATATCTTTATAATACTGGCCTATAGATAAGCCTATAAGGAACTTTATACATCAGTGAGTGATGAGTTAGAGCCTAGTCCATTTCAAGTGGTACCATCACTGGCTCATGACTATGGGTTCTATAAGAAAGAGTGCTAATCAAGCCATGAGGAGTAAGACAGTGAGTAGCACTCCTCCTTGGTCTCTGCATCACCCTTTGCCTCCAAGTTCCTGCCCTGTGTTTGAGTTCTAGCCCTGGCTTCCTTCAATAATGGACTACAATGTGGAAGACTAAACCCCCTTTTTGGTCATGGTGTTTTGTGGGTTAAAATGATGCCTGCCACAGGGCTAGGGCCACTCATGGAGACATATGGGGAAGTTCATGTGCACCCCTAGCTGCCAACGGGTGGGTGTTGGGCTGTGAGAAAACTCAGGATCCCCGCTCCTGAGATGGGGAAGCGCAGTCTGAGGTCCATACTCACCTGCCAGAATTGACTAGGGGTCCCCCGGCATGCACAGAGGCCGAGTACGACAGGTTCTCAGGTTCTTGGACACTTCAGATGCTGCTGGATGCCACAGAAGAGATGAAAACAGTGTGGGCCCACAGGCTGGCTCTGGCCCAGGGCAGGAGGAAAGAGCTCCCACTGGTTCTCATGGGGAGGAGAGACCTTGGGTTGTTTGGCCAGGTAGCTTGGTTTGGTGGAGACCAATGCCTGCTTGCACAGAGAGGCCTTCTACGGGAGATTAGACATGTGGCTCTTTTGAGGAAGACCTGCTCCATTGCTTCAGCACAGCAAATCCTGATAAGAAGAGGCAGTCCGAGGAGGTCAGAGAATCAAATGTAAGTTGTCAGTTTTGGTGGCTGGTAACCTCAGCCCTAAGACATTGCACCACACTCCATTCTTAAAATGTAATTCCACATCAGTAAGCAAAGCAAACTTGTAAGCTTACCCTCTTTTCTCAGTACTGAGTAAAAACAGAATAGATGATGAAATGTCTTTAAACTAGGTAATGCCAGAAAAGTAATACATGGCCATGCAGTGCTGTGGTGGCTTTAGGTTTGTAAAACCAAATTTTGGTGGCTGCTTAGCTCAGTAAAGAGGATAAAAGATTTGAGTGAATGTGTGAAGTCCCTGATCAATTCAATTTGTGCGTGTGTGTGTGTGTGTTGTCCTAAATTAGATACAATATAAGAAATGGCTCCAGGATATAGATATGTATTTAAAGAAATAAAAAAATCAAAATAGCCAACAAATAAAAAACAACAGAAAAAAAACAATTATATCAACTTTGCCAATGAAAGATCACTTTTCCCTCCTAGGTCACGAAGAATCATGATAGTAATATAAAAGCAAAGGAAGAACAAAACTAGGGAATAAAACACATTGAGGGAAAGTGAAATAGGAAGAGAGAGAAGCGGGAGAAACAGGCAAATAGAGGAGAGGAAGAGGGAGACTGGGAATGGAGGTGCAATGGGGGAGGGGAGTGAGGGAAGGAGTGGAGCTCATTAAATTGATTGGCCATCCCCTTAAACACCCGGTGAAAAGCCTCTGCTGAAACGTTTTTGTCATGGAAAATGAGTCTTTTGAGAGAGACCAGCTGACCTGCCCATCACTACTTTCTGTTTTTCCTTTTATTCCCTTTAACTCAAACTTAAACTCCAGTCATAATTAGCACAATATAAAAAGCTTGTCTTATAACCTGAAAAACCTTCATGAATAAATCTGTTGATGATAACACTTGCAACTTTAAGCCAAGCTAAGACCCATTCTGCATTCTGTTTCTGAACTTTTCTCCTCTTTGGCACCTAAATCATTTATTTATTTGATTTGATCCTTTTGATTTATTAAAAATATTGCTTCTAGCTTTTGGACATTTTGGCAGGGATACAAAATGTTGTTGCAATAATTTAATTAAATTAGGTACAGGGATAAAGCAATAATCAGAAGGAGAAACCTTTCTTAGAAAATACATGTAAGAGAAGAAGGATATTCATATTCCAGAGCAATACTAGGAGGTCATGTCCAAATTATTCCATCGAATTATTAGACCAGCTGTAATTTAAACCCTCTGTAAAGCAGAAATGTGTTTCATTAGACTCTGATGGATCCAAACTACCATGAATAGCATCAAAAGAAACAAGGGTGGGTCAGCACACGTGGCTGCCAGTGCAAGTGAGTATAGGACCAAGGTAACCTTTAATATGTAACTTCAGACTGTGTCCAATGGAGAAACACCTCCCTTCTCCTTTCTCCCTTCCTCCTTCCACTTTTGGTCTACATCCTTCCCCTTCTATTTTCCTGCTTTTCTCTTTTCCTACCTCCACATTCCTCATCACTTCTTCCTCTTCCTCTCTCCCTTCTCCTCCATCTCCTCTTTCCATGATCTTCCTTCCTTTTATTTCCTCTGTCTTGCATTATGAGTTTGGCTGAATATTTTCTCCCTGTCTACAGTGTGTAAGAATGAGGATGAGATTCCATCTCGCCCTCCCCGTAGTTTTGTTTTCTTTTTCAATCTGTTTTTTTTTTCAGTCTGTTAATCTGTGATTTTCTTCTATCCCTCCCCCTCTTTCAAGTACCCACTTTCTCCTTTGTCTTTCTTAGTTCAGTGCCTCACCTCAGTCTACCCTTAAATAAATGAATGACCAACTGGACAAAGTTTCCTTCTCTTCCATTCCTGATGCAGTATTACATCCAAATGGTATGGGCAGAACTGTGATAAAATAGTGTGGATAACAAAATACAGGAAACACCAAGACCACATTCTCTGCCAAACTATTTTCTTAACAGCTGATAGATGGAGATCCCAGCAAACCCTGGGATCATGTGACTTTCATTTTGGAAATCAGAGGGTTGTGTTGTTTTACCCATGATTCCTCCTGGGTCCTTTTGACTCCCTAAAGGAAATGATCACAGGCTGAGCAGGACTGTAGAGCTCAGGTTGGAGAAGTTAGCCAGCTCTGGGCTATGCTTGTCTGAGTCCCTGAAGCTGATGCCCTTTTCTTCTTCCGAAGTCATGCTGCCTTTCCTCTTAATCACATATCCTCTTTTACGAAGGAAAATTCAGGCATTAGCTACTTTCAAACCAAGGAAAAAGCCTCTCTTTCTCCTCAGGGTTCTCTGACTTCTGGAGTGCTGAGAATTCACCTCTTGTTCAATTACTTCTAGTGTTAGTGATTGTGAAGGAATCTCTGATGACAATACTATGCTCCTGGGAGTATTGGCTAAAATGAACACAGAGTGCTTCCATTCTGGGCTGGTTGCGATCAACTCAAGTGATTCTGAAGAGGAAAGCAGAGGGAAGCTGCGTGACAACATGCCTTTTTTACAGGCTGAGTGATTCTTAAGTAATCAGGCTCTGTCCTCACACCCAGGTGATCACGCTGCCCCAGACCTGCTGCTGGCTGTGCAGCCAGGCAGGGAGCCAAGCCATCAGCTGGGCTGTGAGATAGTCATGCAGGCTGCCTGCAGCAATGTTCGCAGCCAGCCAGGCAGCGGCAAGAACACAGACTCTTTGGATAGCTGATGTCTTTGGTCAGGGCTTGCCTACCACTCAACGGGATATCAGTTATATTAAACATCCAGGGCTTGCCTTACTTTGCCAAATGACATCTCATGCGGAGAAAGGCCATTTTCCAAGGAAAGACAGTATCATAGACCTGTCTGTAGGCTCAGTGTTCTAGAATCAGAGACTGTATACACGAGACTAGTATGCTCACTGGCCTCATGGCAAGCAGGAAGAAGTAAACACAAGAACAGTGACAGTGTGCAGCTCTATAGCTGGAATAGCTACTCCTCAGTAAGAATACTGCAGGGACCACTCCTGTCTTCATTCAGTGTAATTAACAGTCCTGTTGAAATCTTAAGTGGGCATTTGCTTTCAAAAACCTTTGTCCGTTATAGTTGATCATCAGTTTTGACAAACTTCATATTTGTTATACATGGGAAAGAATTCCAGATATTTTCACAATTCTAAATAAGAACCAAATCACTCATTTAGACATTTTGTTTCCTTTTCTATTTAATTATTTGATTAAGGTGAGTGTCTAAGAATACAGATGCTTAGGGTATGGAAGTCAGGGAAATTCTTGGTATAGATTGTCTTTCCATTCCAAACATTATATAAATTTATGACTTGACAAACAAGTGAATGTATTTTCTTATTACTGAGTACTAATATATCAGACTTTCGGCATAAATCCCTATATTTGTTTGCTCCTGTTTAGATTCAATGTTTGATAAGAAATTGAAAATAAGTGGAAATAAAGTAGCTCTCCTAACAAGATAGAGAAATTCTGTATTATGAAGACATTGGGCAAAGGAAGCTGTCAAGTAATGCTCAGGACGGTTTAAAAAATAAATTAGAACAATGAGATATTTACTTTCATTTAGATAAATGTGTGTTTTCGTTTACAGTCAATTATTTAAAACAGCATCCAAAGTAATTGGTTCTAACATGAGATTTATACATGCATACACCCACCCCCCACACACACACACACCCTACTACTTCTCTTGCCCCTTTCCCCGGTTCCCTTTCTCCCCCGAATTCTTGTCTTATTCATTCAACATATGTATACCTTCCTGTGTATGCACACACCTATGGAGTCTCCATACCTCAGTGGGTAACAGTATCAAAGAAACTGTCACCAACCCTTAAGGAGACATATATAAGGTGCCATGTGTTGATGGTGGTAGCAGTTGGTAATTATTAGGACATCTATCAACTATTTGATGTTTTCATGATAGACTTTCTCCACATTGCCTACTCTTCCAGTTTGAAAAGTTGAGGTTGCCCTCAACAGCCACTTGCTCGATTAGGGCATCGGACTGCCAAACTGAATTTTCACCTCTTTTTTCTAGGAGGAGTTTATTGCTTTATTGAAGGGAAAGTATGGTTTTAAAGTGGGTGGTGGGAATGAATGTGTGTACAATAATATCTTTTCTCTAAGATTATCAAATGTCCGTTCTAGCCACTGTTTTTCAATGAAGTCTAACATTACCCATATTTTGTTAAAAAGTGTTCTTAAACATTATCATGTAGGAGATTAACTTACATTTAATCTTGAGATGCTTTAAGGTGCAGCTATTGTAAAATCAAAGTCCTTCCCAGGCATCCAGGAGGTGTAACATGCCTTTGTGTTTCTACCAGTTCCTAAAACACATTTCATAAGTGTGTGCTGCAACAAACACTGTGGCATGTCATTGCATAAACAGGAATCCCATGTTCTTCCTTGAGAGTCTGCATTAACTCTCTATACAGACAGGTAGAATTTGGGGCATGCCACTGAGGGGGCTCTCTGAAGAGATTATCGTTTGAGTCAAGAGATTGCCCTCCTATTTTGGCCAGATAAAGAAAATGTTCCTTTTTGTTTAGGCTAGGGTAATTCACCTTCTCTGCATTTATTTGATATCATTGGTTCTCATAACACCCAGGCTTTCAGACTTGGGATGGGTTCCCCCCTGGTGTTAATGGTATTCCAGGTTGCTGATCACCAGGGGATGATTGAACCACCTATCTCTCGCAGTTGTGAGAGATATTCTTTCTTTTTATTTCTGGTTGTCTGTTTCCACCATATTTACTTTTCTGTTGATGTCTGTAAAGAACAAATTATTATGCATAATTCCTTTACTTTTTGTTGTTGTTGGTGGTGGTGTTTTTTTTTTTTGTTTTTTGTTTTTTTTTTTTTTGAGACAGGGTTTCTCTGTGTAGTCCTGGCTGTCCTGGAACTCACTCTGTAGACCAGGCTGGCCTCGAACTCAGAAATCCGCCTGCCTCTGCCTCCTGAGTGCTGGGATTAAAGGCATGTACCACCACACCCGGTTTCTTTATGCACCAAGAGGAGGATTTTTTTTTTTTTAGATGTTGAAAGATTTTAATAACTCAAACTATAGTATATATGGTGAGAAAGAAACGCTTACTTTAAGATATAGTATGTTGGTGAAAATAAATATATAAAATTTGTGCTATCAGAAACTTCTGTGCTACGGGTCCCCTAAATACTGATTCATGGCTTAATCCCATGAAATAATTCCCCATTTTCCATTTTTTTTTCTGCCTCATAATGAGTGTTCTGAAAGTTACAGTGAAGGAATTAGATTCTGTCCTCAAGGTCCTCTCTAATAGCATGGTGGATAACATCCAAATTCAGAAGCCTCAAATGAAGATACTAGAATGGACAATTAAAACATTGAAAATAAATACTGAGAACAACTGCTTCTTAAGATTAACCCTAAGTATTAAAACAGGATAGATGGAGCCAATGCAATGCTCCTATTTTATGTCTGCCACCTAGTCTACACAAAGTAAAACTCTGTTCCTATGATGAGAATTGTCGAGTATTTTTAGGATCACAAAGAAGTGAAGCAATGTAAAATAAAGCAAAATATTAGCCACTAGAATTTAGCAAGCCAAATAAAACTTTATTGTTCATTTTTTTTTGTAATTAAATTTCATAGATTGCTTAAATGTTAGTCACCACACAAAGCATCTGGGGATTTTAGTTCCTGAAGCAACAGCAGGCAGATTGTTTAATTATCCAATAGAACATAGTAAACGTAAGAAAGTAGAATGAAAATTCTTTCTTAATTGTAAATGTTTCATGGGTGTTAGGTTGGGACATCTCAAAATTCTTTAGTTAATGTATAATGGTATAAAACTTAGAGTCAACCTAGAATTTTCCTCTCTCATTTCTTTCTCATTTTATTTGTCTAAGAGAAATTAGGCTTATGGAAGCAGTCACCTATCTTCCTTTGCCAAAGTTCGGCTTCTCAGAGTTGTTAACTGTAGTCAACAGATAACTATGAAATGTTGAAAATGGTGATCTTTCTCTTGACTCAAGACAGAAATCACAACCACACAATTTGAATCATATCACAGTGTTCTAATGGTTTTCTTTTGTTAGTTATTGTTATTGCTCCTTCTTCTTCTTCTTCTTCTTCTTCTTCTTCTTCTTTTTGTTTTTTGTTTTTGTTTGTTTTTGGTTTTGTTTTTCGAGACAAGGTTTCTCTGTATAGCCCTGGCTGTCCTGCACTTCACTCTTGAATGAAACTTTAGTTCGATAACAACTTTAGTTTACAAGCCAAGATGATAGAAAATTATAGTCTTTCCACCCTTCCTTATACATCTCAAAGTCAGAGATCAGCTGGGCAGTGGTGGCACACACCTTTAATCCCAGCACTTGGGAGTCAGAGGCAGGCAGATTTCTGAGTTCAAGGCCAGCCTGGTCTAGAGAGTTCCAGGACAGCCAGAGGCTATACAGAGAAACCCTGTTTCAATCAAACAAACAAACAAACAAACAAACAAAAGTCACAGAGATCTGTCTTTTGATATAATGATCTCCTTTCCTTTCTGTATAAACTTAGCATTGTAACTGGTAATCTTATGGTGGTACTAATACTTTGAGTAACCTCCACAGTTTCCTATGTCTTTATGAAATTACATTCCACCCAGCAGTCTATGAGAGTTCCTCCTCTCCACCCTTGACAGTTTTTGAATGAGTATGTGGGGGAGGGGCAGAAAGGGGGAGTTACTATATCCATTTCTATACATTCTAATTGGGATGAGCTATACCTCTGTAAGATTTTGATTTTTTACATCTCTAATGAGCAAAGATGTTGACCATACAATTAAGTGTTTGCACATCTTCTTTTGAGAAATGTGTATTCAAATCACTTGGTGTTACATAAATAGGATTGTATGTTATTTTGTTTTGTTTTGTTTTGTTTTGTTTTACTGAGTTAACATTATAAAATGTATTTATACTTTAGGCATATTAACATATTAAAGAAGAAAATTGGTTTTCTCAATTAACCGAAAAATACCATTTAGGAAACATTAAATCCATCCATGATTAAAAAATTTGTTATCTCGAGGAGTGGTAATTACAACAGATCCTCAGTAAACATCAGAACCATGGCAAACACTTAAAAAAAAGAAAAAAACAAATAACAAAAACTTAATATCTTAAAGTTTCAGTTAAAAGTACTAGTGCTATGCCTAACGTTGTCATAAAAGTTATAGCGAGGAAAGTAATTAAGGAGTAAATAGTATATAGCAATAATGCAATTTGTGATCATCCACAGAGAGACTCTTGGAATTTCCACACAGGAGGCTAATAAAGATGCAGCTACATTATTGCATGTGAAGTACATACACAAAATTCAACTGCATTTCTGTTTACTATTAAAAGCATTGTAAATATGACTCATAATGACATTCTATGCAACAATAATGATTGCTTTATGCTTGCAAAGTATGACAAGGATATCTGTGATTTCTCTGAGGAAAGGAGTCACAAAACATGATCCAAAGGATAACGATGAGTTAAGTGATTGGAGACATAAGGCTTCAAAAGTGAATCTTCAACTCAGCATCTTGGCCCATCAGTCAGCAAACCTTGGGTGGTCTTCTTTATATCACCTTTCTTTATGGGTCAAGGACTCTTAATTTCTATACCAGCCATTCAATGAAACTATTTGTCTTCACCCCATCTTCGAGAATGCACCTCATACAACGGCTTTTGGGGGCAGAGATCTTCCTAGACTAGTCTGTTCTAAACCAAGGGAATAAAAAATATTATGGTCATTCAATAAGGAAGACCACCAAAAATAAAATAAGAAAAAATGAACTTCAAATATATCAATGTAAATATTTCAGATTAAATCAGATGGAATTTGAAAAGGCTTCTAAAATGCATAAAATAAAGTCTGTTATTTTCAAGTATTAAATAACAATACAAAAGGAAACTTCATAAATATACCAAATCATTAAATTTTAGTCCAAAATAGTAAACACACTAGTTAGTTGAAAAAAAAAACAAGATGGTTAAGTCTACTGTTTTTCCTCCATTAATTTATTTCTTCACTTTACAGAATGCCCTTACTTCCTCTTCTCTAAGTCCCACCCTTATACCCCTGCCTCATCCCCTTCTTCCCTTTTTTCTTAGAGAATGGGAAGTTCTCCCCCATGGATACCCACCCATCCTAGTACATTGAGTCACAGCAGGACTAAGTGCATCCTCTCCCAATGAGGCAAGACAAGGCAAACCAGCTATGGGAAAGGAATTCAAAGAACTATAACAGAGTCAAAGACAGCCCATGCTCCAATTGTTAGGGGACACACATGAAGAACAAGTTACATATATGCTGCATATGTGTGAGGGGCCTACGTCCAGCTAATGCATACTCCTTGGTTGGTGGTTCATTCTCTGTGAGCCCCCATGGGTCCAGGGTAATTTACTCTGTTGGTCTTCTTGTGGTGTCCTTGACCACTCTTGCTCACTAGTACCTTCTCCTCACTTTTCAACAAACTTCCCTGAACTCTATTGTTTGGCTGTGGGTCTCCGCATCTGTTTTCATCAGCTGCTGGATGAAGTCTCATAAAAGACAGTTATGATAAGCTCCTGTCTGCAAGCATAACAGGACATCATTAATACTGTAAAGGGTTGGCTCTCTCACATGGGGTGGATCTCAAGTTGAGCCAGTCATTGTTTGGCCATTCCCTCAATCTCTGCTAATATTAATACTGGCTCTTCTTATAGGCAGGACACATTTTGGGTTGTAGGTTTTGTGGGTGGGTTGGTGTCCCCCTCTCTCTCCTGAAAGTCCCATTGGGCTACAGGATGTGGCCTCTTCGGGATCCATATCCCCACCTGCTAGGAGTCTCAGCTAGGATCACCCCCAAAGATTCCTGGGAGTGTCCTCCATCCCAGAGGTGTCTGCCCCATTTTTGTTCCCTTTCCTAAGCCTTGCCCCTTCCACATACCTAGTCGCCACCCCTTACCCTTTCCCACCCCTTCTTCATCCAGTTCTCTCCCCCAACTACTTCATATGTCTTTTTCATTTCCTTTTCTGAGAGATTCAGGCATTCTCCTTTGGGACCTCCTTGTTACTTACCTTCCTTGGGTCTGTGAATGTTGCATGTTATTCTGTACTTTATGGCTAATATGCACTTATAGGTAAGTATATGCCATGTAGGTCTTTCTGGGTTTAGATTACCTTACTCAGGATGATAATTTCCACCTATTTTCTGGCAAAATCCATGATATACTTGTTTTTAATAGGTGAATAGTATTCCATTGTGTAAAGGAAGCACATTTAAAAAAATCCATTCTTCTGTTGAGAGATACATTATTTCCAGTTTCCGGTTATTACCAATAATGTTGCGAGAGGCATAGTTGACCAAGTGTCCTTTGGTGTGGTGGAGCATCTTTCGAGTATATGTCCAGGAGTTGTATTGCTGGGGTTTGAAGTAGAACTACTGCCAATTTTCTGAGAAATTTCCAGATTTCCAAAGTTGTCATAAAATTTTTCACTCCCACCAGTGATAAAGAGGCATTGCTCCACATCCTTACCAGCATATGCTATAGACTCAAAGACATTTTTATTTTAGCCATTCTGAGGAATGTAAGATGGAATCTCAGAGTCATTTTGAATTGCATTTTCCTGATGACTAAAGACATTGAACATTTCTTTAAGTGCTTTTAGACAATTCGATATACCTTTGTGAAAAATTCTGTTTATATCTGTACCCCATTTTTAATTGGTTTATTTAGATTGTTGGTGTCTAACTTCTTGAGTTTTTTATGTATTCTGGATATTAATACTCTGTCAGAGATAAAGTTGGTGAAGATCTTTTCTCAAATGGTAGACAGCCATTTGGTCCTTTGATTTACAGAACCTTTTCAGTTTCCTGAGGTCTCATTTAGTAATTTTGATTTTTGAGCCTGAGCCATTGGTGTTCTGTTCAGGAAGTTTTCTCCTGTACCAACACCATTAAAACTACATCCCATTTTCTCTTTAATTATATTTAGTGTATCTGGTTTTCTGCTGAGGTCGTTGATCCACTTGGACTTGAGATTTGTGTAGGGTGATAAGCATGAATTTATTTTCATTTTTCTACCTGCACACAGACATCCAGTTAGACCAGCAGCATTTGTTGTAGATGATCTCTTTTTTCCATTTTATGGTTTTGGCTTCTTTAAAAAAAAAATCAAGTATCCGTTGTTGTGTGGGTTTATTTCTGGGTCTTCTATTCAATTCCATTGAACAAACTATTTCTATACCAGTACCATGCAGTTTTTATTACTATTACTCTGTGGTACAGCTTGGTAGCAGAGATGGTGGTACTTCCAGAAGTACAAGATTGTTTTAGCTATCCTAGATTTTTAGTTTTCCATATGAAGCTGAAAAAATTTTTTTAAGGTCAGTAAAGAATTATGTTGGAATTTTGATGGGAATTGCATTGAATCAGTAAACTGGTTTTGGTAAGATGGACATTTTCACTATGTTAATTCTACTAATCCATGAGCATGGGAGATCTTTCCATCTTCTGATATTTTACTCAATTTCTTTTTTCAGAGACTTGGAATCCTTGTTATTCAGGTCTTTCACTTGCTTGGTTAGAGTTACACCAAGATATTTTACATTATTTGTGGCTATTGTGAAGGGTATCCATTCCCTAATTTCTTTCTCAGCTTATTTATCATTTGTATGTAGGAGGGCTAAAGATTTTTTTCCCCTGCTGGTGTTTATCAGCTGCAGGAGTTCTCTGGTCAAATTTTTGGTGTCATTTATGTTTACTATCATATCATCTGTGAATAGTGATACTTTAACTTCTTCCTGTTCAATTTGTATCAATTTGTAATATACCACATTTTCTTTATCCATTCCTTTTTTTTGAGGGACATCTGGTTTATTTCCAGTTTCTGTTGATTATAAAGCTGCTATGATCATAGGGGAGCATATGTCCTTGCGATATGGTGGAACATAATTTGGGGTATATTCCCAGGAGAAGTATAGCTGTGCCTTCAGTAGAACTATTTGCAATTTTCTAAGGAGCTGCCAGATTGATTTCCAAAGTTGTGTGGGAGCTTGCAACCCCACCAGCAATGGAGGAATGCTCCTCTTTCACGGATAGATATTTTTAAAACTTGGTTTTGTTGTGGAGTTGAGATTTCATCTTAGTGGGTTTTGACATGTTCTTTCCCATCTATTTGATTAATTTTGATTGAAAGTCTATTTTATTAGGTATTATAATACCTAAATGTCTAATAACCTTATTAGAGAATAGAATATTCCAGCTTGCTTTTGAGTTCCATCTGCTTTTTAAACTTTTATTTCAGTCTTCACTCTGAGGTACTGACTATCTTTGTTGCTGAGGCATGTTTCTTATATGAAGAAGAATGATGACTCCTGATTTCACATCTACTCTGCTTGCCTGTGTTTTTTTATTGGGAAATTGATTATGAGAGATATATTTTGATGTTGTTGTTGGTAGATGTGCATGGTTGTGTGTGTGTGTGTTTCTCTTCATTTACATTTCCTGATATGGGGTTATTCATTTCCCATGTTTTCTTGGGTGTAATTAACCTCACTGGCTTGGAGTCTCCCTTCTTAGTAACTTCTGTAGGGCTGTGTTTGTAGATAGGTATTTTTAAAGTTTGGTTTTGTTGTGTAGTAGCTTGTTTTTTCCATTCTTGGTGTTTAAGAGTTTTGCTGAGCATAATACTCTTTGTCCGAATCTGCAGGCCTGGTAGTCCCTGATGGCAGCAGTCCTCTAGTAGTCCCAGAGACTGAAAGACATCTGTCCAAGCCCTTCTGACTTTTAAAGTCTCTGTTGAGAAGTATGGTGTAATTCTGATAGGTCTTTCTTTATGTGTTGCATGGTGGTTTTTTTTTCCTTGCCGCTTTTAATATTTTTCCTTTGATCTATATGTTTAAGGTTTTGCTTATTATATGATGGCTAGAATTTTACTTTCTTGTCCAATCTAACTGGTGTTCTGTAAATCTTTCCTGTGTTTATAGACATTTCTTTTTTTTTTAAATTAAGGACATGTTCTTCTTTTATTTTGTTGAAAGTATTAATTGGGACTTTGGGAAATCTGCTCCCTTTGTGTATTCCTACTATTTTTAGATATAAACTTTTCATAGTTTCTCAATTTCCTGGATGTTTTATGTTAGAAACATTTTATATTTAACATTTTCTTTGACCAATGTATCAATTTTTTATCATATCTTCTATGCTCGAGATTCTGTCTTTCATCTCTTGTATTCTGTTGGTGAATGCTTGTGTCTCTAGTTTTTGTTCTCTTACTTTGGTTTTCCACATCTGGGATTCTCTCAGTGTGTGTGCATACACACGGTGTGTGTGTTTCTCATATTTACATTTTCAGGTCGTGAACAGTTTTATTAATTTCTCCACCCATTTGATTTTATTTTTCTGTATTTCTTTAAGGAATTTATTCATTTCCTAGGTATGTCATTATCTTTGTGTTAAGTTGTGTTAGAATATCCAAGAATTGTTGTAGTAAGATAGCTCTGTTCTAGTGGAGCCATGTTGCCCTGGCTTTTGTTGGTTGTGATCTTCTGTGGGCCTTTAGCTATCTGCTTGTCTTTGGTGTTGGCAGGCCTGGTAGTCCCTGATGGCAGCAGTCCTCTGGAAGTCCAAGATGTCAGTAGGAATCTGGAAATACTGGTAGTTCCTGATGACAGCAGCATACCAATAAGGAGGTCAGACAATTCCTGTAGAAAATTCAGAAAAAGGTTATCAAAGTCAAAGATCATCTCAATTTAACAATGTTTATTAAACAAGCAGAGTCTATAACAGATCTACATTCTAGACAAAAGTTGATTCTAAATGTTCTCCATTGCAAGGTAATGAATTGCCTTATTACCAGAAATACAGGAAATAACAATTAGAGGTTTCTTGATTGGCATACTCTAGACTTTGTGAAATTAAAACATAATTAACTCTGAGAGGAAGCTGCTATGATTGGCTAAGGCTCAGTTATGTAACTATAAGACTAGAATTTGAAGTCAGATTCAGTGTACTTGAAATCAATCTGTGTTGTGGCTACACAAAAAAAGTTTCTTTGGACCAATAAATCATTCAAATATGAAGGGTGATTAGGCCGATTTATTCTATTTTCACATGACAAACTCATAAAATTTGATGTACAACAAAAGAATGACTTACCATTTTGATGAGAACAATATTAAAAAAAATGATGCTGGAATACTGGGTCAGCCATTGCATCCCAAAGCAAGTACAGGAAAGGAAAGGAAATTAGATTCCTTCTTCTCCTTATATTATACACAGAAAATAATTTCAGATGAAATCTCAGTGTGAAAGGAAAAGGAAAAAAGCCTTAAAATCAGGAACGTACTCTCATAATGTCCCAGTGGTATTTTAACATAGCTAAGGGGGTCAAATGACAAAAGGAAAAGGCCGATTCAATGAAAATCATTCAAATACACACAGAACTATTAATCTAAAAGTACCATTTAAAGTGATACTACAATCCCCAGAGCTCAGTGTTTCCTCCTAGTACTGCTATTCCTGGGAGGTCCAGGTAGGGATTTGAAGGGTATATCAAAATTTATTTAATCTAAAGGGTTAATTTAAAAGATGAATATTATGACTACCAAAAATAAAATGAAGAAACTAGATGTCATTGAATATGAATAACTTGCCTAGTCACACTAAAAATGTGATCAGTTCACAAACCACGTTGCTCACCATGAAAATACAATGCCACTCTCAAGAAATCAAAATGAAACCAAAGGAAGCATATTATAAAGGGATGAGTTATTTAGAAAGATATCTGATGGTAAATCTGGGAACAAACATGTATGAATCAGTCATTTTACCCCAAAAGAAACTTGCAATACTCTTCCACTTAGAAAAGAATGATAGAAACATTGTATATAAAAAAATCTATGGATAACCAAAGTACTGCTTAACAATTTTTACTCTGTAATTTCTGTGCTGGATATGAAAAGGATATAATGAAAACCAATAAAAGTCAACAAAAGTCCTAAAAATTATACCAGAGGAAAATAGAACAAAACAAAACATGTATGAACCTTCCAGTTTCTGTCTGCTCTCAGAGCTCATCCTGTGCCACAGCTTTCCATACTCAAATACCACCATGAGAGAGTTGGTTTCCCAGGAGTACTGACACACCTGCGAGCACAGGTAAGACCACCATTACTTCTCAGAGAGATCCACAGATTCAGCTCCAGGACACAGATAGAAACTGGAAGGAACCTGTCCCAGTCTGTTCATTGATTCCTGTTGTGTGATAGCTCTGGGAAGGTCACTCTTGGGCCAGGAATTTGAGCAGAAGTGGTGTTTTTATCTGTGTGCACAGGTGTTCCAGCACTCCTGGAAGAACAGCTGTCTTCTGGTGGTATTTGGGGAGAGCTATGGCACACTCCTCCAATGGAGAGTAACCATGTCTACAGGCCACACCCCCATAGCTCCTGGGGGCTGGACCAATAATCAAAGAGTACACGTGGAGGTACTTTTTGCTCCAGTTGCATATGTGGCAAAGGATGACCTTGTTGGACATCAGCAGCAGGAGTGGCCCTTGGGCCTGAGAGGATTCAATCCCCCAGTGTAGGGGAATGCCAGCATGGTCAGGTGGAATTGGGTGGGTCAATGGGAGAGCACCCTCATAGAGGCAGGAGAGGGGGAATGGAAGAGGGGGGTTCTGGAGGGGAGTCCTGGAAAGGGGACAGCATTTGAAATGTAAATAAAGAAAATATCCAATTAAAAAAACATGTATGAGACTATCTCACCAAAATCTTCTACGGATAATAAACATAATAAAGTTGGTAGAAGTTATTAGTGATAATGGAAATATAAATTAAAATCTTAACTTTCCTAACATCTGCAATTAAAATTTGGCACAATTTAAAACATTGGTTTAAATGATCTAAGGATATAATGTAATATTCTTATATACAGCTTCAGACAATACAAATTGCTGCATTCATAAAACTAATTTGTTATAATTTTGTGAAATTAGTGCTATACACATGCCTTTGTTTGATGATTCTATTCAACTTCTACTCAGTGAAAAAAAGAAAACCTCCCATATGTGAACAAGAAGAAAATTAAGCATTGAATGTGGATAAATTTATTTAAAGATAAGAATAAACCACCAAAATGAAAGATTATCAAAACAGTACTGGAGAATATCCTTTTTGGGGTACACATACCAAATGTACCTATTTACAACGGTGGAATGGTCATGGAGCTCAGACGCACAGCTCTGCACTGAAGAGTGTCAGGAACCGACACAGCCACTACAGCAGGCCTCCACGCTGATGATGTGCAAAACGTCTACATGAAACTGTTCTCTAGGCTTTCAGATACATCAGTAGCTACTTCAGAAAAGGAAAGTGAAATGGAGGAATTCTGGATGACAGATATACTAATATTCACTTCTTAATTACATTAAACAAATATTCTTTTGTACTGTCTTAAATATAATCTGGAGAACATTTCATAAAACAATTTTTCCAAAAAAAGAAACCGTTTTAGCTTCCAATGCCATTTAAACTTCATAAGACATACTGGTTTTTGAAACAATATTTTCAATATTTATATACTAAATACTTACATAAAATATTTTTTCAATAGCTATGTACTAAATACTTACATGTTTATAATTAGGTTTGCAGTACTCAAGATAACATAATTTGCTCAACTAGCCATAGGAAAAATCTAAATCTAAGTTTTAAACATAAGGCGTTGAATATTAGAATTGTATAAATCTTTCCAAAATACAGAGTCTGAGTTAATTGGTGATTAAGAGGTCATATTGAAAACATGGAATATGTTAACACACTGAGTGCATAAAGGCACATCCGTTGCATATCAATATCTGTATATTTAATAATATATGTGCACTTTTATCCCGAGCTTTTGTCCCCGCCGGCAAGAACACACTCAGGACAACCGGAATCTTCTGCAGCAAAGCTTTATTGCTTACTTCTCAGGAAGATCTCGACCCCAGAAAATGGAGTCCCTTATATAGCACTCAGTCATGACGTTTCAGCACCTGATGTGGCGTGACAGCTCTTGATTCGTTGCTCGCTCATCACACCACTATTACACCCCGAGAATGGGCAGTGACTAGGAGTGAGTTCACTCTCGCACTTGCGCACAAGGCTTGTTTACTAGTTTGTCACAGCGGAGGCCAGCGCCATCTTATAATGGTGATTGCTCGCGGCACGCGCACGGCTCTCCACAGCGATTGCTCGCTGCACGCTGCACGCTGCACGGCTTTCCACATCTCCCCCTTTTTATTTTATTAAATTGAGGCTGGACTAGGTCTGTGTAATTATGCCCATCCGCTGTGGCTCCTGTCTTAGGTCGTTCCTCCAATGTCACAGCCTTTTCCTGTCATAGGGTAACCCTATCGCCACTGGGCCCCGTGTCTTAGGATGATCTGTGCATGAGGAAAGTTGCCCGTCCCTGGATACCGCAGTGCTATGTGACAGTAACTACTAAATGACCTAGGGCGAACTCTACAAAAGAGGCCAGCCACCAATGTCAACTAATTTTTGAGCATAGATAGCCAGATTTCGGGGGAGGCGCCTTGCTCAATGGCAGCAAGTGCTTGAGCTATCACAACCTTGTCACGTGTTTGTTGGGTTCTGAGCTTGCAAACCAACCAGAGCATGAACACAAGTCCACAGCAGGTGGCAACGCCAAATAAACCCACCCCCACCCATTCCTTAAAATAAGAAAATGCAGATGAAATCCAGGAGGAGAGGCCCTCTGTCAATGACAGGTCCACTCGCGTTGAGTTGATCTTTAAAACTGCCACCCTCAGGGCCTCAAGAGTCTCATCGAATCCCTCAGACCAATTTCCTGCAAGATACAAGGAAAGCTGTCTAGACAGATTAGCTGCATAAGTAAAATTTTCATATTGGACACTGGTAATACACAGGGCTTCCAGTTTTCTTTCACAACCCAACTGGGCCATCTGGTATAGAACTCCTATCTGTTCTTCTGCCAAGTCAAGGCGCTGATTCAATATCATCAGCCCTCCCTTTAACTTGGTACTAGCAGAAGTTTGGACAGTGATGGCATCAGCCAGATCTGCTGAAAGCTGATTTAATTTTGTGCCTGATTGAACCGTACTAACCATAGCATACCCTGCAGCTGTAGCAGCAGCTGCACTGGCTGAAATTGCTATGATCACGGCAGCAGTAATTCCAAAATCTCTTTTTTGTCGAAACAGGGATAAGGTGGAGGGTGTTTCCACCGGAACCGGGATCCAACGTGGGATCCGTGCTACCATGGCACGGGTGTTCTTTGTTATGTCCCAACATTGAGAAATCCAACAAGAATCATTGGAACAGACTTCAAATGAATCATTTGAAAGAATAAACAAGAAAGGGGGGTAAACACAGACTGGGGTAGATGGATAATTAATCTGGTTTACCAAAGTTTTATTGAACCCAGTGATCTCTACACTGGTATTAGTATATCCATAAGAATCCTGGGAGGCAGCATGTATTCCCCAATACTGAGCAAATCTTGAGATGCCATTAAAAGAAGCCTTTCCAACTGCTCCTCCCTGGATAAAGATCAAAGGATTGAGTTCTGTACAACTGCCATTGACTCCACAAAGCACCCACTTGTGAAAGGGATGCATTCTAAAGTCCTGTATGAAAAGTCCCTTTTTCATAACAAATTCCTTCTCTGGATCATCTATCATGTTGGGAGAAAAGGAAAAGGTTTTACTCTGATCTGCCCAACGAGTGATGGAGGATTGACAATCAGACCAAGGCAATATCAGCCCTTCATCTTCCAAGCTACAATGAGGGGCTATTTTTGGTTGGTGGGGACGTTCTTTGTCTGAAAAGTTAGGTGGTAGAAATGTACCATTAACCCAAATTGCCTCCTGCCAAAAGGTCCGATTTGTAAAGGTTATATCTGCATTGGAAGTATCTTGGGTTGTGCTTACCCAACCTCCTCGGTGCTCATTAAACTTCCCCAAAGCTCGAGCTGTGAGGTTGATACATTTTCCTGGTCCATTCATTTGAAAACATAAAGAACCCTGTTCTAATAAAGAGCGATTTTCCCCTAATGGTGCTCGGGTGGGATCATAGGGTAGATATGGCAAATCTAATGTTTTATTAGTAGTAAAGAATTTTGGAAAAACTATAGCATTATGGCGAACTGGCATTGGTTTAGGGAAAGTCGAGAGAATGGCCCATCTCTGTTCGCCCCTCATACTAGGAACCTGAGACAAGTTCAGCATTGTCAGGATCAGGAGCAGTCCTCGGGAGGTCAGCATCTTCTGCACCATCCTTGATGAATATCTTGCGGGTGAGTCGTTCCGGCAGCCAAAATGGGTTGTCTTCACTCTGTGGAAAAACACAAACAGCTCCCCTGGATCTTATCAAAATAGGATCCGGGCCTTTCCACAGACCAGTTAAGACATCCTTCCATTTGACCATTTCTTTTGGTCTATCAGGGTCTGAGCTATGTCGATCAGCTGCAGAGCGACCTTGCTCGTCAAGATTCAAAAAATTGAGTGTAAAGAGTGCCATAGATACAGCTACTCTTGGCACTGAGGGCAGAGTCTCATCAACTCCCCTTTTTTGTTTTATGAGAGAAGACTTAAGTGTACGGTGAGCACGTTCCACAATGCCTTGTCCTTGAGGATTATAAGGAAGGCCAGTCAAGTGAGTGACATCCATTTGATGACAAAATTGCTGAAATTTAGTAGAGGTATATGCTGGCCCATTATCAGTTTTAAGAATTGTGGGCTTGCCCCAAGCACTCCATGCTTCTAAACAGTGCTGTATAACATGAGAGGCTTTCTCACCTGTTAAAGGTGTAGCAAACATAACACCAGAGCAGGTGTCAATGGAAACATGTAAATATTGATTTCTTCCAAAGGAGGAAATATGAGTGACATCCATTTGCCAGACCTGTAATGGTCTGATGCCTCGGGGGTTTACCCCTACATGAGGAGTAGGCAGAAATTGACAACAGTTTTGACATTGGGTGACAATGTCACGAGCTTCTTTCCTAGTTAAAGTGAAACGGCGGCGTAATGTTTCAGCCGTCACGTGGAAGCGTTTATGAAACTCCCTTGCAGCCTCTGACTGCGAGGACAGAGCAGCAGCCACTATTCTAGTAGCTTTGTCTGCCAAGTCATTTCCATGAGACATGGGGCCAGGAAGGCCAGAATGAGCCCTAACATGAGTAATATACACAAGATGTCTTCTATGTAACAAGGCTGACTGAATTTGCTGAAAAATGTGAGCAAGCTTGCTAGAGGGTCTAATTAAGCCAGCAACTTCAAGCATATTAACTGCATTGACCACATATGAAGAGTCAGATACAATATTGAGCGGTCCCGGAAAAGTTTCAAGGACTTCTAGAACTATCAAACACTCTACAATCTGGGGTGATGTCTCATTATATTGTTTAGATGTTACTTGGCCATTTACTACATATGCACCTATGCCAGATTTGGATCCATCTGTATACACTACTACCCCATCCGGAAGTGGGTGTTTGGCTGTTATTACTGGAAACACTATGGCTTGGCTTAAGGCAAATTGTAAAATTGGATGTTTTGGATAATGATTATCAATTTGTCCTGAATAAGAGGCAACCAAGACTGCCCAATCGTTTGTTGTTGCTGCCAGGGTTTGAACTTGAGCAGAAGTATAAGGTACGATTAGCATATGAGGTTCTTTCCCAAAATAAGTAATAGCTGCTTTTATCCCCCTAAGTGCAAGTTGAGCAATTGCATTAGGATACCACTCAATGATTTTTGCAGGGGAAGCATTAGGATGGACCCACAATAAGGGTCCTTTTTGCCATAAGACTGCTGTTGGTAACTGTGCAGTTTTTAATATGCACAATTCAAATGACTTTGACTCCTCAATGCGTTGTAATTGAGCATCTTGTAAGGCCTTTTCTATCGTTTGTAAAGCTTGACATGCAGCTGGGGTAAGTGCTCTGTGGGAGGAGATGTGGGTATCTCCCTCTAATATGTCAAATAAGGGCTTTAATTCTGCTGATGGAATTTTCAAAAATGGTCTTAGCCAATTAATATCTCCTAGCAATTTTTGGAAATCATTCAAGGTATGTAGTTGATCTTTGCGAATCTCTAATTTTTGAGGAACAATTTTGTCAGGATAAATGAGTGACCCTAGGAAGGCTCCCATTCGAGCAACTTGCACCTTTTCAGTGGCCACCTGCAATCCCCATTGCCCTAACGTTTTTATTAATATAGGGTATGCATCTTGCAATAACTTTGAATTTTTATGGCAAATCAAAATGTCATCCATATAAATTATCACCTGTAATGATGGAAAATGCTCTCTAACTGACTTAAGTGCCAATTGCACATACAGTTGACACATGGTGGGGCTATTCGCCATCCCCTGAGGTAGGACCTTCCATTGGTATCTTTGATCCGGTTCTAAATGATTAATGGCTGGGATGGTAAATGCAAATCTTTGCCTATCTTGAGGGCATAAAGGTATAGAGAAAAAGCAATCTTTAATATCTATAATTATAATTTCCCAATTTTTGGGTAAGGCAGAAAGCAATGGTAGCCCTCGCTGAACTGGTCCAAATAGACGCATTTGTGCATTAATGGCTCTAAGATCATGTAATAAGCGCCATTTGCCAGATTTTTTCTTAATTACGAAAATAGGTGTATTCCAGGGTGAGGTAGAGGGCTCTAAATGACCCAAGCGTAGCTGTTCAGAAATTAGTTTTGTAGCTGCTTCTAACTTTTCAGAGGAGAGAGGCCATTGAGGAACCCATACAACTTCCTCTGTAAGCCATGGTATGGGCATGGAGCCCTCAACGGCCCCTAGAAAAAACCCAAACCTTGTCTCCCATTATTACCTTTTTGAGGGATAGGTTCAAGTTTACCCTGCTCTCCTTTCCCTAATCCCCTTCCTTCTTTATAGCCCATTTTCTTCATTATTTGAACAGCTTGTGGCGAGTATTCATTAGTCAAGGTCAGTCCTAGTGCCTGTAAAATGTCTCTCCCCCAGAGATTTACTGGGAGTGGTAAAACATAGGGAGTGAATCGTCCTGTTTGACCTTCAGGAGCTGTCCAGCTCAAAGAACGGGAACTAATAGTGGGACAGGACTGATAACCTAAACCTTGCAAAGAACGTGATGACTGAGTAACGGGCCAAGTTTTTGGCCACCATTGGGAAGACAGGATACTTTTATCTGCTCCTGTGTCTAAAATCCCTTTAAATTGTTTTCCTTCTATAACTAATTCTAAGAATGGCCTGGAGTCAAGAGGCATCACTAAGTAAGCAGAATCATTTCCAGTAGAACCAATCCCTCTGGTAGCTCGAGGGACACCAGAGGAAGGAAAACAGCCATGTAGGCTTGGCAAAATTATTAACTGAGCTATTCTATCCCCTTGTGAAATAGAAAAGACACCCTGAGGACAGGAACAGAGAACTTGAAGTTCCCCTTCATAGTCTTGATCTACGACTCCAGGGTGAACAATAAGACCTTGTAAGGTAAGGGAGGCCCGGCCCAATATTAGGCCAACACTCCCGGATGGCAGAGGTCCTTTATAATCAGTAGGAATAGGCTGTACCCCCATTTGGGGCATTAGCATGAATCGGGTGGTGGTACGGAGGTCCAACCCAGCTGATCCTTCTGTTGCCCTGCGGACTGTGGGGTCCACCTTTTGCCTGTCGAGGTCCCATATGTTTTCGGGATCCTGAGACCTGAGGGCCCTGTACTGGTTTTTTGGAACGGTCTCATTATCTACTGCTTGAGGGAATCCTGGCTGCAGGGGCCTGCCTCGAATGTCCCTGACTGAACGACAATCTCTAGCCCAATGATATCCTTTTCCACACTTAGTACACAGTCCTGGTGCTCTCCTTTTGACAAGGGCTCTACAGTCCTTTTTTAAGTGTCCCGGTTTGCCACAATTATAGCAGAGTTTGAGCTCAGCCATGTCAGGGCGTTTTTGCCCTTGTAGAATGGCAGCTGCTAAACCTGCATTAGTGAGTGGCCCTCCAAGCTCACGGCAAACCTTCAACCAATCCTGCAGTCCCTTGCTCTTTCTAGGTGTAATAGCCGCCCTGCATTCCTGGGTAGCCTGTTCATAGATCAACTGTTCAATTAAAGGCATAGCTGTTTCTGGATCCCCAAAAATTCTCCCTGCCGCTTCTGTCATTCTAGCCACAAAATCTGAGAATGACTCCTGTGCGCCCTGGGTGATCTTGGTCAAATGCCCACTTGCCTCTCCCTTCTTAGAGAGTGCCTTCCATGCCTTAACTGCAGCAGCTGAGATCTGAGCATAAGCTCCCCAATGGTAATTTGTCTGGTTATTAGCGTGTTGTCCCTGACCTGTAAGCAACTCAAAAGTCCATGTTCCTTGGTCCCCTTCAACATTGGCATTGGCCCTTGCCTGTGCTTGGCAGGAGTCTTGCCACAAAGCTTTCCATTCTAAATACATTCCCATGTTAGGAGATGCGGCTTTTACTACGGTCATCCAATCGCCGGGGGTCATTGCCAGAGTAGCAAGCCTTTCGACTTGGGCTACAGTAAAGTTGGCATTGACTCCATAGTTACGAACTGACTCTGCTAATTCTTTAATCTGTATATACTCCACTGGGGCATGAACGCGTCCACCCTCTGCGCCTTCGAAGACTGGGAACGCTTGCTGCACTTTTCTCTGTTCCTCTTTTGAAATGAATGAGTCTGATTGATACCTCTGCACGTAGGGCGGAGGTGTACTAGGACCCAGAGGTTGCGGATCTGAAGATCGCATAGTGATTTGACATTTGTCTCTAGCTACTTTTGCTTTCTTTATGTTATTCTGTAACTGATTAGCTCGTCTTTCATCTGGCTGGTATCTTTCTTCCTCTAAGTCTGTCTCCTCAGAGGAGCTAAGTTCCTTATCCAATTCTGAGCTACTGACAGCTAGTGCCTTAAACTCATCTAATGGCGGGTAGAGGCTCCTTTCCTTATGTGCCTCTCCAGTTCTTTCTCTCTTCTTCTCTCCCTTTACATCCCTTTTTCTAATCTCTCCCAAGGCATTCTTTCCTTTGTATCTCTTTTCCTCGGGCTCAAGGCCCGTGGAAAGGCCTAAATTCTTCGGTGCACCTTGTTTCGTCCCAACTTTCAATCTCTCTCCCCACTCTGCCTCTGATAGACTGTCTTGAATTTCGTCCAAAATCTTCTGCCCTGCTTCTACCATCTGCTCACAATCCTCATCTGTTAAGCACGATCTCACCAATTTCCATAACGGCATGACCCCTGCTTTAAGTTTGCCGTTCTTCTGTTCCCTAACTAGATCTCCTTTCAGTTTATCCCAAGAAGTGACAGTTAACGAACCTGAGCAAGCATACCATGGTGCCACACGGTCTACCTCCCTGACAAATGCCTCTATACTCTTAGTGGCGATTTTTAGGCCACACTGCTTCAGGACTGACCTTAACGCCACTACTACAGAGTGAGAAATTCCCATTCTGCCGCTATCCAGTCCTGACCGTGACTGAAACTAATCACTGTCCAGGCACTGTCCAGGTGCTGTCCGAGCCTGACTGCGACTGGGAACCAGTCAGCAGTTCCAGCGGTGGAAACAAAACGAAACTGAAAGGGAAAGTGCGATCGCCGTGCAAACAATCATAAGGGCATCTAACTCTGGAGAAATTTCAAGACAATACTTACCTTGCAGAGCTGTAGTGTCCCGCAGTTCTGATTCCGCCCCGCGAACGAGGGATCTTCCTTGCGCCGGTGTGATGGTAGTTCCCGGGTCTTCGGCGCCACTTATCCCGAGCTTTTGTCCCCGCCGGCAAGAACACACTCAGGACAACCGGAATTTTCTGCAGCAAAGCTTTATTGCTTACTTCTCAGGAAGATCTCGACCCCAGAAAATGGAGTCCCTTATATAGCACTCAGTCATGACGTTTCAGCACCTGATGTGACGTGACAGCTCTTGATTCGTTGCTCGCTCATCACACCACTATTACACCCCGAGAATGGGCAGTGACTAGGAGTGAGTTCACTCTCGCACTTGCGCACAAGGCTTGTTTACTAGTTTGTCACAGCGGAGGCCAGCGCCATCTTATAATGGTGATTGCTCGCGGCACGCGCACGGCTCTCCACAGTGATTGCTCGCTGCACGCTGCACGCTGCACGGCTTTCCACACACTTTAAGTTTTATAATATTTTATTCTTGTGTTTTCTTATCTAAAATAAATGGGAAACAGAGTCCTGACAAAAATGCTATCAAGAGAATCTAATTTTTAAATGAATTTCAACTTTACAATGAGATGTCCTACAAAAGGTTATCTCTTAACTACCTTTGTACCCTTTATAATCTGCCTGTTTCTCACTGCCATAACTGTATCTCTGTTCATTCCTATCAACCACTGCTTTGATCTTACTTGTCCATTGTCTCTGAGAAAATCTCTTCTCTGTCTCTCTCTGTCTCTGTGTCTCTCTCTGTCTTTGTCTCTCTGTCTCTGTCTCCCATTTTCCCATTATAACTAATCTCCATCCATGTTTCTGCAGAAAAGATTTTCTGTCGTTTGAACCAACATACCACAATTCAATTTGTCTATATGTGTCTTATGTTCCTGTTTCTTCCACTACACAAGGGGTTTCTGGACTAACTGAACTATTTTTATGAAATGATGACAGTTAATCGGATATACGCAAATGTTCATGTTACCTCATAAAGACTTAAGAGCATAGTCCCGCATGTGGTGAGATTAGAGAAAGAGTTCAAAGAAAAGATAAAGCTCAGAAAAAAATATTAAGAAAAGAAAAGAGTTCAGGTTCAGAAAAAGGAAAGATGGGGAAAATTGCAGGTAGGGATTGAGGAAACAATGGAAACCAATGTGTTACACACACACACACACACACACACACACTCACAAAGGGGAGTTGGTGGGGGATACTTCCTGGGCATCTGTTTTGAATATCAGATATCAAAGATTTCATTAAAGTTATGTCTTCTACTTTTCTTTCTTTTCCTAAGGGAGAACTGATTCTCACTTCATGAGCTTAAAAGCAATTCTTTCTTGTTCTATTTTAGTTAATCAGTTAAATAAATAGTAAATAAATATCTAGTTTATTGAAGTCTAAAAGAAGCCACATATTGATCAAGAAATGACCAAAAAGCTATTTACAACTTTGTTGAGAAAGGTACAAATGTTTTTGGCTTTCTCTTCCAGTATTATTTTCCACACATGGCTTTGGAATACAGGAAAGTTACCTTATCTAAACTATTGAGGAACTAAATTTATCTTTTGTTCTTGCTTGCATTGTTATGTGTGTAGACCAGGATGTCCTGAAACTCTGTGTCCCTCTGCCTTGTGTTCATAAGTAAGGCATTATAGATATGGCTACTAGGCCTTGACAAATCATATCCTTTAATTTTCACCTTATCACACCCACCCTCCCTGTTCCACTTGTCAGCACTAATAGGAAATAGCTGTGAGAAATTTAACATTGTGCTCTCTGCCTGTCTCTGTCTGGGTGGTCGACCTCACTTCCTGGGTGAGCAGATAAATGTAGTAACTGTAGGACTGAGCTCCTAAGTTGCGGCTATATTTCCAATTGTAGCCATTAATAAGAATTAAGGAAGATTGTGGCTGTGAAGATCCACTCATTCCTGACTGTTACACATGAATGGACCACAAAATTTACGTCTAATCAGCCTATTAAGAAAAGTTATAATTAGAATCTTATTTATTTGCTTCTTATGGAACACTGAGTCCCTTTTTATCCAATTAACTCAATCAGTAGGAAAAGGCAATGGGAAATTGCTTTGGACGTGCACATTACTCCTTTGGTGCCTCTGAAATTTTGGACATTCATCAAAGTCCAAATTCTGTATTACTGTTAAGAATGTTTCTAGTGACCCAGTTCCCAGATAACACAGGACCTTACACACCCTTACACATTTCTTGTCAGTGACTAATGACGACACTTGGAATTCCTTCCAGCTCTTTGGAGATGTACTTAGCCAGGTTGTCAAGAATGCAGAAAGGAATACTCTTTTCACTGAAAAAGGGTAAGTCTCTAGCATCATTCTTTGCAAATGAGAATGTGATGTCAGTAGTTTGGTGGAATTTAAGAATTAGCATTTAGTAAACATTCTGATGCAGATGCCACTTACAGCATTTCAGAAATATTGTGCAGCAGAATTCACTCAACCAGAACATAGATTATGGACACATTAATAAGACAGAGATTAAGGCTATACCACTTCAAACCATTTTCTTCAAAGAATATGTATGAACTAAATTAGCCTGAGCCCATTTAAGACTGTTGTGAGGCCAAACATCATGATACACAACTGTAAAACCAGGGTTTGAGAGGAAAAGGTGGGAGATATTTGTGAGTTTAAGGACAGCCTAGCTGCCATAACAAGATCCTGTTTAAAATGCAAAACATCAGGTTCGTGGGCATAATGGCTGTGGCTCCATGTGAGGGTGGAAACCCCTAAGTTAGATCCCCAGCACCATCAATACTAATAATGGTGATGTATGTTCCAGAAGAAGAAGGGTTCAGAAATGGAAAATGCAAGAAAGAGAGACAGCACAGTGTCACAGCAATGGAGCAAAGTGAGTCAGCACTTTTGAATAAGTAAGGCAGTAGTTTTCTTTTTGCCAGTTGCCTTATTACCCAGTGTTACAAGATGCTGACCATGACATTGCGTTCTACTTTTCTTCTTAATGAAGTGAACAGGAAGGCAGGAAGTAACCTGAGTCAAAGTCCCTTGGCAGTTGTCAGATTCAAGCTTTATGCCTTGTTGGAAAGGAACTGTGCCCTGAGTGGAGGTGAACAGCTCAGAATATTGTGATGTGTTATGTACAGATTTTCACCATGGTAAGATCTTATTCTGGGTAGATTTCCTGATAGCACATTTGGGAAAACATCACTGTCAGGCTGTCTAATTTAAACCATGTCCAAAGTAGCATGCCTTCAAATATCCCAGACATTAATAACAGTGGACTTTATAAAGACTACTTTACACCTTTAAAGACTAAAACAAAGAACCACTGCTCCGCCCTGAGATCTCAGGAAAAACAAAAACCTAACTTGACTGACGTTGCATATGTGATGTGCACAAATGGTGTATGTAAGCTTCCTAAATGGGAGAATAATTATATTTACAAGACTTTTGACAAGATGATCTGATTTGGCATGGAAAGGCCAGTCTGCTATGTGCTGTGCTAAAAGAATCAGTTGTTAAGCTCTTGGATGTTTATTCTTTTCCAGATAGCTTGCCTGTATTGAATTATTTTCCTCCTATATCCTAGCTTCATGCTTCCCTTAACCCCCCCACTCCTTCTTAAGTTTAATGTTTTAAACTAGAAATACAGTATTCAATTTTATTATGGCATTTAAAAATGTTTCTGTAAATTCTCCTCATCCAATATCCAAGTTTCCTCCCATCCTGTGATGCCTCTTGTAGACAACCATTACCCTACACAACATCCCTTTGATTTTCATGTTACATGTAAATGATTTCCTTCCTGAATGCCCCTTAAATCTCCACATTTTTTAAAAAAGAAAAACAAGCATTAGAAGAGAAGATGTATTGGTTAGGGTTCTCTACATTATAGAAGTTATAGAACTAAACTCTTGTTGTGGTAAATCACCAACCCAAATAAGCCTGTGCAAAGAAAATACAACTCAATTAATATGAATAAAACCTGTGTTGCCTAGATTGGGCAGATCTATCACTGTACTACTATGCTCTCCAGCTATGAGATCCCTTATAACTTGTGGTTTCTCCAGGCCATGTGCTTCTGCTCCATTTCCCCCCAGCCTCATCTCCTCCATTGTCCTATCTCTTTTTCCTCTCCTACTTCTCCCTAAAACTTTTCAGCTCCATGTTCCCTTTCACTGCCCAATCACCTTTATTTTATGAGTCAAAACATGAAGAAGGTTCATAAGAAGTCACTTGAGTATGTGATACACTCCTTGTCCCAGGTAGCCCTTCTTGGGGAAAGAGTTAGCATCAAAATACAAACATCACCAGGGCAATCCACAACTCTCTCTCACAACTCTCTGTCTCTCTCTTTCTTTCTGTCTCTGTCTCTGTCTCTCTTTCTCTTTCTGTCTCTGTTTTCCTCTCTCCAGATAGATATATTCTAACAATGACTGGCTATGAAGTAAAACTCCAGTAGTTTCTCAGTGCATGAGGCTGGATGTCTCAGCTGGTCTTCAGGATAGTCTGGTTCTAACACTATTGAGATGATAGCAGGCAGGCCAAGAGAAAAAGCTTCCTTCCATGTCTTCACATAGGCTTCCAGGCAATGGTGTGGTCTAGATTAGGTCTGGATTAAAAATCTGGTGTAATGTCATGTCTTCCTACCTCAAAGCTTTGGATTAGAAGTAGATCTTTCTACTTCAAATTAGACAGAAATCCTGCACAGTCGCATCCTCTATTTTTGGGTTTTAGGTATTTCCAGATGTACTCAGGTTGATCCCAAGAATAGCCATCACAGGAAGGCAGGGTGCTGATTTTCACATTCCTTATCAAATAAGGTGCCTTACAAAACTCTGTGAGACAGGTCACACTTTCTCACTTTATGGAAAAGGGTAACACGGTTTTGAGCAGTGTGTTCTCAAGATAAAGCAATTAGCAGTTGAGGCCCAGGTTTTTGAGACTTTACATTTTCTATAGACATACACCATGCTCTATTTTTTTCTAATAAGAACATTTAACTTATGTATATACTTTAAGTTATTATAAATAATGTGAACTGCCCTATTTCTTATGTTTCCCTGTATTCTTCAGCAGAGTTTTAACCATTCATCTGACTATGCATGCCTTATTAACCGGACCCCCCCAAAGCTCCCAGAGACTAAACCACCAACCAAAGATGGATTCATGGCTCTAGCTACATGTGTAGCAGAGGCTTGCCTTATCCAGCATCAATAGAAAGTGAGGCCCTTGGCCCTGTGGAGGCCTTGATGCCACAGCATAAGGGTACATTAGAGGGGTGAGGTGGGAATGAGTAGGTGGGTGGGGGAGCATCCTCTTAGAGGCAAAGGGGAGGTGGGAAGGGATAGGGGTTTGAAGAGGGGAGAATGGAAAGGGGGACAACATTTGGAATGTAAATGAATAAAATGGCCAATAAAAAAGAGTGCCCTATTAAAATTTAAGGTGCCAATAGCTTCCTTCTAAAGTTCTAATCTGCTGTTTCCATTTGGAGACTATGACAATCATCATTTCCTCCAGAAAGAGCTGAGGAAACTTGCTTTTGTTGGACCTCATCAACATCCTGTGGGAATTTTCCAACATAAGAATATGACAGAAGCCATATTCCTCATTGTGGTCGTCATTCTGTGAATCTCCTACAAGAATGTAACTGAAGTGGGAAAGCTGAGGGAGAAAAGAAATAAAAGCCAAAAATAAAGCACACTCCCAGTACATCCACCCCGGTGTTACTGATATGTAACATTCATACATGGAAAGCCATATTCAATGGATGTGTGACATTCATCTGCTTCACACCTAGACAGTTATTGAATTAAAGAAAGAATGGTCACTCCTAACATAAATAAAAGCTAGAAAATGTAATGGCATTCCTGAATTCTAATGTTTTATTCTAAGTATAAATATTCACACATAATACAAATCTGGAAGATAGGCACCCAAATGATAGAAAGCCATTTTTAAAAGAACAATAATTCCACAGAACGTCCAAGCTTAGTATGCCTTAAGGAAGAGTCACATGTATAGCCACTATGCTTTCTTGTGTTATAATATAAAGTACTAATTTTCAATTTGAGAGGACAGCTCACCAGTACAGCTAGGTTATTTCCTTCTGCCATCCTGACATTGCATATTCTGTTAGATATTGCCGAAACTCACGATGACTCTCATACTGCATGATTGCACACAATATTATCTGCAGCTGCAGAGAAATCTTTAGGCTGATTTCCATGCAGGGTAATCCTTGGGAGTAAAATAAAAGTGTTCAAGATTGTGAGATGAAGCAGTTGTAAATGAAGATGCTCTCTTTGCCTCTCTCTGCTACCACTAATGCTTAACATAAAACCTCCCATTGTATCCTGTTCACCTGCGCACTCTGCCTTGAAATCATCTTGTGCCTCACTCAAATTATTTTAAAGCATTACATTCAATGTGGTTTAATAATATTTGCAGTAGATAACAAAAGAAATCGCAATGACATTGACATAATCAATCAATATATGTCAATATGTAATTTATTCAGGACATTCTAACTCAGAATTTAGAAATCTTCTGTGAACAGCACTCAACATTTCTATTTTTCTTAGTTGTGTGGAGTAGAGGAATCCTTGAGTAAGAGAAGGACATGGCCAGATCAAAGACCAAAAAGTCCCATAGGAATGCCAAAATCATGTCCCCATTAGAGGGTGGCAAAAATCTAGTCAATGGGCAGATATTTATAGTATGTGCAGAATATGTTCACAATAGCTTTCTGCTGAGAGAGAGAGAGAGAGAGAAAGAGAGAGAGAGGGGGGGAGAGAGAGAGAAAGGAGGGAGAGAGAGGGAGAGAGAGGGAGAGAGAGGGAGAGAGAGGGAGAGAGAGGGAGAGAGAGGGAGAGAGATCCTGAAGACTTCTCCCTATAGAGTCTGTTCCTACCCAGATTAGCTAAACCCTCCTCCTTGATCTAGCTACTACCATCAATTCTGCCTCTCTGTTTATCTGTATGTAATAACTTTGCCTCCTTCTTGAGCTGTAACTGTAGCCAGAAAGCTAGAGTAAAAAATTCATGTTCTTTTAAGAAGTTCCATACAGTTATTTTAAAAAGGCAGTAGTGGAGGAGCAGGAGTTGGGAAATGCTGTGAGCCTATGGAAAAAAGTCAAATGAAAGAAAGTTAATTTCTTAAGTGAAAAGGACTCATTTGAAGTAGTAAACATGTGTTGCTGTTGTTGTTGTTGCTTGTTTGTTTGTCTCTTTTCCTATAAAGAATTGAAGAAGGCTGAACATTAATGGGAGACAAAAATTAAACATTTCCTTATCTTCATTGAGTTTTACATTGCATGCTGACTGCATAGCTCTAAACAATGTTTATGTGAGGCAAACAAACCATAGGTTAATTTTATTTAGAACTGAAGAAACAGAAAGGACATGGGCCTTAAGGAACAGAAAGAAGAGAAAGAAGGTGAAACCAAGGCAAATGTGTTCTAGGTAAGAAGGCAAAAGCCTAAGGGATTTGAATATTGCTCTCATAAAGCAGAGAAAGGTTCTCTTCCAGACACCAAAGGCTTAAGCACATGGAATTGATTTGCAAGCTCCTGTTTATTTCCCTACAGATGTATGATGATCTCTCATTATTCCATCCAATAGTGGGTTATGAAATGAGCCACTTTCTGGCATTTTTATCCAGCTGCCTTCCTATGCCTCTCAGTGAACTGAAAAATGTTTGGGAGAGGTAAAATAATTTTGTTAGCATCTGAGACAATTACTCTGTTCATCTCTCTCTCTCTCTCTCTCTCTCTCTCTCTCTCTCTCTCTCTCTGTGTGTGTGTGTTTGTATGATTTGGTTCATCTTTATCTTTAGGGTCCTATTTAGGTCTGTCAAATTTAATCCATCTCTGACCTTTTTCATTGATATGTGAACTTAAATGTATTTAATATAAGTTGATAGGAACTAAATATTTATTTTTGTATATAACTGCCTTTCAGTATACAGAAGCACAATAAAAATTGAAGAGGGAGGCACTGGAGTCCCCAGACAAAGCATCCAACTCAGGATATTTTTTCACATAAATCCTAGAGAGTAATCATACATCAGACCAGCAAGCAACAATACGGAAGGTCAGGGTGGGTGGAGCCCCTTCAGACATAGAAGTAATTGTGCAGTTATATGCTATGTTTAGTGTGCTGTGAAGTTTGTTTTTTTCTTTTTTTGGAGGGAGGATTGTTTGTCTTTTTCTGCTAGACAGATACACTCGGGCATTAAGAAAAGTGTGGAACAGGTGAAGTATTATGCAATAAATTAGTACGTTAAGCAGCATTTTGACTTATATTGAGGTGTAGCTTTTATTCTGCAAAGACAATGTTTTCAAATTACACAAACATGCTAACATAAAAGATGCAAGTCGTTCTGTAAACAAAACACGATCTACAACAGTACCCTCAATATCCTCTCTGTCCTACTAGGTGACCCTACCCCAACACCCAAATCACAGCCAGTGGTCAGTGTTGGCTTCAAAGTCTTGTGACTTCCCCAATATCATATGAGTCTTACACACACCTAATGCACTTTGTGGTCTGTGAAGTTTACCTTTTGTCACGTAATGAATTGCGGTCCATTCATGGGGTTAACTGTACAAGGAATTTATTTGTTTTATTCCCATTTATATATTTTCATCTGTGAATAATACTCTATCTTATGGTTTTTGTCATGGGTTTATATTTTATGCTTCCTTCATTTTCTAGTAAGATATTGAGATTAATGTAAAGAGCATTGTATGCACAACAATGAAAAATTTCTCACACAACGTAAAGGCTGTTATTTACCAAAAGGTAGCTCAATATTCAAAGTTTATTGAAGGCATTTAATCTGTAGATGACATCAAGAAGTAGTATCTAAATATATAAATCAGAGAATAAGAATTAGCACTTGTATACACGGAAAAAGAAATCATTTAAATGATTAAAATATTTTCTTTTAAAAATTAAGAATATTAAATAGAGAGGTTTTTGCCTGGTTTGCTTTTTATTATTATTATTTTTTTTAAATTTTGTTAAAATCCAACCAGTTCCATTTTTAAAGAGCGTGCGTCTATTAGAATGAGGGCCTGACAAGTTAAGCAACACTTTCCTCAGTGTGCTTTAGATGTTTCTCCATACAACCAAGTTCCCAAACTTGCTTTCTGCTACTGGAGTCCATCCATCATTTAGTTGCATTCATTTGAACATAAGCCATTTTCATTTTGGAAAAAAGAACATTTCTTTACGTATTTCTCAATAATGTTATCTTCTTGCTGTCATTATTACATACTATCTTTTCAAGAGTTTTCTTGTGTACATGTGACAAAATGAAATATGCTTATGTAAACATGATGCTGACTTGGTTATATCAAATTAACAAGAGGCAGAAGAGAGATCTTTCACTCACTACCAGTATACACAAATTTATACTCTCAAATAACAAGCTCCGATCTCATGATCCAACTACTACCCAAAACACAGTAATTCCCAGATCAAATTAAGTGACTACGGAAATTACTTACGGGATCAAGGTTTCCCTCCTCTGGAATAAAAGAATCCAATATGATATTTGTTCCAAATCAGCAAAAACATTAAGTAGTCCATTGAGAGGGAGTTTAGACAATGACAAGCCAATGGGGACCCTGGGAAATGTGGAACATTGGAAAAAAAAAAAAAAGAAAATGGACTTGAATGTGGTATGAAATGAGCCAGGAATTAGGCTTTTTAGCAAGACCAGAAAGTGTAGTCAGAGGAAGCAATTTTGTTTTGCCCTGCTTATTTCCCCTGGGGCTGCAGTGTGGGGGTTCCTTTAAGGATGCTTCCACTAGGCTTCTGCTCTTTCGTTTTAATGAGTATGTATCCTTGGGGCTTTTCCAGGAGAAAAGAAATTGCTACAATGTAGATCAGCACAACTGTGAAAGGAAGAGAGGTTATTGGTCAAACCTCTCACGTATTTGCCAAGTTTATTCATGTAAAGGAGTCATGCTACACGAGAACACCAGGTTCGCATCACTCCTGCCTCATGGTGAAATATTACTGCAGTTACTGCCTTGGGAGAGTTCTCTAGAAAATCCTTGAATGGAATTTAAAGAATTCTTTTAAGATGTACTGCAATTTTTAAAGTGCTTGACATTCTCCCTCTCACTGATTTTCTGTAGTAAGCAACCCTGAAATCTGATGCTTAAGTTTAATTGTCTTTCTTTGTTTTGTATGCCTGCTGTGTGACCTTCCACTTCCACTGTCAGCCTTCCGAACCACGGTGAACCAAAGGAAACTGTGAGCCAAAATAAGCCCTTGTACCTGAGTCGCTTTTTGCATTTTTCAGAGACCGTATATAAAAGCCAGATTTCTAAAAACCTGTCCCAGTGTTTCAGCTAAATGGAACCAAAGGTCCTTAAAGGAGTTTTGACAACCACCACAGGTGAGCACTTACAACTCTCTTTTTTCTTTTCAGATTCTCCATTTGAAAATTGTATCAATACTTTCTAAGACTCCGCAAAATTGTTAAGAAATATAACAAGTTCTTTAAACAGGATAAGACAGTCAATTTTTTTTATTACTTTTATATCTCATCTCTGAACTGCTTTATAAACAGTTTCTAATTAACATATTTCCAAGGAGTTGGAGAAGCTAAAGCATGTCTGAGCATCTCTGACTGCTGTGCAGCTTGTTCATATATGCCATCTTTCACTTAGCAGTCAGTATTACCCACTCAGACTTGCTTCACTTGAATACCAGCATGCGCAAAGACACTTTTTAAAAGCAATATGACAGCCAAATAAATAGTGGTATGAAACAATCTTTTAAGCAACATGAAATCCAGAATGTCATCTACATGGTGTTCATGTATTCATTCAGAGTATAGGGTAAAAACTCTGAACTCACTTCCAGGATTTGAAAACCAACCTATCCCTGAGCCCCAAATCCTACCAATCCATGAGCTTGCTGCAAGATCAGGCCACAAAATTCCAGCAATCACAGGCTACCCTGGAAATTTCTACCCTACAAAAAAAATCCCTATATGTGAACTGCATCCTGCTCAGCTCTTTGGTGCTTATTGCCACATCAGAGGCAGCCACTCTCTGTGTCTTTGCAAATAAATCTCTTTTGTGAGGTTTGTTGTGTAATATGAATTCATCGTATTCTTTATTCTTAGGCTTCCATCTGCAAGGAGATCTTTTCCCTCAGAGCTGCAACTCTTCTTTTGAGGAAACCTGTCCTCGCAGATCTATAACAGTTACAAGGAGAGGACCCACAGCAGTGGTAATTGCTTGCTAGTCATTTGTTTTCTACTGAGAAAGATTGCATTAGGAGTTGCTATTTTCATGGCCTATCTGCTCTGAGCCAAGTGCAGTCATTTTATGATGGAGATTTTGATGCCTGAATTGACATCCAGTCAAAATCAGATCCAAGGTATCAACCTGTGATCTTCATCTATATATTTTAAAATGATTCCTTTCTATTAGCTTGTGAGAAACATTCTGTTTTAATTTGGTTTTGGCTTCTTTTCCTCCTATATTTTTAGAATAGTCCTTTAAAAAAAACCAAGTCGCTAAATAATCTTAAATTAATTAGGATTGATGGTAAGCATGTTCACACGGAATACACATCCATGTGAAATATTTCTCACTGCAATTAAATGGCGAATGTATAGGAAGTATAAATTAACACTTTGTACTTAAATAATAACTCAAGGTAAACTGAGAAAACAAAACCAGGGGCCATGAACAAACATTGAAGTGGGCCAGAAATATAATACAAGCATTACTTAGAAAACTTAACAATAAAAGACAATTCTTTTTTCTTCTTTTCTTCTTCTTCTTCTTCTTCTTCTTCTTCTTCTTCTTCTTCTTCTTCTTCTTCTTCTTCTTCTTCTTCTTCATTTTAGTGCTTCTTCATTTTAGTGTACAGGTCTTTGTGAATAAATGTCAAATACATGCAAAATATGCACAGAGCCCAGAAGAGGGTGTTAGATACCCTTGAGTTGGAAGACAGGCAGTTGAGATACTGTCAACAGGGTGTTAAGACCTATACAGGAATCCTTTGAAACTCATGCTTAACCCTAGAGCCATCCCGCCCTACCCAAGAGTCTCAGATTTAACTGGCCTCTTTACATTTTCCCCAGTTTCAAATGCTATAGAAACTTTACCTGTCATAAGTGGTAAACAAAAGAAGATATTTGTGGTGATAAAAACTAAGAATGACTTAGACAACTGATTAGAAGCTTAACTGCTCCATAAGCCAGTTCTACAAGAATGTTCTTATGGATGGAGTCATTATTCTAGGCAATAAACGTGAATCTACATTTATAGCCAATTAGATTAAAAAAAAAACTATTAGGATCTAAATGGCGCATTTATTTTTTTAAATAGAAATACAAATTAAGGTATGTTTTAGGTCGACAAATACTTTAGGGATGAATCCAGTGTGTGTGTGTGTGTGTGTGTGTGTGTGTGTGTGTGTGTGTGTGTGAAACAATTCAAATATTCTTCCTTAGAGACAGTATTAGTCCACAAGGTAAGCGATTTGGTAGTCAATCATTTTATCTGCATTCAGTGTAACTCAGTGGGTAACTTGTACCTTGTTTTATGGAAATAGATGAGTTGTTCGTTAGTGTAAAGGAGTCAGCGCATTTTCTCAAGGGAGCTTTCAAGACGCACACTTTAGGTGATTTGAAGCAAAGCTTTAGAGTCCATGTGGCTAAGGACTCAAAAAAAAAATGCAAGTTTTCCTATTCTCGTTTTCATTTTGTTTCCTCTTGCTGAATACAGACAGACAGACAGCATCCTACTGCTCATTGTTACTTTCAAATTCTTAAAAACAACATGGGAGCTCTAATTCCCTTACATAATGTTTTGATACTTAATATCAACAGCATAACAAATAGAAAGCACATACTGTATATTCCAACTTCCATGAATAAAAAATGATACATCCTTACTAAAACATGCATAAATAAAAGCCCTTGGAAAGTATTCTGTCTACTTACCCTCAGCCTTATTTGTGGAAGGGGGTATTGCATTGATTGTTTTAAGAAGAATTTTAGATGTCCATGGGGAAGAAGAGCAGGGTCTCGTTTATATGTGTCAGGTTGCTTTATCAAGGAAAAATGTACAAAGAGAGTGTACTTCCTCTGACCAAACCTTCAGTGCTGGAACTCAAGCAGGGTAAGGAAGAGTCATCCCTTACTGAGGTTGGTTACCGAGTGGAGTGTGTGGGCAGGGAGGAAGAAGATCCACAGCACAAGTCATGCAGATAAGATTCATAATGCAAATGTCAATCAAGCCTCATTAAGTCTCAGTTTTTCAGACACGTGGGTGGCTGTGCTACTTGTGAGTTGATTAGGGAATAAGATAAATACAATTTACAAATTTAGGATCCAAAAGTTTTTATGCTTGGCTTGGCACTTTCAACTCACTTGTTAGTTGAACTTGTCTGCACTTTTTCCTCTTTCAAACAATTCGAACATTAGGAGTGTGATAAAGCATCACAGAAGGTTTTCACACTTGGCTTTAAAGAGTTGGATTTTTTTTTTTATCAGCTGTGTGACCTGAAACTAAAATTGTTCCACATCCTTCTGGTGAATCTACCATGGAAGGAAATACTCTAAGTTAGCCTGAGCATGCTCCCTTTCTCCAGCCCAATTAAGTTGTCTTTTATACTGTAGGGCAATCAGTAGGCGCATTATTAATGCAGATCTCAGAAGACTGTGGAACAGATTGTCATTGTCACATTTTAGGGATTAGCAGTGAAAGGGCTTTTATTTTTCTGAAATAAAAAGCTGAGAAGGAAGTTAAATGCCAAAAGCCTACCAAGGCTGCAGAGACTTCAAAAGCAGCTTGTGAACATTAAGGTTGCCATAGCAACATGTTTCTTGTCCAGAGTTGCTTATTTCATCCTAATATATCTACCATAAGATATTATTATTTATTTTGACCTATAGGTGCATGGTGATATTTTTTACATTCATAATGAAGTTACAATTGAAGTTCTCTGATTAATGTTCTGCCTATTGTGTAGTGTTGTTATTGCCAATGTCAAACAACCACCAATGCAGGGTAGACCTCTTTATATAAAATCTGCATCTTAAGTCATTATTGGTAAACATACTTTTGAAAGACAAAATGAGATAGCAAAATAAATTGAGTTATAAGTATACTCTCCCACTTACTGAGCTACTCAACTTTAGCTGGAGTATTGGTTGAAATGTTCAGTGTTTCTCCCTTGCATACATGCCTTCCATTTTGCAAAACTTTTTTAGGTACAAACCAAACCTTTCCACCTCATTATCAATTTATGAACATTTTATAATTGCCAGTTTTAATGTAGAAAATTTTAATGATAACACTTGGCACAGTACATGCCATAAAAGTCCACTGTTGAGTACTTGTCACCAATGTATGTCCTAAATAATCTTGGGCACATGCTCAATGCCAAGGAAAGACCTTGACAAATGATTGGGAGATAAGAGAAGAGTGGAAGGCAAGGCATAGACTTGCCTAGCACACAGGAAGCCTTGAGACAGATACCCTAAGGAGAAATTGAAGATAAATAAACCAGGATAGATTATGTAGATGCAAAAAATTATCAAAATAAAATTAATAAAAGTTATATAAAATATATTTATAAATAACTATAGTTTATGATTTTTGTCAGTTTAGCTTTTGTTCTTCTGAGAATTTCATGTGTATGGCATAAGTATTATTATTTTCAGGATAAGAAGAGAGAAAAAAGCCTTCTAGGATTATGTGAAATTGTGATATATTTTAATCTGCTACACTGTAAAACTCCTATCCCCAACTCTGATTCCAAACCATGGAGTACTGTGTAAACTCAAAAGCAGTTGTTCTTCTCAACCAAAAAAGAGCAGGGAAGAGGAAGAATACAGAGAACTGAACTGTGGATTTTTTTTTCTGCAAAGCACCAAAAAAGTTAAAGAGATGAGAAGGGAAAGGAAACTGTGAATGGAGGTCATGGGACACAATTCGAGTGATCTAATGCAGAAATGGAAAGCAAACAGAAGTTGAACTCAGAGCGGAAAGGATCAAGCCTTCTATTATAAGGATTTTTGCATAAGGATATTATTAGATATATTGGAGATAGATCCAATAGACCAAGATGAATAACAGTAGTTTGAAGAAGTGGTGGAAATAGGTTTGCAAAATCAGAATGGAGGTCCATTTGAGAAAAAAACAAGCAAGACACATTTAGAAGCAGTGGTAGAAGGGAGAGAATGAAAAATCTCTGAAGAAATAAGTGTGATAGAGTCTTAGTCATTGTTCTATTCTGATGAAGAGACACCAAGACCACAGCAACTCTTATTAAAAAAGAAAGTGTTTAATTGGGGTTTCCTTATAGTTTCAAATGTTTAGTCTGCTTTCATCATGGTAAAGAACGTAGCAACATACCAGCTGACCTGGGGAAGTAGTTTAGGATTCTACATATGGATCCACAGGCATCAGGAAGAAAGTGACTCTGGGTTTGACTTGAGCTTTTGAAACTTCAGTGACCCACATTTTCCAATATAGCCACATTTCCTAATCTTTTCAAATAGTGCCACTCTGTAAGGATAAAGTAGTCAAATCTATGAGCCCCTGGGACCATTCTTATTCAAACTACCACAGATAGTCATGTCAAAATGAAGCCAAAGAGCTCGAGCAAAAGAAAATCCTTCCGTATATTCTGACCTCAGACTGAGAACCATCAACAGATAGTGAAGTCTTACAGAGTAAAGAGAAAGGAATTTATAGGCAGGAGATGATTCTTAAAAGGAATGGAAATATGGAAATATAACAGAATATCACACACAAATCTAATGGTGTAGATTAAATGAAAGAAATAATTGATTGACAAAGTTGCCAGGACAGCTATCTTAATGAGTAGCTAGATAAATTTGTAAATGTATATTAATTGTTCACAGCTCTATCTCTTAGGCACTGGCATACCCCACAATTTTTTATTTTCATAAGGCCTCTTCATCTTATTTAAGGAAGCTACTTTAATGTGAAGAAATGTTAATAAACTGAGGCAAACTGCAGCTAAACTTCACCTTCTACTATTGCATCATAATTGGAAAGATTTTCATATTTAAAATATATAACAAGACCAGACATAAATATTCCTTACACATGCTGTCTGTTAAAACTACATTCTTAGGGGCCAGTGAGACAGCTCATAGGGCAATTGCATTTGCTAAGGGATTTGAATACCTGTGTCTGATCTCTGGGTCTGTGATGATGTTTTTTACTTGTCAATTTGACTGTATCTGGACTGAGCTACAGTTCAGAATGGAGGACACACCTGTGATCAGGATCTTGAGGCTCGAGGACTACATGTCTTCGATCCAGGAGCTGAGAATGGAAGACACAGGCTTTTGATCTGAGGTGAGATGACACTTGCTTTCCATCCAGATCTTGAGGCACATCTTTAATCTGGACCACACCTTCGGCTGGAATCCTATATAAGAACAGTGGAAGAAGAAGGGTTCATTCACTCCTCACCTGATCATCTCCACCCTGCCAGCATATCTGCTTCTTCACTGGCACTGGATCCTAATACGTCAAGATTCCAGCTTCTACATAAGATCAGCTGAGACTCCAGACACATGGGACTGAACAACTACTAGATGCTTGGACTTTCCATTCGCAGGAGATCATTTCTGGATGAGTTGTACTGCAGCCTGTAAGTCATTCCAATAAAATTATATATACTGCCGCATATATGCCTATGACCCCCTTTGACCTTATTCACTAAGACTTCACTAGACTGTTCAAGAGTCTCAGAATGAGGTCATTCCCTGTAAAACATGGAAGTATTTTATTTTGCTTGAATGTTTTGGCTCCATTTGGCTATGAATACTTATGGTGGTTTGGATAAGAATGGCCCTATTAGATTTGAATACTTAGTCTTTAGAGAGTGGCACTATTTGAAAGAAAAAATTATAGTATATGCATATATATTGGCATATGTAAATATATATACTAAATATACAGTATATATTAAATATATATGTAACAGTATTACATACAAATATACAATATATTAATATTCATATATACTGTTAAGAGACTTATTCCACAAGTTCTGTGATTTTAGAGAACCCTGAGCAAAGTAGGATCCTGCTGTAAAAAGGAAGACTGAATACTAAAATTTGTTCTCCAGCCTGCACATATGCACACATTCCTCCTGCCTCAAATCCACATGCGCATCACAGAATACAAAAACAATAATTAAAATAAAAACCAAACCCTCCAGTGTTAAGAAAACCCAAGGGCTCACTTAGTTTGGTTCCTAGACCATACTCTGAAAAGATTGACTCTGGTGAGAAGGTCACACAGACCTCTTTCCTATTAAATACAACATTTTAATTAATGAGAACAATTATTTTTAAAAACATCTTTTTTATGTGTGTGAGTGTTTTGCCTACATGAGTATCTGAATACCACTTGTGTGACTAGTACCCTCAGAGACCAGAAGAGGACATTGGATGCCCTATATCTAGAGTTAAAGATTATTATGAACTACTATATAGAAGCTGGGAATCAAACCCAGGTTCTCTGGAATAGTAAGCAGTGCATTTAACCTCGAAGGCATCTTTTCAGGCCCCAAAACGAATTATTTTTAATATGATGATAACCAGTCCCATTTTTTAAAAAAACAATTAATGACTAATTTTACATCAAGGGGAATAGCAAAGTTCTATCAGATGAGCAGCCTGACATTAATGGCTTGGGGTATTATGTAAGTACACATGAATTTATCTTGTTGGTCAGTATAGAGGCAGAAGAAAACCTATCTCCCAGTGTAGAGAAACAAAACAAACACCCCTTTTCCTGTAAAAGAGAGAGTCATCAGGCAAAGGAAGGGTGCCAGTTCTAGAGAAGTGGCTACCATCATGTGCTTCTAATTAAAAGGAGAGACTGGCATTTGGAGCGTCTGTTGTTTGTCCTTTGGACAGACTAAGCCTCTTGTGGAAAGTTTTGACACTTGTTCAGAAGTTCCTTGCCTCATCCAGAAGGCGACTCAGATAGATGATTCCCACATGAAAGGGCTCTGTGGGTGAGATTGTCAGCCCTGTTAAGGCATGATGAAGCTGTGCTTTAATTCTCTGCTACACTAGTTAAACTGGATGCCTTGAAGGGACAAGATTGCTCTGATGGTTCAAAACTGTTCCTTCAACTTAGGGAACTTAGTGGTCCCAAGAAAACAGGATGCCTTATGCAGGAAGACCTTTTTGTGGATGTTAAACAGCAGGGGACCAACAAAAGCAAAACCCTCTTAGTGCAAAGAAGTCAGGTAGGTAGGATCCATATCTAGCGTGCTGTCCTTGATGTGATTACCTTGCTGTTGGCTTCAGGGAGTAATATACTGCCAACCTTCAAGAACTCTGCTCTTCAGTGTCATAAATACCTAGGCCCTGGCTCTTCTCCTGTTCAGCATCTTAGGGCTGAGACAGTTCCACCTGACTCAGCATTTGCTCTCATTCTCATGGTTGCTGACAAACTTCCTAGCATTGTCCTTCTGTTCTGGGTAGGTAAACTAGGGACATAGAGACAAAGGGGGTCCCTCACTGCTTTGAAAAGTGCCACAGCACACTAGATTTAGAAGGTAGCAACTTGGATTTAATTAGCTGAACTGGGTCATGTGGACATCGCTAGCTGCAGGAGCATTCCAGAGTGTGAGGGTTATTTTATCTGCACGTTTATTTCAAGCCATATATTTATTTGTCTTTTCACATGCATTGCCCCATCCTGTATGGGAAGAGAAAAAGGTTGGATATGTAATTATCCAGGAAGGGCTCCTTATTGTGAATGGAGAGCCACAGTCTAACTAGTCACAGTGGCAATAAATAGTAGTAGAAGAGAAGGGAGATTTATCATGAAGAGCAGTAAGAAGATAAAAGGATTGTGGCCAAACCGTCTACCAAGTCTCTCACACTACACTAATCAGGAGCTGTGCTTGGTTCATTTGCAATGCAAGGTGACTTATTTCACATAAAAATTACATGAAAATTAAACTGAAGAAGGGTGTGAGCATCGGAGAGAAATGAGAGAGAGGGAGAGGGAGAGGGAGAGGGAGAGGGAGAGGGAGAGGGAGAGGGAGAGAGAGAGAGAGAGAGAGAGAGAGAGAGAGAGAGAGAGAGAGAGAGAGAGAGAGAGAGAGAGAGAGAGAGAGAGAGAAGGGAAGGAAGAAGAGAGAGAGGAAGGGGGCAGGAGGGGGGAGTATGAAAAGGTAGGAAGTGTGTCCACTTACTCCATATAAACAAAGCCACATGGACATTTCAAGGGAACATTTGATTTTGAACACACTGTATTGTCACCAAGCATAAGCCAGAAATTAACTGGCAGGTCCATGGAGATCCATTTATGATTACATTAACTGGAGGCTTGGGCAAGATAGTTGGTACTCAAAGCTCAAACAGTCATATCTGCTTCCTTTTAGCAACATTGTCTTGAGACCCTTGACTGACACCTATCAGGAGCCGGTGAGGAGGGCAATCAATCAGGATCATCTGCCCATTTGAATTTAAGAAAAGACAGGAAATGTCTTCTTTCTTTTCTTCTCCTTTTTATTTTTTTTATCAAGTAGACAAACACTCTCAAAGGTAATCTTTGAAATGGAATCTGCAAAAAGCTCCAATACTACAATCTCTGCTAAATGACCGATGATTGGCCTCTCAAAAGCAAGTGGGAGAGAAATTGTACATGTAAGCCAACATACAGGGTAACGCACCTTCTCTACACTGTCCTGTAAAACTCTGTATCAATTTCCTTGAAAATTAGTGACATTCACTGAAGTATAAAGGAATATATTTTGACATTAATAAGAAATCATGGAATTTTAATAGAAAATCAAAGTAATAACATTAATTCCCAGCCACACTGGATATAAAAAGTGGATACTTTTTATGATTAGGTTTAAAATGCTGGGTATTGAGCTCACAGCAGGCAGCAGTGAACACATCTGAAACAATTTCTTCTCCGACAGATTTGTTTTCTTTAAAGCAGGCAAGAACTTCAGCAAGGTTATACTGACTAGATATTAACTAGAATGTTGTCTATGACTAGAAATAAAATAATTTTCACTATCCATGGTCTGCTGTCATTGCTTTTTGAAAGAAATGGTTGGTTAATTCGCCAATCTGTTTATCAAGTAACTAATAACTTTAAAATATTAGTGTGTGTGTCTGTGTGTGTCTGTGTGTCTGTGTGTGTGTCTGTGTGTGTGTCTGTGTGTGTGTATGTCTGTGTGTATGTCTGTGTGTGTCTGTGTGTGTGTCTGTGTGTGTGTGTGTGTCTGTGTGTGTCTGTGTGTGTCTGTGTGTGTGTGTGTGTGTGTCTGTGTGTGTGTCTGTGTCTGTGTGTGTGTCTGTGTGTGTGTCTGTGTGTGTGTCTGTGTGTCTGTGTGTGTGTGTCTTTCTGTGTTTGGTGTGCATGTGGGAACATGGATGTCACAGTGCATGTTTGGGCAATCAGAAGACAACTCTGATATGAGCTCTCTCTTTCCTTCCACTGTGGGCTTTAGTAACTGAGCCACATGTGCTTTACCCACTTAGGCATCCTGCTTCCCTGCTTTTAAAAATTTTGCAAACCATTTGATTGTTTTCCTTTACTAGTTTGTTATTTATATCTTGGATTGTAGGCTTAGAATAGCTGATGGAACACACATTACTTGTCCTTTGTCCTAAGAGCCAAAGGAATAAATAGTAAATGTGTATGAAAAACCATAGCCAAGAGGTGATGAAGATGATACCGACAGCATATTGACAGCATATTAGGTAAAAAACAATGGGTGGCAAATGTTCAAGAATGTAAACTGAATGAAAGTTTGCAGGACAATGAAAAAGAAATAGAAAAAGCAAAAGAATTATGTATGTTTATGAGTAGGTAATGCAGGCATTCTCTCAGTAAGACTGCTAAAGGACATCTATAGAAGACTGGTATAAAGTTTTGCCAAGTTACCAACCTGTAATAGTATGCTCAGAGAGGGTTACAGTTTTAGTTCCATCCAGCAATGTCCCTTAGAAAGGAGGACTGTCAGGAATGTATTCACTGGTAGGGGAGAAAGTATCTGTCTATCTGTTTGTTTGTTTTTGAGAAATTAAGGGAAATGTCTGGGACTTCTGTGTGCTGGTCTGTCTGCCCTTGGTTGAGTCATTCTTCATTTAGAGTGGGAAACTGAGATTATAAAATTCCAGGGAAAGCCTCAGATTGAAGAGAGTCAAGCAAACAAGTTAAAAACTTAGGATCAAAGGAAACTGATGTCACAATAGCAAGTAAAGGTCCAAGCAAATTTCCCTCTAGTTAATATAATCAGAAGTATTCAAGAACTTTTGGTATCTATAGAAAAGAATGGTTAACACTTAAATATTAATCTAAAGATAATTTAGAGCTAATATTATTACTGTTGTTCTTCAGTTAGAAAACAATCAAATTTGGCACAAATTTTAACATTAAGAAAAATAACACAAATATTCTGAAACAACCTAGAAATAGGAATTATAAATGTCATGAAGGATAAATTCAGTCCAGGTGTGGTAGTGCACACATTTATTCCCAGCACTTGTGAAGAAGAAGCAGTGTGTTCAAGGACAGCCAGGTCCACATAGAAAATTTCAGTATGCCTATAATCTCAGTATTCTGGAGGCAAGGATAGAAACCTTGAAAGTTCAAGTTTTAAGGCAAGTATGTGCTGTTCTAGTAAGAAAGGGAGAAGAGAGGAAGAAAGGAAAGAGAAAAGGTGGAGGAACAGAGAAGGAAAGGAGGAGCAGAAAGACAGGGAATACACAAAGTGATAAAAATTAACCTAGGACCCCATATCCAGAGATACCAACTATGAAAAAAAGGAGCTCACTGGTTGCTAAATGATATGACATGAAAAAGAATTTTGATAACAGAAATGATAAGAATCTGAAAGATATTGTAAATATAAATGCCTGACAAGCCTTCTCAAGCAGAGACCAAGAAAGGCTTTGAGTTATTTTAGAAAATACCAAACATAATGGACAAGAACATAATTGACCTACTAAAAAGCAAACTGTAGTATGGCATACAACTGCAGAATACAGCAAAGGAGGTTAATTTAACTGAATGTTAAGAATGCTTTCACTTGAGTGGCTGTGGTATTACACCACTGACTGAAGCTGTGGAGAGGCAGCAGTGGTCATAGCTTTCCACTTGGAGGCACAGTGATGAATATTTGGATCCCGCTGCTAATTCGAAAGTTGTCGTTGTTCTTTAACTTTTATAATCAGTGTTCAAAAATACTCAGATGATTTCATCAATTCTGCAGAGCCAAGTGAAATAATTCTTAGAATGAGTAGTACTCATTGGTGTGCTAGTTCCAGAACTGTAGTGTAGCATCTGATGTGGATTTTCATGCAGACTAAGAACTATCAAGCTGGGTGACAAGTGAACAAGTTCTGCTTTGATGCCCCCTTGTGCACAAGCCAAAGTGCTAGGAGACAAGGAGGACCTCAGACAGAGAAGAGAACATCCTGCAGTTTCTTATCCCTCAAGGCGGGGATCCTAAGACAAAAAGTTTCTAGATAGCTAGGAAAGTTGTTAGAAAGTTGAAGTTTTTTTTAATCAAGCTCCAGAAGAGTGATACCCACGTAGCAATGAGTTAGAACAAAAAGAGGACATGTTAGGCCTAGTTTCAAGCTGAAGTGTCGCACCAGGCTGTACTGAATGAGATCCCTCTTAATACAGCTGAAAAAGTAGCCTTAAATAACGTTCCTACTGACATGATCAGTTGCCCTGAGCGGAAGTCACAGAGGATTATAGGGTCTCAGCTGGCTGACATTTCTAAGCTTATGCAAAAACTATACTTGTATTCCACATACTGACATCATCTTTTAGACCAGTGGTTGTCAATCTGTATGTCATGACCCTCTTGGGGGTTCAATGGACTTTTCACAGAGAGTTCACCTAAGACAATACAGATGTTTAAACACAGATCTTTACATTATGATTTGTAGCAGTAGGAAAATTATGGTTATGAAGTAGCAACAAAAATGATTTTATGATTGGGGGTCACTAGGACACGAGGAACTATATTAAATGGTTACAGCATTAGGAAGGTTGAGAACCACCAATTTAGAGCCTGATGTGTTCATTGCTTCTCTTGGGCACTGGAGGGAAGTTTGTTGAGCACAAAAAGAATTCAGCAAAATTTCTTTTCCTCAATAGGATCCTGTAGTATTATTTTATTTAGTAAATCCCTGGTGCTGGGTTGCTACAATCCACAGTGGTTTAGGCTCCTGAATGACACATACACACACACACAGCTGGGCAACAGCCTCACCTCCATGCTGGTAGAGTCTACCTCCCACCAATAATTCCAAGTTACTACTTACTAATTTCCATGTTCCGTCTATGCTGCTCTTGATGCAATTGAACAGCCTTCTAGGCCATGTTCTCTTGGCCCCTTTACATGGCACCTCTGTTTCTCTCTCCTGCACACTCCCCAGGCATGGTGTCTCTCCTTCCTTCTCCCTCCTTGTGATCCCAAGCCCAGAAAATTAAGATTCCCACCCATCTCTCTCCTCCCCAGCTATTGGCTGGTGGCGTATTTACCAATCAGAATTAACTGGGAGCAGGTTCCCAGAAGCTATGTGCAGACCCTCTCTGTTCAAACAGTTTTGGGGGGACCCAATTAGTTATGGAATAGAAGTAGCTACAGGAACCTTAATACTGTACATGAGAACTACTCCAACAAACACTGTCAAGGTCATAATGTTAAAACAAAAGTGTTAGAAAATAAATTAGAAACGGGGGTGTAGAAGTGCTGTCGACAAACTGTGGGCAGCCAGAAAATTTACCAAACACGAGGACCAGAAACGGAGGCTTGTGCAAATCATTTCTAGAAAACTAACTCTTCATATTATTATCAAGTCTGTAAAGAAGTATTCAGGTGTGAGAGTGTGCGGGAGTGTGGGTGTGAAGTTGCATGAGTATGAAGGGGCATGGGTGTGCATGTGTGTGAGTGTCCAGGTGCAGATAATTCCGTGCACATGCATAGAAATGTCTTGCCACAGCCTCATTTATATACATTACCTCAGTAAATGTCATTTACAGCATTACAAGGATATGTCTTAAAATATATATTACAGTTCTGAAGACATTTTCCAAAAAATAGTAGTGATTTTTTTGATGTTACATTGAGTTATTGAGAGTGATAAACATGTTGCTTTCTATTTTAAAGTCTATTTGTGCCTTTTAATTGCAATAATGATAATGCTCTGCTTCTGATTACATGCATTTTATTTAGTTATTTACTTACTTTGGAAAGGTTAGCATACATACATATGACATGCATATGAAGGTCAGACGACAGCTTCTAGGTGTCACCTCCCTCATTCCATCACATGGGTTCTGGGGATTGAATTGAGCTCATCAGGATTAGCAGCCAGTGCCCTAGGTGCCAAGCCATCTTTCTGGCCATATGAATACATGAACTTATCCTATTTTATTAACCTTTTATTGATACTTTGTGAATTTCACATTATGCATCCCAATACCACTCGTCTGCACACCCCTTTATATCCTCCCTCCACCCTTGCACACTCCTGCCCAGAAGAAAAAAACAATCTTTTGGCAGCTGTAATGTGCCACAATTCACTGTATGAGTCATTGCTCTGATTTAAGGCCTCTGGTTTCTACTAGACTATCAGTGCAAGATCCTCACAGGGATTCCTCTTAGATATCCTGTTGTTGCCCTATGTCATGGAGATCATGTAGCTTTGGATCTACAGGGATGGCCCCATCACATACTCCAGCACTTCATAGATGGGGTAGATGTTGGGTTGGCCAAATTAAAGCCTTAGATGTTGGTCTGGGTGGTAGCTGATGTGGTCAGCCTGCAACTCTCCCACACCAACACCTCCAGAAAAGCTCTCAAGTACTGCCTCAGCTAGCTCCTAAAATGCCACAGCCAGACAAGGACAACTTTCCCACTCTTTGGGCTTCAGGAATGGCTCACCCATACCCGTGCCACCAGGGCCAGCTGCCCAGGTGAGGATCAAGACCCACTCTCCTTAGTGTTGTAGCAGGCAAAGGCTGGGGACAGGTCTTTACATCTGCTGCAGGTGGCAAGAGGTAAAAGGGAATAGGAGGTCATCTTTCCCCTCCCATACCATCTTGGCAGACAAATGGCATGCATGCTCAGAGGACCAGCTCACTTATGTCCCTGCTACTACAGTCAGCTCTACTCTGATGTTCAGGTGAAGGGTAGGGACAACTCTCCAACCTGCCAGAGATGGTGAGCCTCTTGGAGGACCAGAATACCAATCTCCTGTGACCCCACAACAGTGAATGGGTACAAGAGGTAGAGCTAACCCTCTGGAACTCACACTCTTGGGGCTAGCCCAACTGCAACCCCCACAACCACTGTTATGCCACTTTCTCACATCCTGTACTTGTGTGTTTCAATTTTCCTTCTTTCTTTGCCTAAAGTGTTCATAGGATTCCTTGTCCTTTACTAAGCACATACTAAGCACTGAAATGCCAATTGTCCATATACTGAATTTAATAAACAGTGTCAATATAATTCATACTCCTCAAGGTGGTTGACAAACCAGCTTTACTGTCACTGCTATTTTTAGCTATGAAAACTGATCTCTCTTGTCAAATTTATTTCAAATAGAATCTGGACATACGTTATTGCTATTAGTAATAAGATCATAATGAAAGAAAATATTTTCTCTGACTTTTTTAGGGGAAAGATAGACACCTGTTCTCAGAAAATGGGTGTTTCAACAAAAATAATTGCTTTCTTAGGAGATCTTAGAACCTCAAAAGACAGAAAGTGTAATTTTCAGGAATGAAAGAATAAACTTGTAAATACATTTTTAGTAAACCACTAACATCCCCTATTTGACTCCAGAAAATCCTCAGAAAACTGCTTGCACCCTGATCATTTGTTTTGAAGATGCTGTATGTACTGAAGGTGTTAATAACAGTCTACATTTTGCTTTGACAGGTTTCTACAGTAGTTGGTTTGTTTAATACTCTTGCATGGAGTCCAGGTCATGAGTGACTTAGAACTCTGTTGTGTATATCTAAGTTGTGAGTATAAACTCTCATCTCTAGCATTTCCACATCATCTGCTTGAGGAAGCATACTCTTAGGCATTGGCTGGCACCATTGAGTGAACATGCTCTTTCACTGTCTTACCTTATAGACTTTCTCAGAGTCATGTAGCTTCATCAGCCTTTCCTGTCAACTCTGATGATCATTTTCCCAACTGAGTAGCTCTAATGTGTTAAGAGACAATCCCTATAAAGACTGGCTACCACCTCCAGTTTTAATATAGCTTCAAATATCTCTGGGTTTCTTTTGCCAGGACTTTCAGGAAGGCCTCTTCAATACCCTCTGCAGTCCACTCAACCAACTGTACTCATTGTTACTCAGCATAGCCACCATGTTCCAGAAGATTTCCCTAAATTTCAACCAAGATGACAGGACACAGTGGGTAGTTAGAAGCATATATATAGTGAAGATAAAGTGAAGAATTAGGGGAATGATTAGTTTGCTGTTTGTTGTTGTTGTTGTAGTATTAGGCTCTTACCAATCTAGTATGATTAATACATTCCTTTGTGTTTCCTTTCCTTTCTTTATCGATATCTCCAATCCCCTGTGATTATTTTCAACAAAGGATTCATGTGATATCTCCATTTCCGATTATGTTTTCTAGAAAGCTGGAGCTAAGGTGCATGGAATCTATATCTGAAAAGAAGAAAAGGATGGAGGTCTTAAATTGGCTTACACCTAGACTAAGAGATTATTATTAAAATCTAGGTTTGTGAGATTATTAAAAATTCCACCTATTGCTAATTGAGTTGAATTATGTATAGAAGATAGATTATAGGGAGATTAAGAGGTTAATATACCAACTCAATGTGAGGACAGTGACAAGTAATTGATTATAGTTTGAATGGCTGATGTTGACAGCATGATTTGAAAGGTGGAGGTCTTATTGCATGTCTTTATGTCTTTTTAATAAACGAATGGCTTATACTTCAAAGAAGATATGGGGTTTGATCATTATAGTAACCAAACTGCAAAAAGAGACTGAATATATATTTAGAAGGAGTAGAACCTTGAAACACAAAACAGATTGATTAATTTATGAACTAAAGAATTTTAAACATCAACTTTCATTGAGCTCATGATCGGTAAGAAATATCAGGCTTTTTCTTGCTAAATGACAAGTGTCCCTGTATTTGAATACCAGGGAGTGTTTTTCTGAAGCAAGGTGAGACTTGTTTTCATGAATACTTGTCTCTACCTGCCCATTTTCCTTCCCGGGTAGCAAAAAATATTGCCCTATGAATAAAGAATGTGCCCATCAAAAGAACCATAGAATTTAGTACAGGGGTGTTTTGGAGACTAAAGTACAGACAGAATTTTGGGTTTGTTGATCTAGAGAAAGAAAACACAAGGCTAGAGTATATGTAATTGTCACAGGGCTAGTCACACTGACAATTGTTCATAAACCTGGTTATATTTCCTCTGAATTTGTTGTTGCTGTTAAAGATTATCTATAAAAGTGACCTTTTGTAAATGAGGTATAAGTTCCAACATGGAATTGGCAAGCTGAAAATAAATTTGCAGAGTAAATATAACTGGAAAATTATTATTTACCTAGGTTTTCAGGGAGGATCCAAAGACACTGCCTGTGTTGTATTGACAAAGAATGTATTTTAAGAGGGACTGTATTTCACAAAGGTGTCACTATAAAACTGGAGTTTAGGTATCAATGAAGAGGGCAACACTTTGGAAATGGCATGGGCAGGTGGCAGTGTGTAGGTATAAAGCACAACTCAGAGACAACTGTGATCTGAAAATACTAAACAGAAAATACCAGAAATAAACAATTCATAAGTTATATATTTTCTGCCATTCTGGAAAATGTGATGAAATCTTACCTCATCCATGTACAAAGATGCAAACAGCATCAACCAATTCTTTGTGTACTGTCTCATCTCTGTATATGCTATGACTGATAGTCACGTATTAACTACTTTGTGTACCTGGTTAACTGTCATAGTATCAATGTGTTTGTGCCTAGTGACTCTACATAGTAACCTGATGCTGATTTCATTCACCTCACTTTATGAAATCATGTAGATGTTGCCTTATCATACATCATGGAAAGAAGGGTATCCATGGGGCAGTAAGCTGTTTGACAGAAAGAGAACACACACACACATGCACACACACACAACCTCAGTGTATTAGTTTAGCTCTTTTATTCAGTTATTATTGACCTTAATATCTTACCGTGTCTACTTTACTAACTAAACTATATGGTTTTTGTACAGAGAACAGACATCGCAGTCTAAAGGAGGTCTTGAACTACCTGTGATTTCATGGTCCTTTGAGGAGGATGGGATTCCACTAGAGATGACGCTTCTGAAATGGGCAGTGCAGCCAGTGCTGCACTGAGGATATTTCACCCACAACAACCCATCTATATGTATTTCTTTTAAAGCTGATGTAGCTGGATTGCTGTCTGCAGTCTAGTTGTTATGGTAAGAAAAAGAAACAAAGAAAAGAAAGAAAAGGAAAGGAAAGGAGAGGAGAGGAAAGGAAGGCAAGGGAAGGGGAAGGGAGGGGAGGGGAAGGGAAGGGGAAGGGAGGGGAGGGGAAGGGAAGGGGAAGGGAGGGGAGGGGAAGTGAGGAGAAAGGGAGGGGAAAGGAGGGGAGGGGAGGGGAGGGGAGGGGAGGGGAGGGAAGGGAAGGGAAGGGAAGGGAAGGGAAGGGAAGGGAAGGGAAGGGAAGGGAAGGGAAGGGAAGGGAAGGGAAGGGAAGGGAAGGGAAGGGAAGGGAAGGGAAGGGAAGGGAAGGAAGGGAAGGGAAGGGAAGGGAAGGGAAGGGAAGGGAAGGGAAGGGAAGGGAAGGGAAGGGAAGGGAAGGGAAGGGAAGGGAAGGGAAGGGAAGGGAAGGGAAAGGAAAAGGAGAAATTTGGCTATGATATAAATTGATATCAAGTATTGGAATGAAAAATTATGTTTCATCTCTGGTTGCAGATATGTAGTTCAATGAGACAGCTTATCGTTTGAAAACAAATACAAGGGCTCTTGAGGAAATACACAGAGCATTATTAACTGTATAACATTATTATGGTCACAAAATTGAGTTCACACAACTTCTAGGGTAGATGTGCTTCCTTTTCCAAGATGTGTGGCTAGTAGTATAAAAGTACCAGTGAACCAGATCCACCACTATCATTTTCTGAGTACAGTTGGAGTTTATAGAAGCCAAAGAATAAATGAAATTTTACCAAACTCCTTTACATTTGGTCCAGTGAGGATTTTGGGTCTTTCATAAGATAATTTTACTGAACCTCATATATTTAGTTGGAAACTTGGCAGCTGGAGAATTCTTCATTCTGGTCCTCTAACCCATGGTTTACAATCAGTCTGGAGGAAAGGAAGGTAGAGGTTTCCCTAATGTAGTAGACACAGAAAAATTAGAAAATTTTATTCAACCTAGAGGGAAATTACAGGGACTGTTCACAAAACAAACAGTTGAATAAGATAAGGATACAGGTTCTAATTATAGTAACATTTCCTTTACATATCAATGTTTGCTAAATCTTGTTTGGTTGTGGAGGAAGTTGATAGATTATCAGGAACTATCCAAGTGACACAGCCAATCACAGATGAAGTAAGACATGAGTCATCACAAAGGCAACAAGGTTACAAGATTGAGGGGTTGGTTTGTTTGCTTGCTTATTTTTGTTTGTTTGAGGAATTTATCTTGAATCCATGAAGAGATAGTGTTTGTCCATTGTGTTGAAGAATAAAGCATATAGTCTACTTTATTGTATTGATAATACTAGGCTAGTTAGACTTTGGAGAAGAAAGTGAAAACCTCTTTAAAACTATAAAAGGTACATTTTCCAGAAAGAAGAAGGTACTCCCTCCAGTGTGTTGGCAGTTGCAGGGATGTTTCTGGGGAATCCATGGGTCCAGGAATCCTGGGGATTCTTTTGTGAGGTGATGATCAGTTTGCTGGAGCACATCTTATCCAATCCACAAAGAGGTGGTACAGACCTTTAGGTCATGGAAACAAGACTTCTGTTAATACAGGATTATTCATCATTGAAGCAACAGTTCCCTGTATATTTTATCTGAAATAAGGTCTTATTCTGTAGCCCAGGCTCTCCTGAAACTTATTATATAGAATAATCTGGAAATTCCCTTTCCTCAGTTTCCAAAGTCCAGAAATTATGGGCATGAGCTTTTCTGACCTCTTCCTTCATCTCAATAGGCCCCAGTAGAGGCTGAATGCCTGATCATTGGATACTGAGAAGCTATGAAATTGGGCTACTCATTATAAATTGGGAGTTTTTGTAATATAATTGAATCAAAGTTAGCATGGATATTCTATATTCAAGACTGGCTGGTGCAAGTCTATAAGGCAATGTAAGTTACATGAAAAAGTAAATTACATATTGACTGCATGAGCCCATTAATTTTACAATAATGAAATACACAAGGTTAAGTAGTTTAAGGAGTGAAAATTATTGAGGGCATGGTGACATTATCTCTGCTCTGATGTTGTCATGGTGACATAAAATAATGGGAGTATGTGCAATCCTGATGAACTCAAAGCAAAAGGAGGGGCGATACATATTGATGTTGCTATTGCTTTTAATAATAAATTTGTCTGAATTCTTTGAGGATAATCTCAATCTCTTCTGATGGTAAAAGCCCTGCCATCTATCAGCTACCACTAGGTATCACCTTTTAAAGTCTTATCAACTCTCAATCCTGTCATATGGACACTAGGCTTCCAATACAAGAACTTTGGTGGAAACAAGCACATTCTAAGCTTCAAAACAATTAGGTCCACTGATCACAGGAATGCATTCCTTCTCACCCATGCCTCTACCCTCCTAGGATGATTTTTTTTTTGGATTTCTTATATTCATAGGAGGAGCAAGAGCAGTACTCATGCCGGGTTCATATCTAAATTGACTGTTCCCTTACAGCATAAGTAGCATTGAAGCCAACTGGGGAAGGCAATAATTCTCCAAGTCTAGGTATTCAGTCATGGCATTTGAAAATCCACTTAGAGTGGAAAGACAGGTAACAGATGGATAAACATTGACTTCAGGTCAGTGAGGAATGTACTAATGTGCTAATTAAGGGACTTGACTTAGATGAGAAATGAGAACACTGGGAATGCATTAAATGCTTGTCAAAATTCCAAACTCTGGAGAGCCTCCTATGCTTTAACTCATCAGAGAACATAGTGCCCAATCAGGTCAGCATGGCTTTGTGTGTGTGTGTGTGTGTGTGTTTGTCCATAGTTTTCAGCTATCTCCTCTTAACCACACCGATGCTTGGGTTGTACATGCACAGAGAATAATTGTTGGTTCTATCTAGGATAAACCTCATCAAGGCAAATAAAGCTGTTGTCATTTCTAAGTCTACTAAGTGTCTACATGCCATTTTCTAGTTCTAAGCCTGAGCCTGTAACGTGTCACCTGACTCAATAACATAAGTCAGACTCTGGGTAATGTTTGGTTTCACTAGACCTTCGGGAGGAGGTTGAAATTCTTCTGAAGATCTATATCTGTGTCTGTGTCTGTGTCTATCTGCACCTATATCTAGATCTAATCTCATTTAGATTTGCCTTTATTCTAAGAAACCAGAATGCCCATACAAACCAAGCTTGCCCATACAATAATATTTTAGACAAAGGAACCCATTGTGACAAAGATTCTTGAAAATGTGAAGTTGTCTGTTTTTATTTTACCTATAAGGAGACACTGGTAGAATGACATTTTGAAGTCTCAGTCTGTTAGCTCAAGAAGACCTTTTTTAGTGAAAGAACTGTCCTATAGAAGGCAGTATGCTCACCAAACAAGCAGCTGATGCAAGACACTATGTTTCCAAGAGCCTGAGGTCCAGGAGGAAACAGAAGGAAGAAGAATCCAGCCTTCTTAACCATAACTCACAATCACTCTTTTATAATTTTTTCTATCTCTGCAAAGTTAGTCTTGCCAAGTTAGATATTCTGGCTCCCAAAAAGGAATAGAACACTTCTGTTAGCAGATACAGAAAAATTTTCCATTTAATTAGAATCTGTTATTGCCATCTGGCTTCCACCGGTAGACCAGAAGGGAAATAAAGGAGCTACTGTCCTCATGGGCATAATAAATAATGGCCAAAATCAGCTCAGTTGATATCATAGTTAAAGAAAATAGGAGTATATCGGGAAGCAAAGACTAGTAAATAAGTGTCTCTTAATTGCTGGTAAAAAAAAATGTGAATGTTGCAATATAGAGCTCTATCATCCTCCTATTGTAATGATCTAATAGTCAAGAGCTTAGATCATTTGGACAAGAAGGACTAGTAAGAAAATTAGGAAAGCAGCTAAGACTAAAACTCTGGTCCAGAAAATCATAACTTAACTTTGTAATAAAAGATAAACATGATAAATATTAATTGAGAAAGAGATGCAATATCAGGGGACCCAGTTCATTTTATCATCCCTCAGTCTTTTAGAATACTACTTTACCATGTTTTGAAGAACTAGATATGTGACACCTCACCCAGTGAAGTCAATGTGTAAAAGAGAGCGGAAGCACATTTGGGAGACTGAAGGGATGAGACTTTAACTCTATAAATATAACAAGTTTCATTTGACTCAGTATCCAGCATTGCTAGTGGAGAAGTATTGTTAAAAATATTCATGATTCTAAGGTGGCTTTGCCATTGCTATTGTTGTTGTATTTTTTTAATACCACAAGCTAATATATCTTGAGGGAAAAGTCACATCTTCACCCAGCTGCATGTGGTATCTTCAACAAGATACTTTTAACATCTCCAGTATCCAAATCTAATTGAAAAGACCTATTAGAATTCTGATCTCTCAGCAGTTACCAACACAAGCCAAGTAGAATCCCCTAAAGTACAGAGGCATTAAGGCCCTTGTATTGACCTTTGACCCATGAGAAAAGGAATATAGGAAAAGCCTATCCAAAATGCTTCAATTTTTGTCTGGATGGATTCTCCTAAAAAAGAATGGATTTAAATGTCTCTTCCCTGTTCTTTGCACATCTTTTTTTTTTTTAAGATTTATTTACTTATTTTATTTATATGAGTATACTGTAGCTGTCTACAGACACACCAGAGGCAAACATCAGATCCCATTACAGATGATTGTGAGCCATCATGTGTTTGCTGGGAATTGAACACAGGACCTCTGAAAGAGCCGTCAGTGCTCTTAACCACTAAGCCATCTCTCCAGCCTCTTGTTTGTACATATTGTGTATGTGTGTGTGTGTGTGTGTGTGTGTGTCCCTTTTATTCCTCGCTCTTGTTCTAAGATTTCTCCTTTTAACAAAGACTCTTGTTTCTAAGCCTTGTTTCAGGAATTGTCTTTGAAATATCTATAGAAATTCTTAGAGTAAACCAGGTATGGTAACACCTACTTGTGAATCTACCCTTGGGGATGGTGAGATTGGAAGATGATTTCTTTTCTTTTTTTTTTTTTTTTTGGTTTTTCAAGACAGGGTTTCTCTGTGTAGCCCTGGCTGTCCTGGAACTCACTTTGTAGACCAGGCTGGCCTTGAACTCAGAAATCCACCTGCCTCTGCCTCCCAAGTGCTGGGATTAAAGGTGTACGCCACCACACCCAGCTCAGGAAGATGATTTCAAAGTAGCCTGAACTAATAACAACAAAAACTTTTCCATCTTGAGTAGTTTAGAAGTTTAAAGAAATCAGTGTAGGTCAAATAGTAATTTACTGTTTATTTATATTATTTCTAAATATATCTAATTAATAAAAAATAAACTTTATAGGTTTTATTTATATTTATCTATGTATATTTTATGTCTGTCGTGTTGCTTCTATGTCTGTCTGTGCAGCATGTGTGTGCAGTGACTTCAGAGGCTGTAAAAGGGTATCAGACCATTGGAGTTGCAGCTGCTTGTGAAGTGCCTACATAGCAATGCACATGGAAGTTGGGTCTGCTGTAAAGGCAGAGGTTACTCTTAACTGCTGAGCTCTCTTTGCAGCCCCAAATAGTATTTTTAAAAGATGAAGAAGAGGAAGAAGAGGAGGATGAGAAGAAAAAAGAAGTCTTAGTCAAAATTATTTATTTTCTACTTATGGGTCCATATGATGATATTATGGTGAACATAGGAAATTGTGTTGTATTTTGAATAATTAAAAAGGGAGGAAGATATTTGCAAAATATTCTATCCTTTATTTTTCATCTCATCTTTTTGTTTTGTTTTGTTTTTATTAGGTATTTTCCTCATCTACATTTCCAATGCTATCCAAAAAGTACCCAAAACACCCCCCCCCACTCCCCTACCCACCGACTCCCACATTTTGGCCCAGGCTTTTCCCTGTCCTGGGGCATATAAAGTTTGCAAGTCCAATGGGCCTCTCTTTCCAGTGATGGCCGACTAGGCCATCTTTTGATACATATGCAGCTAGAGTCAAGAGCTCTGGGGTACTGATTAGTTCATAATGTTGTTCCACCTATAGGGTTGCAGTTCCCTTTAGCTCCTTGGGTACTTTCTCTAGCTCCTCCATTGGGGGCCCTGTGATCCATCAAATAGCTGACTGTGAGCAACCACTTCTGTGTTTGCTAGGCCCCAGCATTGTCTCACAAGAGACAGCTATATCTGGGTCCTTTCAGCAAAATCTTGCTAGTGTATGCAATGGTGTCAGCGTTTGGAAGCTGATTATGGGATGGATCGCTGGATATGGCAGTCTTTAGATAGTCCATCCTTTCGTCACAGCACCAAACTTTATCTCTGTAACTCTTTCCATTGGTGTTTTGTTCCGAATTCTAAGGAGGGGCACAGTGTCGACACTTTGGTCTTCCTTCTTGAGTTTCATGCGTTTAACAAATTGTATCTTATATCTTGGGTATCCTAAGTTTTGGGGCTAATATCCACTTATCAGTGAGTACATATTGTGTGAGTTCCTTTGTGATTGGGTTACCTCACTCAGGATGATGCCCTCCAGGTCCATCCATTTGCCTAGGAATTTCATAAATTCATTCCTTTTAATAGCTGAGTAGTACTCCATTGTGTAAATGTACCATATTTTCTGTTTCCATGCCTCTGTTGAGGGGCATCTGGGTTCTTTCCAGCTTCTGGCTATTATAAATAAGGCTGCAATGAACATAGTGGAGCATGTGTCCTTCTTACCGGTTGGAACATCTTCTGGATATATGCCCAGGAGAGGTATTGCTCGATCCTCTGGTAGTATTATGTCCAATTTTCTGAGGAACGCCAAACTGATTTCCAGAGTGGTTGTACAAGCTTGCAATCCCACCAACAATGAAGGAGTGTTCCTCTTTCTCCACATCCTCGCCAGCATCTGCTGTCACCTGAATTTTTGATCTTAGCCATTCTGACTGGTGTGAGGTGAAATCTCAGGGTTGTTTTGAGTTGCATTTCCCTGATGATTGGATGTTGAACATTTTTTCAGGTGCTTCCCTGCCATTCAGTATTCCTCAGGTGAGAATTCTTTGTTCAGTTCTGAGCCCCATTTTTTAATGGGGTTATTTGATTTTCTGGAGTCCACTTTCTTGAGTTCTTTATATATATTGGATATTAGTCCCCTACCTGATTTAGGATAGGTAAAGATCCTTTCCTAATCTGTTGGTGGTCTTTTTGTCTTATTGACGGTGTCTTTTGCCTTGCAGAATATTTGCAACTTTATGAGGTCCCATTTATCGATTCTCGATCTTACAGGACAAGACATTGCTGTTCTATTCAGGAATTTTCCCCCTGTACCCATATCTTTGAGGCTTTTCCCTACTTTCTCCTCTATAAGTTTCAGTGTCTCTGGTTTTATGTGGAGTTCCTTAATCCTCTTAGATTTGACCTTAGTACAAGGAGATAGGAATGGATAAATTCGTATTCTTCTACATGATAACAGCCAGTTGTGCCAGCACCATTTGTTGAAAATGCTGTCTTTTTTACACTGGATGGTTTTTGCTCCCTTGTCAAAGATCAAGTGACAATAGGTGTGTGGGTTCATCTCAGGGTCTTCAATTCTGCTCCATTGGTCTACTTGTCTGTCATTATACCAGTACCATGCGGTTTTTATCACAATTGCTCTGTAGTAGAGTTTTAGGTCAGGCATGGTGATTCCACCAGAGGTTCTTTTATCCTTGAGAAGAGTTTTTGCTATCCTAGGTTTTTTGTTGTTCCAGATGAATTTGCAGATTGCCCTTTCTAATTCGTTGAAGAATTGAGTTGGAATTTTGATGGGGATTGCATTGAATCTGTAGATTGCTTTTGGCAAGATAGCCATTTTTACAATGTTGATCCTGCCAATCCATGAGCATGGGAGATCTTTCCATCTTCGGAGATCTTCTTTAATTTCTTTCTTCAGAGACTTGAAGTTCTTGTCATACAGATCTTTCACTTCCTTAGACTCATGCCAAGGTATTTTATATTGTTTGTGACTATTGAGAAGGGTGTTGTTTCCCTAATTTCTTTCTCAGCCTGATTTTTCTTTGTGTACAGAAAGTCCATTGACTTGCTTGAGTTAATTTTATATCCAGCTACTTTATTGAAGCTGTTTATCAGGCTTAGGAGTTCTCTGGTGGAATTTTTAGGGTCACTTATATATACTATCATATCATCTGCAAAGAGTGATATTTTGACTTCTTCTTTTCCAATTTGTATGCCCTTGATCTTCTTTTGTTGTCTAATTGCTCTGGCTAGGAATTCAAGTGCAATGTTGAATAGGTAGGGAGAGAGTGGATAGCATTGTCTAGTCCCTGATGTTAGTGGGATTTCTTCCAGCTTCTCAGCATTTACTTTGATGTTGGCTACTGGTTTGCTGTAGATTGCTTTTATCATGTTTAGGTATGGGCCTTGAATTCCTGATCTTTCCAAGACTTTTATCATGAATGGGTGTTGGATTTTGTCAAATGCTTTCTCAGCATCTAAAGAAATGACCATGTGGTTTTTGTCTTTGAGTTTGTTTATATACTGGATTACGTTGATGGATTTCCATATATTGAGCCATCCTTGCATCTCTGGGATGAAACCTACTTGGTCAGGATGGATGATTATATTGATGTGTTCTTGGATTTGGTTATCGAGAACTTCATTGAGCATTTTTGTATCCATATTCATAAGGGAAATTGGTCTGAAGTTGTCTATCTTTGTTTGGTCTTTTTGTGGTTTAGGTATCAGAGTAATAATGGCTTCATAGAATGAGTTGGGTAGAGTACCTCCTGTTTCTATTTTGTGGAATAGTTTGTGAAGAACTAGGATTAGATCTTCTTTGAAGGTCTGATAGAACTCTGCACTAAACCCATCTGGTCCTGGGCTTTTTTTGGTTGGGAGACTATTAATGACTGCTTCTATTTCTTTAGGGGAAATGAGACTGTTTAGATCATTAACCTGATCTTGATTTAACTTTGGTACCTGGTATCTGTCTAGAAACTTCTCCATTTCATCCAGGTTCTCCAGTTTTGTTGAGTATAGCCTTTTGTAGAAGGATCTGATGGTGTGTTGGATTTCTTCAGGATCTGTTATTATGTCTCCCTTTTCATTTCTGATTTTGTTAATTAGAATAATTTTCTTGTGCCCTCTAGTGAGTCTGGCTAAGGGAGTATCTATCTTGTTGATTTTCTCAAAGAACTAGCCCCTTGATTGGTTAATTCTTTGAAGAGTTCTTCTTGTTTTCACTTGGTTGATTTTACCCCTGAGTTTGATTATTTCCTGCCTTCTACTACTCTTGGGTGAATTTGCTTCCTTTTGTTCTAGAGCTTTTAGGTGTGTTGTCAAGCTGCTAATGTGTGCTCTCTCTAGTTTCTTTTTGGAGGCACTCAGAGCTATGAGTTTTCCTCTTAGAAATGCTTTCATTGTGTCCCATAAATTTGGGCATGTTGTGGCTTCATTTTCATTAAACTCCAAAAAGTCCTTAATTTCTTTCTTTATTCCTTCCTTGACCAAGGTATCATTGAGAAGAGCGTTATTTAGTTTCCAGGTGTGTTTTGGCTTTCTATTAGTTATTTTGTTATTGAAGATTAGCCTTAGTCCATGGTGATCTGATAGAGTGCATGGGACAATTTCAATATTTTTGTATATGTTGAGGCTTGTTTTGTGACCAATTATGTGGTCAATTTTGGAGAAGGTACTGTGAGGTGCTGAGAAGGTATATCCTTTTGTTTTAGGATAAAATGTTCTGTAGATATCTGTCAGATCCATTTGTTTCATAACCCCTGTTAGTTTCACTGAGTCCCTGTTTAGTTTCTGTTTTCATGACCTGTCCATTGGTGAAAGTGGTGTGTTGACGTCTCCCACTATTATTGTGTGAGGTGCAATGTGTGCTTTGAGCTTTACTAAAGTATCTTTAATGAATGTGGCTGCCCTTTTATTTGGAGCATAGATATTCAGAATTGATAGTTCCTCTTGGAGGATTTTACCTTTGATGAGTATGAAGTGTCTCTCCTTGTCTTTTTTGATGACTTTGGGTTGGAAGTCAATTTTATTAGATATTAGGATGGCTACTCCAGCTTGTTTCTTCATACCATTTGCTTGGAAAATTGTTTTCCAGCCTTTCATTCTGAGGTAGTGTCTATCTTTTTCTCTGAGATGAGTTTCCTGTAAGTAGCAAAATGTTGGGTCTTGTTTGTGTAGCCAGTCTGTTGGTCTATGTCTTTTTATTGGGGAGTTGAGTCCATTGATATTAAGAGATATTAAGGAAAAGTAATTGCTGCTTCCTTTTATTTTTGTTGTTAGAGTTGGCATTCTGTTCTTCTGGCTGTCTTCTTTTAGGTTTGTTGAGGGATTACCTTCTTTCTTTTTCTAGGGCTTGGTTCTCATCCTTGTATTGTTTTTTTTCTGTTATTATCCTTTGAAGGGCTGAATTCGTTGAAAGATAATGTGTGAATTTGGTTTTGCGTGGAATACTTTGGTTTCTCCATCTATGTTAATTGAGAGTTTGGCTGGGTATAGTAGCCTGGGCTGGAATTTGTGTTCTCTTAGTTTCTGTATAACATCTGTCCAGGCCCTTCTGGCTTTCATAGTCTCTGGTGAAAAATCTGGTGTAATTCTGATAGGCTTGCCTTTATATGTTACTTGACCTTTTTCCCTTACTGCTTTTAGTATTCTATCTTTATTTAGTGCATTTGTTGTTCTGATTATTATGTGTCGGGAGGAATTTCTTTTCTGGTCCAGTCAATTTGGAGTTCTGTAGGCTTCTTGTATGTTCATGGGCATCTCTTTCTTTAGGTTTGGGAAGTTTTCTTCTATAATTTTGTTGAAGATATTTGCCGGTCCTTTGATTTCAAAATCTTCATTCTCATCTACTCCTATTATTCGTAGTTTTGGTCTTCTCATTGTGTCCTGGATTTCCTGGATATTTTGAGTTAGGATCTTATTGGATTTTGTATTTTCTTTGATTGTCGTGCCGATGTTCTCTATGGAGTCTTCTGCACCTGAGATTCTCTCTTCCATCTCTTGTATTCTGTTGCTGATGCTCGAATCTATGGTTCCAGATTTCTTTCCTAGGGTTTCTATCTCCAGCGTTGCCCCAATTTGGGTTTTTTTTATTGTGTCTACTTCCCTTTTTAGGTCTTGAATGGTTTTATTCAATTCCATCACCTGTTTGGTCTGGTTTTCCTTCAATTCTTTAAGGGATTTTTGTGCTTCCTCTTTAATGTCTTCTACGTGTTTAGCAGTGTTCTCCTGTATTTCTTTAAGTGATTTATTTAAGTCCTTCTTGATGTCCTCTACTATCATCATGGGATATGCTTTTAGATCTGGTTCTAGCTTTTCAGGTGTATTGGGGTGCCCTGGACTGGGTGAAGTGGGAGTGCTGGGTTCTGATGATGGTGAGTGTTCTTGTTTTCTGTTAGTAAGATTATTACGTTTACCTTTCACCATCTGGTAATCTCTGAAGTTAGTTGTTATAGTTGTCTCTGTTTTGAGATTATTCTTCTGTTAGCCTCTATCAACAGACCTGGGAGACAGGCTCTCTCCTCTGAGTTTCAGTGGTCAGAGCACTCTCTGCAGGTAAGCTCTTCTCTTACAGGGAAGGTGCACAGATATCTGGTGTTTAGACCTCCACCTGTCCAAAGATGTAGGCCCAAAACAGAACTTTTCCCAGAAGCTGTGTTGCTTTGGCAGTTCACAGAAGCTGTCAGCTTGTGTGGTGCACACTCTCACCTGTGCAGACTATGTTCTGTGGAGTCCCAGAACCAAGATGGCTACTGCCAATCTCTAGGCAAAAGCCTCCCGGGCTGGGTGGACACCTGTCCTCTGTCCAGGAAGGTGGCCGGATGTCTGGGGCCGGAAAAGGGTGCTGCCTCAGTAGCTCTGTGGCTCCCGCCTGTCCCAGAAGCTGTCAGTTTCTGTGGTGCACACTCTCACCTGTGCAGACTAAGTTCCTAAGTTCGGCGGAGTCCCAGAACCAAGATGGCTCTCACAGATCCTGGGCCAAGGGCTCTCGGGCCAGGCAGACACCTGTCCTCTGGCCAGGAGGGTGGCTGGATGTCTTGAGCCCGAAAAGGATGCTGCCTCAGAGGCTCTGTGACTCCCGCCTATCCCAGAAGCTGTCAGCCTCTGTGGTGCACACTCTCACCTGTGCAGACTAAGTTCAGCGGAGTTCTGGAACCAAGATGGCTACCGTTGATCTTGAGGCAAAGGGATCCTGGGCCGGGCGGAGACCTGTCCTCTGGCCGGGAGGGTGGCCGGATCACCTGAAGTCTTAAGATCCCGTGGCTGGTGTTGTGGGTAGCTGGTGGGTTTCAGCCGACTCTGCGCCCTAGCTACCCCTGTGCTGGTTGGACTGGAAGGGGCCTGTGCCCCTACTCAGGCCAGGTTTTCTGCTTCCCTAACTAATGCAGTCTCAGGTCCCGCACGATTGGATTGGAGCAGATGCTGTGTTCCACTCACCAGAAGTCTTAAGATCCTGTGGCGGGTGTTGTGGGTAGCTGGCAGGTGTCAGCCGACTCTGCGCCCTAGCTACCCCATGCTGCTCAGACCGGAAGGGGCCTGTGCCCGTACTCAGGCCAAGTTTTCTGCTTCCCTAACTAATGCAGTCTCAGGTCCCGCGTGATTGGAATAGAGCAGATGCTGTGTTCCACTCATCAGAAGTCTTAAGATCCCATGGCGGGTGTTGTGGGTAGCTGTCGGGTGGCAGCCGACTCTGCGCCCTAGCTACCCCAGTGCTGGTCAGAGCGGAAGCTCATCTCATCTTTGAGACAGAATTATAATGGCTAAAATGAGGTTTTGTACTTTGCATCCATGATTATAGAAATGCAAACAAATATTCGCAGTAAAATCTTTGTATATTTCTTAAGACTTGTTTTATTTTATTCGTCTATCTATCTATCTATCTATCTATCTATCTATCTCATTTCTGTCTATTTTTTTCTTTTACTTTTTTTGTGGTAGGATTGGCTGCCCTGGGACCACTTTGTAGACCATATAGGCCTTGAACTCAAAGATCTGCCTGCCTTTGCCTTCTGAGTGCTAGGATTAAAGGTGTGTGCTTCCACCACCAAGCTTTCTACCATCATCATTATCATCATCAACCTAGAGATGTTGGGAGCAATCTAGAGATGTTGGGAGTAACCTTGTTTGAATGTTAACTGCCTTGCCAGCCATAAATTCTTACTGAAACAAAGTCTTGGCCTCTGTAGGAAAGTACTGGCATAGTTAAGAATAAATAGATATAGATCTTGAGAACATGTGCATAGCAACCCCCAGTTAAGAACAAATAGCTACAGACTTTGTGAACAGGTACATAGCAACTCATTCTGTTTTGTTCCTCCTGCTGAATTTTTACCTAGCCAATATCCTGCTTTTGGGAACAGATGCATTCCCCCAGAAACAAAGCAACCCCCTCCACCTCCCTTACTCCATATCCTGCTTCTATGAGTATATAACCTGTGTAGGAATAATACAAATTTGTCAGCTTGATAAGACCTCTTGACTTGCTGTCCATTCTTTGCATTTCTTGTCCTCCATTCTCTCCACAGGTGATCCTCGGACCCTGTTCATCTGTCCCATGGGTTGGGGCAATCATCTTTCATCACGATTTGTTGTTGTTGTTATTATCATTAATTAATATTTATTATTATTATTACTGAGGGAAAGTCTTTCTATGGAGCTTAGGTTGACTTAGAATTCTCAGAAATATCCTGGCTCAGCATCCTAAGTCTGGCAATTAAAGGTATGTGCCACCAGGCATGGCATTTTTTTTCCTAAAAAGATCATACTAGAAAGTGTAGTGCAATTCTGAGTTAAAGAAATAATGGATATCCTTATTATATTCCTTTTCCTAGGGATTATAAGCCTATTATATTGTAATTGGGTTTAATTCTATGAATTTTGTTATAATTAAAATGTCAAAAATTTTGCACAGTTAGGAATAAGCCTAATTATTACATACTACCTTTAAAAATTCTAGCATAATTCTAGTCAATGGAAGAGAGAGATAATATCAAAATCTCCAAGGGGAGAAAGAAATACTAGTATGTTTTAGAAAGTCAGGAGAAAATACTCTTTGTGGCTAAATATCTTCACTAGGAAAATGTCAGGGTGGGACTGTTTCTCCACTGATCTCACCTCCATCTACACATACTGATACATACTGCTCTTCTTTTATAAACGTCCTAATCACTAGTTGTATGCCATCATTTTTACATTATCCCTCAGTTCTGAATTTTCCTCTGATATTTTTAAAAGATTTACTTAGATTTTTATTCATGTGGATCTATACAACATGTTCAGAAAATCCAGAGAGGACATCAGATATAAACTGCCCCATGTTGATGCTGGGCACTGAAATTTGGTCTCCTGGAAGAGCAGCAACTGCTCTTAACCACTAAGCTGTCATTCCAGTACCACCTCCTACCTCTTTGTTACATCCTATATAACCAAAAACTACCTTCAAGTTTGTTTCTGGGCTATGTTTTCCTCTGAGAACTCTGAACCTTTCATGAAATCCTCAAAAGTAAGAGTTTTTGGTCTTGCATATTCAGTACACTTGTCATAAAGATGGAATGAATGTCCTTTGTTGTGGATAGCCCTGGGGCTAGTTATATTTGACATACATTCTGATTTCCTGTGAGTGGCTACAAACAAGGAATGAGTCAGCACTCAGATGATTTCCTGTAAACCTGCTTCCCACCTTAATTTATAAAATAAAGCAGAGATGATGATTGGGCAGAAAAAGGGAAGGTGGATCGGTAGGTGGAGAGAGAGAGAGAGAGAGAGAGAGAGAGAGAGAGAGAGAGAGAGAGAGAGAGAGAAGAAGAAGAAGAAGAAGAAGAAGAAGAAGAAGAAGAAGAAGAAGAAGAAGAAGAAGAAGAAGAAGAAGTAAATGGAAGAGGGAGAGGAAGCAGAGGAGAAGGAAGAGGAAGAAGAAGAAAAGAGGAGCAGAAGCATGTGGCTTGGAGAAACTGCAAGTTCTAAGGGGTCTCATAAATATGGAAGATAGTAGTGTAGTGGTAGATCTACCCAATCTAGGTGCACAGCATGTGTTCATATAAATTTTGTTTTCATTGCCAGGACATATTTGGGTTGAAGATTTACTGCAACAAAATGGCACCCAATGTATTGATTTGAACTCAGCTAACCTGAGATAAAAATTCACTGCCCCCAGGATACATCCAGCTGCAACAGGATGGATTTGAACCTGACTGGGTTTGAGAGGCCTACAGAGAACAGCAGAGAGACAGCTACACCCAAGAGAGCCTTTCTGTGTTTGCTTCCCCATATCCTTTGCTCCCCACTTTTCCTCTCCCACCCCGAAACAGGAACACAGATAATGCATGTCTTTCTAAACTCAGAACCTCCCTGTGAATAAAGAATCAGAAAACAAAGGTACAAAGGGCTCTAGAGCAGGAAGTTCATTGATATAGAAAAATATAACCTTTTGATACATAAAGATGGAAATTTTTTTCTGCAGTTCGGAATTAGATAGGGAATGTTATTCACTGACTCCAAGTAGAGAGAGCAGCAATAATCACCTGCTATGAACAGGTATTAATTAATAGAAGTCTGTGACTCCAGGTAGAGAGCATAAGAGATAGATGTTATAATAGGTATTAATTAAATAAATGTCTGTGGCTCTAGGTAGAGAGCACAACAGATAGATGGTATAACAGGATGACTGCTCTAAGCAGAGAGCTTAACAATTAAAAACTAGCTGCTTCCTATAGGCAGATATTATTGGAAGTTTGAATTAATTGCTTTAAAGATGGTATAACTCCGCAGAGGGCAGTCTGCACAGGTGAGAGTGTGGAATACAGAGGCCAGCAGTCTCTGGGACAGACAAGAGCCACAGAGCCTCTGAGGCGGCACCATTTTCGGCTCCAGACAACCGGCCACCTTCCTGGTCAGAGCACAGGTGTCCGCCCGGCCCGAGAGGCTTCTGCCTCAGGTTCCACTGGAGCCACCTTGGTTCTGGGACTCCGCGGAAAGTAGTCTACACATATGAGAGTGTGGACTACTGAAACAACCACTTCTGTGACAGGCCAAAGCAACACAGCTTCTGGGAAAGATCCTGTTTTGGGCCTTCATCTTTGGCCAGGAGGAGGTCCAAACACCAGATAACTGCCCACCTTCTCTGAAAGAGGAGACCTTGCCTGCAGAGACTGCCCTGACCACTGAAACTCAGAGGAGAGAGCTAGTCTCCCAGGTCTGCTCATAGAGAGTAACAAAATCACCAGAGGAACAATCTCTAAACAGAGACAACTATAACAACTAACTCCAGAGATTACCAGATGGCAAAAGGTAAACATAAGAATCTTACTAACAGAAATCAGGACCACTCACCATCATCAGAACCCAGCACTACCACTTCGCCTAGTCCAGGGCACCCCAACACACAAGAAAAGCTAAACCTGGATTTAAAAGCATATCTCATGATGATAGTACAGGACATCAAGAAGGACTTAAATAACTCACTTAAAGAAATACAGGAGAACACTGCTAAACAAGTAAAAGACATTAAAGAGGAAACACAAAAATCCCTTAAAGAATTGCAGGAAAACATAACCAAACAGGTAGAAGACATTAAAGAGGAAACACAAAAATCCCTTAAAGAATTGCAGGAAAACACAACCAAACAGGTGATGGAATTGAATAAAACCATCCAAGACCTAAAAAGGGAAGTAGACACAATAAAGAAAACCCAAAGTGAGGCAACGCTGGAGATAGAAACCCTAGGAAAGAAATCTGGAACCATAGATTTGAGCATCAGCAACAGAATAGAAGGGATGGAAGAAAGAATCTCAGGTGCAGAAGATTCCATAGAGAACATTGGCACAACAATCAAAGAAAATGGAAAATGCAAAAAGAACCTAAATCAAAACATCCAGGAAATCCAGGACACAATGAGAAGACCAAACCTACAGATAATAGGAGTGGATGAGAATGAAGATTTTCAACTCAAAGGACCAGCAAACATCTTCAACAAAATTATAGAAGAAAACTTCCCAAATCTAAAGAAAGAGATGCCCATGAACATACAAGAAGCCTACAGAACTCCAAATAGACTGGACTAGAAAAGAAATTCCTCCCGACACATAATAATCAAAACAACAAATGCACTAAATAAAGAAAGAATACTAAAAGCAGTAAGGGAAAAAGGTCAAGTAACATATAAAGGCAAGCCTATAAGAATTACACCAGATTTTTCACCAGAGACTATGAAAGCCAGAAGATCCTGGACAGATATTATACAGACACTAAGAGAACACAAATAACAGCCCAGGCTACTATACCCAGCCACACTCTCAATTAACAGAGATGGAGAAACCAAAGTATTCCACGACAAAACCAAATTCACCCATTATCTCTCCACGAATCCAGCCCTTCAAAGGATAATAACAGAAAAAAACCAATACAAGGACAGGAACCATGCCCTAGAAAAAACAAGAAGGTAATCCCTCAACAAACCTAAAAGAAGACAGCCAGAAGAACAGAATGCCAACTTTAACAACAAAAATAACAGGAAGCAACAATTACTTTTCCTTAATATCTCTTAATATCGATGGACTCAACTCCCCAATAAAAAGATAGACTAAAAAGTGGCTACACAAACAAGACCCAACATTTTGCTGCTTACAGGAAACTCATCTCAGAGAAAAAGATAGACACTACCTCAGAATGAAAGGCTGGAAAACAATTTTCCAAGCAAATGGTAGGAAGAAACAAGCTGGAGTAGCCATTTTAATATCTAACAAAATCGACTTCCAACCCATAATAATCAAAAAAGACAAGGAGGAGCACTTCATACTCATCAAAGGTAAAATCCTCCAAGAGGAACTCTCGATTCTGAATATATATGCTCCAAATACAAGGGCAGCCACATTCATTAAAGTTACTTTAGTAAAGCTCAAAGAACACATTGCACCTCACACAATAATAGTGGGAGACTTGAACACACCACTTTCACCAATGCACAGATCATGGAAACAGAAACTCAACAGGGACACACTGAAACTAACAGAAGTGATGAAACAAATGGACTTAACAGATATCTACAGAATATTTTATCCTAAAACAAAAGGATATAACTTCTTCTCAGCACCCCATGGTACCTTCTCCAAAATCGAACACATAATTGGTCACAAAACAAGCCTCAACAGATACAAAAATATTGAAATTGTCCCATGCATCCTATCAGATCACCATGGACTAAGGCTGATCTTCAATAACAAAATAACTAAAAGAAAGCCAACATTCACGTGGAAACTGAACAACACTCTTCTCAATGATAACATGGTCAAGGAAGGAATAAAGAAAGAAATTAAGGACTTTTTGGAGTTTAATGAAAATGAAGCCACAACATACCCAAACTTATGGGACACAATGAAAGCATTTCTAAGAGGAAAACTCATAGCTCTGAGTGCCTCCAAAAAGAAACTAGAGAGAGCACACATTAGCAGCTTGTCAACACACCTAAAAGCTCTAGAACGAAAGGACGCATATTCACCCAAGAGGAGTAGATGGGAGGAAATAATCAAACTCAGGGGTGAAATCAACCAAGTGAAAACAAGAAGAACTATTCAAAGAATCAACCAATCAAGGAGATGGTTCTTTGAGAAAATCAACAAGATAGATAAACCCTTAGCCAGACTCACTAGAGGGCACAGGGAAATTATTCCAATTAACAAAATCAGAAATGAAAAGGGAGACATAACAACAGATCCTGAAGAAATCCAAAACACCATCAGATCCTTCTACAAAAGGCTATACTCAACAAAACTGGACAACCTGGATGAAATGGACAAGTTTCTAGACAGATACCAGGTACCAAAGCTAAATCAAAATCAGGTTTATGATCTAAACAGTCCTATATCTCCTAAAGAAATAGAAGCAGTCATTAATAGTCTTCCAACCAAAAAAAGCCCAAGACCAGATGGGTTTAGTGCAGAGTTCTATCAGACCTTCAAGAAGACCTATTCCAGTTCTTCACAAACTATTCCACAAAATAGAAACGGAAGGTACTCTACCGAACTCATTCTATGAAGCCACAATTACTCTGATACCTAAACCACAAAAAGACCCAAAAAAGATAGAGAACTTCAGACCAATTTCCCTTATGAATATCGATGCAAAAATCCTCAATAAAGTTCTTGCTAACCGAATCCAAGAACACACCAAAACAATCATCCATCCTGACCAAGTAGGTTTCATCCCAGAGATGCAAGGATGGTTCAATATATGGAAATCCATCAACGTAATCCAGTATATAAACAAACTCAAAGACAAAAACCACTTGATCATCTTGTTAGATGCTGAGAAAGCACTTGACAAAATCCAACACCCATTCATGATAAAAGTCTTGGAAAGATCAGGAATTTAAGGCCCATACCTAAACATGATAAAAGCAATCTACAGCAAACCAGTAGCCAACATCAAAGTAAATGGTGAGAAGCTGGAAGCAATCCCACTAAAATCAGGGACCAGACAAGGCTGTCCACTCTCGCCCTACCTATTCAACATTGTACTTGAAGTCCTAGCCAGAGCAATTAGACAACAAAAGGAGATCAAGGGGATAAAAATTGGAAAGGAAGAAGTCAAAATAACACTTTTTGCAGATGATATGATAATATAAGTGACCCTAAAAATTCTACCAGAGAACTCCAAAGCCTGATAAACAGCTTCAATGAAGTAGCTGGATATAAAATTAACTCAAACAAGTCAATGGCCTTTCTCTACACAAAGGATAAACAGGCTGAGAAAGAAATTAGGGAAACAACACCCTTCTCAATAGTCAAAAATAATATAAAATACCTTGGTGTGACTCTAACTAAGGAAGTGAAAGATCTGTATGACAAGAACTTCAAGTCTCTGAAGAAAGAAATTAAAGAAGATCTCAGAAGATGGAAAGATCTCCCATGCTCATGGATTGGCAGGATCAACATTGTAAAAATGGCTATCTTGCCAAAAGCAATCTACAGATTCAATGCAATCCCCATCAAATTTCCAAATCAATTCTTCAACGAATTAGAAAGTGCAATCTGCAACTTCATCTGGAATAACAAATAACCTAGGATAGCAAAAACTCTTCTCAAGGATAAAAGAACCTCTGGTGGAATCACCATGCCGGACCTAAAGCTGTACTATAGAGCAAGTGTGATAAAAACTGCATGGTATTGGTATAGTGACAGACAAGTAGACCAATGGAACAAAATTGAAGACCCAGAGATGAACCTACACACCTATGGTCACTTGATCTTTGACAAGGGAGCTAAAACCATCCAGTGGAAAAAAGGCAGCATTTTCAACAAATGGTGCTGGCATAACTGGTGGTTATGATGTAGAAAAATGCGAATTGATCCATTTCTATCTCCTTGTACTAAGGTCAAATCTAAGTGGATTAAGGAACTCCACATAAAACCAGAGACACTGAAAATTTCAGAGACACTGAAAATTACAGAGGAGAAAGTTGGGAAAAGTCTTGAAGATATGGGTACAGGGGGAAAATTCCTGAATAGAACAGCAATGGCTTGTGCTGTAAGATCGAGAATCGATAAATGGGACCTCATAAAATTGCAAAGCTTTTGCAAGGCAAAAGACATTGTCAATAAGACAAAAAGGCTACCAACAGATTGGGAAAGGATCTTTACCTATCCCAAATTGGATAGGGGACTAATATCCAATATATATAAAGAACTCAAGAAGGTAGACTCCAGGAAATCAAATAACCCCAGTAAAAATGGGGCTCAGAGCTGAACAAAGAATTCTCACCTGAGGAATACTGAATGGCTGAGAAGCACCTGAAAAAATGTTCAACATCCTTAATCATCAGGGAAATGCAAATCAAAACAACCCTGAGATTCCACTTCACTCCAGTCAGAATGTCTAAGATCAAATATTCAGGTGACAGCAGATGCTGGTGAGGATGGACATAGTACTACCGGAGGATCCTGCAATACCTCTCCTGGGCACATATCCAGAAGATGTCCCAACCTGTAAGAAGGACACATGCTCCACTATGTTCATAGCAGCCTTATTTATAATAGTCAGAAGCTGGAAAGAACCCAAATGCCCCTCAAAAGAGGAATGGATACAGAAAATGTGTTACATTTACACAATGGAGTACTACTCAGCTATTTAAAAAAATGAATTTATGAAATTCCTAGGCAAATGGATGGACCTGGAGGGCATCATCCTGAGTGAGGTAACCCAATCACAAAGGAACTCGCACAATATGTACTCACTGATAAGTGTATTTTAGCCCAGAAACTTAGGATACCCAAGATATAAGATACAATTTGCTAAACACATGAAATTCAAGAAGAAAGAAGACCGAAGTTTGGACACTTTTCCCCTTCTTAGAAATGGGAACAAAACACCCATGGAAGGAGTTACACAGACAAAGTTTGGAGCTGTGATGAAAGGATGGACCATCTAGTGATTGCCATATGCAGGGATCCATCCCATAATCAGCTTCCAAACGCTGACACCAGTGCATACACTAGCAAGATTTTGTTGAAAGAACCCTGATATAGCTGTCTCTTGTGAGACTATGTCGGGGCCTAGCAAACACAGAAGTGGATGATCACAGTCAGCTATTGGATGGATCACAGGGCCCCCAATGGAGGAGCTAGAGAAAGTACCCAAGGAGCTAAAGGGAACTGCAACCCTGTAGGTGGAACAACAATATGAACTAACCAGAACCCCGGAGCTCTTGTGTCTAGCTGCATATGTATCGAAAGATGGACTAGTCGGCCATCACTGCAAAGAGAGGCCCATTGGACTTGCAAACTTTATATGCCTCAGTACAAGGGAACCCCAGGGCCAAAAAGGGGGAGTGGGTGGGTAGGCGATTGGGGGGGTGGGTATGGGGGACTTTTGGGATAGCATTGAAAATGTAAACGAGGAAAATACCTAATAAAAAATAAATTAAAAAAAAGATGGTATAAAGATATATTGCTCTTATCAGCCTTACATGATACTCATATACTGTCTAATGTGGGCTCCACTGGTATTTCAGGTTTAAATCCTGGTTTGACAAGTTGCCTCTTATAAGCATGTAGAGAAAGAAAAATAAGGGAAAGGAAAGGAAAGGAAAGGAAAGGAGAGGAGAGGAGAGGAGAGGAGAGGAGAGGAGAGGAGAGGAGAGGAGAGGAGAGGAGAGGAGAGGAGAGGAGAGGAGAGGAGAGGAGAGGAAAGGAAAGGAAAGGAAAAAGGAAAGAAAAGGAAAAGAAAAAAAGGAAAAAGGAAACAAAAATATGTGTGAATCCATTGTTTTAATGATGGTATAATAAAATCTGCAGGAGACTCATATTCTAACATGGATTCCATGGGAATTTTGGGTTAATATCCTGACATGACAAATTAGAAAGTCCCAAATAGGATAAAACATGTATGATTTTTGAGTATTGTGGTTGTTTTATTGTTCCTCTGGGAAAGAGGGCAAGCTATAGTTTTTCCTAGTTACCAGCTGAAAGATATGCTGATTTGTGGCAAAGGTTTTGTTTTTGTTTTTGTTTTTTTTTTTTTTTTTGGAAAAGGTGATTAAGATATTTACACCTTCTAGAGTTATATGGATCAGATTTGATAGAGGGAGACCCTCTGAAGTACTAGATTCCACAGAATCAAACAAAAAGGTCATCTTGATGATCTCATAGATGTGGAAGATGATAGTGTAGAGATAGATCTGCCCAATCCAGCTACAGAGCATGTATTCATATTAATTGAGTTGTGTTTTCATTGCCAGGGCATATTTGGCTTGGAGATTTACTACAACAATCTGTCTTCATCTTAAAAGGTCTTTCTAGGCACTGTCTCCCTTTTATCCTTATAATCTGAGTTCCTTTGAAACATGATTAGTCTGAAGTAAACCTTAATTTTCTTGAAGTTATTATCTGCCTTCACTATTGCTGACACTGCTGTGGTTTCAATATGAAATATGTTGCCTAATGGAACTAGTTTTGGATTTTCTGAAAATTTTTATAGGTGGCAGCAAGATACAGAAAGTAAGTTCAGGGAAGAGGTATGTTGTATGCACTCCCCGACCTTTACTGGCTGACAACAGGCTTGCCTTGTGGTCCAAGGAGCCTTTCAAGATCTCTAGAGTGCCCTGCTTCCCCATGGATACCTAGAGGGTCCCAAGACTACCAAACTTAGAAACACACCCCACCCTTCCTTCTCAATCTGGTTTGCCTGTGGCATAGCCAACAGAGAATGTTGTAAGGGTCCCAAGCACTATCAGCTTGGAAGCCCACCAAACTTACCCAGTAAGGTCAGCCTTAGTCAGAACTAGCTGAGTTGGGTCCCCCGACCTTCATTATGTGGATCCTGACTCTGCCCTGCCTTCCCAAGAAGTTCTGCTATCATAAGGGTCACCCAGCCAACATCAGAGAAAACCAGATGCCTAAAGGACAGTGTGAGAACAAATATCAACAAGAGCCAGGGCAAGATAGTACTATCAGAGCCCAGCTATCCCGCTAGAGCAAGACTGGATCCAAAGGAAACTGAAGCACAAGAAGGGGATCTTAAACACAATCTTATAAACATGATCAAGGCCTTTAAATAGGAAACAAATAAACCTTTTAAAGAAATACAAGGAAATGCATTCAAACAGATAGAGGCATTTAAAAGGGAAGCAAATAATTATAAAGAAATATATGGAAACAGGTAAAGAATGTGTCCAAAACTGTCCAAGAACTGAAAAATAGAAGTAAAAGCAATAAATAAAATACAAACTGAGCCAGAGATCAAATATATAGGAGAGAGAACTGAAGTATCACTAACAGAATACAAGAGATAAAAGAAAGAATCTCAGGCATAAAAGATATTATAGAAGAAATCAAAACATAGATCAAAGAAAATATGAAATTTATAAAGTTCACAACAAAAACTGTCCAGAAAATTTCAGACACTATGAAACAACCAAACCTAACACAAAGTTCCAGAAAACATCTTCACCAAAATCATAGAAGAAAATTTCCCTAACCTAAAGAAAGATATGCCTACAAACAGAAGTAGCTTACGGAATACCAAAATGATTGGCACAGAAAAGAAAATCATCTTGTCACATAATAATTAAAACAATAAATTTACACAGGGAAGCTTACAGGATACCAAGTAGACTGGACCAGAAAAGAAAATCATCCTACTACATTGTAATCAAAATAACAAACATATAGAACAAAGAAAAATATTAAAAGCTGCAAGGGAAAAGTTCAAGCAACATATAAAGGCAGACCTATCAGAATTATACTCAATTTCTCAGCTGAGACTCAAAAAGGTAGGAGGGCTTGAGTAGAAGTCTTCCAGACCCTATGAAACCACAGATGTCAGCCCAGACTACCATATCTAGCAACATTCTCAATCATCAGAGGTAGAGAAAACATGATATTCCATGACAAAGCCAATTATAAATGGTATCTTTGCACTAACCTAGGCCTACAGAAGAAACTAGAAGAAAAACAACAATCTAGTAAGGCTAACTGCACTTAAGGAAACACAAGAAATAAATAATTTCATATCATTAAAACCAATAGAAGAGAAGCACATACACACAAATGGAGAGACGCTCATCCACCGCCAACATCAAAATAACAGGAACAAAAATCATTGCTTGTTAATGTCAATGTCTCTCAATAGCTACAGTGAAGGACACTTTATACTCATTGAAGGAAAAATCTACCAAAAGGACATCTCAATTCTGAACATCTATGCCCCAAATGCAAAGGCACCCACATTCATAAAAGAAACATTACTAAAGCTTAAACCACACATTGAGTCCCACACATTAATAGTGGGAGACTTCAACACACCAATGGATAGATCATTAAGACAGAAACTAAAGAGAAAAATAACAAAACTAACAGACTTCTAGCTGTACAAAAGAAAAATAGTAATAAAAACATCATGGTATTTGTATAGAAATAGAGAGGTTGATCAATGGAATTAAATTTAACACCCAGAAATAAACCAACACAATTCTATTCCAAATGGATCAAAGATCTCAACATAAAACCAGATATAGTAAACGTAATAGAAAAGAAAGTGAGGGCTATCCCTGAATGCATTGGTACAGGAGACATCTTCCTGAAAAGAAAACCAATGGCTCTGCCTCTAAAATTAACAATGAATGGGAAATCATGGACCCAGGCACCCAGGAACTCTGCCAGACCAGTAGCACAGGTTCTTTCCAGTCGGGGCCAGTGCCCTGAGAAGACCTTGAGCATGAACTCTGCAGCCAGTTCCATAACACCTAGAGGAAGCACTACTCCCAGGTGTTCTAACACTCCTAGGACCATAGGATCAGAAGTGAGGAGGATACAGCATCTACCCCAACACTGTGGAGTAACGGGGACCAATGGGACCCAGGCACTCAGGAACTCCTCTTGATCAGTGGCACTGATTCCTTCTGGTCTGGGCTGTTGCCCTGAGCAGACCTTGGGAACAAACTCCATATCCAGTCCCACAACAACCACAGGGATCTCCACTCCCAGGTACTCTAACACACCCAGGATCCCAGGAGCTTGGTCAAACCAGGATCTCAAGGTCCCAGAGGCAGCTTGACTTCCAGGAGTTCTGACACACCCATGATCTCGGAATCACAGGATCACAGAATCACAGACAGCTGAACTCTGAGAAGTTCGGACACAACCAAGATAATAGGAAGGACAGACTCCTGTCAGATATAGTGAGGGCAGGTAGCACTAGAGATAGTCAAATGGTAGGAAGCAAGCCTAAAAACACAAGCTACAGAAACCAAGGTTACTTGTCATCATCAGAACACAATCTTCCCACTGTATCAGGTCCTGGCTGCACCATCACACCAGAAAAGCAGGATTCAGATCTAAAATCACTTATCGTGATGATGATACAGGACTTTAAGGACATAAACAACGCCCTTAAAGAAATAGAGTACACGGGTAAACAGATAGAAGCCCTTAAAGAGAAAACACAAAAGTCCCTCAAATAATTATGGGAAATCACAAGTAAGCAGGTGAAGGAAATGAATAAAACCATCCAAGCTGTAAAAATGGAAATAGAAACAATAAAGAAATCACAAATGGAGACAATCCTGGAGTTAGAAAACCTAGGAAAGATATTAGGAGTCATAAATGCAAGCATCACCAACAGAATAAAGGAGATAGAAGAGAGAATCTCAGGTATAGAAGATATCATAGAAAACACTGACACAATATAATCAAATAAAATGCAAAACAAAAAGCTCCTCACCTAAAACATCCAGGAAATCCGGGACACAATGAGAAAACCAAACCTAAGTTGAGGCTAGATGTTGAACCCCAGGACCTGGTGGTGATAATTCACCTACATGGGACAGAAGGAGTTCTCTTATGTCTCCTAGAACCTTGGCACCTGTTGAAGTTACAGACCCATCAGCCCCCACAAGAGAAGCATGGTTAGTAGTCACATAGGCAATGCCCCAAGCTTCTGACCTTCAGAATATACTCCTCCCCAGGTACTTAGCAACAGTAAAGATAACAGCACATAATAAGAGGGGCTGCTTGGCCCCACCTCACTCTTTTACTCCTCACTCTCTTGCTCTTACTCCCCTTACTCTCTCTCTCTCTCTCACCTCTTACTATCTCACTCTTATCCTAGCCTTTATTTTCTCTCTCCTTTTCCCCTTTCTCTCCTCTTGGCCATGGCCAGTCTCTTTCTCTTTTACATTCTCTCTTTCCCCCTGTCTTTCTATAATAAAGCTCTAAAACCATAGACTGTTTCTGTTCATCAAGTCCCATTGCACTTACCCTTGCCTGCATGGGAACCTCTCTCTCTCAGCCCCTCTCTCCCATGACCCTGAGGCTATAGCCCTGTCAGGGGCTGCTCCTTGTCCATCCCCCGTAGAGTGGGGTCAGTGGCTTAGATGCCCACCTAGGGCCGAGTGAAAAGCATCTGGCAGCCCTCCCATGTCCACCTGCCCAGAGCACAGGAGGAACTCTGGCCGGTTGCAGGCTATCATCCCCTTCCCCTCCTTCCCCAGCCCATTTAGTTTCCACAAACAGGTACAGAAGAAAGTGAAGTTTCCCAACTTAAAGCGTGAGTATATATCTCCAATAAAATTATAGAAGAAAACTTCCCTAACCTAAAGAAAGATGCCTATGAACATATAAGAAGTCTACAGAATTCCAAATAGATTGGAGCAGAAAAGAAATTCTTCCTGTCACATAATAATCAAAACACCAAATGCACAAAACACAGAATACTAACAGCAGTAAGAGAAAAAGGTCAAGTAACACATATAGGGCAGACCTTTCAGAATTAAACCAGACTTCTCATCAGAGAATATGAAGGTTAGAAAATCCTGGGCAGATCTCATACAGACACTAAGAGAACAAAAATGCCAGCCCAGACTACTATAGCCAGCAAAACTCTCAATTACCATAGCTGGAGAAACCAAGATATTCCATGACAAAAACAAATTTACACAATATCTTTCCACAAATCCATCCCTACAAAGGATAATAGATGGAAAACATCACAGAAAAACAATAAAGTGCCGGGCAGTGGTGGCACGTACCTTTAATACCAGCACTTGGGAGGCAGAGGCAGGAAGATTTCTGAGTTCTAGGCCAGCCTATTCTACAGAGTGAGTTCCAGGACAGTCAGGGCTATACAGAGAAAACCTGTTCCGACAAAAACAAACAACAACAAAAAAGAAAAGCAATAAAATAATCTTTCAAGAAGCCCAAAAGAAGATAACCACACAAACATAAAAACATATAAAATAACAGGAAGCAACAATCACTATTCCTTAATATCTCTTAAAATCAGTTGACTCAATTCCCTAATAGAAAGAGATAGACTAACAGACTGGATATGTAAACAAGACCCAGCATTTTGCTGCATACAAGAAACACACCTCAGTGACAAAGACAGACACTACCTCAGAGTAAAAGGTTAGAAAAAAAAATTTCCAAGCAAATGGTCCTAAGAAACAAGCTGGAGTAGCCATTTTAATATTGAATAAAATCAACTTTTAACCAAAAGTTATCAAAAAAGATAAGGAAGTACACTTCATACTGATCAAAGAAAAAAAATATGCCACAATTAACTCTCAATTTTGAACATCTCTGCCTCAAATGCAAGGGCACCCATATTCAAAAAAGAAACTTTAGTAAAGCTCTAAGAACATATCGCAACCCTTACAAAAATAGTTCAAGACTTCAATACCCCAATATCAGCAATGGACAGATCATGGAAACAGTATTAAGCAGGGATGCAGTGAAACTAATAAAAGTTATGAACCAAATGGATTTAACAGATATCTGTAGAACATTTAATTCTTTTTTTTTTTTTAATATTTTTATTACATATTTTCCTCAATTACATTTCCAATACTATCCCAAAAGTCCCCCATAGCGCCCCCCACTTCCCTACCCACCCATTCCCATTCTTTTGGCCCTGGCATTCCCCTATATTGGGGCATATAAAGTTTGCAAGTCCAATGGGCCTCTCTTTCCATTGATGGCCGACTAGGCCATCTTTCGATACATATGCAGCTAGAGACAAGAGCTCCAGGGTTCTGGTTAGTACATCATGTTGTTCCAACAATAGGGTTGCAGATCCCTTTAGCTCCTTGGGTACTTTCTCTAGCTTCTCCATTGGGAGCCCTGTGATACATCCAATAGCTGACTGTGAACATCCACTCCTGTGTTTGCTAGGCCCTGGCATCGTCTCACAAGAGACAGCTATATTTGGGTCCTTTCAGCAAAATCTTGCTAGTGTATGCACTGGTGTCAGCGTTTAGAAGCTGATTATGGGACGGATCCCTGGATACAGCAGTCTCTAAATGGTCCATCCTTTCATCACAGCTACGAACTTTGTCTCTGTAACTCCTTCCCTGGGTGTTTTGTTACCAATTCTAAGAAGGTGCACAGTGTCCACACTTTGGTCTTCATTCTTCTTGAGTTTCATGCGTTTAGCAAATTGTATCTTATATCTTGGGTATCCTAAGTTTTGTGCTAATATCCACTTATCAATGAATACATATTGTGTGAGTTCTTTTGTGATTGTGTTACTTCACTCAAGATGATGCCCTCCAGGTCCATCCATTTGGCTAGGAATTTCATAAATTCATTCTTTTTAATAGCTGAGTAGTACTCCATTGTGTAAATGTACCATAATTTCTGTATCCATTCCTCTGTTGAGGGACATCTGGGTTCTTTCCAGCTTCTGGCTATTATAAATAGGGCTGCTATGAACATAGTGGAGCATGTGTCCTTTTTACCGGTTGGGACATCTTCTGGATATATGCCCAGGAGAGGTATTGCTGGATCCTCCGGTAGTACTATGTCCAATTTTCTGAGGAACCGCCAGACTGATTTCCAGAGTGGTTGTACAAGATTGCAGTCCCACCAACAATGGAGAAGTGTTCCTCTTTCTCCACATCCTCGCCAGCATCTGCTGTCACCTGAATTTTTGATCTTAGCCATTCTGACTGGTGTGAGGTGGAATCTCAGGGTTGTTTTGATTTGCATTTCCCTGATGATTAAGGATGTTGAACATTTTTTCAGGTGCTTCTCTGCCATTCGGTATTCCTCAGGTGAGAATTCTTTGTTCAGTTCTGAGCCCCATTTTTTAATGGGGTTATTTGACTTTCTGGAGTCCACCTTCTTGAGTTCTTTATATATATTGGATATTAGTCCCTTGTCTGATTTAGGATAGGTGAAGATCCTTTCCCAATCTGTTGGTGGTTTTTTTGTCTTATTGATGGTGTCTTTAGCCTTGCAGAAGCTTTGTAGTTTCATGAGGTCCCACTTGTCAATTCTCGATCTTACAGCACAAGCCATTACTGTTCTATTCAGGAATTTTTCCCCTGTGCCCATATCTTCAAGGCTTTTCCCCACTTTCTCCTTTATAAGTTTCAGTGTCTCTGGTTTTATGTGAAGTTCCTTGATCCACTTAGACTTGACCTTAGTACAAGGAGATAGGAATGGATCGATTCGCATTCTTCTACATGTTAACAACCAGTTGTGCCAGCACCATTTGTTGAAAATGCTGTCTTTCTTCCACTGGATGTTTTTAGCTCCCTTGTCGAAGATCAAGTGACCATAGGTGTGTGGGTTCATTTCTGGGTCTTCAATTCTATTCCATTGGTCTATTTGTCTGTCACTATACCAGTACCATGCAGTTTTTATCACAATTGCTCTGTAGTAGAGCTTTAGGTCCGGCATGGTGATTCCACCAGAGGTTCTTTTATCCTTGAGAAGAGTTTTTGCTATCCTAGGTTTTTTGTTATTCCAGATGAATTTGCAGATTGCACTTTCTAATTCGTTGAAGAATTGATTTGGAATTTTGATGGGGATTGCATTGAATCTGTAGATTGCTTTTGGCAAGATAGCCATTTTTACAATGTTGATCCTGCCAATCCATGAGCATGGGAGATCTTTCCATCTTCTGAGATCTTCTATAATTTCTATCTTCAGAGACTTGAAGTTTTTATTATACAGATCTTTCACTTCCTTAGTTAGAGTCACGCCAAGATATTTTATATTATTTGTGACTATTGAGAAGGGTGTTGTTTCCCTAATTTCTTTCTCAGCCTGTTTATTCTTTGTGTAGAGAAAGGCCATTGATTTGTTTGAGTTAATTTTATATCCAGCTACTTCACCGAAGCTGTTTATCAGGCTTAGGAGTTCTCTGGTGGAATTTTTAGGGTCACTTATATATACTATCATATCATCTGCAAAAAGTGATATTTTGACTTCATCTTTTCCAATTTGTATCCCTTTGATCTCCTTTTGTTGTCGAATTGCTCTGGCTAGGACTTCAAGTACAATGTTGAATAGGTATGGAGAGAGTGGACAGCCTTGTCTAGTCCCTGATTTTAGAGGGATTGCTTCAAGCTTCTCACCATTTACTTTGATGTTGGCTACTGGTTTGCTGTAGATTGCTTTTATCATGTTTAGGTATGGGCCTTGAATTCCTGATCTTTCCAAGACTTTTATCATGAATGGGTGTTGGATCTTGTCAAATGCTTTTTCCGCATCTAAGGAGATGACCATGTGGTTTTTGTCTTTGAGTTTGTTTATATACTGGATTACGTTGATGGATTTCCGTATATTGAACCATCCCTGCATCCCTGGGATGAAACCTACTTGGTCAGGATGGATGATTGTTTTGATGTGTTCTTGGATTCGGTTAGCAAGAACTTTATTGAGGATTTTTGCATCAATATTCATAAGGGATATTGGTCTGAAGTTTTCTATCTTTGTTGGGTCTTTTTGTGGTTTAGGTATCAGAGTAATTGTGGCTTCATAGAATGAGTTGGGTAGAGTACCTTCTGTTTCTATTTTGTGGAATAGTTTGTGAAGAACTGGGATTAGATCTTCTTTGAAGGTCTGATAGAACTCTGCACTAAACCCATCTGGTCCTGGGCTTTTTTTAGTTGGGAGACTATTAATGACTGCTTCTATTTCTTTGGGGGATATAGGGCTGTTTAGATCATTAACCTGATCTTGATTCAACTTTGGTACCTGGTATCTGTCTAGGAACTTCTCCATTTCATCCAGGTTCTCCAGTTTTGTTGAGTATAGCCTTTGGTAGAAGGATCTGATGGTGTTTTGGATGTCTTCAGGATCTGTTGTTATGTCTCCTTTTTCATTTCTGATTTTGTTAGTTAGGATGCTTTCCTTGTGCCCTCTAGTGAGTCTGGCTAAGGGTTTATCTATCTTGTTGATTTTCTCAAAGAACCAGCTCCTTGATTGGTTGATTCTTTGAATAGTTTTTCTTGTTTCCACTTGGTTGATTTCACCCCTGAGTTTGATTATTTCCTGCCGTCTACTCCTCTTGGGTGAATTTGCTTCCTTTTGTTCTAGTGCTTTTAGGTGTGTTGTCAAGCTGCTAATGTGTGCTCTCTCTAGTTTCCTTTTGGAGGCACTCAGAGCTATGAGTTTTCCTCTTAGAAATGCTTTCATTGCGTCCCATAAGTTTGGGTATGTTGTGGCTTCATTTTCATTGAACTCTAAAAAGTCCTTAATTTCTTTCTTTATTCCTTCCTTGACCAAGGTATCATTGAGAAGAGTGTTGTTCAGTTTCCACGTGAAGGTTGGCTTTCTATTATTTATTTTGTTATTGAAGATCAGCCTTAGGCCATGGTGATCTGATAGGATGCATGGGACAATTTCAATATTTTTATATCTGTTGAGGCCTGCTTTGTGACCAATTATGTGGTCAATTTTGGAGAAGGTACCATGAGGTGCTGAGAAGAAGGTATATCCTTTTGTTTTAGGATAGAATGTTCTGTAGATATCTGCCAGATCCATTTGATTCATAATTTCTGTTAGTTTCACTGTGTCCCTGTTTAGTTTCTGTTTCCATGATCTGTCCATTGGTGAAAGTGGTGTGTTGAAGTCTCCCACTATTATTGTATGAGGTGCAATGTGTGCTTTGAGCTTTACTAAAGTTTCTTTAATGAATGTGGCTGCCTTTGTATTTGGAGCATAGATATTCAGGATTGATAGTTCCTCTTGGAGGATTTTACCTTTGATGAGTATGAAGTGTCCCTCCCTGTCTTTTTTAATGACTTTGGGTTGGAAGTCAATCTTATCAGATATTAGAATGGCTACTCCAGCTTGTTTCTTCATGCCATTTGCTTGGAAAATTGTTTTCCAGCCTTTCATTCTGAGGTAGTGTCTATCCTTTTCTCTGAGATGAGTTTCCTGTAAGCAGCAAAATGTTGGGTCTTGTTTGTGTAGCCAGTTTGTTAGTCTATGTCTTTTTATCGGGGAGTTGAGTCCATTGATATTAAGAGATATTAAGGAAAAGTAATTGTTGTTTCCTGTTATTTTTGTTGTTAAAGTTGGCATTTTGTTCTTGTGGCTGTCTTCTTTTAGGTTTGTTGAGGGATTACCTTCTTGTTGTTTCTAGGGCATGGTTCCTGTCCTTGTATTGGTTTTTTTCTGTTATTATCCTTTGAAGGGCTGGATTCGTGGAGAGATAATGTGTGAATTTGGTTTTGTCGTGGAATACTTTGGTTTCTCCATCTATGTTAATTGAGAGTTTGGCTGGGTATAGTAGCCTGGGCTGGAATTTGTGTTCTTTTAGTGTCTGTATAACATCCGTCCAGGATCTTCTGGCTTTCATAGTCTCTGGTGAAAAATCTGGTGTAATTCTGATAGGCTTGCCTTTATATGTTACTTGGCCTTTTTCTCTTACTGCTTTTAGTATTCTATCTTTATTTAGAGCATTTGTTGCTTTGATTATTATGTGTCGGGAGGTATTTCTTTTCTGGTCCAGTCTATTTGGAGTTCTGTAGGCTTCTTCTATGTTCATGGGCATCTCTTTCTTTAGATTTGGGAAGTTTTCTTCTATAATTTTGTTGAAGATGTTTGCTGGTCCTTTGAGTTGAAAATCTTCATTCTCATCCACTCCTATTATCCGTAGGTTTGGTCTTCTCATTGCGTCCTGTATTTCTTGGATGTTTTGAGTTAGGATCTTTTTGCATTTTACATTTTCCTTGATTGTTGTGCTGATGTTCTCTATGGAATCTTCTGCACCTGAGATTCTCTCTTCCATCTCTTGTATTCTGTTGCTGATGCTCGTATCTATGGTTCCAGATTTCTTTCCTAGGGTTTCTATCTCCAGTGTTGCCTCATTTGGGGTTTTCTTTATTGTGTCTACTTCCCTTTTTAGGTCTAGTATGGTTTTGTTCATTTCCATCATCTGTTTGGATGTGTTTTCCTGTTTTTCTGTAAGGACTTCTACCTGTTTGATTATGTTATCGTGTTTTTCTTTAAGGATTTGTAACTCTTTAGCAGTGTTCTCCTGCAATTCTTTAAGGGATTTTTGTGCTTTCTCTTTATTGTCTTCTGCCTGTTTAGCAGTGTTCTCCTGCATTTCTTTAAGTGTGTTATTAAAGTCCTTCTTGAAGTTCTCTATCATCATCAGGAGATATGCTTTTAAATCCGTGTCTAGCTTTTCCGGTGTGTTGGGGTGCCCTGGACTGGGCGAAGTGGGGGTGCTGGGTTCTGATGATGGTGAGTGGTCTTGGTTTCTGTTAGTAAGATTATTACGTTTACCTTTCGCCATCTGGTAATCTCTGGGGTTAGTTGTTATCGTTGTCACTGTTTAAAGATTGGAGCAGAAGCTGTGTTCCACTCACCAGCAGTCTCTAAATCCTGCGGCGGGGGTCTTGGGTAGCTGATGGTACCCCGGTGCTGGTCCAGCTGGAAGAGGCCTGTGGTCCTACACAGGCCGTTTTTCTGCTTCCCTAACTAATGCAGTCTCTGGTCCCGCGTGCAATTGGATTGGAGCAGAAGCTGTGTTTCACTCTCCAGAAGTCTTAAGATCCTGTGGTGGGTGTTGTGGGTAGCTGGTGAGTGTCAGCCGACCCTGCGCCCCAGCTGCCCCGGTGCTTTTCTGACCGGAAGAGGGTTGTGGCCCTATGTAGGCCGGATTTCTCTCTCCCCAACCAGAGCAGTCTCAGGTCCCACGTGATTGGACTGGAGCAGAAGCTGTGTTCCACTCACCAGCAGTCCCAAAATCCTGTGGCGGGGGTCGTGGGTAGCTGGCGGGTGTCAGGCAACCCTGCGCTCCCGCTACCCTGGCGCTGATCCGGCCGGATGAGGCCTGTGGCCCTACTCAGGCCGGTTTCTGCTTCCCTAACTAATGCAGTCTCAGGTCCCGCGCAATTGGATTGGAGCTGAAGCTGTGTTCCACTCACCAGCAGTCCCAAAATCCTGCGGCGGGGGTCGTGGGTAGCTGGCGGGTGTCAGGCAACCCTGCGCTCCCGCTACCCCAGCGCTGATCCCAGAACATTTAATTCTTAAAGAAAAGAATCTACCTTCTTCTCAGCATCTCATGGCACCTTCTCCAAAACTGACCATATAATCCATCAAAAAAAAAAAAAAAAAAAAAAAAAACAGGCCTCAACAGACACAATAAGATTGAAATAATCCTATGCATCCTACCAGATAACCACATACTAAGGCTGGTCTTTAATAACAAAAACAACAGAAAGCCCACATAAACATGAAGGCTGAACAATGATCTACTCAGTGATAACTTGGTCAAGGAAGAAATAAAGAAAAAAATTAAAGAGTTTTAAGAATTCAATGAAAATCAAGTCACAACATATCCAAACTTATGGAACATTATGAAATCAGTGCTAAGTGGAAAACTCATAGCTCCGAGTGCCTCCAAAAGGAAACTGGACTGGAGAGAGCATACACTAGCAGCTTAACAACACATCTTTAAGGTCTAGCAAAAAAAGAAAGAAGAAGAAGAAGAAGAAGAAGAAGAAGAAGAAGAAGAAGAAGAAGAAGAAGAAGAAGAAGAAGAAGAAGAAGAAGTAAATACACCCAAGAGGAAAGGAGTAGAAGGCAGGAAATAATCAAGTTCAGGGTTGAAATCAACAAAATAGAAACAAAAACTACTATACAAAGAATCAACCAAACCAGGAGCTAGTTCTTTGAGAAAATCAACAAGATAGATAAACCCTCAGCCAGGCTAACCAGACGGCACAGAGACAATATATTAACAAAATCAGAACTGAAAAGGGAGACATAACAGCATAAATCAAAGAAATTAAAAAACTTATCAGATCCTACTACAAAAGCCTACACTCAACAAAACTGGAAAAATCTACATGAAATGGACAATTTTCTAGACAGATACCAGGTATAAAAGTTAAATCAGGCTCAGATAAATGATTTAAAGATTCTAATAACCCCTAAAGAAATAGAAGAAGTCACTAAGAATTTCCCAACCAAAAACCACCCATGACCAGATGGGTATAGTGCAGAATTCTATTAGACCTTCAAAGAAGACCTACTACCAATACTCTGCAAACTAGTCCACAAATAGAAACAGAAAGAACGCTACCCAATTAATTCTGTGAAGCCACAATTATACTTAAATCTAAACCACACAAAGACCCAGCAAAGAAATAGAAACTGTAGACTCAAGGTTCACCAACAGGATATGAGATGAAAGAGAATCCCAGATATTGAAAAATAATAAAAGAAAAGAATACATCAAGCAAAGAAAATAATAAATCTAAAAAATTCCTGACACAAACCTCCATGAAATATAGGACACTATGAACAGATCAAACCTAAGCTTTAGGATAAAGTGTGAACAAGGTAGCCTGGTGGGTGTGGGCCAAGGTATACAAGTAAGAGGTTATCACATGCAACAGAGCCAACACAAGAAGTTTATTGGAGGAAGAGAGAAAGCAAAAGGTTATCCTCAGAGTTGAGAAATGTTAAGAGATAGAGATAGACAGACAGATATAGGGAAAGACAGACAGAGACCAGTAGACAGAACGAGAGAGAGAGAGAGAGAGAGAGAGAGAGAGAGAGAGAGAGAGAGAGAGAGCAAACTAAACAAAGGAAAAGCTGTAATGTCCAGAGAGACCTTTTAAAGGGTACACATGTTGCATCGAAAAAAATATGCAGCTCATTGAGACAGGGAAATGCACCAACCCTAAATCATAAATAGATAAAAACTCATACTCTAGCAAATTGGCCACTTTAAGTGAAATGAATTATTTTTCAAAAGTTATGTCAAGACCAGATAAACAATTTAAACAGACCCATACCCTGTAGTAATATACAAGAAGGCATTAAAAGACTCCTAACCAAAACCACCCAGGGGCATCTGGTTTTAGTAGAGATTTCTACCAGACTTTCAGAGAATAGTTAATGTTAATACTCCCTAAATTATTCCACAAAGTAGAACAAAAGTAGCATTGACCAATTTATTTTATGAGGCACCATTTACCCCGATATCTAAATCACATAAACAAAGAAAAGGAATTATGGAACAATTACCGCTGTGAGCATACATGCAAAAATACACAATAAAATGCTTGGAAAGTAAATCCAAGAAAACATTATTAATACCATCCAGCATGAACAAATAGGCTTCACCTCTACTGGATGGTTCAATATACTAAAATCAATATATGTAGTCCATCATATAAACAAACTGGAAGAAATAAAACTACATGATCATCTTATTAAGTGCAGAAAAAGTCTTCAGCAAAATATCCCTTCATATTAAAAGTCCTGGGTAGATTTAGGGATAAAAAGGAAATACCTTAACATAAAAAAGGGCAATTTGAAGCAAGCCTATAGCTATGATCTAGTTATGTTTTGAGCAACTTAAAGCAATTCCACTAAATTTATGGAAAAGACAAGGTTGTCCACTCTCTCCACATATATTTAATGTAGTTCTACAAGTCTTAGCTAGAACAATAAGACAAGCAAAGATCAATGGGATACAAATTGGAAAGGAAAAAGTCAAGGTATCTTTATTCACAGATTATATGATAATACACATAAGTAACCCTTAAAATTCCACCAGGGAACTCCTCTAGCTGACAAACGCTTTCAGTAAAGTAGCTATATACAAACTTAATTCAAAAACAAAAAACAAAAACCAAAACAAAAAACCCACCAAAAACCAAAACAAAAACTGTATCCTTCCTATATACAAATAACAAGTGGAATGAGACAAGATAAGGCCAACAGCACCTTTCACAATAGCCTCAAATAATATAAAATATCTTGGGATAACTTTAAGCAAGCAAGTGAAAGACCTGTATGACAAGAACTTCAAGCCTCTGAAGAAAGAAATTAAAGAGGATATGAAAATATGCAATGATTTCTCATGTTCATGGATCGGTGGGCAATGTACAATTTTAACACAATCCTCATCAAAATTCTAACATGATTCTTTCAAATCTTGACAGGAAACTTCTCAACTAAATTTGGAAAAATACCAATTAAAACATTCAATTTGAAATACAGTATATACATATATATATATATGGTATTTAGATAAAAATAGAAACATTAATTGATACAATAGAATCAAATATCCAGACATAATTTCAGACACATATAGACATGTCACTTTTGATGAAGAAGCAGGAAATAAACAATGGGAAAAAATAAATATCTTCAGCAAATGGTGCTTATCAACCTAGTTGTCTGTGTGTAAAAGAATGCAAATAGTTTCATATTTATAATCCTGCACAAAATTCAGGTCCAAGTGGATCAAACATCAAAACATGAAGCCAAATACATTGAATCTGAAAGAAATGAAAATTTGGAATAGCTTTGTACACATTGATACAGGAGACACCTTCCTGGATTGATAGTGTAGGCACTAAGATCAACAACTCATAAATAGGATCTCATAAAACTAAAATATGTTTGTAAGTCCAAGAACATCAACAGTTGGACAGAGAAGAATCCTACAAAGTGGGAAATATTTTTACCAACTCCACATTCAGTAGAGGAATAATATTCCAAATACATAAAGAACTGAAGAAACTAGATATAAGAAAAATAATTCATTTTTAATATGAGGAACCAATTTAAACAGAGAATTCACAACAGAGGAAACTCAAAAAGCTAAGAAACACTTAAAGAAATGTACAGCATCCTTAGCAGTTGAAATAATTATATAATTAATAAAATCTGATGGTAGGTTCACTACCTACCACAATGTTTTATGTTCCCTCAGTGGTTTATGTCTACAATTTATAAAATTAACATAATCAGACATCTAAACACAAGGTATCACAATTATGATTTTCCACAGTTCTTCCTGATTTGGTTTGTTTGTTTGTTTGTTTGTTTGTTTGTTTTGGTTTTTTTCAAGACAGCATTTCTCTGTATAGCCCTGGCTGTCCTGGAACTCATTTTGTAGACCAGGCTGGCCTAGAGCTCAGAAATCCGCCTGCCTCTGCCTCCCAAGTGCTGGGATTAAAGGCGTACGCCACCACTGCCCGGCTAATAAAGTTTTTTTTTTTATTAGATATTTTATTTATTTACATTTCAAATGTTATCCCTTTCCTGGCTTCCCTTCCCAAGACCCCCTATGTCCTCCCCTCTCTCCCTGCTTACCAACCTACCCACTCCTACTTCCTGGCTCTGGCATTCTCCTACACTTGAGCATAGAACCTTCACAGGACCAAGATCCTCTCCTCACATTAGACTGACTAGGCCATCTTCTGTTATGTATGTAACTGGAGCCATGAGTCCCACCATGTGTATTCTTTGGTTGGTGGTTTACTCCCTGGGAGCTCTGTGGGGAATGGTTAGTTCATAATGTTGTTCCTAGTATGAGGTTGCAAACTCCTTGGGTACTTTTCCTAGCTTCTTCATTGGGGACCCTGTGCTCAGTCCAATGGATGGCTATGAGCATCCACTTCTGTATTTGTCATGCACTGGCAGAGCCTCCCAGGAGACAGCTATATCAGGCTCCTGTCAGCAAACACTTATTGGCATCCACAATAGTGTGTGGGTTTGGTGATTATATATGGGATGAATCCCCACATGGTACAGTCTCTGGATGGTGATTCCTTCAGTTTCTGCTCCACACTTTGTCTCTATAACTCCTTCCATGGGCATTTTGTTCCCCCTCTTAAGAAGGACTGAAGTATCTACACTTTGGTCTTTCTTCTTGAGTTTCATGTGGTTTGTGAAATGTATCTTGCTTTTTCCAAGCTTCTAGTTTAGTATCCACTCATCAGTGAGTGCATATTATGTGTGTTCTTTTGTGATTGGGTTACCTCACTCAATATGATATCCTCCAGATCCATCATTTGCATAAAAATTTCATAAATTCATTGTTTTTTATAACTGAGTCTTGCACCATTGTGTAAATGTAGCACATTTTCTGTATCCATTCCTCTGTTGAGGGACATCTGGGTTCTTTCCAGCTTCTGGCTATTATAAATAAGGCTGCTAAGAACATAGTGGAACACGTGTGCTCATTACATGTTGGAGCATCTTCTGGGTTTATGCCTAGGAGAGGTATTTCTGCGTCCACAGGTATTATAATCTCCAATGTTCTGAGGAACCACCAAACTGAAGCATTTGACAAAATCCAATACCTGTTCATGATAAAAGTCTTCGAAAGATCAGGAATTCAAGGCCCATACTTAAACATAGTAATAGCAATATATGGCTGACCAGTAGCCAACATTAAACTAAATGGAGAGAAACTTGAAGCAATCCCAGTAAAATCAGGGACTAGACAAGGCTGCCATCTCTCTCCCTACCTAATCAATATAGTACTTGAAGTCCTAGCAAGAGCAATTAGACAACAAAAGGAGATAAAAGAAATACAAATTGGAAAGGAAGAAGTCAAAATATCACTATTTGCAGATAATAAGATAGAATATTTCAGTGACCCCAAAAATTCCACTAGAGAACTCCTAAACCTGATAAACAACTTAGGCAAACTAGCAGTATATAAAATTAACTCAAACAAATCAGTAGACTTCCTTTACACAAAGGATGAACAGGCTGAGAAAGAAATTATGGAAACAACACACTTCACCATAGTCACAAATAATATAAATTACCTTGGTGTGACTCTAACTAAGCAAGTGAAAAATCTGTATGAAAAGAACTTCAAGTCTCTAAAGAAAGAAATTGAAGAATATCTCAGAAGATGGAAAGATCTTCCATGCCCATGGATTGGCAGTATTAATATAGTAAAAATGGTCATCTTGTCGAAAGCTATCTACAGATTCAATGCAATCCCCATCAAATTCCAACTCAATTCTTCACAGAGTTAGAAAGGGCACTTTGCAAATCCATCTGGAATTAAAAAAAAATACTAGGATAGCAAAAACTATTCTCAACAATAAAAGAACTTCTGGTGAAATCACCCTCCCTGATTTTAAGCTGTATTACAGGGAAAAAAAAGTAATAAAAACTTCATGCTCTTGGTAGTTACAGGTAGGTAAATCAATGGAATAGAACTGAAGAACCAGAAATGAACCCACACACCTATGGTCATGTGATCTTTGACAAAGGAGCTAAAACCATCCAGTTGAAAAAAGACAGCATTTTTAGCCAACTGTGCTGGCTCAACTGGCAGTTAGCATGTAGAAGAATGCAAATCTATCCACTCTTATCACCTTGTACAAAGCTCAAGTTGAAGTGGATCTCCACATAAAACCAGATACACTGAAACTTATAGAGGTGAAAATGGAGAACAGCCTCGAACATATGGGCACCAGGGAAAAATTCCTGAATTGAACACCAATGGCTTGTACTGTAAGTTCAAGAATCGACAAGTGGGATCTCATAAAATTGCAAAGCTTCTGTAAGGCAAAGGACACTGTCAATAAGGTAAAAGGCAAGCAACAGATTCAAAAGATCTTTACCAATCTTACATCTGATAGAAGGCTAATGTCCAATATATTCAAAGAACTCAAGAAGTGTGACTCCAGAGACCCAAATAACCCTATTTAAAAATGGGGTACAGAGATAAACAAAGAATTCTCAACTGAGGAATACCAAATGGCCAAGAAGCACCTAAAGAAATGCTCAACATCCTTAGTCATCAGAGAAGTGCAAATCAAAACAATTCTTAGATTCTACCTCACACCAGTCAGAATGGCTAAGATCAAAAACTCAGGTGACAGAAGATGCTGGTGAAGATGTGGAGAAAGAGGAATATTCATTCATTGCTGATGGTATTGCAAAAATTTTTAAGTGGTGGGGAGGAGCAGGAAAATTGGGAAATTTTGTTATACTTAAAAAAGCTAGCTTTAGCATTTGTTTTCCTTTCTCTGTAGGCATAGAAAGTTCAGGGTTTAACTGAAGTTCTGACTGGATCTGTCTGAAAGACTGAATGAACTGAGATCATTGGAAACAAGCAGCTATTCCTGAAGCTGTCCTGTCAGCAAGTCTATGGAAACAACATCACATGAGGCAGGGAGCTTGAACAGCATGCCATTTCTGCATCCCTGAGGATGACTCTTGTCAAAGCTGCATCTCAGTGTCTCGTTCTGTAATATATGAATCTGTCCTGTTCGTTCTTCTTGAATTTTTCTTTCCTGTCTATAGCCAAGATATTCCAGGGGTCTTCCCCTCTCATATTTCATATATTACTTTGGAAGGGGTCCACAGCCTTTTCTCCTTTCCTGTTAACAAAAATACAGAGCCTCTCTCCCAATATAACATGTCCTTGGTCCAGCAACCCAAAATTGATTGGTTCAATTTGGCAGCCTCCTTATGCTTAGGGCCTGCTCTACTTTGACCCCTCTCCCAGAATATTAGTGATGTAATTAATACCACCAAACTTATAACAACCTTCATTTTGATAATTAAAACAACTCAAAGTTATTAAAACAATTTTAAACAATATTATTATGTGTTGAGATAGGATTTCTCTCTATCTCCATGCCTTTATTTCCTCCATTTGAGACCAAAGGTCTAAGTTTCTTTATTTTCCCATAGGTACTTAAAAACACTTGAAGCAATTACCACTATTTCTCCCTTCTATACTTAAAACAATGCCATTTTCTTTTATTCCTCCCTTCTAAAGAGATTAGTACCTATGAGTTTATAATTATGTCCCCCTTATCTTTATATAATTTGGAATAATGCCAGGAGCCAAAAAGGAGAAGCCAAACACTAGCAAGTGATCTTCCATTTGCTATTGCAGGCAAAGATAATTTCAGTTTAGGAAAGATTTTTGCTTTTAATATGCTTTTCCCATTATTATTAAATATATGTGTATAATAGTCATTCTGTGTTAGCCTGTACTTTTGAGCAAATCTCTGCAGAACAATGAAAATGTACTGTATTGTAGTGAGGCTATATAGACAAATAGATGATTTCTCAATTCATCTTTTTTTTTAAAACTTTTTCCAATATTTATTACGTATTTTCTTCATTTACATTTCAAATGCTATCCCGAAAGTCCCCTATTCCCTCCTCCCACCCTGCTCCCCTACCCACCCACTCCCACTTCTTGGCCCTGGTGTTCCCTTGTACTGGGGCATATAAAGTTTGCAAGACCAAAGGGCCTCTCTTCCCGATGATGGCTGACTAGGCCATCTTCTGCTACATATGTAGCTAAAGACCTGAGCTCTGGGGGTACTGGTTAGTTCATATTGTTTTTCCACCTATAGGGTTGCAGATCCCTTCAGCTCCTTGGGTACTTTCTCTAGCTCCTCCATTGGGGGCCCTGTGTTCCATCCAATAGCTGACTGTGAACATCTACTTCTGTGTTTTCCAGGTACTGGCATAACCTCACAAGAGACAGCTATATCAAGGTCCTTTCAGCAAAATCTTGCTGGCATAAGCAATAGTGTCTGGGTTTGGTGGCTGATTATGGGATGGATCCCCAGGTGAGGCAGTCTCTTAATTGTACATCCTTTCGTCTCAACTCCAAACTTTGTCTCTGTAACTCCTTCCATGGGTATTTTGTTCCCAATTCTAAGAAAGGGAGAAGTATCCACACTTTGGTCAGAATTTCTAACATTATAGTAATTATTAAGCTCTTTTATAATAAGACTGCTATTAAATCATTTATGATAGTCAAAACTGCAATGAGAACTCTGCCAGTTTTTAAGTGTTATGAGTTAATTGCTTTTGAGATAGCAAGGGGCATCTACTACTTAGAGCATATGTCTAGACGTTATAAAAGCATTAACCAAAGGCCACAAGAAGGGAACTACTATAGGTACAAGGACAGAAGATATAATATTGACTGAGTATATCTATACAAAACTTCACTAATACTTTAGTCACAAAAATTATATTTTTTAACTCTCTATGAACCTGTTGATCTGGTAACAGATGATGAAAGTTTAGCCAGATAATTGCTCCTAAGGGATATGGATGTAAACACTCTCTGTTGTAAACTTATTTGGTTTATGATTTGAATGTATGTGTAAGCTTGTGGTGAACTTTTTACCATGTGATTATGCATTCTGATAGATGTATAAGTGCTGAGGACAAAGAGAGGAGACAGAACTTAATAGACCTTTTTAGACAGAACTGAAATCAAGAAGAAAAGAAGGCATTGGGAGTAAAAGTATCAGAGCAGGGGGAGAGAGCAAGATTAGAAGGGTAATGCAGAACAGAATAACTTATAAACTATAAGGCAGCTTAAAAAATTAAGAGAGAAATATGCAGAACGCAGAGGAAAAGAGGAAAGAGAAGCTGCAGAGAGAGATGAAGGAGCAGACAGGCTTCTCCTTAACATGGGATAGAGCAGATCTTTTCTTAACTGCAAGGCAAGGTTTGTTCTACTAAAAAGAACACAAATTTCTTCTTACAGACTTGGTTTTAATACATTTAGCAGTGGTAAGGTAGTAACTTTTTCTTTCTCAATGCAATAAAGATTGGAGCTCCTTTTTCATCCAGAATGAGTGAGTTCTTTTTGCATCGTAGCTCGGTCTTTTGCTCCGTGTGTGTGTGTGTCTGTGTGTGTGTGTGTGTGTGTGTGTGTGTCTGTGTAATTATGAGATGTATGAAAGCTGGTCCCAAGTTGTTTGAAAGGAAATATGATAATGTGTATGTATGAATCTATATATGAATTTATGTTAGTTTAACCCATATTTGCTTGTGTAAAAGCTTTTTCTTCTGCAAGCATGGTTATCTTCTCCTGATTCAATAGAAGTTTATTTCTCAAAACATGCCTATAGTCTGACAACTGAGAGGCAATTGGACAAGAGGAAAAATAGTCTAAAAATTAATCCATTACTTAATCCGCTGCTGTTTTAAGGTGAGGTGTTAATGCCAGAGACTGCAGCTTCTGGCTCCAGGAGAACTCAGACAGGTCAGCTAGTCCAGCAAAGTGATTTAGAGTTAAGCTAGGTAAACATTTTATTATTCACAGCAACCTTAAATATTCCTTAAGACAAAGAGATATTTAACCCCCTCCCCCCCAATACACTGATGCTCTCTCCCCTCTGCTTCCTCAAGAAGAAACATCAAAAAAGAACTGCGAAGGCTGGCCCCTGAGAAAGTAATATCCTTTCCTGTGTATTTAACTTCAGTTAAATTCCCTTCTATTTTCTTCTATTTTCAGTCTAATTTATGAAGGAACGTCATGCTAAGCTATCTTATAATGCCTGTTTTCCAAGAATCTGGTTGCTTGAAAAGCCTTGACTTCTTAAATTTCCATCAAATTCTCCATTCACATCTTATTTAAGCCTGTTCTCTGTGGTATGCCTCATCCCAACAGGATAATCCTTATCTCTGTGGCCTGCTTTATCCCAGCAGGAGCCAAAAACTCCATTGGGTTGGGGAGAACCTCTTAGCTGTCACCACTGATTGGGGATCTCCAATTAAATTTTAAAAGTGAGTTCTTGCCCGACATTTGGTGCCATCTATCAAAATAATTATTTAATTAATAAAATCTAATGGCAGGTTTGCTACCAGCCTCAATGGTCTACATTCAAGAATGAAAGACATACACACAGCCTTTATATTGTAATATGCCTTATAAAGCACAATATCTGAGCCACTGCCTAACGTTTGGGTTGTTAATCTACCTCCTACCAATAATCCTGTTTTTACTTACTAAATTCTATGTTCTATCTTGGCTGTTCTAGTTCCAGTTGGGCAGCCCTCTGGGCGACTCTCTCCCAGATCCTTCACATGGTAGCTGTCTTAGTCAGGGTTTCTATTCCTGGACAAAACATCATGACCAAGAAGCAAGTTGGAGAGAAAAGGGTTTATTCGGCTTACACTTCCACATTCCACATTGCTGTTCATCACTGAAGGAAGTCAGGACTGGAACTCAAGCAAGTCAGGAAGTAAGAGCTGATGTAGAGGCCATGGAGGGATGTTCTTTACTGGCTTGCTTGCTCTGGCTTGCTCAGCCTGCTCTCTTATAGAACCAAGATTACCAGCCCAGAGATGGTCCCACCCACAAGGGGCCTTTCCCCCTTGATCACTAATTGAGAAAATGCCTTACAGTTGGCTCTCATGGAGACATTTCCTCAACTGAAGCTCCTTTTTCTGTGATAACTCCACCTGTGTCAAGTTGACACAAAACTAGCCAATACAGTAGCTATGCCTCTCTGTTTTCCACTCTTCTCCTCCACACTCTCCTGGCATGGCATATCTTCTCCCCTCTCTACTCTCAGTCCCAATCCCAGGAAGTCCTAAAATCACACCTTTGTCTGTCTTCCCCAGCTATTTGCTGTTGACATCTTTATTTACCAATCAGAAGCAACTGGGGGCAGGTTCCCAGTTTCTATGTTCAGATACTCACCTGTAAGCAGATTTTTGGGGACCATAATTAGCATTTGTTATTGAAAGAGGAAAAACTGAACTTTTCCTGAACTCTCTTACCCCTCCCATCCAGAGACTGTTCCCAGAGCACTCCTGAACTTTTTACCCCAAGGTACCCCCTCCCAATTGAAAACTGTTCCAGGAACATTTTTTAGATAAGGGTCTCCTGGAACAAAACCTAGTCCTACCCCTCCTAACTGAAGACTGTTCCAAGAACATTTTTGAGATAGGGGCCTCCTGGTACTACCCCAGAATGTTCCAATGGATCAGGTACATTGCCAAAATATAGGACACGACCCCTTGGTGACGTAAAACTTGTACTTTTCCCCTGGCTATTTCCTATAAAAGCCTGTGAAAATTTGGGCTAGTTGCCGAATCTCCTCTGCACCATGCTTGGTGCATGAGATTCGACCCCAGAGTCTCTGGTATATGTGCTTTTTATGTGCTTTCTTGTCGTTGCTGTATTAAATCTTACTCTCTACATCTTAAGTTCGGTCTCAGTGTCTTCTTGGGTGCGCGGCTGACCCGGGGTTTGAGTGAGTGTCTCCCTTTTGGGAGTCTTAGAGTCTTTCATTATACAAGTAGCTACACATAGCTATTAGGGAAAGGCAACTCAAATTACTTTTAAATTCTGTCTTATACCTGTTTAAATGTCTAAGATCAGTAACACAAGTAGTAGCTTATCCTGGTGAGGTTGTGGAACAAATGATGCATAGATCTCCTAGAATAGATTTTTTAAGGAGGAGGGGAAATAGAATAGATTTTAAATGGAGAATTGGGTCCAGTAAGGATGGGATCAGAGGCTTCAAGTCAGGGTGTGATAGGGTGTAGGGGGAAAGAGAAAAGAGAGACTGCTGGAATTGGGGAGCATTTTGGAAGTGGTGTGGAAATATAGTACAATGTAAACTTCCTGGAATGTATAGAGGTGGTCCCAATGAGGATACCTACTAAGGGGGAATATGGATTCTCAGCTGGCCATCTTCTGTTGGCAGTTGAGGCTTCCAGTGGTGGGGGTGTGCTGCAATCAATTGAATTATTAGCCAACGGGGTCCCATGAGAATTCCCAAACAACCCAACCATTACTAAGACAAAGAGTTGCTTTTTAAAAACTAGCACTGGGGCTTCATCAACCCAACTAGTAGATTGGAAAAGTTGAGCTGATACCTACATGGAGCCTTCAGCCCTATATTCTGATGGCTGTGATTGTTCTTGGGACTATTCTTCCTGTTGGGTTGCAACGTCCAGCTTCAATATGATAGTTTTGCTTCATCTTATTATATACTTTTGTCATGTTTGGCTATCCACACCTATGTTAATTTGACCCGTCCAGCAGGTCCAGTTATTCGAGGGTCTCGAGGGGACCTTCTCCTAAGAACCAAGTGGGGGGATAGAGAGAGATGAGAACCTTGTGCAAATAACGACATATGGAAGCAGTCTGAGTAGCATCAAGGTCCCAACTGTATTAGCCAGGCCCAAGGTTTAAATGCACAAGCAAAAGGGGAAGTGCCTTTCAGCAGGAAGGATGGGGCAGTAGAATTGCACAAGCAAAAGGGGAAGTACAGGTACTTATCAGCGGGAGGGGGTGGGGCAATAGAATTGCACATTCTTTAGGCAGTTACACGGGGAAGCAGGAACTTGGCGGTATCAGGGTACATCTTGAGGTCAGGACATCCGGCGCTAACTTAGGGTTGGAACAATCTGTGGTTGTTCTCGGAGTGGTGTGTCGATGGTCCACTTTTGACCCCCTTTTCTTCTCGGGGGAAGAGGCCCAATTCAGAGATCAGGACAATAGCGTTGTCTTAATAGCTCCCAATATTAATTCAGTACTTATCTAGCTGCTGTCACAGCTAGGCGGGCACACCAAGTCTCTGGTTACTATATTGACCTAACATGTCACTTCTAAACTAACTGGTCTCTTTTGGAAGCTTTTTAAAAGCAAGGAAATATTGTTCATGCCACTGTCTTTTTCACTCTGCTTTACCCCACCTTTAGCATTCTGAGTTTCCTCATCATCACCAATAACCATTTAAGTATTCTTCCACCAGTGCTTCTTTCATTTTATTATTCTTAAAATAACTTATGGCCTATTACAACTGTTATCCATTGTGTAACACTTAGATGTACTTAAAATATAAAAGAAAAAAATAAAACTCAGCCAAAGTCTAATATTAGCTATAACCACATTAGGCAACCACTTTCATTTTACAAGTTATGTATATGTGTTCATATAAACAATAAAACAACAGTTATGAGTTCTTGCTATGGGTCAAAAATTATGATTAACAGTTTATACAGATTACTTATTTAATGTTCATTAAAACTCTATATGAACTTGTCATATTTAGTATTATTCTTACAAACTGGTGTTGAGACTTGGCAAAAGTGATTCATTAAACTTTGGCCTACTATTTCTGGAATTTGGCATTTATCTACCATGACTGCATGCTCACTTCTATAGATAAAGTGTTTTCATTATTCAGACTGCTTAATGCCAAATTTGCATTCCTTTATACAGGAACTTAGACAAAGTTTTGTTTCCTGTAAAGAACTGAGAATATCTCAGTCATATATTTCATCAATTTCTGTGATGTTCTGGATAAGAAAATGATTAGGAATTTAAAAGCCTTGAAAGGTATATTATATCATACTATTACTTGGAATAATTTTCATAAATTGCAATTTTTTATTTCAGGGATGAAATTTTGCTACAAATTTATAATAGTGATTTTCTAGAATTGGTTGAGAAGATATTTTGTCAACCTGAAGAGAAACAAAAACACACCATAAAGTTAAGTAATATGGAAACATGCACTGAATTTGTTTTGAAGACCTGAAGGATAGATCTACTATGATTAAATAAGAATGAAGCGTACATTATCATATGCTATGAAAGTATGTATCTTAGTTAGCCATAGAATCTAACAAACAATAGATAGTAAGAAGCAGGTTTCATTTTCAATTTTCACAGCTCTTTAATGAAAAATGTTAGAAATTTGTTTTCACTGTATTAGTATTCTACTATATGAAGTTGGTCATGTTTTCTAGAGAGAATTACTGGCAGGATATTGCTATGTAGAAAGAAAGATGCATTAAAAAAATTCCTTTATGTGATCGTGGCATGACTAAATATTTCAGCTATGATTTAATGGATTCAAAGTACCCCAATCACAGCAATGTTATAAGAATGACAGGCTTCATCATGTATTGAAAGTGCCATTTTGGGATGTTCTGGAAACTAGGAGATAGAAACCAGCTACAGGAAGTAGATTACCTAAGATATATTCATGGGCCAATACATTGGCCCTTGATACTTCCTCGTCTTGGCTACATGAATAACGTGGCCACATGCTTCTGGCATCATGATGCTGTTCCTGACCTTAACAGACCTCAATGCTTTGACAGACTATCACACACATAATATACATAGATTACTAGCCCAGGAAAATTTCAAAATCTAAGGTTAAAATATATGTTTTAAGAAATGAATCTAATGAGAAGAAATCTATAGCATAATCTTTTTAATATCTTAATATTATGCATTACATTATAGCCACAGCTTCCTACAGTATGGGTCACAACTCTGCTTGGGTCATGGAAATGGAGCTAAGTGTCAGAAAAATTGTCATTGAAGCAAACTGTAAAATAGATGTTTACAGAATGTCACATCAAAATGGATTTCTTTTCATTGCTCCTTATTTTCTTGTAAAGCATTGACCACATGTTCTGCAACAGTGAATTTCCAACTTTAGTGTGTGTAACGATCTCTTCAAAATCTTCTCAAAATACAGATTATAATTCAGAGACTCAGAGTTGAAGCCTAGAATAACACATTTCCTACAAGCTTCAAGAGTACCTATGCTGTAAGTATGTGTACTACAGTTTGAATACTGTAGCTACTCAGAGAAGATACTGTAATCAGGGTGGGTTAAACTGTTTTTAAAGCCTGCCAATATTTTCTTTGGAAGATTTTATAAAAATTTGGGCAAACAGATAAATAAAACAGATATAAAAATTGTTCCTTTTCAGATAATACATCATAACGAGTTATTATTTTTGTATAGCATGTCCACTAACAAAAAGCAATTCATCACATACAAAAATCTCAAATCCAACAGCTTTGGCTGGTCTTCTGTGATATGGCAAAAATGTTGCATGTTCTGAAGCAAGTTGCACTGAAGTCATAACAACCAACATAGACATGTTTTTGCCAGATACACCTTAGATCTGTTATATATTTAATTTTGAATAATTTTTGACAGTTGTGTGCTTAGAAACCTTTTGCTGCTAACCATGGTTGTGACCTTCACATTCAGTTACAAGGCTCCATGCAGAGATGTGCCCCACAGTGTGGGAAGCTGTAATAAGAATGGAATGCACAACATTAAATCCACAAAAAGCTTTTATGCCACATAGTACTCCTCATTTGTTTAGTGCCTCAACACTTACCATAAGAGGTAAACATAATGAGTTTATATTAAGTAGAACATATTTTAATGTTCTAGGCATGTACAAGAGAGCAAAGTGAAGGATAGAGATTCATTAAATTGAATCTAAAACAATTCTCTGATGTATATAGAGAGTTCTTTATTAAAACTGTTCAATTCATACAATTGCTTTTGTTATTGCTATACAAAAATGTTGCTCTTTAAAATGAAGTCTAATTTTATGTTTATAAAAGGGGGGCATAATGCTATAAAGAAGGTTAAGCTTGGATAATCAGCTGTGTCTTTTGTGGTGTGTGTGTTTGTGTGCATGTGCTTGCACACATGTGTATGAATTAATAGAGGGTCTTTTACAACTTTCAGTTTTTATTAGTGTACTGACCTTTCAGTTGGGTGAATTCCCATTTTAACTCAAAGTAGTAGGTTGCTGATCTAAGTTGATTTAATTATTTATTGTTACAAAAATACATATTGTAACCTCCCTCAGCTTGAAACAGGCTGATCCAGACTTTGACCTTGCTGCCACTAAGGAGATTACCTAGGATGGAGCCTTCAGACCTAGATGGCTCTATTGTTCTGCCACTTGCCACTGCTCCTCCAAGACACTGCTACCTGCTGAGAGGCCCCTGAGCTATTCTGGAGACTACACCCTATCCTGCCTGTTGTCACCTGCAGCTGGTTCTGAGCACCAAGAATGGATTTTGGGGATGGGCCTTCCCCCCTTTTATAAGCATAGTTTGCTATTAAACATTTGAGTCTTGATCAGGAACCTTGACTTGGCATCCATTTTTCTCTCGATAGCCTAGTTTCTGTCTTTTTAGCCCCAGTTTGCCTCCCAGGAGTAAATCCGGTCCATGTGAGCGGTGGGCCAGCTCCCAACAACATATGACAGTAGCCAGACTTTTAAAATATATTTTAATAATTCTTTGCAAATTTAACACTCCTTATTTAACACAATGTTTGAATGCATTTATCTCTCTGAACTTCTATATTCATCCCCATCCATTCTACTCCCCATATTATGTCCTCCTCTTCATTCCTCTTCATACTCTAGAGTTCAGTTTGTGACAGCTGTACTCTTATACTCACTTGAGAATAGATAACCTACCAGGAGTCACACTCTTAAAATCAATTGACTTTCCTTCCCTCAGGTAGGAGTATGCCTGACTCCCTCCCCATTCCATCCTGGAATGCTTCTGACTTGGTCTTGGGCAGGTCTTTTATAGGCAGCCATGGCCTTTGTAAATTCCTGAGTACAGTAATCCTGTGATATCCAGAAAATGCCATTTCGCCCCTGTCCCCCCTAACCCTAGGCTAGAAATGAGACACTTAACGCTAGAATTTAATATTTTCTGGGGTTAGCAACCTTTGAATGATAGGCATGTAATACTCTGTCATTACATTGGGCATTGTTAAGTGCATGCAGCTCCCACATGCCAATATACCACAAGGATAAACAAACATCACTCTACAATGAACCATGAAGCTGAACTATGATGTTCAGTTGGCTAGGTGTATTAAAAATATGACATCTGGCACTTCCCCTTCAGTATGCATGTTGTGATGTGATACAATGCATACTGAGGCACATTTGTATCATTATGCTGCTGAGAAGGTCAGGTGGTTTTCCTATATGAGCTGAATGAGTTTGGGGACAAATACTTTCTCCCTCCTTTCAGCCACCCTTTTTTCTTCTTTCTTTTCCTTTTCTCTGTTCTCTGAGTCCACTTTTTTTGTTTCTTCTCCCTTCTATTTTAATGTAAGAAGAGAGTATTTTAGAGTTCTGCAAATTATTATGTGTACGCATATTACTTCTCATCTAGACCAAGACAAACAATTTTTTTCAGGAACATATTTTGAAGGAAAATAGTTCTTTAATTTTTAGTGTCTTTTTTCTTGAGGAGGGAGTTGTAAGTGACTATAAGAAAACTACTATGCATAGTTTAGAGAACTGTACAAAACTTACCTTAGGTCAATATCTGGTTCAATATCACTAATCTAGTCTTGTCCACATTTTCCTATTTTTTCTCTTCCTCTCTATGTTGAGGATTTCTTCAGTATTTCAGATTTGTTTTCAGAAGGCTGTATTAACTTATCCCCTAGCTCTGACTTGTAATAGCAATGCTCAGATTCTCTAATTCTCTTTATTAAATTGTCGTTCTCTCTTTGCATCTTCTATGCTAACTCATTTCCAAGCAAAAGAAACCAACTCTTAAACACTTAAATACATCAAATGAGGAAAAGGATGTATGTAATGAAAGATTCTAAGATACCAAAAATAAAAATAAAAATTTGATTGTGAAGGTCAGATTTGTGAACTTCAAGTGCTCCAGAGGTATGGTTTATGAACTTTTATCTCATGTCTCAAACCCAAATATGTGTAATCCATAGAAGGTTCCAAGTGTGGGAATTAAAAACAATAGGCTTGGTTTTCTCTTTGGATATAGAAGTCTCTGGCAAAAGTAGGACTAGTGTTAGAAGAGTAAAACATAGCAAGTATTTGGTTATTTGAACTTCAGGGGAATTATCAAGCACTTTATGGCCTGTAATATGCTTGATATAACTTGACATGAGATACAGATTATATATACAGGGTTCCTCTGGTAGAAGATCAGTTAAGATCTGGTTAATGCCCTAGAAATTTTATGTGCTGCTATAGAAGACTAATTTCCTTAATCATCGGGTATAGAACCTGTTAGTAAGTCCTTTTCTCACTTTCCTAATTGGGCTTTGTAGAAACGGAGACTTGCTGTGATTATGTATAAGGCAGGAGTGCAGGATCAGAGACTCCTACAGACTCAAAGAACTATACTGATAAGCCACTAAAGAGCTTCAGTTGTTTTAATCTCTCAAAATGAAAGAGAAGAAGAGGAAGAAGAGGAAGAGGAAGAGGAAAAGGAAGAGGAAGACAAAGAAGAGGAGGAGGAGGAAGGGGAGGAGAAGGAGGAGAAGGAGGAAGAGGAAGAGGAGGAAGGGGAGGAGGAGGAGGAGGAGGAATATATCTTCCTCATGGGAGGACTCAGTGAACATACAAAGTTTAAAGTGTATGGCTATTGATATTTTGAGGTCCTCAGAAGAACATGGGGGCTGCTACAGTTCCCTCTCAATCACAGTATTTATCCTTCCCACTGAAGCAAACGGTAACTTTTTTTTATGTATGAATTAATATTCTAGCATTGAGATCATCTGCCAACCAGGTACTTAACCTAAACACGCTTTTGGACCCATTTCTTGACAGATTTTAAAAAAAGGAGCCTCTTGCAGCTGGCTCATGAGAAAATCAAAGATCTCTCCCTTAACATCCTTGGTGTCTGCCACTCACAAGGGATGCCTATTAGCTGAGTGTTCTCTGTTCCATCAATTTGATATGAAACTTGCGTGCATCCTCTTTCCAAATCCTGTGGGAAATCTTTGGTTGTCTCTAGAGACATCATGAGAATCAAGCTTTGTACTTTTTGTTCCTGGGAATCTCACCTTTGTATTGCTTTGTTTCTGGTTACAGATTTCATGTGCATTTTGCATCCTATAACAGCTGATTATCTTTATGATAATGATGTGACACCCTGACTTACATGACTGTAGTACAAGAGATCACTAAAACATCCAAGTAGGTCAGTCTATCCTCAACATTTAAAAAGGACAGTAAGTATTTAGAGAATATTTTGAAATGCATTAGAGAATTCATTTATTTCTCATTTGGGAAAGATTCTATTCTTGACAGCATATTACCTAAAGGCAGTATCTCAGGATTTTCTGAGAAATAATGAGGCCCATCTGCCATTCTAACCTGTGTTGTGTTTTAATTTTTCTTCTTAAGCAAATTGGTATCATATGTGTAGTTTTTTTCTGCAAGTCTTTTAGGTCTACTACACTCTATCATATACAGATTTGTGTACAGAGCTATTTTAATTTTTTCTTTGTGGTGCTAGGAATTAAATAGGGGATTGATGACTACTGCTAAGCAGATATGTTACTGCTGAGTTATATCCTTAGACCATTATTTCAAGACAAAATATTATCATCTACGTAGCTCAGACTAGACTGAAGATTCTAATCTTTGCATCTCAGCCCCAGAGTGCTGGGATTCTAAATTGCTGCATTGTCCATCTTTTAAAATTTCTTTTTAATTTCTTAATATCCCATCAGAACATGCTATTTTGTAGAAAATGTGCCCTATCTTTAGGATTCAATATGTTATTTCAGTTTAGCTTTTGTATTAATAGATTAGCTAGCTTTAGTTAAACCTGTGCATATGTGCAGTGAGTGCAACTGCAAGTGTGTGTGTGTGTGTGATGGAGAGTGGAGAGAGAGAGAGAGAGAGTGAGAGAGAGAGAGAGAGAGAGAGAGAGAGAGAGAGAGAAAGAGAAAGAGAGAAAGAGCTCAGACTAGACAGAAAGACAGACACACACACAGACAGACACATACACACAGGCAGACAGACACACACAGACACACAGACACACACACACACCTATTAGGTAGCTTCACTGCTGAAGGCATTCAAAAATATGAGGCCTATTTTTATAGTATTCCTTATGTCATCATATTGTTGCTAGAAAAATTATTGCATTCAGATATTACAGATTTTCTCTTAAGAATAGAATACCCATAGTTCAGAAAAATTTCCTTCTGAATGAATTATTTTAAAATGACAAAGATCTTATTCTCAGACCGTGTTCCTGTATCCTATGTGCTGTTCATCAAAAGGAACTGAAACAGTCTTCAATCCAGCACAGGATGCAGCAACTCCATAGGCACACATCAGTCCTTGCAGCACTGAATCTTCAAGATCCAGCTCAGTCCATCTTTTCTTTGTGCTTCTTCCTTCTGCTGTGATTCTCCATGGCTATCATTTAAAGATCACTTGAATGCCCTTACTTCCAACTCTTCTAATGGTCTTTGTAGTCATCATGCTCAATCATTTAGAAAAAATCCAATCTATCCGTTTCTATTAATAAGTGAACACCCCATTAGGCAAAACTATCCCTGTATGCCAGGTATTTGCATGTTTCTCAGGATACAAGTAGTTAGCTCTGTATATGCTAGACACCCACCATCTCTATTCAACGTGATATTGAGAAATATGATGAAATCTTTTGGTTTGAAGCAAAATCATATATACATGAGAAACATAAATAAAGGGAGCTTTGAATATAACAGATACAACTCAGACAATTAAAATAATTTTCTTCTACGACTTTCTCTAACTACATGTAATTATGAAAATTTTCTTCTTTATAAAAAATATTTATATTAAAATCGTCCATTCTTTGAAACATGTTAAGATTACCATCTTTAGTTATTTGCAAGGAACTGAAACTGGAGTTTCTTCCATCATTGGCTCCTTCTATTCTGGAGTTCCACAGTGTGATTGTCCTGATAGTGCATTGAAACAAATAATCATCAAAGAAATTACTAGGACTTCAGATTTCAACAAAATAGAATAATTTCCAGTAAAGGAAAGAGTCAAATGGGTTGAGCTTAACAGAATAGGGACAATTTCTGAAGTCACTTATAGGACTGTAGAGGGCCTAAAGGAAGACACAGTTTCTATTTAAAGAGACACCCATGCCCTCCACCCACACAGGAAATCATCTTCTATACCAGAGTAACTGTGAAAAGCAATATCTTTTCATGGTTCTGGAAGGTCCACAGAGCTATTGTTAGATTATAACCAGGCCTCCCTCACTCTAAAAGAAAATCTCTACAGCACATAAGGGGGTCAAGATGAGGGGCACATCTGGAAGAATCTCTGCCTTTACATCAGAAAGTTTACATTCACTGAAGAAAAAAGTTACAATTAAATGAAGGTACAAATGTCTCTAACAGAAAGAGCAGTGAGAAAAGACTTTTGATAGCAATCAAACTAGCATGCATCCTTCTGAAAGGTGTGAAGACATGTTCAAAGTAGAAGACCATCCTTGCAGTATATACACAATTATTCTTGCCAGTCCTTCAAGACTTCTCATTTCAACTTTCTTTCCTTCATCCTGTTTATAGAAGAAATAATGGAATAGAAGCTTTAGGAGAACTAATTGTTATAACTTTTGACTTAGGTGACACTTATCTAAAGGCCTAAAACAACTGAAAGATAGGTATTTCCAAGGACATTTAAAATCGTTATGCAATTGTTTTATGTGTATATCTGTACCTACATATATATTTACATATCACATGTGTGCAGATGTCAATAAGTACGTGTTTCCTATTCTGATTGTTGCAATGGTAGCTCCATTGGCCCATATGCGTTACACACACACACACACACACACACACACACACACACACACACACACACACATATATATATATATACCTTGTTGCCAGAGACAAAAGAATATTGAACTTACCAAATAAACCATATAATGGTTTTAAGCCTTGAATGGAATGAAGAATCACACATCTCTCCCTGTGAACCATAAGATAAATATTAAGCTTAGTGAAGAAGACAGGTTGAAAGCATGGAAGAGCTGAATTTGTTTTTTTATGGCCATAATTCGTGATGCCAAAATTATTATACAATAATACCAAAGACTATTCATTATTAAAGGTTATTTCTTTTTTATTTTTCATTTTCTAATCTTTATTTTAAAATAATTTAAGTGGTATGAGGTACTGACTCGTACATACACAGGTAACGTACTTAATTCTCTGAGGTATAAGATCAGCCATAGAAAACTAACAGTGAGTTTTATATAATATTAGAATAAAACTAGAAACATTTTAAGAATTAACAAATGTGATTCAGAGATATAAAATACATGGGCTGTTGGAATACAGAGTTGATAGGCTTGCTTGGTTTACACAGAATTGCCAGAAATTAAAACCAGATACATTGAAACTAATAGAAGAGAAAGTGGGGAAGAGCCTCAAACACATGGGCACCGGGGAAATTTTCATAAACAGAACACCAATGGCTTATGCTCTAAGATCAGCAATAGACAAATGGAACCTCATAAGATTGCAAAGCTTCTGTAAGGCAAAGGACATTGGCAATAGGATAAAACAGCAACCAACAGATTGGGAAAAGATCTTTACCAATCCTACATCTGATGGAGGGCTAATATCCAATATATACAAAGAATTCAAGAAGTTAGACTCAAGAGAACCAAATAATGCTATTTAGGAACACTCCTCCATTGTTGGTAAGATTGCAAGCTAGTACGACCACTCTGGAAATCAGTCCCCCTGTTCTTCAAAAAATTGGACATAGTACTACCGGAGGATCCCGCAATACCTCTCCTGGGCATATATCCAGAAGATGTTCCAACTGGTAAGAAGGACACATGCTCCACTATGTTCATAGCAGTCTTATTTATAATAGCCAGAAGCTGGAAAGAACCCAGATGTTCCTCAACAGAGGAATGGATACAGAAAATGTACATTTATACAATGGAGTACTACTCAGCTATTAAAAAGAATAAATTTATGAAATTCCTAGGCAAATGGATGGACCTGGAGGGCATCATCCTGAGTGAGGTAACCCAATCACAAAAGATCTCACATGATATGTACTCACTGATAAGTGGATATTAGCCCAGATACTTAGAATACCCAAGATATAAGATACAATTTGTGAAACACATGAAACTCAAGAAGAACGAAAACCAAAGCATGGACACTTTGCCCCTTCTTAGAATTGGGAACAAAACACCCATGGAAGGAGTACAGAGACACAGTTTGGAGTCAAGACGAAAGGATGGATCATCTAGAGACTGCCATATCTGGGGATCCATCCCACAATCAGCCTCTAAACGCTGACACCATTGCATACACTAGCAAGATTTTGCTGAAAGGATCCTGATATAGCTGTCTCTTGTGAGACTATGCCGGGGCCTAGCAAACACAGAAGTGGATGCTCACAGTCAGCTATTGGATGGATCACAGGGCCCCCAATGGAGGAGCTAGAGAAAGTACCCAAGGAGCTAAAGGGATCTGCAACCCTATAGGTGGTACAGCAATATGAACTAACCAGTACCCCCTGGAGCTCGTGTCTCTAGCTGCATATGTAAATATGCAAATGTAAATGAAGAAAATACCTAATTAAAAAATAGCATTTCAAAAAAAATGGGGTACAGAGATAAGCAAAGAATTCTCAACTGAAGAATAACAAATGGCCAAGAAGCACCTCAAGAAATGTTCAACATCCTTAGTCAATAGGGAAGTGCAAATTAAAACAATCCTTAGATTCTACCTCACACAGTCAGAATGGCTAAGATCAAAAACTCAGGTGACAGCAGATGCTGGTGAGGATGTGGAGAAAGAGAAACACTCATCCATTGCTTGTGGGATTGCAAGGTGGTACAACCACTCTGAAAATCAATCTGGTGGTTCCTCAGAAAATTGGACCTGATGACCCAGCTATATCACTCCTGGGCATATGCACAGAAGATGCTCCAACATATAATAAAGGCACATGATCCACTATATTCATAGGATCCTTATTTATAATAGCCAGAAGCTGGAAAGAATCCAGATGTCCTTTAACTGAGGAATGGACACAGAAAATGTGGTACATTTTATACAATGGAGTACTACTCAGCTATTAAAAACAATGACTTTATGAAATTCTTAGGCTAATGGATGGAAATAGAAAGTATCATCCTGAGTGAGGTAACCCAGTCACGAAAGAACACACATGGTATGCACTCACCGATAAGCAGCTATTATTCCAAATGCTCAGTATACCCAAGCTACAATCACAAACCACATGTAGTTTAAGAAGAAAGACCAAAGTGTGGATGTTTGAGTCCTCTTAGAAGGGGACTGAATTAATAGGAGTAAATTCAGAGACAAAGTGTGGATAAGAGACTGAAGAAATGGCCATCCAGAGATTGCCCGACCTGTAGATACATCCCATATACAGACACCAAACCCTGACACTATTGTGGATGCTAAGAAGTGCTTGATGACAAGAACCTGATATAATTGTCTCCTGAGAGACTGTCAGAGCCTGAAAAATACAGAGGCAGATGCTCTCAGCTAACCATTGGATTGAGCACAGAATCACCAATATAGGAGTTAGAGAAAGGACTGAAGGAGCTGAAGGGGCTTACAATCCTACAGGAAGAACAATATCAACCAATCAAAACCCTCACCCTGAACGCTCCGTGGGACTAAACCACCAACCAAGGAGTACACATGGAATGACCCATGGCTCCAGTTGCATGTGTTGCAGAGAATAACCTTGTTGGGCATCAATGGGAGAAGAGACCTTTGGTCCTGTGAAGGCTTGATGCCCCAGTGTAGGGAAATGTTGGGGTGGGCCAGCAGGAGTGGGTGTGTGGGTGGGGGAGCACCCTCATAGAATCAGGTGGAGGGAACATAAGATAGGAGGTTTCCAGAGGGGAAACTTGGAAGGGGATAACATTTGAAATGTAAATAAATAAAATATCCAATAAAAAAAGAAAAAAATACCTAAGATTTCTGTCTTCCTTTTGTTATTGATAACTTTTCTTCTTCTATTACTTGGTAATTTACTACATTTATGTAGTTAATTTTGGTAAATTTTATCTCCTATTCTCCTCTCTTATCCCTCTCCTTCCCTCACTAGCACTCTTATTAATGAGCCCCTTTTCTCCCTTCTTTCCCTGTGTTAACTTCTTTCCCTGTGTTTAACTGAGTTAAATGAGCTATGCGCATAAGAATTGGTGGAAAATTATTTCTAGGAGCAAGGGGAACATATGACACAAAGGCACAAAACAGAAGATTTTACAAGACAGTCACTTTTGGTAGCAGTGGCAAAGTGTACTGGAATTTGGCAGATCACATTACCTGGCAAAGGTACTGGGATGGGAGAGAGCCACTTACAGAGAGCAGGGTCTGGGAGAATGATAACTATATGACACTTTGCAACCTGCTGCACTTACAAACACTAATTCTTTCTTGGGAAAAGGTATTAGTCCCTAAGCAAAGATGAAATTCACCCTTAAAGGCCCCATCTCCTAACACTTCTACACTGATAAGCCAACTTTTAAAAATTATTTCTTTTATTGTTTAAAATGATAAATATATCATTTCCCCCTGCCTCCTTCCAAATACTCTATCGCACCATTCCATGCTGTCTTTCAAACTTGTGGCCTCTTTTTCATTAACTGTTTTTATATACATATATGTTCCTAATATAAAAAATATAACCTGTACTTCTTTTATAATGTTACTAATGTGTACATTTTCAGGGTTGAATATTTAGGATTTGGTAACCAACTCTGTGTGTGGAAGCCCATTTCTCCAGCTCTCACCATTTCTTAGGTACCTGTAGCTCTCTGTGTGGGAGTAGAGCCTTGTGGTCTTCCCCACCCATCCCTATTCACTTTAATATATTGTGGCTGCCCTTGCTTGCTCAGATTAGGATAGTCATGTTATTGAGCCTTTCTGAGTATAGTGTAGCTTCTAGAGTATAGTGTAGCTTCTGACATTACTCAAAAATACAATCTCACAGAAAGTTCCCTGATTCTGTGGATGTTTATAATCTCTCTACTTCCTCTTCAACAATGTGCACTGAGTTTTAAGATGGAGACTTGTTTTGTATCCATTCTGAGTGAGCTCCACAACTCTACATTTTAATTCATTGTAGTTTTAAGTAGTGGTCTCTGTCTGTTGCAAAGAGACGTTTCCTTAATAAGAGAGTGAGACTATACTTATCTGTGGATATAAAGATAAACATTTAGAATGTAGTTATATATTATACTGGTTTAATAAAGCAGTGTTTGTAAGTTCTCCTCCAAGTTCCATGACTAATTTAGCCCTGGGTAGTTAGTTAGGCTCTCATTGCCAGACATGGTTTCCTCCTTGATGATCTGGTCTTAGGTCTAATTATAAAGGCGTTGTTACAGACAAAGTGTATGTGCTACTATTGCACCCTCAAGAGATAATAGAATTTTAACACAATATTTTGTGAGGATAAACCACACTCATATACAGCAAAGTATACAATTTTCTGTATTGTGTGAATTGTGTGATCAATTTTGGAGATGGTTCCATGAGGTGCTGAGAGGAAGGTATTTTCTTTTGTTTTGGGGTGAAATATTTTGAAGATATCTGTTAAAATCTTTTTGTTCATAACTTTTTTTTTACTTTCACTGTGTCTCCTTTTAGTTTGTGTTTCAATTATCTGTCCATTGGTGAGAATGGGGCATTGAAGTCTCCCTCTATTATTGTGTGAAGCTCAATATGTGAAGCTCAGAATGGTGACTCCAGGTTTTTTTTTTTTTTTTTTTTATCTTTTTTTTTTTTTTTTTTTTTTTTGTAATCTTGGAACTATTTGCTTGGAGGATTTTTCCAGACCTTTACTCTGACACACTGACTGTCTTTCTTGTGGAGGTATATTTCTTGTACACAGCAAAATAATGGATCCTATTTGTGTATTCAGTCTGGTAGCCTATGTTTTTTGTTTGTTTGTTTGTTTTTTAACTGAGGAATTGTTTATGTTGATCATGAGAAATATTAAAAATCAATGGTGGTTTGCTCCTGTTATTTTTGTTTTTGAATGTGGTGGTAATATGTATATGTGATTCTGTTCTTTTGGGTTTGTTGTGATATGATTAATTTCTTGTGTTTTCTTTGTTATTGTTACCTTCCTTGTGTTGGAGTTTTGCTTCTAGTATCCTCTGTAGGACTAGGTTAATGGAAAGATTTTATTCAAATTTGGTTTTGTCATAGAATATCATGGTTTCTCCATCTATGGTGATTGAGAATTTTGCTGGGTATAATAGCCAGATGTGGCATCTCTGGTCTCTTAGAGTCTATATATCATTTATCCAAGACTTTCTCACCTATACGATCTATCTTGAGAAATCTGGTGTAATTCTAATAGGGCTGTATTTATATGTTATTTGGACTTTTTCCCTTACCACTTTTGATATTCTTTCATTTTTCTGTACATTAATTGTTTTTATTATTACATGGTGGGAGGACCTTTTTTTTGTTCTGGTCCAATCTATTTTGTGTTCTGTAGGCTTTTTGTACATCCATGACCAACTCTTTCTGTAGTTTAGGGAAGTTTTCTTCTTTAATGTTGTTGAAGATAAATTATGGCCCTTTAAACGGGGAATGTTCAGCCTCTTCTGTTCCTATTAATTATAGATCTTAAATCTGTTAACATCCTCCTTTTCCTGATTTCTTTCTTCTTCTTTTTTTTATTCTTTTTCTTTTTAAATAACAAATAAAGGAGAATTTGATGGACTGGTAGATTCCTCTATCTGTTGGGCATTTAGCTTCCCATGTATCAGTTTTTCTGGTACCAGTAAAGTTTTCTTTTGTCATAGATGACTGCCTCACCTATATAGTCTTATCAGTTAGTCATTTTAAAGGTAGAGAAGTTGGTACCTTTGAAAGATGTTGAAAGACTTGTCATGTCTTGTTTATGAACAACCTGGATAATCTGTGACTGTTCTTGATAATGCCTTTTAATATTTTCCTCAGAAGTATTATTTATTTTATTGTTCATTTCTGAGATTTGAAGAATATTAATCCATGTTTTCCATTGCAACAAGAAATCATTTCCCGATAAATTCATGGCTATATTAGACACATACAGCTTTAATTTTTATATTTGTTCTTTTTGTCCTATTCATTTGACCCATCTTGCACTTTGCTTTACCAGAAATAAAGTTCCCATCTCTAGAAGCTGAATATTTTTATCTTGTGAAGAGGCCAATCTGAATGCCAAGATTTTGGTAAAATTGTTGTTAATCTGCTCCTGTTTCTGCTAAACTGAACCTTAAGTATATCCAGAGCAGTGTTGTTTCTAATAATAGGTATTGCATTTTTAAGTTGCTCTGTGGCTGACTTTCTCTAATGCTGACAGGGAAGGCGTAAATCAAATTTGATTTCAGGATCTTCAGGACACCCCTTATGGCATTTCTCCATGGCAAAAGGTTAACTTGACTATCCCTTGTAGATCTGTGTCCAGTGTCAGACTTTTGTCATACCTTTGCAAACTCCAGAAAGATGAGGTCTTCTCTTTGGAATATTTCTAGAAAAAGCATCATTTCTAGGAATGCCTTGCCTACAATCACTTTACCACAATTAATTTTACAAATTTATTTTTTATAAATGCTTTTAGAAATTACTTCTTCTATCAGATAAGCATCATCAGTGTGAAATTTAATATCACCCATATCTCTAATCCATTTCTCTATTGGTATTAATCGTGCCTTTAAAGGTCTAATCACTCCTTTATTATTCATTGACGTAATCAATACTATAGAAGAAAACAGGATAAGAATAAAGTGATTTCCAATGTAAGAAGTTGGGGAAATGTTAATTTATTTTTCTTTATAGTTTTAAGAGTCAAGAAATTCACAATCATAAATAAACAACAAAAATACTCTGATAAATGTATGCTTGTAAGAGACTTATCTAACTTTTGTTACATTGTACTGTTTGGGACTTGATCTCACTTGGTAGAATATTTAATATTAATATTTAATATATAGTTAACAATAAAATACTTTACATGGTTATGAGGTATAAATAGGATCACATAGAGCACAAAGCAGTGTCGAACACCAGATTGGGATTCAGTCATTTTTGTAAGGTAAGAGAATTGAATCAGATTATAATGGGTATCTGTAAAATATTGGCATGATTTTTTTTATAATTTATTTTTTTTATTAAGTATTTTCCTCGTTTACATTTTCAATGCTATCCCAAAAGTCTCCCATACCCACCCTCCCAATCCCCTACCCACCCACTCCCCCTTTTTGGCCCTGGGGTTCCCCTGTACTGGGGCATATAAAGTTTGCAAGTCCAATGGGCCTCTCTTTGCAGTGATGGCCGACTAAGCCATCTTTTGATACATATACAGCTAGAAACAAGAGCTCCGGGGTACTTGTGACGAAAGGATGGACCATCTAGTGATTGCCAGATGCAGGGATCCATCCCATAATCAGCTTCCAAACGCTGACACCATTGCATACACTAGCAAGATTTTGCTGAAAGGACCCTGATATAGCTGTCTCTTGTGAGACTATACCGGGGCCTAGCAAACACAGAAGTGGATGATCACAGTCAGCTATTGGATGGATCACACGGCCCCCAATGGAGGAGCTAGAGAAATTACCCAAGGAGCTAAAGGGAACTGCAACTCTATAGTTGGAACAACAATATATTGGCATGATTTTGAAAGGGTCCTTTGAAAAGAAAATTTTCTTGATTACCAAGTTCTTCCTTTCTGTTACTCCAGATGTGGAAGGTGGCAAAGCACATGGCCGTCTCCAAAGCTGTGGGTAGAAATAGCCTCTTTATGTTAATGTCTTATTTGTTGCATTAGAGTTACCTATCAATTATCAAAAGGAAAAGGATGTAGTATTAAGTTCAAGAAGCTAAAGAAGGAAACAGATAAAGGTACCAAAGACAACATCTGTTCTGCAGTTGATCTGGGCACTATATAAAACTTAAAGGGGTACCCGGTTTATTCCACCTGCACTTTCTGAACATGCTAAATTAACTTTTTAAATTAGAGGCTTTTATTTACATATTCTTCCATTGCTTAACAAAACTATAAATTGCTACCTCACGTTTTATTTCTTTATGATATTCAAAATGATATTCAGACTATAGATATGAATATTAATATAAATTTGGTTATGGACTTTAGATTTTTAACCCCTTAAATATGTATAACTGTAATTATTACACTATTATACACTGGAAGAATTGATTTACTCTGCCCTATAGTGAACTTCTAATTGGTACATGTTTATCATTTAAATATCTTCATTCAGTTTATAGCTCACATAATCTTTTTTTTAGTATTTTTAATATTTTTTATTACATATTTTCCTCAATTACATTTCCAATGCTATCCCAAAAGTCCCTCATACCCTCCCGCACACTCCCCTACCTACCAACTCCCACATCTTGGCACTGGTGTTCCCCTGTACTGAGGCATATAAAGTTTGAATGACCAATGGGCCTCTCTTTCCACTGATGGCTGGCTAGGCCATCTTCTGATACATATGCAGCTAAGACACGAGCTCCAGGGGGTACTGGTTAGTTCATATTGTTGTTCCACCTATAGGGTTGCAGCTCCCTTTAGCTCCTTGGGTACTTTCTCTAGCTCCTCCATTGGGGGCCCTGTGATCCATCCAACAGCTGACTGTGAGCATCCACTTCTGTGTTTGCTAGGCCCCGGCATAGTCTCACAAGAGACAGCTATATCAGGATCCTTTCAGCAAAATCTTGTTAGTGTATGCAATGGTGTCTGTGTGTGGCAGCTGATTATGGGATGGATCCCCGGATATGGTACTCTCTAGATGGTCCATCCTTTTGTCTTAGTTCCAAACTTTGTCTATGTAACTCCTTCCATGGGTGTTTTGTTCCCAATTCTAAGAAAGGGCAAAGTGTCTTCATGCTTCTTGAGTTTCATGTGCTTTGTATCTTTTATCTTGGGTATTCTAAGTTTCTGGGCTAATATCCACTTATCCGTGAGTATATATCATGTGAGTTCTTTTGTGATTGGGTTACCTCACTCAGGATGATGCCCTCTAGGTCCATTCATTTGCCTAGGAATTTCATAATTTCATTCTTTTGAATAGCTGAGTAGTACTCCATTGTGTAAATGTACCACATTTTCTGTATCCATCCCTCTGTTGAGGGGCATCTGGGTTCCTTTCAGCTTCTGGCTATTATAAATAAGGCTGCTATGAACATAGTGGAGCATGTGTCTTTATTACCAATTGGAACATCTTCTGGATATATGCCCAGGAGAGGTATTGTGGAATCCTCTGGTAGTACTATGTCCAGTTTTCTGAGTAACCGCCAGACTGATTTCCAGAGTGGTTGTACAAGCTTGCAATCCCACAAACAATGAAGGAGTGTTCCTCTTTCTCCACATCCTCACCAGCATCTGCTGTCACCTGAATTTTTGTTCTTAGCCATTCTGACTGGTGTGAGATAGAATCTCAGGGCTGTTTTGATTTGAATTTCCCTGTTGATTAAGGATGCTGAACATTTTTTTCTGGTGATTCTCATCCATTCGATATTCCTCAGGTGAGAGTTCTTTGTTTAGCTCTGAACCCCATTTTTAATGGGGTTATCTGATTTTCTGGAGTCTACCTTCTTCAGTTATATATATATTAGATATTAGTCCCCTATCTGATTTAGGATAGGTAAAAATCCTTTCCCAGTCTGTTCATGGCCTTTTTGTCTTATTGATGGTGTCCTTGCCTTACAGAAGCTTTGCAATTTTATGAGGTCCCATTTGTCAATTATCGATCTTACAGCACAAGCCCTTACTGTTCTATTCTGTAATTTTCCCCCTGTGTCCATAACTTCGATGCTTTTCCCCATTTTCCCCTCTATAATTGTCACCATCTCTGGTTTTATATGGAGTTCCTTGATCCACTTAGATTTAACCTTAGTACAAGGAGATAGGAATGGATCAATTTGCATTCTTCTACATGATAACAGCCAGTTGTGCCAGTACCATTTGTTGAAAATGCTGCCCTTTTTCCACTGGAAGATTTTAGCTCCTTGTCAAAGATCAAGTGATCATAGGTGTGTGGGTTCATTTCTGGGTCTTCAGTTTTATTCCACTTGTCTACTTGTCTGTCCCTATACCAGTACCATGCAGTTTTTATCACAATTGCTCTGTAGTACAGCTTTAGTCAGGCATGGTGATTCCACCAGAGGTTCTTTTATCCTTGAGAAGAGTTTTTGCTATTCTAGGTTTTTTGTTATTCCAGATGAATTTGTAGGTTGCTCATTCTAATTCATTGAAGAATTGAGTTGGAATTTTGATGGGGATTGCATTGAATCTGTAGATTGCTTTTGGCAAGATAGCCATTTTTACTATATTGATACTGCCAATCCATGAGCATGGGAGATCTTTCCATCTTCTGAGATCATCTTTAATTTCTTTCTTCAGAGACTTGAAGTTCTTGTCATACAGATCTTTCACTTCCTTAGTTAGAGTCACGCCAAGGTATTTTATATTATTTGTGACTATTGAGAAGGGTGTTGTATCCCTAATTTCTTTCTCAGTCTGTTTATTCTTTGTGTAGAGAAAGGCCATTGACTTGTTTGAGTTAATTTTATATCCAGCCACTTCACTTAAGCTGTTTATCTGGTTTAGATTTCTCTGGTGGAATTTTAAGGGTCACTTCTATATACTCTCATATCATCTGCAAAAAGTGATATTTTGACTTCTTCCTTTCCAATTTGTATGTCGTTGATCTCCTTTTGTTGTCTAATTGCACTGTCTAGGACTTCAAGTAAAATGTTGAATAGGTAGGGAGAAAGTGGGCATCCTTGTCTAGTCCCTGATTTTAGTGGGATTGTCTCCAGCTTCTTACCTTTTACTTTGATGTTGGCTACTGGTTTGCTGTAGATTGCTTTTATCATGTTTAGGTATGGGCCTTGAATTCCTGATCTTTCCAAGACTTTTATCATGAATGGGTGTTGAATTTGTCAAATGCTTTCTCCTCGTCTAAGGAGATGATCATGTGGTTTTTGTCTTTGAGTTTGTTTATATAATGGATTACGTTGATTAATTTCCGTATATTACACCATCCCTGCATCCCTGGGATGAAACCTACTTGGTCAGGATGGATGATTGTTTTAATGTGTTTTTGGATTAGGTCAGCAAAAATTTTATTGAGTATTTTTGCATCGATATTCATAAGGGATATTGGTCTGAAGTTCTCTAACTTTGTTGGATCTTTCTGTGGTTTAGGTATCAGAGTAATTGTGGCTTCATAGAATGAGTTGGGTAGAGTACCTTCTGCTTCTATTTTGTGGAATTGTTTGTGAAGAACTGGAATTAGATCTGCTTTGCAGGTCTGATAGAACTCTGCACTAAACCCATCTGGTCCTGGGCTTTTTTTGGTTGGCAGAATAATGACTGCTTCTATTTCTTTTTTTTTTTTTCCATTTTTTTAATTAGGTATTTAGCTCATTTACATTTCCAATGCTATACCAAAAGTCCCCCATACCCCACTACTCCCTCACTCACCCATTCCCCCTTTTTGGCCCTGGCGTTCCCCTGTATTTGAGCATAAAAAGTTTGCAAGTCCAATGGGCCTCTCTTTCAAGTGATGGCCTATTAGGCCATCTTTTGATACATATGCAGCTAGAGACAAGAGCTCTGGGGTACTGGTTAGTTCGTATTGTTGTTCCACCTATAGGGTTGCAGTTCCCTTTAGTTCCTTGGGTGCTTTCTCTAGCTCCTCCATTGGGGCCCCTGTGATCCATTCCATAGCTGATTGTGAGCATCCACTTCTGTGTTTGCTAGGCCCTGGCATAGTCTCACAAGAGACAGCTATATCTGGGTCCTTTCAGCAAAATCTTGCTATTGTATGCAATGGTGTCAGCATTTGGAAGCTGATCATGAGATGGATCTCTGGATATGGCAATCAGTAGATGGTCCATTCTTTCGTCACACTTACAAATTTTGTCTCTGTAACTCCTTACATGAGTGTTTTGTTCCCTATTCTAAGAAGGGGCAAAGTGTCCACACTTTGGTCTTCGTTCTCTTGAGTTTAATGTGTTTAGCAAATTGTATCTTATATCTTGGGTATCCTAAGTTGCTGGGCTAATATCCACTTATCAGTGAGTACATATTGTGAGAGTTCCTTTGTGATTGGGTTACCTCACTCAGGATGATGCCCTCCAGGTCCATCCATTTGCCTAGGAATTTCATAAATTCATTCCTTTTAATAGCTGAGTAGTACTCCATTGTGTAAATGTACCACATTTTCTGTATCCATTCTTCTGTTGAGGGGCATCTCGGTTCTTTCCAGCTTCTGGCTATTATAAATAAGGATGCTATGAACATAGTGGAGCATGTGTCCTTCTTACTGGTTGCTACATCTTCTGGATATATGCCCAGGAGAGGTATTGCTGGATCCTCCGGTAGTACTATGTCCAATTTTCTGAGGAACTGCCAGACTGATTTCCAGAGTGGTTGTACAAGCTTGCAATTCCACCAACAATGGAGGAGCTTTCCTCTTTCTCTGCATCCTTGCCAGCATATGCTGTCACCTGAATTTTTGATCTTAGCCATTTTGACTGGTGTGAGATGGAATCTCAGGGTTGTTTTGATTTGCATTTCCCTGATGATTAAGGATGTTGAACATTTTTTCAGGTGCTTCTCTGCCATTCTGTATTCCTCCGGTAAGAATTCTTTTTTCAGTTCTGAGCCCCATTTTTAATGGAGTTATCAGATTATATGGAGTCCACCTTCTTGAGTTCTTTATATATATTGGTTATTAGTCCCCTATCTGATTTGGGATAGGTAAAGATCCTTTCCCAATCTGTTAGTGGTCTTTTTGTCTTATTGACAGTCTCTTTTGACTTGCAGAAGGTTTGCAATTTTATGAGGTCCCATTTATCCAATTTTATGAGGTCCCATTTATCCAATTTTATGAGGTCCCATTTATCGATTCTCGATTTTACAGCACAAGCCATTGCTGTTCTATTCAGGAATTTTTCCCCTGTACCCATATCTTCAAGGCTTTTCCCTACTTTCTCCCCTATAAGTTTCAGTGTCTCTGGTTTTATGTGGAGTTCCTTAATCCACTTAGATTTGACCTTAGTACAAGGAGATAGGAATGGATCAATTCGCAATCTTCTACATGATAACAACCAGTTGTGCCAGCACCATTTGTTGAAGATGCTGCCTTTTTTCCACTGGATGGTTTTAGCTCCCTTGTGAAAGATCAGGTGACCATAGGTGTATGGGTTCATCTCTGGGTCTTCAATTCTGTTCCATTTGTCTACTTGTCTGTCACTATACCAGTACCATCCAGTTTTTATCACTATTGCTCTGTAGTACAGCTTTAGGTTGGGCATGGTGATTCCACCAGAGGTTATTTTATCCTTGAGAAGTGTTTTTGCTATCCTTAGGTTTTTTGTTATTCCAGATGAATCTGCCGATTGCCCTTTCTAATTCGTTGAAGAATTGAGTTGGAATTTTGATGGGGATTGCATTGAATCTGTAGATTGCTTTTGGCAAGATAGCCATTTTTACTATATTGATCCTGCCAATCCATGATCATGGGAGATCTTTCCATCTTCTGAGATCTTATTTAATTTCTTTCTTCAGAGACATGAAGTTCTTGTCATACAGATCTTTCACTTCCTTAGTTAGAGTCACGCCATGGTATTTTATATTATTTGTGGCTATTGAGAAGGGTGTTATTTACCTATTTTTTTTCTCAGCCTGTTTGTCCTTTGTGTAAAGAAAGGTCATTGACTTGAGTTAATATTATATCCAGCTACTTCACTGAAGCTGTTTATCAGGCTTAGGAGTTCTCTGGTGGAATTTTTAGGGTCACTTATATATACTATCATATCATCTGCAAAAAGTGATATTTTGACTTCTTCCTTTCCAATTTGTATCCCCTTGATCTCCTTTTGTTTTCGAATTGCTCTGGCTAGGACTTCAAGTACAATGTTGAATAGGTAGGGAGAGAGTGGACAGCTTTGTCTAGTCCCTGATTTTAGTGGGATTGCTTCAAGCTTCTCTCCATTTACATTGATGCTGGCTACTGGTTTGCTGTAGATTGCTTTTATCATGTTTAGGTATGGGCCTTGAATTCCTGATCTTTCCAAGACTTTTATCATGAATGGGTGTTGGATTTTGTCAAATGCTTTCTCAGCATCTAATGAGATGATCATGTGGTTTTTGTCTTTGAGTTTGTTTATATACTGGATTACTTTGATGGATTTCCGTATATTGAACCATCCCTGCATCCCTGGGATGAAACCTACTTGGTCAGGATGGATGATTGTTTTGATGTGTTCTTGGATTAGGCTAGCAAGAACTTTATTGTGGATTTTTTGCATCAATATTCATAAGGTATATTGGTCTGAAGTTCTCTATCTTTGTGGGGTCTTTTTGTGGTTTAGGTATCAGAGTAATTGTGGCTTCATAGAATGAGTTGGGTAGAGTACCTTCTGTTTCTATTTTGTGGAATAGTTTGTGAAGAACTGGGATTAGATCTTCTTTGAAGGTCTGATAGAAGTCGGCACTAAACCCATCTGGTCCTGGGCTGTTTTTGGTTGGGAGACTATTAATGACTGTTTAAATTTCTTTGGGCGATATAGGGCTGTTTAGATCATTAACCTGATCTTGATTCAACTTTGGTACCTGGTATCTGTCTAGAAACTTCTCCATTTCATCCAGGTTGTCCAGTTTTGTTGAGTATAGCATTTTGTAGAAGGATCTGATGGTGTTTTGGATTTCTTCAGGATCTGTTGTTATGTCTCCGTTTCATTTCTGATTTTGTTAATTAGAATGCTTTCCCTGTGCCCCCTAGTGAGTCTGGCTAAGGGTTTGTCTATCTTGTTGATTTTCTCAAAGATCCAGCTCCTTGATTGTTTGATTCTTTGAATGGTTCTTCTTGTTTCCACTTGGTTGATTTCGCCCCTGAGTTTGATTATTTCCTGCCGTCTACTCCTCTTGGGTGAATTTGCTTCCTTTCAAAGTTCTAGAGCTTTTAGGTGTGTTGTCAAGCTGCTAATGTGTACTCTCTCTAGTTTCTTTTTGGAGGCACTCAGAGCTATGAGTTTTCCTCTTAGAAATGCTTTCATTGTGTCCCAGAAGTTTGGGTATGTTGTGGCTTCATTTTCATTGAACTCTAAGAAGTCCTTAATTTCTTTCTTTATTCCTTCCTTGACCAAGGTATCATTGAGAAGAGTGTTTTTCAGTTTCCACGTGAATGTTGGCTTTCTATTATTTATTTTGTTATTGAAGATCAGCCTTATTCCATGGTGATCTGATAGGATGCATGGGACAATTTCAATATTTTTGTATCTGTTGAGGCCTGTTTGTGACCTATTATGTGGTCAATTTTGGAGAAGATACCATGAGGTGCTGAGAAGAAGCTATATCCTTTTGTTTTAGGATAAAATGTTCTGTAGATATCTGTTAAGTCCATTTGTTTTATAACTTCTGTTAGTTTCACTGTGTCCCTGTTTAGTTTCTGTTTCCATGATCTATCCATTGGTGAAAGTGGTGTGTTGAAGTCTCCCACTATTATTGTGTGAGGTGCAATGTGTGCTTTGAACTTTACTAAAGTTTCTTTAATGAATGTGGCTGCCCTTGATTTTGGAGCATAGATATTCAGAATTGATAGTTCCTCTTGGAGGATTTTACCTTTGATGAGAATGAATTGCCCCTCCTTGTCTTTTTTGATGACTTTGGGTTGGAAGACAATCTTATCAGATATTAGAATGGCTACTCTGGCTTGTTTCTTCATACCATTTGCTTGGACATTTGTTTTCCAGCCTTTCATTCTGAAGTAGTGTCTATCTTTTTCTCTGAGATGAGTTTCCTGTAAGCAGCAAAATGTTGGGTCTTGTTTGTGTAGCCAGTTTGTTAGTCTATGTCTTTTTTTGGGGAGTTGAGACCTTTGATAGTGAGAGATCTTACCTCTCCTGGTCATGTATCCAGAACATGTTCCTACCGGTAAGAAGGACACATGCTCCACTATGTTCATAGCAGCCTTATTTATAATAGCCAGAAGCTGGAAAGAACCCAGATGCCCCTCAACAGAGGAATGGATACAGAAAATGTGGTACATTTACACAATGGAGTACTACTCAGCTATTAAAAGAAATTAATTTATGAAATTCCTAGGCAAATGGATGGATCTGGAGGGCATCATTCTGAGTGAGGTAACATATTCACAAAGGAACTCACACAATATGTACTCACTGATAAGTGGATATTAGCCCAAAAACTTAGGATACCCAAGATATAAGATACAATTTGTTAAACGTATGAAACTCAAGAAGAACGAAGACCAAAGTGTGGACACTGTGCCCCTTCTTGGAATTGGGAACAAATCACCCATGGAACGAGTTACAGAGATAAAGTTTGGAGCTGTGAAGAAAGGATGGACCATCTAAAGACTGCCATATCCAGGGATCCATCCCATAATCAGCTTCCAAATGCTGACACCATTGCATACACTAGCAAGATTTTGCTGAAAGAACCCAGATATAGCTGTCTCTTGTGAGACAATGCTGGGGCCTAGCAAACACAGAAGTGGATGCTCACAGTCAGCTATTGGATGGATCACAGGGCCCCCAATGGAGGAGCTAGAGAAAGTACCCAAGGAGCTAAAGGGAACTGCAACCCCATAGGTGGATCATTATTACGAACTAACCAGTACCCCAGAGCTCTTGTCTCTAGCTGCATTTGTATCAAAAGATGGCCTAGTAGGCCATCACTGGAAAGAGAGGCCCATTGGACTTGCCAACTTTATATGCCCCAGTACAGGGGAATGCCAGGGCCAAGGGGTGGGGGTGGGTGGGTGGGGGATTGGGGGGGGAGGAGTGTATTGGGGACTTTTTGGATAGCATTGGAAATGTAATTGAGGAAATTACCTAATTTAAAAAAAAAAGAAAAAGTAATTGTTGGTGCCTGTTATTTTTGTTGTTAAAGTTGGCATTCTGTTCTTGTGGCTGTCTTCTTTTAGGTTTATTGAGGGATTATCTTGTTTTTTCTAGGGCAAGGTTCCTGTCCTTGTATTGGTTTTTTTCTGTTATTATCCTTTGAAGGGCTGGATTTGTGGAAAGGTAATGTGTGAATTTTGTTTTGTCATGGAATACTTTGGTTTCTCCAAATTATGGTAATTGAGAGTTTGGCTGGGTATAGTAGCCTGGGCTGGCATTTGTGTTCTCTTAGTGTCTGTATAACATCTATCCAGGATCTTATGTCTTTCATAGACTCTGGTGAAAAATCTGGTGTAATTCTGATAGGCTTGCCTTTATATGTTACTTGACCTTTTTCCCTTACTGTTCTTAGTATTCTATCTTTATTTAGTGCATTTGTTGTCCTGCTTATTATGTGTCAGGAGGAATTTCTTTTCTGGTCCAGTCTATTTGGAGTTCTGTAGGCTTCTTGTATGTTCATGGGCATCTCTTTCTTTAGATTTGGGAAGTTTTCTTCTATAATTTTGTTGAAGATATTTGCTAGTCCTTTGAGTTGAAAATCTTCATTCTCATCCACTCCTATTTTCCGTAGGTTTGGTCTTCTCATTGTGTCCTGGATTTCCTGGATGTTTTGAGTTAGGATCTTTTTGCATTTTCCATTTTCTTTGATTGTTCTGCTGATGTTCTATATGGAATATTCTGCACCTGAGATTCTCTCTTGCATCTCTTGTACTCTGTTGCTGATGCTCAAATCTATGGTTCCAGATTTCTTTCCTAGGGTTTCTATCTCCAGCGTTGCCTCACTTTGAGTTTTCTTTATTGTCTCTACTTCCCTTTTTAGGTCTATTATGGTTTTGTTCATTTCCATCACCTGTTTGGATGTGCTTTCCTGTTTTTCTGTAAGGACTTCTACCTGTTTGGTTGTGTTTTTGTGTTTTTCTTTAAGGTTTTGTAACTCTTTAGCAGTGTTCTCCTGTATTTCTTTAAGTGAGTTATTAAAGTCCTTTTTGATGTCCTCTACCATCATCATGAGATATGCTTTTAAATCCAGGTCTAGCTTTTCGGGTGTGTTGGGGTGCCCTGGACTTGGCAAAGTGGGAGTGCTGGGTTCTGATGATGGTGAGTGGTCTTGGTTCCTGTTAGTAAGATTCTTACGTTTACCTTTCGCCATCTGGTAATCTCTGGAGTTAGTTGTTATAGTTGACTCTGTTTAGAGATTGTTCTTCTGTTATTCTGTTACCGTCTATCAGCAGACCTGGGAGACAGGATCTCTCCTCTGAGTTTCAGTGGTCAGAGCACTCTCTGCTGGCAAGCTCTCCTTTTACAGGAAAGGTGCACAGATATCTGGTGTTTGGACCTCCTCCTGGCCGAAGAAGAAGGCCCAAAACAGGACCTTTTCCAGAAGCTGTGTTGCTTTGATCTGTCATAGAAGCTGTCAGCTTCTGTGGTGCACACTCTCACCTGTGCAGACTAAGTTCCTAAGTTTGGCGGAGTCCCCGAATCAAGATGTCACCCGCTGCTCCTGAGGCAGAGGGCTTCTGAGCCAGGCGGACACCTGACCTCTGGCTGCGAGGGTGGCCGGATGTCTGCGGCCCGAAAAGGGTGCTGCCTCAGTGGTTCTGTGGCTCCCTCCTGTCCCAGAAGCTGTCTGCTTCTGTGGTGCACCCTCTCACCTGTGTGCTTCTATTTCTTTAGGGGATATGGGACTGTTTAGATCATTAACTTGATTCTGATTTAACTTTGGTACCTGATATCTGTCTAGAAATTTGTCCATTTCATCCAGGTTTTCCAGTTTTGTTGAGTATAGCCTTTTGTAGAATGATTTGATGGTGTTTTGGATTTCTTTGGATGCTGCTCCTATGCCCTGTAGTGAGGCTGGCTAAGGGTTTATCTATCTTGTTGATTTTCTCAAAGAACCAGCTCCTTATTTGGTTGATTCTTTGAATAGTTCTTCTTGTTTCCACTTGGTTGATTTTGCCCCTGAGTGTGATTATTTCCTCCCATCTACTCCTCTTGGATGAATTTACTTCCTTTCGTTCTAGAGCTTTTAGGTGTGTTGTCAAGCTGCTAGTGTGTGCTCTCTCTAATTTCTTTTTGGAGGCACTCAGAGCTATGAGTTTCCCTCTTAGAAATGCTTTCATTGTGTCCCATAAGTTTGGGTATGTTGTGTCTCCATTTTCATTTATCTCTAAAAAAGTCGTTAATTTCTTTCTTATTCCTTCCTTGACCAAGGTATCATTGAGAAGAGTGTTGTTCAGTTTCCACGTGAATGTTGACTTTCTATTATTCATGTTGTTGAAGATCAGCCTTAGTCGATGGTGATCTGATAGGATGCATGGGGCAATTTCAATATTTTTGTATCTGTTGAGGCCTTTATTGTGACCAATTATATGGTCAATTTTGGAGAAGGTTCCATGAGGTGCTGAGAAGAAGCTATTTCCTTTTGTTTTAGGATAAAATGTTCTGTAGATATCTGTTAAGTCTATTTGTTTTATAACTTCTGTTAGTTTCACTGTGTCCCTGTTTAGTTTCTGTTTCCATGATCTGTCCATTGGTGAAAGTGGTGTGTTGAAGTCTCCCACTATTATTGTGTGAGGTGCAATGTGTGCTTTGAGATTTACTAAAGTTTCTTTAATAAATGTGGCTGCCCTTGTATTTGGAGCATAGATATTCAGAATTGATAGTTCCTCTTGGAGGATTTTACCTTTGATGAGTATGAAGTGTCCCTCCTTGTCTTTTTTGATAACTTTGGGTTGGAAGTCGATTTTATTCGATATTAGAATGGCTACTCCAGCTTGTTTCTTCATACCATTTGCTTGGAAAATTGTTTTCCAGCCTTTCACTGTGAGATAGTGTTTGTCTTTTTCCCTGAAATGGGATTCCTGTAAGCAGCAAAATGTTGGGTTCTGTTTGTGTAGCCAGTTTGTTAGTCTACGTCTTTTCATTGGGGAATTGAATCCATTGATATTAAGAGATATTAAAGAAAAAGTAATTGTTGCTTCCTATTATTTTTCTTGTTAGAGTTGGCATTCTGTTCTTGTGGCTGTCTTCTTTTTGGATTGTTGAAGGATTACTTTCTTGTTTTTTCTCGGACATGGTTTCTGTCCTTGTATTGTTTTTTTTTTTTTTTTTTTTTCTGTTATTATACTTTGAAGGCCTGGATTCGTGGAAAGATAATGTGTGAATTTGGTTTTGTCGTGGAATACTTTGGTTTCTCCATCTATGGTAATTGAGAGTTTGGCTGGGCATAGTAGCCTGGGCTGGCATTTGTGTTCTCTTAGTGTCTGTATAACATCTGTCCAGGATCTTATGGCTTTCATAGTCTCTGGTGAAAAGTCTGGTGTAATTCTGATAGGCCTGCCTTTATATGTTACTTGACCTTTTTCCCTTACTGCTTTTAATATTCTATGTTTATTTAGTGCATTTGTTGTTCTGATTATTATGTGTCGGGAGGAATTTCTTTTCTTGTCCATTCATTTGGAGTTCTGTAGGTGTCTTGTATGTTCATGGGCATCTATTTCTTTAAGTTTGGGAAGTTTTCTTCTATTATTTTGTTGAAGATATTTGCTGGCCCTTTAAGTTGAAAATCTTCGTTCTCATCTACTCCTATTATCCATAGGTTTGGTCTTCTCATTGTGTCCTGGATTTCCTGAATGTTTTGAGTTAGGATCTTTTTGAATTTTGCATTTTCTTTGATTGTCATGCTGATGTTCTCTATGGATTCTTTTGCACCTGAGATTCTCTCTTCAATCTCTTGTATTCTGTTTCTGATGCTTGCATCTATGTTTCCAGATTTCTTTCCTAGAGTTTCTATCTCTAGTGTTGCCTCATTTTGGGTTTTCTTTATTGTGTCTACTTCATTTTTTTAGTTCTAGTATGGTTTTGTTCATTTCCATCACCTGTTTGGATGTGTTTTCCTGTTTTTCTTAAGGATTTCTACCTGTTTGGTTGTGTTTTCATGTTTTTCTTCAAGGACTTGTAACTCTTTAGCAGTGTTCTCCTGTATTTTTTAAGTGAGTTATTAAAGTCCTTTTTTGATGTCCTCTACCATCATCATGAGATATGCTTTTAAACACGTCTAGCTTTTCGGGTGTGTTTGGGTGCCCAGGACTGGGTGAGGTGGGAGTGCTGCATTCTGATGATGGTGAATGGTCTTGGCTTCTCTTAGTAATATTCTTATGTTTGCCTCTTGCCATCTGGTAATCTCTGGAGTCAGTTGTTATAGTTGTCTCTGTTTAGAACTTGTTCTTCTTGTGATTCTGTTAGTCTCTATCAGCAGACCTTGGGAGACTAGCTCTCTCCTGAGTTTCAGTGGTCAGAGCACTCTCTGTAGGCAAGCTCTCTTCTTGCAGGGAAGGTGCCCAGATATCTGTCGTTTGAACCTGCCTCCTGGCAGAAGTTGTGTTTCACTCACCAGAGGTCCTAAGATCCCGTTGAGAGTGCTCTGGGGACCTTGGGGGTGTCTGCTGACTCCGCGCCCAAGTTGACCCGGTGCTGGGGCCAACCAGAAGGCTATAGTGAACTTCTAATTGGTACATGTTACCATTTAAATATCTTCATTCAGTTTACAACTCACATAATCTTATGAGTAGTGTCTTTAAAATAATATCATTCCTGTTTCAGTCTTTTTAGTCTCCATATTTTCAGAAAGCAATAGTTTGCTTATGTATATATTAATACATTTTAGCAATAAATATATTAAATTTAGGTACTTGGTGAACATTACATGTGAAGTTTCTTTTAGCAAATCAGGATTGCTAATATTATTCCCTTATTAGTCTAAATAATTCTCCATCTAAAGTTTAGCTATAATATGTTGTTACATTAATAAAACTATACATGTAGATAAATATATGAATACAAAGAAATATAGACTAATTAAGGAATGTACAATATACCCCATAGAAGACAGTTCCTTGAATAAACCCAGAAATACTTATGAGTATGCAATCTTTGCAAAGGGTTGTGGATCCTTGTATTAGTAAATTGGCACAGGGTACAAAAACAAAGGTTCAAATTATAAAGAAAGAGACCTGTGAGTAAAAGAGTAGTGCACAACACAAACATGTTCATAACAGAATTATTTAGCATTTATACATTATTTGCAAATTGTATAAATGTCTATATACCGAGTATTAATAGTAAAATAATCTACAGGGAGTTATATAGCTTTTAAAATGGGTTCTTTGTGTATGTTTGTCTCTTTGAAGTACTGAGAATAGACAGAGTTCATGGCTATGTGCATCCTAAGCAAGCACTCTTCACTGAGTTACCCCCCAGCTTCAGTAGTATGGTTTTGATTTAAAGTTAAAACTTTCTCAACCATTTTATAATGAAAAAGTAAATTGTACACTTCATTAAGCTACTAGCCATTATTTTTCCATGCCCTTGTCATCAAACATTTGGTAGCAGCTAGTGAAACAAAAATGCAGTAGATAGTACAAAGGTAGGGATTTGTATAGGTTACATGGCTTAGTGATGGAGATTAGAAACATTTCTTGTACTCCATGAAGAATCGTTGCTGCACTGATCATGAGAGGAACAAAATAGCAACAGACTTTTATTCCTCAACCTCTACTTAACTAACTTTTTCCATTTTATAATTTCTCCGTAAAATTTAGGACTATCCTGAACAGTGAGAAACTATATATACTGAGTCAGAGAGTCATGAAAAAAAATAATAAAAAAGAGTGATTTAGGAAATAGAAGACAATATATTAACAGAAACATAGGCTTATTCAGAATTAATATTTAGAATTATGCATATGAAGAAGAGCTCAAAGCCAACATGTTTCAGGAACAGTATTGAGACATAGAAGCCTTTATTAATGACTTTTATTAATTTAATTATCAAAGGTAAAGTGCTTCTTAATGAGATGGATTGGATATAAATAAATGGTGTTAAATGTTTAACATGTGTCATTTTTTTTTATTAAAGTAATTTGGTGATCACTACTCTCCTCCAACAGATGTTGGATGATACAACATTCAAATGTGTATTTAAACGTATACGCTAAATGAATTGTGTTGAAAATTCCACTTTTCTTCAATTCTAACCTCTTGATCTTAATTAGTTTCTCAATTTCTGTTACCTTAGAAACCAGCAAGACAATCAATAAGATGCAAAGATAGCAAGGTATAAGCAGAAAAATTCTCCAAGTTCAATAACAACATTTATTTTAAATCATGGGACAAATTAGCATTAGCAATTAGATTAGAGGTAATATAGTTCAAGATTCAAAATGGAAAATGCAGTCAAATGGTAAATAAAGATGATAAACTTTCCCAAGGTGCTTCTCGTTTTGCATTCCATTCCAGAATAGGTGTAATGGCCAGGAAATTGAAGATCATAATTTCATATGACAATGCTTTTTTCTTCTCCAGATAAATGCATTGGGTTTTATCTTTTCATCTCATGAGCATTTTCCCACAGCCAAATAAAAATAAGTCAACAGAATCTATAAAGATTAGAATGCAAAGGCCCAATCCTTTGAACAAAAGATCTTTCTCATTCTGACTGCTTCTTCTCCTATAGAACTGAACACTGGTACCTATATACAGTTTTACATTAACAACATGCAAGGCACAAGCCAAGGCAAACTTTTCTGGGGGTTGCCTTCCTGGAGCCTTGAGCCTTCCAGTTTGGAGAGGATTGTGGAGGTGCACAAAATAGGACTCTGATGATGGCTTTAAAGTCTGAGGATCTCAATATGTTCTAGTTCTTTAACTGTACTGAAATGCTGATGATAATTTCTAAAAAGAACTAAAAACATCTTGCTCTTTCCAAGGGTAAAATACTGCTAGCTTAGGTGATTGGCACCTGTAGTCTAAACAGCTGAGGATTAAGTAACATGGCCTTTGTTCTATCTCAGCAGGAACTGCTCAACAATTTCAGCCAACTAATCAGAAGTCACAGGAAGAAAAAGGGACTATTAGAAAAGTGATTACATTGGATACTAGCCCTCTATCCTGATGTAGGGTTGGTAGAGACCTTTTCCCAATCTGTTGGTAGCCATTTTATCCTACTGACAGTGTTCTTTGCCTTACAAAAGCTTTGCAATTTTATAAGGTCCAATTTGTTGATTCTTGATCTTACAGCACAAGCTATTGGTGTTCTGATCAGGAAAATTTCTCCTGTGCCCATATGCTTGAGGATCTTCTCCACTTTCTTTTCTATGAGTTTCAGTGTATCTGGTTTTATGTGGAGGTCCGTGATCAACTTGGGACTTGAGCTTTCTACAATGAGATCAGAATAGATCAATTTGTATTCTTCTACATGCAGACTGCCAGTTGAACCAGCACCATTTGTTGAAAATGTTGTCTTTTTTCCACTGGACGGTTTTAGCTCCTTTGACAAAGATAATGTGACCATGGGTATGAGGGTTGATTTTTGGGTCTTCAATTCTATCCCATTGATCTACCTGCCTGTCATTGTACCAATACTATGCAGTTTTTATTATGATTGATCTGTAGTACAGCTTCAGGTCAGAGATGGTCAGAAGTTCTTCTATTGTTGAGAAAAGTTTTTGCTATCCTGGTTTTTTGTTATTCCAGATGAATTTGAGAATGGCTCTTTCTAACTCTGTGAAGAATTGAGTTGGAATTTTGATGGAGATTGCATTGAATCTGTACATTGCTTTCACTGAGATGACCATTTTTACTACATTAATCCTGAAAATCCATGAGCATAGGAGATCTTTCCATCTTCTGAGAACTTCTTCAATTTCTTTCTTCAGAAACTTTAAGTTCTTGTCATAAATACCTTTAAATTGCTTAGTTAGAGTCACATGAAGGTATTTTGTACTATTTGTAACTATTGTGAAGGGTGTTGTTTCCTTAATTTCTTTCTCAACCTGTCCAGAGAACCAAATAACCCTGTTAAAAATGGGATACTAGCTGGCCAGTGGTGGTACATGCCTTTAATCCCAGCACTTGAGAGGCAAGGAGCAGGGAGATTTCTGAATTCAAGGCCAGTCTGGTCTACAGAATAAGTTCCAGGACAGCCAGGACTATACTGAGAAACCCTGTCTTGGAAAACATGGGGTACAGAGCTAAACAAAGAATCCTCCACTGATGAATACCTAATGGCTAAGAAGCACCTAAAGAAATGTTCAACATTCTTAGTAATCAGGGAAATGCAAATAAAAACAACCCTAAGATCCACCTCACACCAGTCAGAATGGCTAAGAATCAAAAACTCAGGTTGCAGCAGACGCTGCTGAGGATGTGGAGAAAGAGGAACACTCCTCCATTGCTAGTGGGATTGTAAGGTGGTACAACCACTCTGGAAATCATTTTGGCGGTTTCTCAGAAAATTGGACATAGTACTACCAGAGGACCCAGCTATAGCACTCCAACATGCAATAAGGAAACATGCTCCACTATGTTCATAGGAGCCTGATTTATAGTAGTCAGAAGTTGGAAAGAACCCAGATGTCCTTCAACTGAGGAGTAGATACATTTACATAATGGTATTCTACTCACATTTTAAAAACAATGACTTCATAAAATTCTTAGGCAAATTGGATGGGACTAGAAAATATCATCTTGAGTAAGTTGACCCAATCACAAAAGAACACGCATGGTATATAGTCACTGATAAGTGGATATCAGCCCAGAAGCTTGGAATACCCAAGATACAATTCACAGACCACATTAAGTTCAGGAAGAAGGAAAACCAAAGTGTGGATACTTTGGTCCTTCTTAGAAAGGGGAACAAAATACCCATGGGAGGAGGTACAGAGACAAAATGTGGAGTAGAGACTGAAGCAAAGGCTATTCAGTGACTGCCCTGCATGGGGATTTATCCCATATACAGTTACCAAATCCAGACAACAAGTGCTTGCTGACAGGAGCCTGACATGGCTCTCTCCTGAGAGGCTCAGCCAGTTCCTGACAAATACAGAGGTGGATGTCCATAGCCAACCATTGGACTGAGCACAGGGTCCCAAATGGAGGAGCCAAAGAAAGGACCAAAGGAACTGAAGGTTTTTGCTGGAGGAAACCTTGTTAGGAAGAACAATTCAAATCAACCAGAGCTCCCAAGGATTAAACCACCAACCAAAAGGTACACATAGAGAGACCCATGGCTCCAGGCACATATGTAGCAGAGGATGGACTTGTAAGACTCAATGAGAGCCCTTGGTCCTGTGTAAGCTCGATGCCCCGGTGTAGGCTTAATGCCCTGGTGTAGGAGAATGCCAGGACAGGGAAGCAGGAGTGGGCCGGTTGGTAAACAGGGGGCAGAGGGTAATGGATAGGGACTTTTTGGAGGGAAAACCAGGAAAGGGTTACATTTGAAATGTAAATAAATAAAATATCTAATTAAAAAAAAAGAAACAAGAGAAAATATAAAACAAATAGACTAACTGAAAAATCTTTTAAAATTTTAATGCATTTTTCTTTATAGCTACATATATAGATAAAATATAACTTTAAAAAAGATTTATTATTATAAGTAAGTACACTGTAGCTGTCTTCAGACATGCCAGAAGAGGGCATCAGATCTCATTATGGGTGGTTGTCAGCCACCATGTAGCTTGTCCCATTATCATTCTTGACAGTTGCCCTTGACTGAAAAATCTGACAGACACCAACTATTTTTTAATTCCACTAGTGGCAGAGTGGAAACAATGTAGAGCACAAGAGTTGACAGTATCGTGCCTGTGTTCCAGTCTGAATGCCCTAAAAATGTTTAAATCCAGATGCTCAGCCTCTGGATATAATGGCATTGGCATAATACCCTCACTTCTGGTTCTTGCTATAAGGAACTTGAAATAAATAATGGTTGACAAAAAACAAAGAAAGCCAACAATGTTTATGGAGAAGAGTGTGTTCAAAGTTATATCTATGATTTTATTTCAGCAACTCATGAACTTTAGAGTGACTTTATGAAGGTAGAGCAGTTATCAGCTTCTGGCTCAGCAATTATTGACTAAAAAACTTTACCCTCCTGCATACTTTAGAGAAAAATAATTGTGAAGAAAACTGATATAATTCATTCTTAGCCTTCCCCTTTGACTTTGCCTGTCTTCTACTTTGCCCAAGAAATAGATAAAAATGAAATGTCTCTTCAAATGCACAAATAAAATGCCAAAATGCTTTGCATCCAAATACATACCATTGATTTTTTTCTTATATGGTAAAGTTTAATTGACTTACTGTATATGTAATTATGTAAAGATATTTTCACATTATGAGTACAAATTTTATGTTTATCATACATGTATAAGAGGAAAATGTTATAAAACAAGTCAAATGACTGAGAAGTTTCATATAATCTAGTGAATACTAGAAATAAATTGTGTGTTCTTGATACCTTTTACAATATAATCTCTTTCGTAGTTCTATATAGAAATCCAGAATGTTAAAGTAAGATTCTACATAAATTTGACGTGCTGTATAAGTTCATACATTGCATTGTTATTTTTTTCTTACTGGATTTAAGAAAAATATGGAAGCTAACATTCATTCTCAGCACTATTGAACTTGATGTGTGAGGTAGATATAAAATTATTCAGTTTCCTCTGCTCTAGTCATGTTTATTGTCATTTTCACCAGCTGTCCTAGAGCTCAACACTTTGAGCTTCCTTACCTACAGTGACACCATCAAGCATTGTAATATTTTCCAGTTTCCTTCCTAACACAAACCTTTGCTTTATACTGTATTATTATCCATCAGTCCTTTGTTTCCATGATCCATAGATTGATACTTTCAGCTCTCTTGATCTCGGATGTAAAACATGTAGCATAATCAAGCTCATGAAATACAAGTGGGAAGTGTACCTATCACTGTAGGATAGCCACTCAGCTGTTTCTTTTGCCTCAATTTCAGTCTGCACATATAAAATGTGAACATGACATAAACCTTTTTGATGAATTAAAACAGCACTTATTTTTACATAAAGTTTTCTTGGAACATGCCAGATTCCTTTGTTTTCATATGGACCATTGCTGTTTCTGAGTATTATTGAACAGTTGTGGAAAATACAGTTAGGTCCATGGACCCTAAAATATTTTCCATCTACTCTTTTGCAGAAGATGTCTCAAATTTAAGCCATTAAGATATCAGATATTAATTACTGGAGCTCAGCTAGATGATTATTTCATTGATAAGCTTTTGCCTTTGAATTTGAGCATGGGCTTAAAAACAGGCACCAATCCCAATCAGATTTATTGATTTATAATATTGTATGATAGGAAAATTGACCTAGTTGTGGAGACTATGCCTCCAGAAAAGTACCCAATGAAGTTATTAGGGAATAGTGCCAGTCTTAACCAGCAAAATCACAAAAGTCTTGATGAGAACACACTGCTTGGTCATTTAGGTGGCAGCTAAGATTAGAGACAATAGAACAAGTTGCTTCCATGTGTAAGGTCAGTATAGAACCCTCTACCTAGGACGTACCTAAGCTAAGGTTTTGGTTCTCAACCTGAAGATAGCTGTAGACAGAACAAAATGGAACGTTTCTGAAGCACACAACAGCATTCTGAGCACATCCTAGAAATTATAGGACAAATCCACTTAAGAGTAATAAGCAAGGCCTAAATGAGAAAGTCATTTTTAAAGATTAACCTGACAGGGTATGGCAGTGACAAATATGTCCTCTCAGACACATAGAGAGAGATGGGAAAGGAAGGGAAAACCAGTGATTCCAGATAAGTCTATGAGCTTTGGTTCCTTGTCAAGCACAAACACAACAGGCTGATTGTCTCCAATTGCGCTGAAGAGGCAATTTAATTTTCCGCTGTGTTGCTTGTGGTAAGTGAACTGATACAGGGGGTGGTAAACCATGATTGTGTTAGCCAAGGCTGGTGAGTTCAAGACTGGAGAGTAAGACTGATGAGTGCAGGATGATCAGCTAAACTATGTAGGAAAAGGTAGGGGGACATACTTTCTGGCTATCATACTGCAATATATTTTTGCCCTGGTTATCATCTTAGCGTTTTGTTTGTACACATTCTCATACCCTCCAAACATTTGCTGTTTAATTTATTTCATAAGTAACCCAAACTCTGCAGTCAGTCATTGCATTCATGTTATACTCAGTTTAAGGTCAGGGTGTCTTTTGTCTTCTGCACTCCAATCATTCAACCACAAACTGATTTAGATCCTTAAATTCCACTCTCTATTTTTCTTGCCTTGCCTTAGAAATTCTCTAAGCAGTGATTAGATCCACTACAAACTCGTTATCTATAACGTGGGTGAATTCAAAAAGCAACTCAGCAATTCTTCTAGTCTTTTCTAATTGACTTCCAATTATAATTCCTGCATTTCAGTTCTAACAGCTGCTCCAAAATCTCTGGAAACCCTAATTAAACTCTATTCATTCATTCAATAAATAATATTTTTAGCATTTACTATATACTGGGCTCTCTGTTAGCTATTAGGGAAACAACAATGAGAAAGATAGGAATAACCTCTTGATTTCATGAAGTTTAAGATGCAATAGATAAAAAGAAATCAAGTAGGGTATAATATTATTAGGGTCAGAATAGGGTGAGTACTGGTATTCAAACTATTATCATAATTAATCTCATGAGTTTCACTTGCCAAGGATAAATCCTAGAATAATGTTGTCTATGTCTTCCAGAAGCCAGAGTTTATGCCTGTAACCATCTATAGCTACAGAACAGTTGATTCAGAAGAGACTAGTTTGAAATAAAAGCTGAAAGAAATTGAATTCCAAGGCCAATCTAGTAGAAATAAACAACACCTCAATCCTGTAACAACTGAGTCCCACATGCATATTAGAAATGTTTCAACTGGATGATTGTCTGATATAAAAAATTTCAATCAATAATCTAATCCAGATGAAAAAATATGTTTCATAGTACACCTCTAAGTGAGTTATATGAAATTACAGGCAAATGTTTACAAAGAATATTTCAAAAAGTAAGCAACAAAATCAAAGAAGATATTAACAAAACTGAAGAGAACAGAAATAGCTAAGTGAAATGTTAAGAATGAAAAGTATATAAGTCTAAGAAAAAATAAATAGGAAGTCTTACCAATAGACTGCATCAAGTAGAAGAGAGAATGCTAGAACTTTAAGATGAAGTTAGTATGTTATAACATTCAAGCCATGGCAAATATGAATTAATTAGGACAATGGAACATGTGAGATCTATGGGAAAACATTAAAAGATCAAACCTCTTAATCCCAGCAAGAGAAGCATTTTTTTTCCTTTACTTTTTTTTTAAATTAATCATCCCATTCTTTTACATCTCAAATGATATCCCACTCCCCGATTACTCCTCCACAAGCCCCTTATTCCACAACTTCCCTCTTCCCCCCTTCCCTTTGCCTGTAAGAGGGTGCTTCACCAACCATCCATCTTCTTCTGTCCCACCCCTCCAGCATCCCTCTCCCTTCCACAGGGCCAAGGGCCTCCCTTCCTACTGATATTGGACAAGGTCATCCTCTGCTACCTATGTATCTGGACCAATGGATCCTTCCCTGTACCCTCCTTGGTTGGTGATCTAGTCCTTGAAAGCACTGGGTAGTCTGACCAGATGATGTTGTTCTTCCTATGAGTTTGCAATCCCCTCCATTCCTCCAGTCCTTGAGCCAGCTCCCTGAGCAGGGTCCCTGAGTTCAGTCTAATGGTTGGCTCCAAGCATCCACATCTGCATTGGTCAGTTGCTGGCTGAACCTCCCAAGGAGCAGCCACCCCAAGTGCCTTTCAGCAAGTGCCTCTTGGTAATGGTAACAGTGCCTGCTTTGGTGTCTGCAGACAGGAGAAATCCCCAGGCAGAATAGTCTCTGGATGGCACTTTCTTCAGTCTCTGCTCCATTCTTTTGTCCCTGGTCTTCTTTTAATAGGAAAATCTCTGGGTTAAAACTTTGAGATGGCCGGGGGTGGTGGCGCACGCCTTTAATCCCAGCACTCGGGAGGCAGAGGCAGGCGGATTTCTGAGTTCGAGGCCAGCCTGGTCTACAAAGTGAGTGCCAGGACAGCCAGGGCTACACAGAGAAACCCTGTCTCAAAAACCAAAAAAAAAAAAAAAACTTTGAGATGAGTGTGTGACCCCCATCTCTCCACTGATGGATGAGCATATCTACTGGGGGTGGTCTCTACAGGTTCTATATCCCCTTTTCTACTAAAATCTTGCCCCTTGGGTCCTGGGACCCTCCAGTGGCCATCTCCATTTCCTCAACCCCCTCTACATATTTTTATTCAATTTCCTGATTTCAATATCTTAGCACAGGACATTGAAATCAGGAAAATCAATCCATAGTATACAGTTTCCCATATCTAGGGAGGCAAAGAGAAAAGAAGAGTTTGCCACATTACAGAGTTGTGAAAACATAAAATGTGCAGAACAGAGGGAGGAGCACTGACTCCCATATTAAAGGAAACTCACATATTAAATGGCAGGAGTCAATACATTCAGAGGAATACAGTGAATTTTCCACCAAGATTAATAATCCAGCACAGTTATTCTTCATAATCAAAATGAAAATAAAAATTTTCCAGGATCAACAAAACTGAAGGAATTTAGAAACACTAGGTCAGTGGCATAGGAAATCCTTAACAGATTCCTGTATACAAAAGAAAGATAAACATATCCAGGACACTGCTGGAATGGAAAGTCTCCACAGAAGAGTAAATAATAATAATTAAAAAATCAATACCAAACCTTACTAACAGCACTATTTTTTAAACCATATAAATGGAAGGAATTCTTTCAAACTTAATTTAGGGGCCAGTATTTCACTCATAAAAAAACTGGACAAAACCACAAATTGTGGGACAGTCTCCTCGTGGAACATAGATGAAAATTTTATTTGTAAAATATTTTCAAATCAAACACAAAACCACTTGAAAGCAATCACTCCTCCAAAATCCACTGAGCATCATCTAAGAAATGCAAAGGTACTTACACATACAAAAGCCAGTAAGTGGGATATATTGCATTAAGAGGATAAAGAACAGAAAATTCATAATCATCTTAAGACACACAAAAATGACCTTCGAGAAATGACCCAATACTTTGTAATAATAAAAACACTGGAGAAATTAGAAATAGAAGAATACTGAATGAACACAAGCAAAACTATGATCAATATTAAAAAGGAGAAAAACTGAAGGAAAATCCATTAAAATTGGAAATGAAACACAAATGTGCCTACTTTATTCTTAATGTAGTCATTAAAAGAGAAATGGAATAGGATGGTCAGTATTCTTATTTGTAGACAAGGTGATCTTGTACATTGGACTCTGAAAAGTTCATCAGAAACTTAATTAGAATTCAGAAATGCTTTCAGTGAAGCAGCAGGATTAAAAAAAATGTGACAAACTTTTCTACATGCCTATAATTCACACAGTAAGAAAGAAGTCAGGAAAGCTACCCATTCACAGTACTTCAAAGAAAATACTTGAGTTACTTTTCCATAGCTAGAAGAAAACACTATGGCTGAGGCAATTTATTAACTATGGCATTTAATTTGGCTTATGGCTCCTTGGAATTAGAGTCCATTATAATAGACTAAAGGTATAGGTGAGAGCTCACATCTCCATAGAGAAAGAAATACGGGAGGGGTTTGAAAATGTGACATACTTTCTTCAACAAGGCTACACTTTATCTCCCATTCCTTCTCAAGTAGTACAATCAACTGGGATCCAAGATTTCAAATATGGTGGCCATTATCATTTAAACTACTATATTCCACACCCTGAACCCCATAGATTCCTGGCCACATCATAGTGCAAAATACATTTAATTCAACTTCAAAGTCTCCTTTTACAGTCTCAACAGTTTCTAATCCAAACTCTCTTCTGAAACCAATTTGTCAATTTTAAGTTTTGTAAAGTCAAAAAGCAAATGACATACTTCCAACACCGTGGGACAGAATATGCATTACCATTCCAGAGGTGATAAAGGGGATAGAGTGAGGAAATACTGGACCAAAACAAGATCTAAACCCAGTAGGGTAAACTATAAATCCTCTAGCTCCATGTTGGATATCAAAGAGCTTAGATGACTCTGCCCTTGCAACTTTAGTAATTATGACACTCTTTCTTCGCTGACTGTGCTATATCACTTGACTTCACGCGTGAAAGTTCCCCTTTGCTTTTGTGAGCACTCTCATCTTTCCTCTCAGTTTCTGTTACTAGCCCCTGTTATCATTTCCTTCATCATTCAACACCAGAACATGGGGCTTTGTGAACTTTCGATCTGTTCCTTATTTATTCTATTCATATTTTTATATAAAAATCCAATCTAATTCTTGTGACATGATATAAAAAAAAGGATTCAGCATTTATTATCATTGGAATATGCCACTGGAATCTTGAGTTTAGGATCTTCTGAGTAAAACATAGAATTCTGTTCCTTTCCCTAAACTATAGCCATGGCTTTATAATGACTACTCTTTATTATTATTATTATTTTGTCTATACAACAAAAGCAAAATTAAAGTGTTTATAAAACAGATGCTATTCAGCCCTTTTTATTCCTTCGGAAAATCAATGTCCTGATGTGTTGCATGGAGACATCCATAAGACCACAATGTTTTACTCTTCTAGTTTTATCTCTACTTTTCTTTCTGCAGCCTCAGCTTCCATCAATTTTAGGGTTTCGTTCTTAAATAACAGTTATTCTTAACTACCACCAATATCATTTAACATTGGAATAACTTTTTGGGTTTTTTTGTTTGTTTGTTTTTTAATACTGAAACTCTCACTCTGTCTCTCTGTTCTCTGTTTCTCTTTCTCTCTCTATATATATATACATATACATACACATACACATACACACACACACACATATATATATAAATGCCACTGTGAATCAGACAAAGTCCCTACTCTCAGGATCTTAGAAGCTCGGTACATGTTTGGTTATGTTTTGTATAAGAGACAGATGATAGATTGAGTCATACATACACACATACATACATACATACATACATACATACATACATACATATATACGTACATGCATGCATACATACATATGAATACAGACCATGGTAACCTGTGTGACAGTGCTTAAGAACAAAGAAACCAGAGTAAAGGTATAATCAGTGATAGAAGATTTTTATAGGTAAGGGGATGTTGAAGAACTTGTCTGAAGGGTTGAAATTTGGAAGGAGAGGACTGAGTGAAGTAATGATGTAAGACATTACTTTGTCCTCTAAAGGAGGAATCCTTGGTTCAAAGAGAATAGCAGTTGCCAATGTCAGGTAGAGAGTAACTGGTATAATTCAGGAGAAATAGCAGAATGTCCAGCTATTGGAAGGTTGTGAACCAAGAAGTGACAGAAATTTAGATCTTACAAGGCTTCTTAAGGTGCTTGTGTATTGGGAGCAAAGTAAGAGTACACAAATGAGACACATTAAGAAATCATTACCAAATTAATAGATAAGGGTAGACCATCATTGTGGTTCTTTTTCTCATTAGGTACATGGCACAATCTTAAAATGTTGCACCTTGCTTGTGAGATATATATCTAAGGAAGTGTCACCCACCCCATTCTGGACAGAGGCCATACCTAATTTATTTTGTGTTTTCAAAGTGCCTGGTACTAGGCTTCACACACATACTTATGGGCTGAATTTATTATTCTTTCTCTATAGGTTTCCACACACTTAAGGGCCTTTCTTTAAATCCTTTTTCTCTTATAGGATACATAATGCAAACTCCTTCAAACTGTCCTCTTGGGTGTTAATTTATTTTGTTTTCAGCCTTATTCTTGTCCCTTGTCTGGACTGTAGTATAGTTGGCTGCCTTGTGAATTATTAACTAGAACCCTCAGTAAGGATGTAAACAGCCTTAGGTATACAGATATGAAATTCTTTCTTTGCTGAGCTCTCATGTTATTTTGGAGAGGATTTTGTTGAGATGGATATTATATTCAAAATATTTGTAGACCTCAGGAGCTGAGGCACAACTGTTTGAAATTTTAATGATGAAAATGTAAATAGAAGTACTTGAAATCTAACATAGATTCCCATTGAGATGGAAGGAATATATATGTATGTATGTATATATATATATATCCTCTAGTTTCATTATAATCTAATAACCAGACAAGGTGACATATCTGCCAACTCTTATGACAAGAGGCACTGAACTATGAAAGAAACAACAGAGGCTGTGCCTGAGCTCTAGAAATATACTTATTCCAGGAATAGTTCAAATCCCTCCCTGTTATTCATGTAACCCTCCTACAATGTCTTTACCCAATCTCTCTTATGTCCCCAACTTGAAAGGCTGAGAAACTAATGTAGAAGTTGGCTTGCTGCTCTTCCACTCTCTGGCGTGTGCTGTTTGATAGTCTACTTTGGTTTTTCTTCCTGCCCTTGTGACAGTGAATAGGAAAATAGATTCCTTTGGGGAACATTTTTCCCTACCTGGGAAAGGGACGATGCTTTAGTGTGGCCAGAATAAGCTTACTTTTAGAGCTTTTTGAGATCAGGTTTTAGGATTTTTATTTAGATCAGTTTGTAGATCAGTTTGCCACTTTGTAGCTTTGTAACTTGGTGCACATTGTTTAGCCTCTTTCTGTCGCCCTTGCTAGAGCTATTTGGAAAAAGAGTGCCTATTTAGTAGGTTATTTTAAGTACTGATGGTAACAAATATTGCTGGATATTTCATTCTTCTAGAACTTAGTGTTGCAACACAAAAATAAGCACTAACCTCTTATGAGAAGATCAGATGCAGAGGGCATAACTCTCAAGAGTGAATGGGGGCATTAGAAATAAAAAAGAAATATGTTTTTGCTCTGTTTCATACCTGGTAGGCCTGACATGTTTAGAGTGTGAAAGTGAGACATGTCTGTCCTCATACTAATGAGATCATTGATGGCGCTGGCTGTTTACGCAGCCTTTGGAAAGGGTTGTTTGCTAAGGGACCATCCTTATGATTGGAGGGTTAGTGTTTACCCTCCAGTTTTATCCACTGTAAGGCAGAAGGATAAAAAGTCTGACTCAGGGAAAAGTAGTTATTGATTTAATGAGCCATGACTAAATGCTCAAGACCTTCGCCATGAGGGACAAGTTTTGGAGAACTTCCCCACTACTGAATTTGTGGCATTATTAGAAGGTGACACCAGAAAGAGCCTGGGAGCTCTGCCATTACATAGTTTGGACTATGGATCCTTCGTGTCATACCTGTCTATGTATAGTCAAGGCTGTCTCTACCCTTGGCAATATCCTTTATAATGAGCAAGTAACTATAGGTAAAGTTCCTCTGAGACCCACGATATCTCTGATAAATGACTGAATGAGAGGAGGGTGTTCATGAACCTTTGTAACCAGTTCACAATGATCTGAGACCTGAATTAGCATCTATAGTGTAAGGGAGTTTTTCTGAATGGAGTTCTTAACCTGTGGAGTTTATACAGTACTGACAACTGAAATTGATCAGTGCAAGGAAATCTGCATTTTTTGGTAGCAAGATGCGTGTACAATGTGACTCTTTGAGAAGAGAAGATGTTTTGTTTCTCCCATAGTGTATATACAAAAGAGAACCCAGGAAAATCTCCTGCTTTCTCTGCTATGACAGGTGTAGGTTCTTGGCATGTGGCTGATCTACTGCTGCCTTGGTATTAAAATTCTCACCTTCAAAGGCCCTTGGTCTTGTGAAGGCTCTATGCCCTAGTGTAGAGGAATGCCAGGGCCAGGAAATAGGAGTGGGTGGATTGGTGAACAGGGGGAGGAGGGAGGAGATAGGGGGTTTTTGGAGAGGAAACCAGGAAAGGCAATAACATTTTCAATGTAAATAAAGAAAATATCTAATAAAAAATTCTCACCTTCTAGAACTATGAAATACAAAGTTCTATTGTTTATCAGCCACCAAATCTAGTATTTCTTCATACAAGTCAGGTCAGAGTCCGGTAGTAAGGTCCCTAGGGAATGTTTCTAAGACATAACAGCTCGTTAGCATTGTAAATAAATTATAAGCTAATGTTTGGCATGTTAAATAATAGCAAGTGTTTTTAGGGTACACTAAATTTCAAAATACCAGGACAAGTAGACAGAAAAGTTGAAGCTAAGTATGATGTAATGAGTTTGCAGAAGAGCTCAGATTGCTTTCCAGTTGTGGTTTGGAAGACCTTGACTTGAACAATTAGTATGAAAGATAAGCCACAAAAATCTTATAAATTCTGTTTTAGATGGACAAGAGGTATAAACCTGTGTTCAATCTCCGTTGATCTTCTAAGAACTGAGAGGGTCACAAACACACATACGCGTGTGTGTGCGCGCGCGCGCGTACACACACACACACACACACACACACACAGAGTGAGAGAGACAGAGGAACAGAGACAAAGAGACTGAGAGCTGAGAGAGATAGAGAGACAGAGACAGGGTCAGAGAGACCGGAGAAAAGAAAGACAGAGAGCTTTGGGAAAATCCTATGCTTATGATCAGAAGAATAGGGTGTTTCCTTATCCCTGGTTTGAGAAATTCAATGACTGGTCATGAAAATTGTTTTTCAATAGTGTTATTAATTTTTAAAATGTCTGTGTTCTTGTTCTCCAAACATAATCTATAAAGTATTAAGATTAGATTCTGTGCGCCATCGTGTTTTGTAGGGCACTGGGCTGTGTAGAGCAAAGGTCTCGAACCCAGGTGACTCGATGGGTGGTGACTTCCACTTGCATGGGACAGCACGTGTTCGGCCATGCCTTCTAGGTCCGTGTCTTCTGTCACATAGCTACAGCCTCCCATAGTCCTCCGCAGAAAGGTATGTGGCCATCAGTCACATAGGACCAGCAGCAAGTCCTCCCACAGGCAAATAAGGTTTCCCCAAAGCTCTCAGACCAAACCAATGAGAAGTACCTGTTGTCAGACCCTTACCCACCCCAAAACTCTATATAACAATCCTATCCAGAAGGATTAAAAGTGTGCGAGAACTACTCCGTCATCTAAGCCTTCTGTCCAAACAGTTGTAACACTTGGGAAGTGGTCTACTCTCCTGAAACGTCTCCTGAAGCTCCGCTGCACTCCTCACTGCTAGTCAGCCATTAGTCGGCCCATTAGTCGGCCCAGCCCGGCCTGACTCAGTGCAGGAAGGCACAGTAGAGATGTAGGTGGAGCCAACTGCAGCAGCAGAAGCAGTGGAAGAGACCTCCCCTCCCTGCCAGCACTCTCTCCCCTTCACCAGAACTCCTGTACCAGGCCAGGCCAGAGATCTCCGTGGAAAGCCCCTGGTACACAGGCCCTCACTATTTCTGAAATCTTTTTAATAGCGTATTCTGAACACTTGACAAAGAATATCAGGAAAAGCTTTCTACACAAATGATGCAATAAAACATTAAATGGATGACGGGAAGGAGTAGTTTATTAAGAAAAACATTTCCTTTAATGTTATTCATTATCTTATTTTACTTATAAGTCTTTATAGTTATGAGCTTACTTGTTTTGAAGTTTGGTTTTTAATCTCTAAATGATAAGGAAAAATTAAAACTTTGTCTCAATTCAATAATAATAGCATGCTTTGACTTCAAGGAAACTATTTTATGTCCTTTTTCTGAATATTTTTTAACATTAGTTTTTAAACATAGTTTATGGTAAGAACTACAAAGTAATAACTATTACTGGGGACTGCAGATAACAGGAGGAATAAATATCTTTCTTTATAATGTTCCTTTCCCCTCCTTGGACTCATTTTAAATTAATGGATTCTGTAACTATGCATTAGTGTTAATCAAGAGTGACTCAGTCTATATTAAAAACAGTAAATGTATAAATAAATAGAATTAAGATGGTGCCTCGCTTAGAAATTGTGCTTGCAGACCTATAAACTGTTGACTCAGTAGTACAATGCTGCCTCACTCCGTGAGTGCAGTTTCTTAGAATAATGATGTGAAGTGTGTACCTAGTATTCTAATTAAAACCCACAGTCATTCATCTATCTAATTGCAGCAATACCCTCCAGGACACTTCCACCCCAAAGTGCCATTCTTCTTTTGCCTGAGCAAGTGACTCTAAAACCATCTGGCTTTTAGCCAATACCTGAAGTGAAAAATTTACTGACTCTGATGGGGACTAGAAACAACATTACAGGATGAAAAATTGAAAAGGACAGGCAAAGAAGTGAGATTTCTCTAGCCGGGTTCTGGAAGAATAGCTCATAAGGTTTTAGTATTAGCTGTCATAATGTCTAATCTTCACCACAAACTCATAGAACCCACCTGATAATAAGCAAAGACTTTTTGAAATACACCGAAACTCCTTAGCTCCTAAACTAAGGGTACAATGGAGTTTTTAAAAGGCAAGTGTAGCTGACGTGTGTACCCAGCTATCGATTTCAAAACCCAAAGGCAGAAAAACTTAACATAAGAACAGGAATAACGTCCCAGGCAACTCAAAATGAACTTACCCCATTGCAGATATATGCAAAGGCACAGTGAACTTTCACATATGACACCCTGAAGTGCACACATGCTATTTTCTCTTGGTAGACAGACTTAGCCATCTATACCTACAGATCCTTCGTGTCCAGATCTACCCAACTGCTTATTGAAAATAGTAAAATATCTAGGTTGTCTATATAGTAGATATGTACAGGTTTTCTTTCTTGTAATTGTTATATTATCTAGACCACATGGCACAATTGTTTGCATAGCATTTCAGCTAGATATTATAAATACTATGCATATATATTTTTCTTGGTCTCCTTATTTATCCCAGGCTGGCTACCTAAACACCTGGATTTTAAACATACACCACCAAGCTTAGCACTGCAGACATAAACTACACTGGAGGAGGACAGAAACCACAAAACACCCTATCCTTTATATAAGTAATGTAAGAACACTAAAATTTGGGAACCTATGGGAGATCTAGAACCAATCCCCACAAAATACTCAAAATACCGAAGATGGTCACATATTGACAACTCAGAAGTTTACCTGAGACATTGGCATATATTAGTGCATTTTAATCTCAAAACTACCATAAGATTGAAATATTATTTGTTATATATATTTTAAGACATACAAATAGAACATTGGGAAGTAAAGCGAAGATGAACTGTTATTGAACTTCAGGGCTCATGGAGCTGAATGTGCGCATAACCTCATGTTTCCATTGCCTAAAACTACTTGAAACTGTATAAAGTGGTCAATCAATATTTAATGTCAGTTCTAGGCAAGGGACTTTCTAGTGATGGTTCACTTAGATTTCACTGGATCAACACAAAAATTGGGGCTAGATTAGTACTGTGCTAGTCAGACAATGATACTCAGGAGTCTTAAGTACTTGCTATTAAAGACTGGAGCAACAAACCCCATTCCTCAACACAACCATGAGTGCTAAAGATTTTGTAATATGGTCAATATACACAGGCTTACATCTTGCTCACCCCAGTCACCCCAAAACTCCATTCTACTTCTGATATCCCCTCCTACTTACCTCAATAACAGGAAATGCATTTGATTCTTCCACCGAACCACCATTTTAGAACTGTCTTTTTGGTATCCTTCCCTTGCTGAAGTCAATAAAGCTTTAATTATTTGTATCCTAACAGATTATTTATGAAAAGAGGCAGCTTTTCAAGATTGGGGAGGTCAGTAAGTTGCATCTCGTACCCCTCAACGTGATCTGCATAACTACTTATATTTCCAGGAGATTTGTACCTGCTCAGCTCAAGGTTAGTAAAACTCAAAGCAGAAACCAGTGCTGTGCACAGACCGAGCATTCACCGTGGCTATGCTTCAAAGCACTGGCTTTGCTCTATTTTAGAAACATTCGATTCACTCGCTGCAGATCCTGTTTTCCTGAGTAGAGTTGTTCTGAGCAGGCAAGCCCCAGACTGCTTCTAGTGATCCCCCCTCCCACTGTTCATGTCCTTGTGAAATTCTATTCCACTGAAGAGAGAGACAAGGCATCCTGATTCCAACTGAAATAGGACAAAAAAGATAAACCGTTTTTTTTTTTCCCCCCAGGTTTCAGTTCGAACGACTGAGAAAGTTGTTTCTCCATCTGAGGTAACTTGGAGTGAACCCAGATGCCATGGTGTAAAGTTTCCTATAGAAAGGAGAAAGTGCCAAAGAAGGGATGGGTAAACTCAACAAACTAGGGAAGCATTAGTGATGCCAAGAGCCATATGGGTGAACTTGGAAGTGAATGATTGGTTGGAGCTATAAGCAGACTGCTAACTCAGAGGCCTTTATACCAGGCCCTGTTTCAGAAGCATTTGGATTTTGAATAAACTGTAAAATAATGCTGGTTCTTAGATACATCTACGACAGAATAATAGACACACAATACATAATTAATTGGTACCTTCAAATAGAAATTAATCCGACTAATTAAAAGTGGTACTGTATCCCCTGCGTCATAAGTCCCTTTTCTGTAAGATAGTATTTTAAGTGATATGCTGCCAAACATAAATTTAAAACACTGGACTGCTTTTACAATGGGAATAAGGTTGAAAGAAAGGGTCAATTAGAGCTTACAATGTTAAACTCAATGGTAGCAGAAACATGGGCTCTAAAACACCAGCTGAGAGACAACATCAGGCAGTGAGGAGATACTGGAGACTAGAAACAAAACCTGAGCTCCAATTACAAGTGAGTAGATGTCTTGGAAATAGTGTAGCCATCAGCAATGTGGTAAGTAGAAAACATGCAGTAGGAACTGGATAGTAGCAAAGGAGATTTCTAGCAAAGGTAGAAGGTAGTACCTGTGGTTGATTTGTTTTTCTTCTTTTTTTTTCACATTAGTGTCTTTTTATTTATTTATTTTCTAATTTTTAATATTTTTTATTACATATTTTCCTCAACTACATTTCCAATGCTATCCCAAAAGTCCCCCATAGCGCCCCCCACTTCCCTACCCACCCATTCCCATTCTTTTGGCCCTGGCATTCCCCTATATTGGGGCATATAAAGTTTGCAAGTCCAATGGGCCTCTCTTTCCAGTGATGGCCGACTAGGCCATCTTTCGATACATATGCAGCTAGAGACAAGAGCTCCGGGGTACTGGTTAGTTCATCATGTTGTTCCAACTATAGGGTTGCAGATTCCTTTAGCTCCTTGGGTACTTTCTCTAGCTTCTCCATTGGGAGCCCTGTGATACATCCAATATCTGACTGTGACCATCCACTCCTGTGTTTGCTAGGCCCCAGCATCGTCTCACAAGAGACAGCTATATTTGGGTCATTTCAGCAAAATCTTGCTAGTGTATGCAATGGTGTCAGCGTTTAGAAGCTGATTATGGGATGGATCCCTGGATACGGCAGTCTCTAAATGGTCCATCCTTTCATCACAGCTCCGAACTTTGTCTCTGTAACTCCTTCCCTGGGTGTTTTGTTCCCAATTCTAAGAAGGGGCACAGTGTCCACACTTTGGTCTTCATTCTTCTTGAGTTTCATGTGTTTAGCAAATTATATCTTATATCTTGGGTATCCTAAGTTTTGGGCTAATATCCACTTATCAGTGAATACATATTGTGTGGGTTCTTTTGTGATTGTGTTACCTCAATCAAGATGATGCCCTCCAGGTCCATCCATTTGGCTAGGAATTTCATAAATTCATTCTTTTTAATAGCTGAGTAGTACTCCATTGTGTAAATGTACCATAATTTCTGTATCCATTCCTCTGTTGAGGGACATCTGGGTTCTTTCCAGCTTCTGGCTATTATAAATAGGGCTGCTATGAACATAGTGGAGCATGTGTCCTTTTTACCAGTTGGGACATCTTCTGGATATATGCCCAGGAGAGGAATTGCTGGATCCTCGGGTAGTACTATGTCCAATTTTCTGAGGAACCGCCAGACTGATTTCCAGAGTGGTTGTACAAGCTTGCAATCCCACCAACAATGGAGGAGTGTTCCTCTTTCTCCACATCCTCGTCAACATCTGCTGCCATCTGAATTTTTGATCTTAGCCATTCTGACTGGTGTGAGGTGGAATCTCAGGGTTGTTTTGATTTGCATTTCCCTGATGATTAAGGATGTTGAACATTTTTTCAGGTGCTTCTCTGCCATTCGGTATTCCTCAGGTAAGAATTCTTTGTTCAGTTCTGAGCCCCATTTTTTAATGGGGTTATTTGACTTTCTGGAGTCCACCTTCTTAAGTTCTTTATATATATTGGATATTAGTCCCTTATCTGATTTAGGATAGGTGAAGATCCTTTCCCAATCTGTTGGTGGTTTTTTTGTCTTATTGATGGTGTCTTTTGCCTTGCAGAAGCTTTGCAGTTTCATGAGGTCCCACTTCTCAATTCTCGATCTTACAGCACAAGCCATTGCTGTTCTATTCAAGAATTTTTCCCCTGTGCCCATATCTTCAAGGCTTTTCCCCACTTTCTCCTCTATAAGTTTCAGTGTCTCTGGTTTTATATGAAGTTCCTTGATCCACTTAGACTTGACCTTAGTACAAGGAGATAGGAATGGATCGATTTGCATTCTTCTACATGTTAACAACCAGTTGTGCCAGCACCATTTGTTGAAAATGCTGTCTTTCTTCCACTGGATGGTTTTAGCTGCCTTGTCGAAGATCAAGTGACCGTAGGTGTGTGGGTTCATTTCTGGGTCTTCAATTCTATTCCATTGGTCTATTTGTCTGTCACTATACCAGTACCATGCAGTTTTTATGACAATTGCTCTGTAGTAAAGCTTTAGGTCCGGCATGGTGATTCCACCAGAGGTTCTTTTATCCTTGAGAAGAGTTTTTGCTACCCTAGGTTTTTTGTTATTCCAGATGAATTTGCAGATTGCACTTTCTAATTCGTTGAAGAATTGATTTGGAATTTTGATGGGGATTGCATTGAATCTGTAGATTGCTTTTGGCAAGATAGCCATTTTTACAATGTTGATCCTGCCAATCCATGAGCATGGGAGATCTTTCCATCTTCTGAGATCTTCTATAATTTCTTTCTTCAGAGACTTGAAGTTTTTATTATACAGATCTTTCACTTTCTTAGTTAGAGTCACGCCAAGATATTTTATATTATTTGTGACTATTGAGAAGCGTGTTGTTTCCCTAATTTCTTTCTCAGCCTGTTTATTCTTTGTGTACAGAAAGGCCATTGATTTGTTTGAGTTAATTTTATATGCAGCTACTTCACCGAAGCTGTTTATCAGGTTTAGGAGTTCTCTGGTGGAATTTTTAGGGTCACTTATATATACTATCCTATCATCTGCAAAAAGTGATATTTTGACTTCATCTTTTCCAATTTGTATCCCTTTGATCTCCTTTTGTTGTCGAATTGCTCTGGCTAGGACTTCAAGTACAATGTTGAATAGGTATGGAGAAAGTGGACAGCCTTGTCTAGTCCCTGATTTTAGAGGGATTGCTTCAAGCTTCTCACCATTTACTTTGATGTTGGCTACTGGTTTGCTGTAGATTGCTTTTATCATGTTTAGGTATGGGCCTTGAATTCCTGATCTTTCCAAGACTTTTATCATGAATGGGTGCTGGATCTTGTCAAATGCTTTTTCCGCATCTAACGAGATGACCATGTGGTTTTTGTCTTTGAGTTTGTTTATATACTGGATTACGTTGATGGATTTCTATATATTGAACCATCCCTGCATCCCTGGGATGAAACCTACTTGGTCAGGATGGATGATTGTTTTGATGTGTTCTTGGATTCAGTTAGCAAGAACTTTATTGAGGATTTTTGCATCAATATTCATACGGGATATTGGTCTGAAGTTTTCTATCTTTGTTGGGTCTTTTTGTGGTTTAGGTATCAGAGTAATTGTGGCTTCATAGAATGAGTTGGGTAGAGTACCTTCTGTTTCTATTTTGTGGAATAGTTTGTGAAGAACTGGGATTACATCTTCTTTGAAGGTCTGATAGAACTCTGCACTAAACCCATCTGGTCCTGGGCTTTTTTTAGTTGGGAGACTATTAATGACTGCTTCTATTTCTTTGGGGGATATAGGGCTGTTTAGATCATTAACCTGATCTTGATTCAACTTTGGTACCTGGTATCTGTCTAGGAACTTCTCCATTTCATCCAGGTTCTCCAGTTTTGTTGAGTATAGCCTTTGGTAGAAGGATCTGATGGTGTTTTGGATGTCTTCAGGATCTGTTGTTATGTCTCCTTTTTCATTTCTGATTTTGTTAATTAGGATGCTTTCCCTGTGCCCTCTAGTGAGTCTGGCTAAGGGTTTATCTATCTTGTTGATTTTCTCAAAGAACCAGCTCCTTGATTGGTTGATTCTTTGAATAGTTCTTCTTGTTTCCACTTGGTTGATTTCGCCCCTGAGTTTGATTATTTCCTGCAGTCTACTCCTCTTGGGTGAATTTGCTTCCTTTTGTTCTAGTGCTTTTAGGGGTGTTGTCAAGCTGCTAATGTGTGCTCTCTCTAGTTTCCTTTTGGAGGCACTCAGGGCTATGAGTTTTCCTCTTAGAAATGCTTTCATTGTGTCCTGTAAGTTTGGGTATGTTGTGGCTTCATTTTCATTGAACTCTAAAAAGTGCTTAATTTCTTTCTTTATTCCTTCCTTGACCAAGGTATCATTGAGAAGTGTGTTGTTCAGTTTCCACGTGAATGTTGGCTTTCTATTATTTATTTTGTTATTGAAGATCAGCCTTAGTCCATGGTGATCTGATAGGATGCATGGGACAATTTCAATATTTTTGTATCTGTTGAGGCCTGTTTTGTGACCAATTATGTGGTCAATTTTGGAGAAGGTACCATGAGGTGCTGAGAAGAAGGTATATCCTTTTGTTTTAGGATAGAATGTTCTGTAGATATCTGCCAGATCCATTTGATTCATAACTTCTGTTAGTTTCACTGTGTTCCTGTTTAGTTTCTGTTTCCATGATCTGTCCATTGGTGAAAGTGGTGTGTTGAAGTCTCCCACTATTATTGTATGAGGTGCAATGTGTGCTTTGAGATTTACTAAAGTTTCTTTAATGAATGTGGCTGCCTTTGTATTTGGAGCATAGATATTCAGGATTGATAGTTCCTCTTGGAGGATTTTACCTTTGATGAGTATGAAGTGTCCCTCCCTGTCTTTTTTGATGACTTTGGGTTGGAAGTCAATCTTATCTGATATTAGAATGGCTACTCCAGCTTGTTTCTTCCTACCATTTTCTTGGAAAATTGTTTTCCAGCCTTTCATTCTGAGGTAGTGTCTACCTTTTTATCTGAGATGAGTTTCCTGTAAGCAGCAAAATGTTGGGTCTTGTTTGTGTAGCCAGTTTGTTAGTCTATGTCTTTTTATTGGGGAGTTGAGTCCATTGATTTTAAGAGTTATTAAGGAAAAGTAATTGTTGTTTCCTGTTATTTTTGTTGTTAAAGTTGGCATTCTGTTCTTGTGGCTGTTGTCTTTTAGGTTTGTTGAGGGATTACCTTCTTGTTGTTTCTAGGGCATGGTTCCTGTCCTTGTATTGTTTTTTTTTCTGTTATTATCCTTTGAAGGGCTGGATTTGTGGAGAGATAATGTGTGAATTTGGTTTTGTCTTGGAATACTTTGGGTTCTCCATCTATGTTAATTGAGAGTTTGGCTGGGTATAGTAGCCTGGGCTGGAATTTGTGTTCTTTTAGTGTCTGTATAACATCTGTCCAGGATCTTCTGGCTTTCATAGTCTCTGGTGAAAAATCTGGTGTAATTCTGATAGGCTTGCCTTTATATGTTACTTGGCCTTTTTCTCTTACTGCTTTTAGTATTCTATCTTTATTTAGAGCATTTGTTGTTCTGATTATTATGTGTCGGGAGGTATTTCTTTTCTGGTCCAGTCTATTTGGAGTTCTGTAGGCTTCTTGTATGTTCATGGGCATCTCTTTCTTTAGATTTGGGAAGTTTTCTTCTATAATTTTGTTGAAGATGTTTGCTGGTCCTTTGAGTTGAAAATCTTCATTCTCATCCATTCCTATTATCCGTAGGTTTGGTCTTCTCATTGTGTCCTGTATTTCTTGGATGTTTTGAGTTAGGATCTTTTTGTTTTTTACATTTTCCTTGATTGTTGTGCTGATGTTCTCTATGGAATCTTCTGCACCTGAGATTTCTCTCTTCCATCTCTTGTATTCTGTTGCTGATGCTCGTATCTATGGTTCCAGATTTCTTTCCTAGGGTTTCTATCTCCAGTGTTGCCTCATTTTGGGTTTTCTTTATTGTGTCTACTTCCCTTTTTAGGTCTAGTATGGTTTTGTTCATTTCCATCATCTGTTTGGATGTGTTTTCCTGTTTTTCTTTAAGGACTTCTAAGTGTTTGATTGTGTTATCCTGTTTTTCTTTAAGGATTTGTAACTCTTTAGCAGTGTTCTCCTGCAATTCTTTAAGGGATTTTTGTGATTCCTCTTTAATGTCTTCTACCTGTTTATCAGTGTTCCTTTGTATTTCTTTAAGTGTGTTATTAAAGTCCTTCTTGATGTCCTCTACCATCATCATGAGATATGCTTTTAGATCCGTGTCTAGCTTTTCCAGTGTGTTGGGGTGCCCTGGACTGGGCGAAGTGGCAGTGCTGAGTTCTGATGATGGTGAGTGGTCTTGGTTTCTGTTAGTAAGATTATTACGTTTACCTTTCGCCATCTGGTAATCTCTGGGGTTAGTTGTTGTCGTTGTAACTGTTTAAAAATTGGAGCAGAAGCTGTGTTTCACTCACCAGAAGTCTCAAAATCCTGTGGAGGGGGTCGTGGGTAGCTGGCAGGTGTCAGCCGACCCTGTGCTCTAGCTACCCCTGTGCTGTTCATGCCGGAAGAGTCCTGTGGCCCTACTCAGGTTGGTTTTCTGTTTCCCTAACTAATGCAGTCTCAGGTCCTGCATGCAATTGGATTGGAGCAGAAGCTGTGTTCCAGTCACCAGAAGTCTTAAGATCCTGTGGCAGGTGTTGTGGGTAGCTGGCGAGTGTCAGCTGACCCTGCGCCCTAGCTACCCCAGTGCTTTTCTGACCGGAAGAGGCTTATGGCCCTACTCAGGCCGGATTTCTGCCTCCCCAACCAAAGCAGTCTCAGGTCCAGCGTGATTGGACTGGAGCAGAAGTTGTGTTCCACTCACCAGCAGTCTCAAAATCCTGTGGTGGGGGTCGTGGGTAGCTGGCGGGTGTCAGCCAACCCTGCGCTCTAGCTACCCTGGTGCTGGTCTGGCCAGAAGAGGCCTGTGGCCCTACTCAGGCCGGTTTTCTGCTTCCCTAACTAATGCAGTCTCAGGTCCTGCACACAATTGGATTGGAGCAGAAGCTGTGTTCCACTCACCAGAAGTCTTAAGATCCTGTGGCGGGTGTTGTGGGTAGCTGTCGAGTGTCAGCAGACCCTGAGCCCTAGATACCCCGGTGCTGTTCTGACCGGAAGAGCTTGTTTTTCTTCTAATGAGAAAGAAAAAGAAAGGAAGAGGGAAGAGGGAGCACTAAACAAATGGATCCAGGATTTCCAGTGCTTTTGGAATTCTTTTTTTTCACTTCCTTTTTATTAGATATTTTCTTCATTTACATTTCAAATGTTATCCTCAAAGTCCCCTATACCCGCCCCCTGCCCTGCTCCCCAAACCATGAGCTCCCACTTCCTGGCCCTGGCATTCCTCTGTATTGGGGCATATGATCTTCACAAGACCAAGGGCCTCTCCTCTCATTGATGGCCAACTAGGCCATCCTCTGCCACATATGTAGCTAGAGACATGATATCTGGGGTTAGTTCATATTGTTGTTCCTCCTATAGGGTTGCCAATCCCTTTAGCTCCTTGGTTACTTTCTCTAGCTCCTTCTATAGGGGACCTGTGTTCCATCCAATAGATGACTGTGAGCATCCACTTCTGTATTTGCCAGGCACTGGCATAGCATCACACAAGAGAGCTATATCAAGGTCCTGTCAGCAAAATCTTGCTGGCATATGCAATATTGTCTGGGTTTGGTCGTTGTATATGGGATGGATCCCCAGGTGTGGCAATCTTTGGATGGTCCTTTCTACTGTCTCAGCTCAGAACTTTGTCTCTGTAACTCCTTCCATGGGTATTTTGTTCCCCATTCTAAGAAGGAACAAAGTATCCATATTTTGGTCTTCCTTTTTCTTGGGTTTCATGTGTATCTCTAAATTGTATCTTGAGTAGTCTAAGTTTCTGGGCTACTATCCACTTATCAGTGAGTACATATCATGTGTGCTCTTTTGTGATTGGGTTACCTCACTCAGGATGATATCCTACAGATGCATCCATTTGTCTAAGAATTTCATAAATGCATTGTTTTAAATTGCTGAGTAGTACTCCATTCTATAAATATACCACATTTTCTGTATCCATTCCTCTGTTGAGGGACATCTGGGTTCTTTCCAGCTTCTGGCTATTATAAATAAGACTGCTATGAACATAGTGGAGAATCTGTCCTCATTACAAGTTGGAGCATCTTCTGGGTATATGCCCAGGAGAGGTATTGCTGGATCTTCCAGTAGTACTATGTCTAATTATCTGAGGAACCACCAGACTGATTTCCAGAGTGGTTGTACCAGCTTGCAATCCCACCATCAATGGAGGAGTGTTCCTCTTTCTACACATCCTCGCCAGCATCTGCTGTCACCTGAATTTTTGATCTTAGCCATTCTGACTGGTGTGAGGTGGAATCTCAGGGTTGTTTTGATTTGCATTTCCCTGATGATTAAGGATGTTGAACATTTTTTCAGGTGCTTCTCAGCCCTTCAGTATTCTTCAGTTAAGAATTCTTTGTTTAGTCTGTACCCAATGTTTTAATAGGGTTATTTGATTTTCTGGAGTCCATCTTCTTGAGTTTCTTATATATATTGGATATTTGTCCCCTATCTAATTTAGGATTGGTAAAGATCCTTTCCTAATCTGTTTGTGGCCTTTTTGTGTTATTGACAGTGTCTTTGCCTTACAGAAGCTTTGCAATTTTATGAGGTCCCATTTGTAGATTCTCGTTCTTACAGCACAAGCCATTGCTGTTCTGTTCAGAAATGTTTCCCCTGTGCCCATATCTTCGAGGCTTTTCCCCACTTTCTCTTCTATAAGTTTCAGTGTCTCTGGTTTTATGTGGAGTTGATCCACATAGACTTGAGCTTTGTACAAGGAGATAAGAATAAAAATGGCTATCTTGCCAAAAGCAATCTACAGATTCAATGCAATCCCCATCAAAATTCCAAATCAATTCTTCAACGAATTAGAAAGCGCAATCTGCAAATTCATCTGGAATAACAAAAAACCTAGGATAGCAAAAACTCTTCTCAAGGATAAAAGAACCTCTGGTGGAATCACCATGCCGGACCTAAAGCTCTACTACAGAGCAATTGTGATAAAAACTGCATGGTACTGGTATAGTGCCAGACAAATAGACCAATGGAATAGAATTGAAGACCCAGAAATGAACCCACACACCTACGGTCACTTGATCTTCGACAAGGGAGCTAAAAACATCCAGTGGAAGAAAGACAGCATTTTCAACAAATGGTGCTGGCACAACTGGTTGTTAACATGTAGAAGAATGCGAATCGATCCATTCCTATCTCCTTGTACTAAGGTCAAGTCTAAGTGGATCAAGGAACTTCACATAAAACCAGAGACACTGAAACTTATAGAGGAGAAAGTGGGGAAAAGCCTTGAAGATATGGGCACAGGGGAAAAATTCCTGAATAGAACAGTAATGGCTTGTGCTGTAAGATCGAGAATTGACAAGTGGGACCTCATAAAACTACAAAGCTTCTGCAAGGCTAAAGACACCATCAATAAGACAAAAAAACCACCAACAGATTGGGAAAGGATCTTCACCTATCCTAAATCAGATAAGGGACTAATATCCAATATATATAAAGAACTCAAGAAGGTGGACTCCAGAAAGTCAAATAACCCCATTAAAAAATGGGGCTCAGAACTGAACAAAGAATTCTCACCTGAGGAATACCGAATGGCAGAGAAACACCTGAAAAAATGTTCAACATCCTTAATCATCAGGGAAATGCAAATCAAAACAACCCTGAGATTCCACCTCACACAAATCAGAATGGCTAAGATCAAAAATTCAGGTGACAGCAGATGCTGGCGAGGATGTGGAGAAAGAGGAACACTCCTCCATTGTTGGTGGGATTGCAAGCTTGTACAACCACTCTGGAAATCAGTCTGGCGGTTCCTCAGAAAATTGGACATAGTACTACCGGAGGATCCAGCAATACCTCTCCTGGGCATATATCCAGAAGATGTCCCAACCGGTAAAAAGGACACATGCTCCACTATGTTCATAGCAGCCCTATTTATAATAGCCAGAAGCTGGAAAGAACCCAGATGTCCCTCAACAGAGGAATGGATACAGAAATTATGGTACATTTACACAATGGAGTACTACTCAGCTATTAAAAAGAATGAATTTATGAAATTCCTAGCCAAATGGATGGACCTGGAGGGCATCATCTTGAGTGAAATAACACAATCACAAAAGAACTCACACAATATGTATTCACTGATAAGTGGATATTAGCCCAAAACTTAGGATACCCAAGATATAAGATACAATTTGATAAACGCATGAAACTCAAGAAGAATGAAGACCAAAGTGTGGACACTGCACCTTCTTAGAATTGGGAACAAAACACCCAGGGAAGGAGTTACAGAGACAAAGTTCGTAGCTGTGATGAAAGGATGGACCATTTAGAGACTGCCGTATCCAGGGATCCATCCCATAATCAGCTTCTAAACGCTGACACCATTGCATACACTAGCAAGATTTTGCTGAAATGACCCAAATATAGCTGTCTCTTGTGAGACGATGCTGGGGCCTAGCAAACACAGGAGTGGATGTTCACAGTCAGCTATTGGATGTATCACAGGGCTCCCAATGGAGAAGCTAGAGAAAGTACCCAAGGAGCTAAAGGGATCTGCAACCCTATTGTTGGAACAACATGATGTACTAACCAGAACCCCGGAGCTCTTGTCTCTAGCTGCATATGTATCGAAAGATGGCCTAGTCGGCCATCAATGGAAAGAGAGGCCCATTGGACTTGCAAACTTTATATGCCCCATTATAGGGGAATGCCAGGGCCAAAAGAATGGGAATGGGTGGGTAGGGAAGTGGGGGGCGGTATGGGGGACTTTTGGGATAGCATTGGAAATGTAATTGAGGAAAATATGTAATAAAAATATTAAAAATCAAAAAAAAAAGAATGGATCAATTTGCTTTCTTCTACATTCTAACTGCCAATTGACCCAGCACCATTTGTTGAAGATCCTGTATATTTTCCACTGAATGGTTTTAGCTCCTTTGTCAAAGAACAAGTGACCACAGGTGTGTGGGTTCATTTCTGAGACTACAGTTCTATTCTATTGATCTATCTGTCTTTCGCTGTACCAGTACCATTCAGTATTTATCACAATTGCTCTGTAGTACAGCTTGAGGTCAGGTATGGTGATTCCACAAGAGGTTCATTTATTGTTGAGAATAGTTTTTGCTCTCCTTGGTTTTTTGTTATTCCAGATGAATTTGCAAATTACTCTTTCTAACTCTGTGAAGAATTGAGTTAGGTTTTTGATGAGGATTACATTGTATCTGTAGATTGAATTTGGCAAGATAGCCATTTTGAAAATGTTAATCCTGCCAATTCATCATCATGGGAGATCTTTCCATCTTCTGAGATTTTCTTTGATTTCTTTCTTCAGAGACATGAAGTTCTTATCATACAGATCTTTCACTTCCTTAGTTAGAGTCACACCAAGGTATTTTATATTATTTGTTATTATTGTGAAGGACATTGTTTTCCTAATTTCTTTCTCAGCCTGTTTATCCCCTGTGTAGAGAAAGGCCACTGATTTGGTTGAGTTAATTTTATATCCAGCTACTTCACTGAAGCTGTTTATCAGGTTTAGGAGTTCCCTGGTGGAATTTTTAAGGTCACTTGTATATACTATCATATCATCTGCAAATAGTGATATTTTGACTTCTTCCTTTCCAATTTTTTTCCCTTTGATGTCCTTTTGTTGTCTAATTGCTCTAGCTAGTACTTCAAGTACTATATTGAATAGGTAGGGAGAAAGTAGGCAGCCTTGTCTAGTCCCTGATTTTAGTGGGATTGCTTCAAGTTTCTCTCCATTTAATGTGATGTTGGCTACTGGTTTGCTGTATATTGCTTTTATTATGTTTAGGTATGGGACTTGAATTTCTGATCTTTCCAAGACTTTTATCATAAATGGGTGTTTGATTTTTCTTAGCATCTAAGGAGATTATCATGTGGTTTTTGTCTTTGAGATTGTTTATATAGTGGATTACTTTGATGGATTTCCATATATTAAACCATTACTGCATCCCTGGGATGAAGCCTACTTGATCATGATGAATGATCATTTTGATGTGTTCTTGGATTCTGTTTGTGAGACATTTATTGAGTATTTTTGTATCAATATTTATAAGCGAAATTGGTCTCAATTTCTTTTTCTTTCTAGGGTCTGTGTGTGGTTTAGGTATCAGAGTAATTGTGACTTCATAGAATGAATTAGGTAGAGTACCTTCTGTTTCTATTTTTTAGAATAGTTTGAGGAGAATTGGAATTAGGTCTTCTTTGAAGGTCTGATAGAACTCTGCACTAAAACCATCTAGTCCTGGGCTCTTTGGGTTGGGAGACTATTAATGACTACTTCTATTTCTTTAGGGGCTATGGAACTGTTTAGATCATTAATCTGTTCCTGATTTAATTTTGGTACCTGATATCTGTCTAAGAATTTGTCCATTTCATCCAGGTTTTCCAGTTTTGTTGAGTATAGCCCTTTGTAGTAGGATCTGATTTTGTTTTGGATTCCCCCATGTTCTGCTGTTATGTCTCCTTTTTCATTTCTGATTTTGTTAATTAGGATTGTCCCTGTGCCCTCTAGTGAGTCTGGCAAACAGTTTATCTATCTTGTTTATTTTCTCAAAGAATCAGCTCTTTGTTTGGTTGATTCTTTGAATAGTTATTTTTGTTTCCACTTCGTTGATTTCAGCCGAGTTTGATTATTTCCTGCTGTCTACTCCTATTGGTGAATTTGCTTCCTTTTGTTCTAGAGCTCTTAGGTATGCTGTCAAGGTGCTAGTGTATGCTCTCTCTACTTTCTTTTTGGAGGCACTCCGAGCTATGATTTTTCCTTCAGGAATGTGTCCCATAAGTTTTGGTATTGTACTGGCTAGTTTTGTGTCAACTTGACACAACTGGAGTTATCACAGAGAAAGGAGCTTCAGCTGAGGAAATGCCCCCATGAGATCCAACTGTAAGGCATTTTCTCAATTAGTGATCAAGGGGGAAAGGCCCCTTGTGGGTGGGACCATCTCTGGGCTCGTAGTCTTGGTTCTATAAGAGAGCGGGCTGAGCAAGCCAGGGGAAGCAAGCCAGTAAAGAACATCCTTCCATGGCTTCTGCATCAGCTCCTGCTTTCTGACCTGCTTGAATTCCATTCCTGACTTCCTTGGTGATGAACAGCAGTATGGAAGTGTAAGCCGAATAAACCCTTCCTCCCCAACTTGCTTCTTGGTCATGATGTTTGTGCAGGAATAGAAACCCTGACTAAGACAGGTATGTTGTGGCTTCATTTTCATTAACCTCTAAGAAGTCTTTAATTTTTTTCTTTATTTCTTCCATTACCAAGGTGTCATTGATTAGAGTGCTGTTCAGTTTCCACATGAATGTTGGCTTTGTATTATTTATGTTGTTATTGAAGATCCGCCTTAGTCCCTGGTGATCTGATAGGATGCATGGGACAATTGCAATATTTTTGTATCTATTGATCTGTTGTATCTGTTTTGTGACCAATTATATGGTCAATTTTGGAAAAGGTTCCATGCGGTGCTGAGAAAAAGGTATATCCTTTTGTTTGAGGATAAAATGTTCTGTAGATATCTGTTAAATCCATTTGGTTCATAACTTCTGTTAGTTTCAATGTGTCTCTATTTAGTTTCTGTTTCCAAGATCTGTACATTGATGAAAGTGAGGCGTTGAAGTCTTCCACTATTATTGTGTGAGGTGCAATGTGTGCTTTGAACTTTACTAAAATTTCTTTAATGAATGTGGCTGCCCTTGCATTTGGAGCATAGGTATTGAGAATTGAGAGTTCCTCTTGGAAGATTTTACCTTTGATGAGAATGAAGTGTCCCTCTTTGTCTTTTTTGATAATTTTGGGTTGGAAGTCAATTTTATTCCATATTAGAATGGCTACTCCAGCTTGTTTCTTCAGACCATTTGCTTGAAAAATTGTTTTCCAGACTTTTACTTTGAGGTAGTGTCTGTCTTTTTCTCTGAAGTGGGCTTCTTGTAACCATAAAAAAGTTGGGTCCTGTTTGTGTAGCTAGTCTGTTAGTCTATGTCTTTTTATTGGGGAATTAAGTCCATTGATATTAAGAGATATTAAGGATAAGTAATTGTTGCTTCCTGTTATTTTTGTTGTTAGAGTTGGGATTCTGTTCTTGTGGCTGTCTTCTTTTAGGTTTGTTGAAGGATTACTTTCTTGCATTTTCTAGGGTGTAATCTCTGTCCTTGTGTTGGTATTTTCCCTTTATTATCCTTAGAAGGGCTAGATTCGTGGAAAGATACTGTGTGAATTTGGTTTAGTCATGGAATACTTTGGTTTCTCCATCTATGGTAATTGAGAGCTTTGTTGGGTATAGTAGCCTGGGCTGGCATTTGTGTTCTCTTAGTGTCTGTATAACATCTGTCCAGAATCTTCTAGCTTTCATAGTCTCTGGTGAGAAGTCTGGTGTAATTTTAATAGGTCTGCCTTTATATGTTACTTGACTTTTTCCCCTTGTTATATGCATTATCATATTTAACTCTACTAGTAATATAAGAGTCTTTTTTGGTGTGTGTTCAAGGCTGTCTTTGAAGATGAATTTTTCTACTTTAGTATGTCAAGTTTTGGAACTGAGGGTGAAAATGCATACTTTCTTGGTGACAGAAGCTTTTTGGAGGAAGTCGATAAAGATTCCATGTGAAGTCACTATTAACAGGAGAATTAGTTCCATTCTACATCAGTGTTGGTGGGGAGCTATGAAAAAATAAATGTGCAGCACATTTCTAGTGTATGGCTTGCCTTCCTATGAAATAATCCAGAAAAAATATAAAGACAGAACATTAATCTACAGAAAGATTGTATGTTTGAAGAAATTTTGTGAAAGGCTATTTTAAAATAAAATCAGGACTTGGAAAAAGGGCTCAGTACCTGCTCCTCTTGCAGAAGAGTGTAGTCAAGTTCCTGGTGCTTATGTTAATTTATTCACAAGCTCCTATCCGTCCAGCTTCATATCTGATGCTCTCTTCTTCCTTTGTTGGACACTTAATACCATGTGTGTTTATACGTGCTCTCTCTGTGTGTCTCTATGTCTGTGTCTTTATGTGTCTTTGTGACTCTATCTGAGTCTCTCTCAAGCATGTACAATGTATATAATGCCTTTTTTTAAAACACAACATATTGTAAACAAAACACTCCAAGAAAATGTCCAAAAGTCGAGGGTATGTCTGAATACCTCTGCATGAACTTCACAAAGTTGCTGCTCTAGATAAACTATTAATATGCATATTTTTCCTTGTGCTCTTACCTTGGAGCCACACAAAGTAAATGATACAACTAATTTCTCTCTCCCTTCATTGTTGACTACCCTATACTAACTTTGTATTATCTGAGTTCTTATTTTACTGAATATGTAATTAAACAGCTCCTAAAGGCATTATTTTTGAAGCAAGGTCACTCCTTCTAATGACCCTGCATTTTTTTGTTTTTGTTTAGTTTTTTTTTTTTTTGTGGTTTTTGTTGTGGTTATTAATGTTGTTTTCTTCTTAAAGGGAAGCTAGGGCATTAGTTGACTCTACTCTTTGAATTCTAGACCATATATGTAACTCTACTATACCTTACTTACTGTTGCGGTATCCACCAACCATTTGATCCCTGGTATAAAAATAAATTTCCTTGTCATTTCCCTATGTCTTCAGAGAGCCACTAATTTCCACAAGAAGCTTTGAATAGCAGAAATATTCTTATGAACACTAACCTTTGATAATGTACAAGTCAAGACCCAGAATGGGACCATATTTCTATAAAACATAATTAGAACACTGTTCACATGGTTAGAGATATGGCAGAGGAAGGAGCTGTTCAGGAGCTTTCTAGTTCATTGTTTTTCTTATTGGTTTTCAATTCCACTGACCTCTGGATGAGTGTTCTCTTCCTTGCCCATAACCACAAATTGGGATTTTCTTTCCCTTGTTCTCTGTCCACATCCCCTCCTTGTAGTCATTGCCAGTCTTTTTTTTTTTTTATTAAAAGATTTGATTCTTTTTTTTTTAAAGATTTATTTATTTATTATATGTAAGTAGACTGTAGCTGTCTTCAGACACTCCAGAAGAGGGCGCCAGGTCTCGTTACGGATGGTTGTGAGCCACCATGTGGTCGCTGGGATTTGAACTCCGGACCTTCGGAAGAGCAGTCGGGTGTTCTTACCCACTGAGCCATCTCACCAGCATCATTGCCAGTCTTAAGAACTCTTCCCCAGGGATAGTGGTGGCTGCCCATAATAAACACTGCCAGGATCAGGCTAATTACTTTCCATTACTGACCCCATCCCACTTTGTCTGGGCAAACAGGTTGATTTTAGTGATGAAGATGAGGTCAACTCTGCTCCAGCCCTCAGGCCATCAGGCTTCAAGCTGTCCCCTAGCACCACTGTCCCAGGTCCCTCACTCACTAGCTGTTCCCATTGTGCCCCAACCTTCAGCTTACCCCTGGAGTGATTTGGGGGGATTTTACCTACCACCGGTCACTCCTGTGGTGATAGTTCCTGCGATGCCTATCCATGGTGCAGGTTTGTCTCTCCCCTCCGGGAGACCCATTCTATTCATGTATACAATCTTGGCCCTGATACAGTGACTTGGCCTTGGATTTCCATTCCTCTGACAGACTTGGCACTAATCAGAAAAGCTGCCAACTCTGTCCAGATTCTTCTTATTTTATTCCCAGACCTACTATAATCGGTATAATCTCTTTAAGGTGGTGTTTGACCCACCATGTTTCTTAATTGGAGGTCTGCATATCATGACTTGGTTGAGAATCAACCTAGGATTAATTTGGAATACAACCTTGACATTACTTTGAGGGTATATATTAACCCTGTCACTCAGGCCACGATTGGACTTCATGCTTACTTCAACCAGGTTGCTAATCTTGCCTTTAAGAATCTTGAGGACTGTACCCCTCAGGACCCTTTTGCTTACTTCCTAAATCTTGTCCAGCAGTATGGGGAGTCCTTTACAGACTTCCTGTCCCATGTAACTGAGGCAGTGGAAATGCAAGTCCATGCTGGTCTAGCTAGAGACATGCTCACCAAGCAGCTTACATGGGAGGGTCTTAATGTCCTCATTCACAATGCTGGGACAGCTGTAAGGAATGATGATTGCTGCCACTCATGATTTGGACACTGGTTCAGGCCCCACTGCAACCCTGATTGCCTCCATTGAAGCCTTGTTCATGGAACTCATACAGAGGATACTCCCTTCCCCTGAAGGGTCACCTGATTGCACCTTTTAGGGCTATGGCAAGCCTTATTATCTCAGATATAACTGCATCTCAGCTAGGCCCAAGAGCAGATGTCTTCATTGTAACAAAGGTTTCCATTATGCTAAAGATTGTTGATCTCAAAAGCAGGAAGACAATTTAAACTCCAAAAGGGGCACCTCTCAGCCCTGCCAGTAAAGGGAACCCTTGCTCTGCCAGGAGTCTTTCGGATCTTGCCTGTGTTTCCTCATTTCCTGAAGATGTCTGTACATTTTGACAATATACCTGTAAAAGGTTTGGTTGACACAGGGGCAGATGCCACTATAATAACAAAAAATAAATCACTGAAGTTCCCCCACTGGATATTCTGGTCTGGTCTCTCCATTAAATAGTTGGAAGCCTACAGGCCACAAAATGACTACCTGACCTGTCTGTTAGCAGGATTTAGATGGCAATTGGGGTTCTTTTATACCTGTTGTATCTGATATTCCCCAAAACTTTTGGGGAAGAGATATTCTGGAAGACATTGTTGCAGTCCTTACTACAGATGATCGCACCTTTTTTGATGATGTTATACAACATGAACAACTAGATCACACAGGTCACAAAATTGAAGACCACCCCTAATTCTATTGGCTACTGTCCACCCAGCACCAATTGACATCAAGGTACCTCACCCTATTCCAATGGCCTGGCTGTCTGAAGATAATATCTGGGTGAACCAGTGGTCCATTTTGGAACCTAAGCTTTCTGCTCTCAAGGAACTGGTCTTGGAACAATTAGCTTTGTGTCATTTGTAACCCTCAACCTACAGACATAATAATCCCATTTTTGTCATTAAAAAGAAGTCAGGGAAATATAGGCTATACAGACTCTGAGAGACATTAATGAGCACATGGGAAAAACAGGGACCTCTCAAGTGGAACTGCCTCATTCTAGTGCTATCCCACCCAAGTACCATATGATGGTCCTAGTTATTAAGGATTGTTCTTCCAAATCCCTTTGGCTCCCTAAGATAGATGTCGTTATGCCTTCACAGTGTGGGAGCCTAATAGTAATAAACCAGCTAAAAGATATCAGTGGACAGTCTTGCCTTAGTGCATGAAAAATAGCCTGACCATTTGTCAGCTATATGTGGCTAAAGCCATACAGGAAGTCCGCAAGGATGTTCTTGTAGTCCATTACATGGATGATATTATACTTGCACACCCTAGCCTGCCTAATCTTGAAAGGGTGTCTTCTCAATTGTGGCTTAACTTGGAAGAACTCAACTTGAAGGTTGCTCCTGAAAAGATTCAGAGGGTTCCCCATAAGCCTTCATGGGCTTTTCTATTTTAGACAAGATTAAGCCTCTTGCCTTCTCCATTGTGGCAAAAGAGTCCTACTCCCTCCTGGAACTATAGCAATTGTGTGGAACTGTTAACTGACTCAAACCTTTCCTGCCTATTCTGGACCAGGAGATGATGCACTTTTCTCTCTTGGAGGGAACAGCATCTTTACCAGGGTTAAACTAACATTGGAGGCTAGCAACCTAAAACAGAAAGTTATGATGCTCCTTTCTGTATCAACTCTGGAAAGGCATGATAAAGGGAAAAACCACCAGCCTATAACTCTGTGGTTCCTGGAGGGGGTCCTAGAAGTGTCATGACAGAATGGGCCCTTCTTGTTGCACCAGGACCACTCTCGTTTACTTAAGGTTACCCCAAAGTTTGACATTGCCTTTGGCCTTGCTCTTAAGGTAGGAGGCTCAGCAAAGAGAACTCTTAACAGGGAACCAGAAAAAATAATTCTCCCATTCTCCTTATGATACTCTCAATCATAATTCCATTAGCTTTCAAGAAATGGTGGCAGGGTTCATATGATTGTTGGATAATCACATGCCACCAGACAGCTTTGTCCCAACTGCCAATTATAGTTAAGCCCTGTACCATATCTTGTTCTAGCCCCATTCCCAAGGCAACTATGGCCTCTTAGGATGTTAATAAAGGCAGATATATGGTTCTATCCCAGAAGGCTCTAGAGGATTGAACACATCAATGGTTCATCTTATGCATAAGATCACATTCTAAGTAGCCTGGGATACTAGAAGGAACTGAGAGAACGGATGCCCTGATTATGTCTGTAGACATGGAATTGCTAGAATAAGAAAGAATGTTACACCAACAATTTCACCTTTCTCCTCAGAATTTATATAAACGCTTGCCCAAATTTCCTATGTCACAATGTAAACGTCTTGCAGGGTCCTGGCAACATGCACTCCTCTTGCACCATTAGGTCAACTTGTCAGATCCCAGTTAAATCTAGCAAATGTATGCAACCCATTATCCAGCCTTTGGTAATCTTAAGTATGTACATATTGTAGTAGATACTTGCTCAGCCTTTGTATATGTACACAGTGGCTATGACAAGTGAAAAGACCTCTCATGCTGATAAGGCCATGAGATCAGCAATGCTGGTAATGGGCACTCAAGACTGATAATGGACCTGCTTACTCATGTCAGCAGTTCAGAGCCTTCCTATCTTCATGGAGGATCAGTCACTCTTTTGGGGTACCCTATAATGCTCAACGCCAAGCAATCACAGAAATAGCAAATCACACCTTGAAGGGAGCACTTGCTCAGGTTGGGTCATCTCCTCAGATTCCCCAAAAGATCCACACCTAGCCTTGGTGGAGATCCTGTTGTATGTGAGCTTTCTTTTCTTTGATGAGAAAGGGATGAGCCCTACTTATAAACATGGGGCAATTTTTGCCAAGGGACACTCCCTTCCCATTGGTTAGATGGAGGGACCCAATAACCTCTCAATGCCAACCACCCACTCCACTCTGACAAGGGGGTAAGGTTATGTTTGTGTTTTCCCCCAGGATGCAACTGAGCCAATATGGGTGCCCTCAAGAGATTTTTGACCAGCCACAGACCAGAGGGCAATGAAGAAGCCAGAAGACCAGGATATGGAGACATAATATACATGCTGTGTTGATTAATTTCCTTCAGCCCAGGAGAGCTGATGAGCTTTGGGCTTTGGTGCTCCTGTCCCCCACCCCCACATTCTTTTGTCTGTAGCAGTTAACTTTCCTGCCTGCCCTGTTCTTTTCTCTTCTAATGTGAGTTTGGGTTTGTCTTTCATGGACTTAGTCACTACTACATAACAACTTGAAAGCACCTGGCCCACAGTGGAAATTCTTTGCTTTGCTACTAATGTCTCCTCCATTGGTCTTTGCATCCAACTACACAAAATGACCATGGGGTATTTTCATGGTTATCTAACCTGTGGCACCACATTAGGCATGAAACTTAATGTTCTTTTTTTTTTTTTTTTTTTCGATGCAAAAGTAAGAGAAATTTTATTGATCCAGCATGCTGGATTCACCCTGCACATGGAGAGAGAGAACAAACTTATGTAGCTCGTCCAGTGAGCCTTTATACAGTTTTCAAAGCAGCAGCCATTAGGCACAATGTGATTGGCAGAACAGTGTGACCTTTAAACTGATTGGTCTTTAGGGAATGAGGTAGGTGGCCAATGGTCGAGGAATGTGTCTACGAGCTCTGGGCCTCCCCTACTTGCAGGTGGTCAGTGGCCAATCCCTCCTCCCACTGGTCTGAGGAATGTAATTAGCCCCTCTCTTCCAGAGAGGAGGGATGCTTATGTTCTTTATGACCATTCTCTTCCAGGTGGAATTTTTCAAAGTTCCTGAGCTGAACTCTTCACCAATGGGGTCTCTGGACTCAGTCCGATGGTTGGCTGTGAGTATCTGCATCTATATTGGTCAGGTGCTGGTAGAACCTCTTAAGAAACAGCCTTACCAGGCTCCTGTCAGCAATCACTTCTTGGTATCAGCAACAGTGTCTGGATTTGGTGTCTGTAGATGGGATGGATCCCTAGGTGGAGCAGTCTCTGGATGGCCTGTCCTTCAGACTCTGTTCAAATTTTGTCCCTGTCTTTCCTTTGGATAGAAGCAATTCTGGACTAACAATTTTGAGATTGATAGGCAGCCCCATCCCTCAACTGGCAACCGTGCCTATCTACTGGAGGTAGCCTCTACAAGTTCTATCTTCCCTTTGTTGGGTATTTCAGCTAAAGTCATCCCTACTGGGTCCAGGGAGCCTCTTGATTTCCTGGAGTCTAGGACTTTCTAGTGGCTCATCCTTCACTGCTACATATTTCTACTCGATTTCCTGACCCTCTGTACTTCTCTCCTGTTCCTTCCAATACCTGGTCCTGTCCTCCCTTTCCATCCACATCCTCTCTCCCTCCAAGGTCTCTTCCTCCGTCTACCTCCAGTGATTATTTTATTCCCCATTGTATATAGGATTGAGGTATCCATACTTCAATCTTCCTACTTCTTAATCTCCATGCGGTTATGGGCTGTGTATTGGGCTTTCTGAGCTTTTGGGCTAATATCCACTTATCAGTGAAACATACCATGTGTGTTCTTTTGTGTGTGGGTTACCTCACTCAGGATGATATTTTCTAGTTCCATCCATTGACCTGAGAATTTCATGAAGTCATTGTTTTTAATAGCTGAATAGTACTCCATTGTGTAAATGTACCACATTTTCTGTATCCATTCTTCTGTTGAGGCACATCTGGGTTGTTTCCAGCTTCTGGTTATTATAAACAAGGTTGCTGTGAACATAGTGGAGCATGTGTCGATGTTATATGTCAAAGCATCATTTGGCTATATGACCAGTGGGTGGTAAAGCTGGGTTTTCAAGTAGAACTATTTCCAGTTTTATGAGGAACCACCAGGTTGATATCCAGTGTGGTTGTACCAGCTTGCAATCCCACCAGCAATGGAAGAGTGTTCTCTTTCTCCACATCCTTACCAGCATCTGTTGTCACCTGAGTTTTTGATCTGAACCATTCTGATTTCTGTGAGTTAGAATCTTAGGGTCATTTTGACTTGCATTTCCTTGATGTCTAAGGATGCTGAACATTTCTTTAAGTGCTTCTCAGCCATTTGAGATTCTCAGTTGAGAGTTGTTTGAAACTTAATGTTCTTACTGATTATAAATCCCCCAATGATCCCCCAGGCATATCATGTTCACTCCTGCCTCACTGTACAAGGGTCCCTCAAATGCCTACTTTCATGGAACTTCCTGTTCCTTAGAAACATTGCCAGCATTCACTAGGTATAAAATTCATTGAGGGCTACCTGATATTTTCATCTAACCTCACACTTGGCATGTGGAGGTTTACCTCACATGATGTTTCCAATATAACTCCCTCTGTTAACAGGGATCCCATTAGATTCTGATATGATCCCATTATTAGTAACTGAGATTTATGTGACTTCTTTAATTGTCTTGATTATGCTTACTCTCTTAAACCAGTCAGCAAAAATGTGGCCTGGGGCATCCCTCATAAATGTGACCATTGGCAGCCAGATTGCCTGGAAAGCAACCCCAATCTGTTGTCTGACCTCTGTTTTCTTTCTGGTCACCAATACTTCCATTATCTTGTACAGACATAACTGCTTTAATGAGAAATGTCTCCTGACCACCTGGATGGGGTATTCACCAATGGCTATCCTGATGAGGGAACCATCCACCTTTTGGATGTCTGTGGTAAATACTATTCACTTTCATGCCATCACTTTGATGGCCCAGACGCACTTAAAACTCCTACATCATGGAAAGAGGAATTTTGGTATTACAGCTGCCATCATTGTGGCTATTATTACAGGCATTGCTGGGGCAACAACAGCTGCTGTTGCCTTGAACCAAGCAGCCACTACAGTGGATACTGTCAATGCTGTAATCTCTAAGTCAACTGAGGTGCGACAGACACAGGAGGTACTAAGTTAACATCTTTATCAAACTACCCACATTTTACAACAGATTGACTTACTGGAAGAAGAGTTATTCCTTGTAAGGGACATGTCTCTATTGGCATGTGACTCCAGGTTTCACTCAATCTACCTAACCCCTTATCAGGTACATAACACCAATGAAGCCTGAAACGAGTTGTGTCAAGATCTTAAAAGTACCTGGTCAGACAAATTCCTTAACTATTCTGTGCTGCTAAGGGAGAACATAGCCAACTTCAATGTGACCAGAGTATCTGTGCTCTCCTTAGATGCTGGATTCTTGGGGAAAGGTGTGGGACAATATTCAGAGGCTTTTTGATTCCTCATGCTATGAAGGAAGGAATATCCAGGCAGTGTTCCATAGATAAGGCAACCCTCTAGGTGCTAATGAATCTCAAAAAACCCGATTTCGACCGCCCAACTAAGGAAGTGATCAAAACCTGGATGGTGGAGATCCATAAGAACATTTGTAGGCTATTCTTCATCTCTCCCTTGCATGACATACATCCAGATTGATATCTCTTTGAGGGCTGGTAGTCAATAATACATAAGATCCTGGAAGAAAGGGCAACTTACGACAAGCTCAGTTCAGTATACTGGGAAACCTCTTCGGTGGTATCAACAATGCCAAGGCAATAGTACCCCAGCTCTTACTAGGCTGTCAAAATCTAAAAACAAAAGGGTGGAAATGTAGCAGGAATCATAGGGCCACCTCTATGTAAAATCCAGGGGCCATACAGTTACAAAAGCATCTCCTGCAGGAAGACTTAATTGAGGACTGCCTGAGAGACAAAGGATTGCTGGCACAGACAGTGCCAGCCAATCAGGGTCTGCTATTTATAAGAGATGCTTTCTAGGGATTAATGGGGTATGCATGGAGGATATTAAAGGAGCTTACAGCAGGATTCAGATGAGCTTTCTGTGGCATTTTTCACCTGCTCCTGGCATCTGTGTCATTGAGTCATAGCCATCTTACCTGCAACCCCCAAGGGCATGTAGGATCTGGCAGTGATTCATCCAGTGCACAGGTAGCATCTACTAACAGTGAGACTGTGTGTGTGTTGGGGGGAGGGAAGAGGTTCTCTGACTCCTTTGACTGCTTTTGTAACCCTTTTCTCCTGTTGGGTTGCCTCATCCAGACTAAATATGAGGAGAGCTGCCTAATTTTACTACAACTTGACATGCAATATTTAGTTGAAATCTATAGGAGTTCTGCTCTTTTCTGACAAGACACTGAGCAGGAATGGATTGGGGAGGGAGTAAGACTGGGAGGGAAAGAAGAAGAGGAAACTTCAGTTGGCATATGATAAATCAGAGAAAAATAAATACAGTTTAAAAATGAGAAAGAATCATGGAAAAAAAAATTAAGATAAAGAGAAAGCAAGGAATATAGGATACATTGACCACCAGTCTCTACATACACTCACACACACACACATGCACACCACACACCATATACATATAAGCACAACTTTATGCCACATAGTCCTAAATATTATTTAAATCCATAATAATTTATTGAGTGTTCAGTGTGAATCTAGCACTGCTCCATACCCAGAGAGTTGTACAAAGGAAATTTATCTATCTGAAAGATTTTTATTTTGATAAAGTAAAGATATAGAATGTGAAATGAGTAGGCTTGGCTTTTTTCTAATTTTTCTAATGTATTCAAGACAGAACTGTTTAACTATGGGGTGTTGCTCCACTAAAACTGAGCCACAGTAAGACTATAAGAGGTAACACCTTTAAAGGATTTTCTTTCCACTGATGTTTTCTTTGCCACTGTGAATTGAATACAGAGCCCAAGGCACTCCACTTTGATCTATATACAGTGCCTTTTCCATTTTGAATTGCAATATTATTAAGTTGCCTATAGTGGTCTTGAACTTGCTGAAATTCAGGCTGGTGCCACATGACCCAGCTTTATAGATTCTTTAATATTTCCAACATGTTATTTACAAGTAAACACAAAATTGGTGTGTTGTTGTTTTGATTGCTTGTTTTCTCTCCAGTGTGACAAGCCTATGGTTACACAGCAGCAGTTCAGGCCAGCCTCTAATTCATCAACCTTCTGCTTCAGCATTTTGAATGATGGGATTAAAGATATGTGCTGCTACCTGCTATGTCTGCATACTTCTTCTTAGATTATCTAGCAGGGTAAATATGCTGTCTCTATGTAAAGCTAACTTGATTCTTTTTGAAGTATTGATCATCCATGCTAGTAAGGGTGTTCTACTTTAAGTGTCTTGGCATATCCTCAGATCAGAAACACATGCCAAATAAAATGTAAAATAATCTGCGTCTCACCTGAAAAAATGTTCAACATCCTTAGTCATCAGGGAAATGCAAATCAAAACAACCTTGAGATTCTACCTCACACCAGTCAGAATGGCTAAGATCAAAAATTCAGGTGACAGCAGATATTGGCAAGGATGTGGAGAATGAGGAACACTCCTCCACTGATGGTGGGATTGCAAGCTTATACAACCACTCTGGAAGTCAGTCTGGAGGTTCCTTGGAAAACTGGTCATAATACTACTGGAAGATCCAGCAATATCTCTCTTGGGCATATACCCAGAAGAAGTTCCAACTGGCAATAAGAACACAGGCTCCACTATGTTCATAGCACCCTTATTTATAATAGCCAGAAGCTGGAAAGAACCCAGATGTCTCTCAACAGGAGAATGGATACAGAAAATGTGGTATATTTACACAATTGAGTAGTCCTCAGCTATTAAAAACAATGGATTTATGAAATTCTTGGACAAATGGATGTATCTGATGATATCATCCTTAGTGACGTAACCCAATCAGAAAAGAAGTCATTAGATATATACTCACTGATAATGGATATTAGCCCAGAAACATAGAACACCCAAGATACACTTTACAAAACGCAAGAAAATCAAGAAGAGGGAAGACCAATAGGTGGATACTTCATTCCTCCTTAGAACAGGGAACAAAATACCCATGAAAGGAGTTACAGAGACAAAGTTTGGAACTAAGACAAAATGATGGACTATCCAGAGACTACCCCACCCAGGATCCATCCCATAATCAGCCACCAAACCCAGGCACTTTGCATATGCCAGAAAGATTTTGCTGAAGGGACCCTGTTATAGCTGTCTCATGTGAGGATATGCCAGTGCCTGGCAAATACAGAAGTGGATGCTCACAGTTATCTATACGATGGAACACAGGGCCCCCAATGGAGAAGCTAGAGAAAGCACCCAAGAAGCTGAAGGGTTCTGCAACCCTAAAGGTGGAACAACAATATGAACTAACCAGTATCCCCAGAGCTTGGGTCTTTAGCTGCATATGTAGCAGAGGATGGCCTAGTCGGCCATCACTGGGATGAGAGGCCCCTTGGTATTGCAAACTTTATATGCCCCAATACAGGGGGATGCCAGGGCCAAGAAGCAGGAGTGGGTGGGTAGGGGAGCAGGGCAGAGGAGGGGTATAGGGAACTTTTGGGGTAGCATTTGAAATGTATATATAGAAAATATCTAATAAAAAATAAATAAATTTTTAAAAATCATAGAAATAAGAATAAAAGCATTAAATACATGAAAAAATCTGCTTCTGCCATCTTCCTTTCAGAATAACTCTCCATTTCTTTCTAACACTAATTTCCTGCTTACTCCCTGCTGTGACAGTTTCTTGAAAATATAGTGCTGTTAAAAAAAATTAACATTCTAGTATAGGTGTAGTGTAGACTTTAAGATTCTTTTCACACAAATACCCTGGCAAGGTAATGAACAAAGAGTTGGGAAAATAGCAACTGTGAGAAAAGTTAATATGTTGTCAAAGTAGGTCATTCTGTATTCTACTTAAAGTTCAAGTAGGTCAAAGAATATTTTTATGCCGAATTAGTCCTGTCCTATCAAATGCAAACCAAGTCTCTGGGGAAGCATGATTATGTTGCCAGAGGGCATATGCTAAGAGGTCAATTGACTTTTCTTTCAGGTTATGATCATCATTAATGATAATGGACACTCTGTTCTGGGACTGAGGTAAGGGCATACCATTTTATTGTCCTATTGATGCTACTGAACATAATAGAGACATTTGTATGGGGAATTGAGAAGTATCTCAGTCAAGGTGGCCAGAGAAGGTCACATTTATGTGCCAGTGAGGATCACATGCTACCATTCAAAGATCTTAGCTAGAGTGTGAGTCAAAGGGAAAATGCTCTTGACAGCTTTTTGTTTGGTTGGTTGGTTTGGTTTGGTTTTTTTGTTTTTTTTTTGAGACAGGTTTCTCTGTGCAGTCTTGGCTGTCCTGGAATTCACTCTATAGACCAGGCTGGCCTCAAACTCAGAAATCCACCTGCCTCTGCCTCCCAAGTGCAGGAATTAAAGGCATGAACCACCACTGCCTGGCTCTTGACAGTTTTATATTAGCCATTTTTCTACTTTCAATGAACTCTCTTTCTATAGACATGTGTTTTCTTCTTATATTACCTTACCCATCCTAGACAAGAAGATAATCTTTAAGAAATTTACAAAGCCTTCCAGCATATGAACAATTAGGACACAAGTTGTAGCAAATTGCCAAGGTCCTTCCTCTGCAGGAGGAATGTCCTGCGAAAGGTAGGAATGGGAATAGCACTGATTCAATGATGACTAGGAGTCAGTAGTTGATGTAAGCTGCTAGTTCAGGTACTCTCTGTTCTGTGACAGTTCTCAGTATTCTACATTCTTCAGCTGAATTCTTAATTTCTTCATTCCCTCCCATGCTATTGCCTTCTCCCCACTCAGAAAGCCTGAACCCAGTCTTTTATTTCCTAAAGCTACATGATCAAGGTTTTGATAATTGTTAATAATTATCAATAATTCTTCAATTTACTTAAACTCTATAAGTCCTGGATCAACAATCCAAGCCTCCATTTTCTTAGAGCAGAACCAAGCACAAAGCAACAGCACATTTCCTTATAGGTTTACACAGCCTGTTTTTTATGGATAGCTGGTCACAGCACTTCAAGTTTTCTGGTACAGCAGACAAGAAACAACTAAACTTAAAATTATTCCTTACAAAATTTTGAATTTATGTGATTTAAACAGCTCTCTCTAATATCTTTCCAAGCATTGTTATCTTCAATTCTTCAATTAGCTAGAAAAACAGAGTACTAATTTTTATATGTGTCTATATTATCTTTTAATTCTCTAATTTTCATTTCTTTATCCTAGCAATTACATTACATAGCCTCATGCCCTCTTCTCATAATACTGTTTATTTCTACAATAAATATAAATTCCTATACTTTCTATCCATACCTTTTCTTCCTGAAATTACTCTCTCTATCCTTGATATCTCCAAGTTCATCCTGGCTAATCAATGTAGCAGTCATTGGACAAGGAGGTACATGTACTTCCTCATGAGTCCAAAAATCAAGGCCAAATCTGGGAATGAACCTTTTTCAAAAAGCTGCATGTAGACTTCTATGACACTTATGGTTATATTGTTTGGATCTTTTCCTATGATCCTGAACGCCAAGCAGAGGACCTGTTCCTCATCCTTCACAGCCTCCTGACCATCTCCATTCGTCATTCCGGAAAACTATAGCTGTTTCATTTACTATGGTGGGATTACCTCTGAGTATTGGGGGTAATATATTTCCCAAGAAGAAAGGATTGAAAGTAGAGTAGTAAAGACAGAAGATCAACTTTGGGACAACAGAAATCATCAGCACAAGTGGAGGTCATCAGATCAGTGGCCTAGTGATGCTCCAGGGACAGGAACTATGTCACACCTCCCCTTCTGCAGTCATGACATCCAGAGGCAGGAACTGTGTCACACCTCCCCTTCTGCAGCCATGCCAGACCCAGCAGAAAACAAACCCTGGCTTAAACCTGATGTCTTTACCTCCGAAGAGCAGAAAAATCTGTGTTGTGGCTCCAGGAGGTCCAGTGTTCAGTGGGGGAATTGTAGTAGAAGGGGAATGGTATTTGTGGAATCATTGAGTTGAAGAATAAAGATGTAAAAGCCATAGCTGGCCAGAGAAAACAGACACCCAGGGAAAATACCTATATTTCAACAAATGTAAGGGAGGAAGAAGCAAGTGGTGGAGAAGTCCCAGGAGTAGGAAGGACAGAGGAAACAAAGAGAAGATTTGGGGCTGGGAAGACTGAGAAAGTTGGACTTTAAGTAATATATAAAATAGTTCACAGACCTTGTAGGGTGTTAGATTTGGTTGATTTATAAATTAAAGAGAGCCACAAAAGGGAGTGGCTGAAACAGGTTAGAAATTGTATGTACATATACACACACACACACACACGTGTGTGTGTGTGTGTGTGTGTGTGTGTGTGTGTGTGTAGTTGTTTGAATGTGTTTGGCCCATAGGGGGTGACAATCTTATGAGATATGGCCTTGTTGGAGGAAGTATGTCACTAAGTGGGTGGCATTTGAAGCTTCACCCAGCATAGAAGAGTAAGTCTTCTCTAGATCTTCAAAACAAGATATATAACTCTCAGCTCCTCTAGCTCCAAGCCTGCCTGGGTACTGCCATGCTTTTCACCATGATGACCATGATGATAATGAACTGAACATGAGAACCAGTAAGAGAGCTCCAATTAAATGCTGTTCTTTATAAGAGTTGCCATGGATATGGTGTCTCTATACAGCAATGGAAACCCTATAAATATCATATATATATGTGGGTTGGTACTTCAAGACTTCCATCTCATGATACTCATGATAAGTTGTTGTGGATGAGGATTCTTCTGTTTTGAATTCTGTTTGGAGATATAACCACATTATTATATTTCTAGAAGTGGAAAGTGTGATGAAGACAATATTTTTCTTGAGGAAGGCTTTTTGAAATGTCATACACTATTTGTGCTTATCCTTCACTGAGTACTAGAACAAAGCTTCTTAAACTATGGGTCATGGCTAATATATGATATCATTTAACTGACTGTGGAGGGCTCATAAAATTTTGTGAAGGGTAAACATTTTCTTAACATGCAATGATGCCAGAAATTACCTTCAAATAAAGTAAAGAGTAAGGTGTTTATTCTGGCAACATCTGTATTGCTTCATGTGACTTCACTATAGCCTTGGTTTTCAACAAAAAGCACATGGATTCTGCACTGTGCATGACATCATGCCTTGTAATTTCATAGCAACAACTGCTACCTTAAATATCATGACTTAGATTCAGGATCATCACTACAATCTATAATCATACATTACAGACTGCAATGTTTTGGCATACTTACAAAGATGGTTACTCTCTTAAGAACAGCACTGGTTATTTATGGAAGGCAAAGAATTGATATTTTTATTGAGTTAGATAAACAAATACAGTCATCTCATTAGTATACAACATTGCTTTTTATCTTTAGTAGGTGATAAAGTATGTGTAAATCAAAGAATCACTTAGAAATATATATTTTTATGATTTGTTTTCATTAAGTTTTTATTTGTGTATCTACTTTATATGCCTATATACCTGATGACATACAATTTTCTTGGGCAAAAAACGTTACAAGTCAAAAAAAGTTTAAGGAAAGCTGAACTAGAGCCTGGTAATGAGCCATACCTTGTGAAAATGACACCGAGCAGTACATTCTTAATCTTGGCATCTATGCAGTCTATTAAAATATCCCTGGCTACATTCTTTTACAGGTGTAAGAGAATAGACCTTGGGAGACTGCTCACTGATACAGCTGCATTTTAAACATATGGCCTGGCAGCTGGGCTAAAATAAAGCACAATGATTCATCTCTACATAGGAAGGAGTAAGTTTTAATCATCAGGAACTCTCCCTGTTTTTGAGGAGCTGGAAATCTGAGTATGAATGATGAATTCATTTTGTGAATGTGAAAATCAATTAGCTGTTGATATCCTAGGACTTCAAAGCTTCAGACATGAATACATGCCATGTGTAATTTTAAAATGAACCCACACTAAATCTGGCTATATGTCTGCATGGGAGGTCTCACCCACCCCCACAGCTAGCTCTTTGCAGCCATCTTGCCCTGGTTCCCATGGCTAGTTTGCTAAGCTAACCAGCTGAGTTTAACATGAAATATCTGTAGCTTCTGCTTGCATTTCTCAGGCCATCTACCCCCTGTAGCTGACCTGCAGAATGCCAGCTATTGCTCATTCAAGTCCCCTTAACCCTGTGAAATGAAAACAAGACACTTCTATTATACTAGCCAGATTTATAAAGGCAGATTTCCAACCCTAAAATACTGGTGAAAGAATACACAACTCAGTTAATATAAATACAAGCTGCATGCCTAGATTGGGGAAATATAACCTATACTACTCTATTGCTCAGCTATGAAATCCCTACATACTTGTGGCTGCTCCAGGCCACATGGGTCTGCCCCATCTTCAACCTCTTTTTTTCTCCATCTTCTTCTTCCTCCATCCTTCATCTCATTTCCTATTTTTCCTCCATCTTCCTCCTTCTCTCCCTTCTCAAAAACTTTCAGCTTTGCTTTTTCCTTCCTCTGCTCAACCACAGGCTTTAGCCTTTATTTGCCTAATTAAGATTTCACCTGACATCACCTGAGTATGTGATCTATCTACTCCTCATCAGGGCAACCCTCTTGAGGGAGCAGAAATGCAAACAGCAATCCACTGCACATACAATATATTCTCATCATGTACACACTCCATTCCTTTCCCTAGGATGTGACATTACCGTTCCCTCGTTTCCCTCTCAATTTCAGCTTTGTTTCTTCTTTCATAATGTTTAAATGATCCACCAAGTCCAATTTTTGCTTCCAATATACTCATGGATGCAATCAACCAGCCCCCGAGGAGCCACATTTTCAAGGAAATCTGAGTCTCCCCTTCTCCCCTACTCCCTCCCTTCTCCAGCAAAGTAACTGTTAAAAGTTCCCCAGCTAGGCTTTGGGACTTGCAATCTTTCCTACTCCACATGGGAAAGCTGACTGGCTTGTTCAGACATAAACACATGAATCACAAGAACAGTTTGTACTATGCCACACTTCACCAAATCATACTAATAGATAACCCCTGCCATTTATATGATCCCCTGTGTTCTTGACCAGGATTATAGTGCTAGGCCTTCCTCGTGCTATATAATAAAAGAAATCTATTAGTTACTCTTTACGTTATGCTACTATTGCATTCATGGGCAGAGCTTACTATTCTGGTTGTTAGTGTAGCTAGTAGAGTTCACAGTTAGGCATAACTCTTGAAGACATTTTATCCTGTAAGCCTGCTTATAAACTTCCAGTACTGTGAAAGAGGGTACGGAATCATCTCAGTTATCCATGATATTCTTAATTGCCTAATGGTCTTTAAAAGAGAAATTCCATCTCTGTGGGAAATAGAATTCACAGAATGCAATATGCATGAAACAAAACAAAAAGAACATGAACCTGATGTATGGGTCCCATTAAGAATATTGTTTATTCTCAGGAAGAATGAACTGGAATAAGAAGAAATCAAGTCCCTAAGAGAAAGTTCTCACACATTTGACAATCTGGTTTAATCAGACTGAATGTCTTTTTACTACATGGTGTGTGTGTGTGTGTGTGTGTGCACGTGTGAATGTGCATATGTGTGTATGTGTGCATATGTGTGTGTGTGTGTACACACTTGTGTACCAGAACTTTTATGTGAAAGTCATAGGAAAACCAGTAAATGTGGGTTCATTTGGCCATTACATGGGTTCCAGAGACTGAAGTTAAATCTTCAGGCTTGGAACCAAGTGACTTCACCCACTGCACTATTTCAGTGGGCCCTAAGTTGTTTTGTTTTCATTTTTTTTGGTTGTTTATTTTTCAATGCTACAGAGTCATTGACAATGAAAGTAAGAGATCTAAACATATTATGATACACAGAACTACAAACTCCTTACCATCTTTCATGTTACAGAACTTCTGGGAGAAAAAAATGAACTTCAGTTTCAGAGAAAGATCTCTGAATTCAAGGGATAGAACCTTTCTGAATTCTCATGTCAGAATCAGTCACAAAATGTATAAAGTGGTCCTCCCCCTATATAAAAACTTAAAATTAGCAACATGAAGAAGCCCTGGCTTTTGATGTGAGCAAAAGACCATTTGATACAAAATTTATGTTGGTAAGAGCAGAAGATATCAGAGTTAAAGTACTGTGAGATGCATGTGATAGAGTTGGGACTCACTGTCATAACCAGAAACCCTCTACCCCAAAAGGGAAAATAAAAGCATAACTAGTTATTTGCAGGTATATTGTAGTTAATATATTATTAGTTTTATGGGACCCCTGACCATGAAAATGAGTTGGTCTCTGACTTTTGTGCTTGTTCTTGGGACTCTTTTTCCTCCTGTTGCGTTGCAGTATCCAGCTTTTATATGATAGTTTTGGGTCATCTTATATATATTTTGTCATGCTTGGTTGTTGTCTTTTAGAAGCCTTCTCTGTAATGAGAAAGAGAAAAGGAGTGGATACAGAAGGGAGAGAAGATGGGAAGAAATTGGGAAAAGCAGAGGGAGGAAAAACTACAATCAGAATAAATTGGATGAGAAAAGAATTTATTTTTAATAAAAGGGGGAAATTCCTTGGAATTTGATACCCTTGAATAACTAGTTTGGACTGAACTTTTACAGTAAATGTTGGTTTTACCAGAAGAAAGGATGATATGGGAGCTGTACCTCAGCTTTATGAATATGTGGTTTGGAGGCTTCTAACCTCCATTCAACCCAATTGTTTCAAAGCCCAGACCTTGAAGGCTTCAATTTCCAGCCTTGTGTGCTAACCCAGGACTAAAATGTTTCAGTCTCCCAGACGAACAGCTGAATAAACTCACCCTTTCTAACTTGTTCAAATTCAGGCTGGGAGGTTCAACTTAGCTGTTCTGGCTCATACTCCTCTCCAAGCTGACTGATTCAAACTAGAATCTCTATTGCCCTGCTTGGAAAAACTGTCCATGAACTCCATGAACTGAACTGCACTGAACTGAATGGAACTGAATGGAATTACATGAAACGAACTGAGCTCAACTGTACTCAACTGAGCTGCATCAATATGAACTGTGTGTACCTCTATCCCTGCACTGTTCTTATGTACCTTCTTTTTCCTGTCTCTTCCTGTTAGAGTTGGGCATATCCTATTTCTGATTCATTCTGTCAAATCTTTCTCCTATTTACTACTTTGTCTGCCCCTTAATAGATGTCATTGTTTGGGATAAAGGTGTGTACTAAAGGTGTGTTTGTATTAGATCCATATGGGTGAAAGGTGTGTGATATGTCTACCCAGATCACACAGACTTAGAAGGTCTTTGGATGTGAAGATTCTTTGCCAGAACAGCCATGTTGCTGGGTTAAAAATCCTCTACACCTTGCAAATTGACTTAAGTGAGAAACAAGGACAGAACACAGGTCATAAAAATCCAACAAAAATTGGACAAAAGACTGACCCGTCAGAAAGCATTATCATGATTAGGGAAAAAAAGAACAAATAAAGAATTGTAGAATAGAAGTTTAAAGTTCATTGTCTACAGATTTGAAGTGTGCAGTAGAATAGATTCCTCTGTTAGTAGTTACTGGTATTCTGTTCTATCTATCATGATATTCATTAAGTGATGTTAGAAGGAGAAAGGCTATATATTGCTCAAAATACTGCTTGGCCCATATTACCTCTGGAAAACAAAACATGAACACATGTTCCTGGACCACAGAATGGAAATTCCTCAAACAGATACAACAATCAGGTTGTTTTGTGTCTGTGTAGTCAATGGTTTGTCACATAAATCTTATGAGAAGGAAAATTAAAAGGTGTTGAAAATATGCAGTGTGTCATAGGAATGGAATTTTGCAATGAGGCACAACACTTTAGGAGGTGTAAGTGACAAGAAGAGCTACTTCGCTACAGACAACGGTTGGGACCACAAACTGACTCCCTCTCTCTCTCTCTCTCTCTCTCTCTCTCTCTCTCTCTCTCTCTCTCTCTCTCTCTCTCTCTCTCTCTCTCTCTTTCTCAGAAAAAGAACCATAATTAGGGATGGTATCAGATTGTCATAGTACACAGAAACATCTCTCAGGTTAAGATTTCAGGTGACATTTAAATTTTAAATATTCTGTTAGATGTTATTTTTCTGATTTACAACTAAAAGTTGTGCTATCTGTCATCTATGTAAGTATCACCTATCATCAATCTCTATTTTCATCTATCTTTCTATATTTAAGTTCTTGATACAGTGAATTTATAGTCATTGCATTTTCTTTCTTTCCTTCTTTCTTCCTCTCTCTCTTCTTTCTTTCTCTTTCTCTCTCTCTCTCTCTTTCTTTCATTCTCTCTCTCTTTCTTTCTTTCTCTCTCTCTCTCTCTCTCTCTCTCTCTCTCTCTCTTCTTTCTTTCTTTCTTTCTTTCTTTCTTTCTTTCTTTCTTTCTTTCTTTCTTTCTTTCTTTCTTTCTACTTTTCCCTGGCTTTATTTGAAATATTTGTCTTTTATGTTCATTTTATACCTAGTAGATTTTATGAAGATTTGTGAACTTATTACACTTGGTCATTGCTGAGAAATTTATGTCATGGCATATTTAGACATCTTTTAGTCTCATTTTGAACTTAACCTTTTTCACTGGCAGTATATTTTGGATAATTTGTTCAAATTCATAGGCCAACTCATTGACATTAATAGGCTGTGCAAAATACATTATGCATTATATATATATATATATGTATATATATATATTATAATATATGAGTATTGTATTCTTATAGATCATTAAGTGATAAATATGTTCATCCTCCACATCAAATGTGTTTTGCTCTTTTTCTGTATATTTGATGCTTTTTTTATCTTTAAAATTGTATATATGGCCTGAAGGTTGGCGCCAGCCCCTGGCCACCTTGAGTGCAAACTAGGTGGATGGTCCCACGGTCCCCAGAAAACTCTAAATGCCACAGATGCCCTCTTATACCCAGAATGTTAGGATCACTGGTGAGTGGAATACAGTTGTTCCAAAAACAATCATAAGGGATCTGTGCCAGCAGGGCCAGGGACACAGGAAACCTGTCCAAACAGCAGCTTAGCTTCCTTCTGGTCGGCGCTGGCCTAAATTGGTTTTGAACACAGTGGTCAGTTCCATGGTACCCAGAGGAGGTACTACTTCCAGGTGCTGTATCATGCCCAGGATCTTAGGAGTCCAGGATCCCAAAATCCCAGGAGCTTGCTCACACCAGGATCTTAGGGTCTCAGAGGAAGCTTGAATGCCAAGAACTCTGAAACACCCAGAATCTCAGGTTCACAAGATCCCAGAATCACAGGATCACCGAGGGAGATGGTCTCTGGGGCACTCTGAATCAACCGGGATCATAGGAAGGACAGGCTCCAATCAGATATATTGAGGACAGTGAGCAATTGAGCTAATCAGATGGCAGGAGGCAAGCATTAGAACAGAAGCAACAGAAACCAAAGTTACTTGGCAACATCATAACCAAACTCTCCCACCATAGCAAGTCCTGGATATACCGTCATACCAGAAAGGCAAGATATGGATCTAAAGTCACTTCTCATGATGATGAAGTGCTATAAGAAGGAAATAAATAACTCCCTTGAAATATAGGAGAACACATCCAAACAGGTGAAAGAATTGAACAAAACCATCCAGGATCTAAAAATGGAAGTAGAAACAATAAAGAAATCAGAAAGGGAAAAAACTCTGGAAATAGAACACTTAGAAAAGAAGTCAGGAGCCATTAGCACAAGCATCACAAACAGAATATAAGAGATAGAAGAGAGAATCTCAGGTGCAGAAGATACCATAGAAAACATTGACACAACAATCAAAGAAAATGTGAAATGCAAAAAGATCCTCACCCAAAACATCCAGGAAATCCAGGACACAATGAGAAGACCAAATCTAATAAAAATAGGTATAGATGATAAGGAATACTTGCAAATTAAAGGGTCAGTAAATATCTTCAACTAAATTATAAAAGAAAACTTCTCTAACCTAAAGAAAGAGATACCCATGAATATACAAGAAGCATACAGAACTCCAGATAGTTTGGATTAAAAAGAAATTCCTTCTGTCACATAATAATCAAAACACCAAATACACAAAACAAAGAAAGAATATTAAAAGCAGTAAGGGAAAAAGGTCAAGTAACATATAAAGGCAGACCTATTAAAATTACACCTGACTTCTCCCCAGAGACTATGAAAGCCAGATCACGGGGAGATGCCATACAGACATTAAGAGAACACAAATGCCAGCCCAGGCTACTATACCCAGCAAAACTCTCAATTACCATAGATGGAGAAACCATGGTATTCCATGACAAAACCAAATTTACAAAATATCATTCCACAATTCCAGCCCTTCAAAGGATAGTAAAGGGAAAACTCAAACACAAAGAGGGAAACTTAGCTTGAGAAAAAGCAAGAAAATAATCTTTCAACAAACCTAAAGAAGATAGCCACATGAACAGAATTCCAACAAAAATAATAGGAAGCAACAGCAACTTTTCCTTAATATCTCTTAATACCAGTGTATTCAATTCCCCAATAAAAAGACATAGACTAACAGACTGCTTACATAAACATGACCCAACTTTTTCCTGCATACAGGAAACCCACCTCAGGGACAAAGACAGACACTACCTTAGAGGAAAAGGCTTTAAAACAATTTTCCAAGCAAGTGGTCTGAAAACAAGCTGGAGTATCCAATCTAATATTGAATAAAATCAGCTTTCAACCTAAAGTTCTCAAAAAAGGTAAGAAGGGACACTTCTTAGTCATCAAAGGTAAAATTTACCAAGATGAACTCTCAATTCCGAATATCTATGCTCCAAATGCAAGGGCATCCACATGCATTAAATAAACTTTGTTAAAACTCAAAGACACATTACACCTCACACAATAATAGTAGGAGACTTCAATACCCCACTCTCATCAACGGACAGATCCTGGGAACAGAAACTAAACAGAGACACAGTGAAACTAACAGAAGTTATGAACCAAATGGATTTAACAGATATCTACAGAACATTTTATGCTAAAACAAAAGGATATACCTTCTTCTCATCACCTCATAGGATCTTCTCCAAAACTGACCATATAAATGGTCACCAAACAGGCCTCAGAAGATACAAAAACATTGAAATGTGTTTTTGGGCTTTCTATTATATGTTGTTATTGAAGATCAGCCTTATTCCCTGGTGATCTGATAGTGTGCATGGGATTATTTCAATGACAGGAGGCTAATATAGTTGTCTCCTGAGTGGTTCTGCCAGTGCCTGGCAAATACAGGAGCTCACAATTGTACATTGGATGGAGCACAAGGTCACCAATGAAGGAGCTAGAGAAATTATCCAAGTAGCTGAAGGAGTCTGAAGCCCCATAGGAGGAACATCAATATGAACTAACCAGTACCCCAGAGCTCCTTGAAAATAAACCACCAATCAAAGAAAACTCATGGTAGAACTTGTGTCTGTAGCTGTATATGTAGCAAAGGATGTCCTAGTAGGTCATCAATGTGAGGAGAGACCCTAGGTCCTGTGAAGGTTCTATGTTTCAGTAAATGGGAATGCCAGATAAAGGAATGGGAATGGGTGGGTTAGGGAGCAGGTGAGGGGAAAGGGGATTTATCAGTGGGGAAAGTAGGAAAGGGAATCACATTTAAAAATGTCAATAAAGAATATATGCAATAAAAAAGATATAAATAGAAAAACAAAAGATGTATATGTATTAGGAAAAATATTGCTATAGCACTTAATTCTGTAGCATTAGAAATTATAAGAAAAATATAACTTCAGTGTTTACAAATTTTAAAAAACTTGTATTTCTGTCTTTAAAAGATTTATTTTTATTTTAATTGATGCAAATATGTGTCTGTGCAAGTGTTATATAGGGCCATGTTATATAGCTGCCAACAGATGCCAGAAGATGGTGTCAAGTCTTCTACAGCTGGAGTGCTAAGAGGTTGTGAGCTCTGATGACAGGGTTCTGGGAACCAGAATTTGGTTCTTGGCAAAGCAGTGTGTGCCCTTCACCATTGGACCACTCTCTACATGTCCCGTCACATTGTTTTTTTCTTCATTCATATTGACTGTCCATTAAATTTTTTGGCAATCTGTACCTATGAACTCACTCTTTCTTTTTTCTTTTTTTCCTTATTTCATTTACTATCTCGTGATTCCAAATTATGAATCATATATCTGTACAACTATTCTGAAATTATAATTTCCCTAAGATTCAAATAAGGACTTGCCATTCAGCATGTCTTGCTTGGGAACTAAGACACGTTGCTAATATTGTGCATCCTCTTGTCAAATTATTTCAGTTTCTGTAGGCTGCTGAGAACTAGGATATTCTATCTGGAAACAAGTTCACATTAATTGCCTCTGTGACTAGAAACAGGGCAGGGAACCACTTTGCCCACAGTTACCTCATAAGTTAGAATCCTCTTAGCCCAATGCTACTGGTGCTTGTTCTCTCAAAAATCCTGTTTTTCCCATAGGAAAAATTGTCTCACATCAACTGGTCTGCTGTCCTCCCTCCCTCCATCCCTCTCTCCCTCCCTCCTTTCCTTTTTTCCTTCCTTTCTTCTTCCTTTTTTCTTCACTACCTTTCTTTTTCTCCCTGTCTTTGGAACATCCAACTTATTTCTGTTAGGCTGGTAATTTAACAAAAACGTAGATTATGCAGTATGGAGTCTAGTGAGAGAGGCAGGACAATCCATTTAAATACAGTCATAATGCTGAAAATGCAAGTCAATTTATTTTTTAAAATAGCCTATTCCATAATGTATAATTGAACTGACGAATCACATGGTACCAAGAAGTTGCTATCACTTTTGTTTCCTGTATCAGTTAAAAAATAAACCAACAAAACCCAGGTACAACTTCTGTAGTAACTGCAAAGAACATTATTTATTTTATTTTCTATTAAATCAAGGAAGGTAAGAAAGCAGATGATTGATAGTAATAAAGAAGCATAAGCTAATGATTTTTCTAATTCTAAAGGTTAGAGAAACCACATGGCACTGTCTCTCACACACACAAAATGTACCTGCCTGCTCCATCCCTCATCTATGTCTTTTAAATGATTTCCTGTCAACTTGACTGTTGCTAATCTTTTAAAACAACCACAGTTATACGTTTATCTTGTCCACAAATTTTTGTACAATTGTTCTTTATATTAGAAAATTCACATTGCAAGGAGGATGCAAATGACCTTGTCTGCCAGGTCATGTGTTAAAACATGACCATTGTATATATTTGAGATCACTACATTCAGTAGTACTCATGATCTCAAATTTTTACATGTTCCTATATTTAGTGATATATTAACTGATACACACTGCCTAGTAACCTGAAAGAAATCAACTTCAGACTTAGCTATGGATAGTGCAGTAAAGATATGTGTAACTCAGATTGGTAGCCACCAAAGCTGAAAAGCAGTATCACATATACAAAAGCTTGTTTTCAGCAGCTGACGAGCAGACCTTACAATGCATGTCAGGTGTAGCACCCCTGCTCTTCAAACCACCCAGTCATTAAAACATTGCTGAGAGCACATTTCTCTCTGTTAGAATTTTCCTAGGGACTCTATCCAGGTGCATGAAATAGTTAGTAGGTCCACATGAGCATTTGCATTAAAATTAGATTCTGATTTGCATATCATTTGCATACTCCCACATAGTCTGTGCCATCTATTCTTAGCCAGCTTTTAGCAAAAGATTATTTATTACTACTGTTAACATTGACACTTTTTAGTTTTTCAACTTTACTTTCATCCTTATATAATCTCTAACTCTAGAGTTTAATATCAAAGAAACATACAAAGATGGTAATGATGGAGAAAAAATGTTGCAACTGGATTTTTTCATGAAAAAACAAATGAAGCATATTTTGGGAACTGTTCTTCCACATTGCATACAACATTTTTCTTTCTTTTTTAAAGTTCTCTTGTGGCAAGACAGAGTTTAGATCTAATTTTAGAGGAGATTATAAATTAGTAATGTAAATTTATGAACTCAGAATACTTGGATTAATTCACTTATATGTTTACCAAATATTTACTGAATATTATTGTGCTCATGTTACCTTTCTGGACTATGAGCCATACAGCAATAAGCAAAACACATTTTAAGAAAATACATGTTCTAAATGCATGGTGGCACATGCCTTTAATCTCAGCTCTTATGAGGCAAAGACAGGTCTCCTGAGTTGAATCATATCATAGTCTATTAAGTGAATTTCTGGACAGCATGCTGGGCTCCACAGAGAAACCCTGCCCCCCAAAACAGCATGTTCTCAGAGTTTGTGCTCTAGCTGCTGTGAGGTAGGTTCGGTGATGTAAACAAGGGAGGTGAAGAAGTAACTCATATAGGTATCCAAAATTATATTACTGTATTTGGGGTGATTTTACATGGCAAAACATATTTTAAAATAGGCAATGATCAGTGGATGAATGTTTACCTAGCACCTGTAAGTCCCTGGATTCAATCCCCAGAAACAGAAATAAGCAAAAGGCAAAAAGAAATGAGCACCTTTTAATGAATACTGAAGTAATTAAATCTGTTGGGAATAAATCTAAAAATATGTATAACATAAAAATGAGTCTTACACACTCAGTGCCATGGAAGTACCATTGTTCCAGTACAGACAGAATGCCAGGTTCAATTTCAAACTTAAAATGATAAAGGAACATGTGAAACATCTTCATCTTTTCCTGAGTTGGTTCAAGTAATATACTCTAGGAACATAAATTTCCTTGCTTAGATTCTGGTTGATTGAAACAATTTCCTTCATTACCTTATTTATGCAACAAAAGGTGTTGAAAAATTCTAGCTTGGAAGAAAATATGCCAATTCTGATAAACCCAGACAAATCAATCCAAACCTCCTCAGAAACAATATAGATCTTTTTTTTTTTTTTTCAAGAAAGCTACAGAACAGTACTAAGTGAAGGACGTGTTCCATATAAAGGGTTGGAGAAGCGTTTCTGAGCAGTAACTGACCTGGGCTTTGAAGTGCAAAAAGAGTGCTTCTAAAATTTCTCAGGATGGAGCTGGTGTGAGGGTGTAGGGTGCAGAGGGAGTTGCTCATTGGTTATACAGACACTGAAAGCATGGAGACCATGATAAATCCACGCTGTTCTGAATCACACATTCCAGGAAAGGCAACTTGTGTTTTGTGTAGCAAGAAAACCTACATGTGTTTTAGGTCGAGCTGTTATAACAAGAAACAAAATAAAACAGCACCCCTCCAGGTTTATCATGTGGGCTTCACATTGCTACCTTTCTCTTCACTCACTCACTTCTCTTCTAGAACATAGATAAACGTGAGTGTTCTTCGAGTACAACAAGGTTACATTTCATCCCGATAACTATTTCAGGGAAGCTGGAAATGATACAAAAAAGGAAAAGTAGATAACCAGTCTATCTTTGACTAGACATTCATATATAAAACTCTTTGATACCCATCATCTCTTTCTCAAATGGAGGCACAGGCCAACTGCCTATGGCTTTAACTTGGTAGGCAAGCTGTTTTTTTCATAATCAACAACACTTTGTTGCAATAGTTTCATTGTAAGCATTTTACCTGCTCATGCTTCTCCCTAGGTAGGTAACTGAGGTTTAACTCAAGTTGAAGTATTGTTCCTTGAAGATTTCCTGAACTAGCCTGAATTCATGAACCTCCATCTCTGAGAAACAATAGATGGTTTACAGCCTCTAGGACCTGAAGAACCAATTTTCTTTAAGCGTGTGTTACCATGGATGGTTCTACTCCTAGGAGTATAGACAGCACAAATTTGAGTCAATGGTCAATTAACTTAGAAATAAAAATTCAACATTAAATTTATAAACACTGTGAACACTTAATGTAGAAAGGGACCAGTAAAAGAACTCAACATAAGAATATATTTTCTTAGCATCAAACTATGTGGGGAAAGTAGAGTCAAACTTAGAGGTAACAGAGAAAACATTCAATTACTTACAGTTTAAAATAAAACATGGCCTCTATTAAACTGCTAGAGTATTTAGGTAAAACTTCATACAATTAAGAGTACTTTGATCTTTTGCTTAATATATCAACTTAGAAATATTTCTGGTTATCGCTGTTGTATTCCCTTCAGTTAACAATTAAACATTAGCTAAAATAAAACACTTTCTAGACAACTGCTGTGAATATTGATTCATCCTGTTTCAGAGCTCTCTGTGCATAATCTACTACATTGTTGATATACTACCCCTCATTGTGTCTTTTTTTCCTCATAAAATAAAGGGACACATGTTCATTGACTAAGAAAGTTAGTTTTTATAAAAAATAAAATTTCATAGAAGGAATTACTTATGCTCTTATATAGCTACAGTCTCCTGGGAAAAGAGAGAGAAGATCATCACAACAAATTTATGCTTAAGAATTTAAACAAGAGTGAAGTGTATTGTACATACCTGTTATCTTAACACCTGTGAGGGAGAATCAGAAAGACAAGGAGCTTGAGGCTAGCCTGTCTCACGGTGAAATTAAAAAAAATGATTTAAAACATATTTAATAAATAACTGCTAAAAGAATGATACAGTAAGTACAATACAGACAACTGTGGACAACGGAGGCTCGTGGAAGTTGATACTGAATCAGAAGGCAGCTGGCTGGTGAGGAAATGGGCGTGCACTTGATCTAGATGAGTGGCTAAGGTACAAAGGACACTGCCATCGGGATGCATTACTGCCTCAGGACCACAGCATTCTCCATCATTTCTGAAGACAATCATGGAATTCCCTGAGACAGCTTTGTAATGTCAATATGGACAACTGTGTTTTCTTTGAGCTTGGAGTGGATCTGTCCTTTAAAGCATACACTTCCATTTTTCTTATGTATTTATTTAGGATCATATAATTTAATTATTTTCCCTTCTTCCCTTTTCTCTATTATCCTCATCTTCCTTTCTTCTCTTCCTCTAAATTTTCCCATATTACCCACATATTGTCCTCCTTTTGCATTCATGACCTCTCTTTTTAACTGTTATGGCAAACACGTATACATATGCACACACATTATTTATACCTAAATATCACTGGTTCAGTGTATACAGTGTTGCCTGTATGTATGTTTTCAGTAGTGACCATTTGGTGCTGAATAACCAGTTGCCTATAATTCTTTGTGCAGGGTTGTGACCTTGTGAGCTTTTTCTCTGATCTAAGGTGTTATTTTTAAAAAATCCTATTCAACACTATGACTGGCTTTAAAAATAAGATTTCTTGAAGGCATGGGCACTATTTTTTTCTGAAGTAACAACTGTTTTATTCTTACTTTCTTTTTCTAGGCCTCTGTCAGTACAGGGCAAGAACAATCTAAGGTTCTCCTCTGAAATCATCTGTTTCCAGGTACCTAAATGACGAACATATTTTATTTTGGCCTATTCTTGGCATCTGTAGGAAAACTCCCAAGTCTTCCTTGTTCTATGAGAGAGTCTGGGATGTTTATAGCTTGTTTTTGTATCAATTCTTGTTCAAGTGATATTCCTATCAGAATTTTCCATGAGGAGGTATGGGTATGTATGTTCTGTTCCTTTTTAATTAATCCATCACAGTAGTTAGGATAGTCATGAGTTAAAAGAAGAACATGTTTGCAAATAGTCAGTCGGTTAGCTTTCCCTGACAAGAAAAAACAAAACAGGGTGATATGCAAATTAGGCAGAGAATCTGGCCTGAACAAATGTGCCACATTCAGGTTGAAGAGAGAGGTCATGTATATTTCAGTGCTGCTCCAGAGGTGGATAATGTTACCTGTTCATGGTATGTGAAAGCATGGCTTCCAACTCATGATTATGCTAAGACAACTGAGCTTGGAGTTGACCCATAGCTGCTCAAAAGAGAAGAATCTCTTCTAAACTCCTCTAAGGAAGGTTTATCGTTTTAATTTCCTTACATTATATTTTTTCCAGATTTTAAAGATGCACATGTACATGCAGACATACACATATGCAAAAGCATGTTTGCACGCACACACACACACACACACACACAACTGTAATCTGTCATCAATAGAAAAGCCTGCCTCAAAACATGTTTTTTAAAATTTTGTTTGTGAAGATTTTTTCCCAATCTGTAGGTTGCTGATCTGTCTTATTGACTATGTCCTTTGCCTTAAAGAAGCTTTCCAGTTTCATGAGGTCCCATTTATCAATTCTTGATCTTAGAGCATGAGCCATTGGAGTTCTGTTTAGGAAATTTCGCCCTGGGCCAATGAGTGCAAGGCTCTTTCTTACTTTCTCTTCTATTAGATTCAGTGTATCTGGTTTTATGTTGAGGTGCTTGATCTACTTTGACTTGAGCTTTGTACAAGGTGACAAATATGGGACTATTTTAAGTTTTCTACATATAGACAGCTATTTAGACCAGCACAATTTATTGAAGATACTTTCTTTTTTCCACTGTGTATTTTTGGCTTCTTTGTCAAAGATCAAGTATCTGGAAGTGTGTGGTTTTATTTCTGAGTATCTATTCCACTGATCAACATGTCTGTTGCTGTACCTATGCTATGCAGTTTTTATCACTATTGCTCTGTAGTAAAGGTTGAAGTCAGAGATGGTTATTCCCCCAGCCATTTTTTTACTGTTAAGTATTGTTTTTGCTATTCTGGATTTTTTTCCTTTCCTGATGCATTTGAGAATTGGTCTTTCCATGTCTTTGAAGAATTGTATTGGGATTTTGAAAGGGATTGCATTGAACCTGGAGATTGCTCTTGGTGGAATGGTCATTTTTACTATACTAATTCTGCCAATCCATGAACATGAGAGATATCTCCATTTTCTGATATCTTCTTTAATTTCTTTCATGAGAGACTTGACGTTGTTGTCATACAGGTCTTTCACTTGTTTGGCTACAGTTACCCCAAGATATTTTATATTATCTCACTAACCCCACATCTGATAGAGAGCTAATATTCAAAATATATAAAGAACTCAAGAAGTTAATGACCAAAAATCCAAACAACCCAATTCAAAAATGGGGTATAGAACTAAACTGAGATTTCACAACAGAGGAATCTCAAATGCCTGAGAAGCAACCTAAGAAATGTTAAAAGTCCTTAGTGATCAGAGAAATGTAAATCAAAACAATCCTGAGATACCACCTTATACCAATCAGAATTGCTAAGATCAAAACTTCAGGTGACAACACATGTTGGAGAGGATGTGGAGAAAGAGGAACATTCCTCCATTGCTGGTGGGATTGCAAACTGGTACTGCCACTCTGGAAATCAATCTGGAGGTTCCTCAGAAAATTGAAAATAGATCTTCCTGAAGACCCAGCTATACCGCTCTTGAGAATATGCCCAAAAGATGTCCCACCATGCCACAGGGGCACAAATTCTACTATGTTCATAGTGGCCTTATTTGTGAGAGCCAAAGGCTGAAAATATCCCAGATGTCCCAAGACAGAAGAATGGATACAGAAAATGTGGTTCATTTGCACAATGGAATACTACTTAGCTATTAAGAAGGTGGTAATCCTGAGTTTGGCAGGCAAATAGTTGGAACTAGAAAATATCACCCTGAGTGAGGTAATTCAGACTCAAAAGACATGTATGGTATGTACTCACATATAAGTGAATATTAGGGAAAACAAAACAAAACAAACCTGTACAGACTACTCAAGATACAGTCCAGAACTCAAAAAGGTCAAAAAACTGAAGGATCCAAATGAGGATACCTAAGTCCCACTTGAGAGGGAGAATAAAGCAATTACAAGTGGGGAGAGAGCTAAGGACCTGGAAAGGAAGTAGACCAAGGGGATGTAAGAGGGGAACCTGGTTTGGTATTTTGTGAGGGAAAAGGACTGAAGCCCTGAGGGACAGCAGAAAGAATGGAAACAGGCAACCTTAGGAGGTAGGAATTTGTGGGCATCCTCCAGAATACATCAGAGACCTGGGAGGTGAGAGACTCTCAGGACTTAAAGAGAGGGAACTCATAAAGCCCACCTCCAGGAGAAAGACAGGATAACAAGTGAGGGAGGGGGGTTGATATCCCACAGTCACAACTCTGACCCATAATTGTTCCTGTCTGAAAGAGATGGAAATGGAGAGGTGCCTGAGGGAAAGAAAGTCCAGAGACAGGCCCAAAGTGGGATCCAGCTCAAGGGCTTGTTCCAAGGCCTGACACTATTGCTGAGGCTATGGAACACTCACAAGAAGAGACCTAGCATGACTGCACTCTGGAAGACTTAACCAGAAGCTGAAAGAGTCAGATGCAGATATTTGCACCCAACCAATGGATAGAAGATGCTGAACCCTGTGGTTGAATTAGGGAAGGCTGAAAGAAGCTGAGGAAAATGGTGACCCTGTAGGAGGATCAGAAGTATCAATTAACCTGGACTCCCAAGATCTCTCAAACACTAGACCACCAAACAGGCAGCATTCACCACCTGATATGAGGCCTCCAACACACATACAGCTGAGAACTGCTAGGTCTAGGTTGAATCAGAGGTAATGTACCTAACCATCAAGAGACTGGAGGCCCCAGGGAGCATAGAGGTCAGGTGGGGTGGATTGTGGTGATATCCTCTTGGAGACTGGGATGTGGGGAGGAAGTATGGGATGTGGAACAGTTGGAGGGAGGAGCGGAACAGGGGGGGTGTGGAATAAAATCTGGACTGGAAAGAGAGGGGGGAGAGAGAGAGAGAGAGAGAGAGAGAGAGAGAGAGAGAGAGAGAGAGAGAGAGAGAGAGAGAGAGAGAGAGAAAGAAGAAGAAGAAGAAGAAGAAGAAGAAGAAGAAGAAGAAGAAGAAGAAGAAGAAGAAGAAGAAGAAGAAGAAGAAGAAGAAGAAGAAGAAGAAAAAGAACTTTTGTTTTGTTTTCGTGGTGGTGGTGTACTGAGGAAAACTGGGTTTCTCTGTGTATTAATGTTTTTTATTATAGTTAATAGTTTGTTTTGTTTTGATTTAACTGAGGGATTTCATTTTCCAGGTTGCGACCAGAGTCATCTTTCATCTCTTATCTTCTTTGTAAGACAATCACAGATAAAAGCACAGATACCTTCAGAGGAACAAACATGAGAAGGTAGGCAGTTATATAATAAACAAGGTTAGTGGATTAAGCACCTTGGCAGACTGAACATTTGTGTGCCAGTGGCTCTGGGCTCTATATCACTAGAAATAGAAAATGTCAAGAGAAAATACTCAGCCTGGTACCAGATTACATAAAAAGGACTAAGTGTCCAGAACACGTGAATGTCCCCATATGGAATGACTTTAGTGTAGACTCAGGTTTAGTGTACAGGTTTATCATTGATTGTGGACAGGGAAGAGGTGAGCATATTCATTTGTTGTCTATCTTTAGAAGAGCTATACCTGTTGCCTCCATTACCTGCTGCTTTTCCTTTACCCACCTTATGTTTGCTAATAGAAAACAGGCAGCCAGACACATATACTGATAAAGAGTCTATAATTGTCTATAAGTGTTTTTTTGGACAGGATGGTGCAAAATACTTCTGAAGCTTTCAGCTGAGGCAATCATGAAGAGCTCACAAGGGAAAAGGGCCCAGGAAAACACTACACTGTGGAACTAGGATAGAAATACCTCAGATGATTCAGTTCCAGCAGAGGGACTAGAGAGGGACAGAGTTTCCCGTGCTTTCTTTTGTCTCTTATTTGAGTCTCACAATAATGTTAATTTGGAGAGAATAAAGGTCGAAGTTGGCAGCAAAGAGTATCCAGGGTTGGAACCCATGCTTTCCACATCTTCAGTCCTTTAAATCTTTCTGTGAGCTAACAGTGTGCTTCCCTCTCAGCTTCATATCTAATAGTAGATGAGAAGAGCTATATCACCTCACTTGTGTTGTTGGAAGGGTTAAATAAAGTGGTGTGCTTGAAACATTACTGCAAGTGCTGAGACTCGATTCTCATATATATGCTATATATGATATCACTTATATTTTAATTGTGATGCTCGATAGATAGTATAAACAAAGATACTGTTTTAGGGGGACACTACTTGGTCAGTGAACGGATAATTATTAAAGATATTTTTAATCTTTCATGTCCTTTGTGGAAGCTATAGAGTGAAGGTTGTAGGAAGGCTTATAAAGACAACATAGCTATATTAATGTTGTCTCTGCTGGGTGGAAACAACCCCTGAGCCAGAACTCAGATCTCAGTGTGCAGATGTTACCACTCTCAAATATTTTGAACACTTACAGCAGGAATTCTCAGCCTGTGGCTTGTGATCCCTTCATCAAACCTCTACCTCTAAAATATTTACACTCAACTTCATCACAGTAGCAAAATTACAGTTGTATACAAAAATCATTTTAGGTTTAGGGGTCACCACAACATGAGGAACTATACTACAGGGTCTCAGGATTAGAAACATTTGAGAATCTATAAGGCAATCTGAGTGCTACAGTACACCCCTTGTTCTCTGTCACACCTTATTTTCAAATCTGTATGTTTCTTGGGGCTGAAACATCAGGACCCATTTCATACCAGAAAAACAAATATGAAAAACAAAAATCAAACAAACAAAAACCATGTGAGGGAGATAAATTTGTTTCTTATAAAGCCTTAGAAACCTCTCATTGAAGCCATAAGATTGTAGATTTTAATGGTTATCTTATTGAACACTTTTCTTTCTTATTTCAGCTACCTTGAGTAAAGGTTAAATTGTCTGGACAGATATTCTAAATCTCTTTGGGCCTCCAGTCTCTTGAGGGTGAGGTCCATCATCTCTGACTGAACCCAGACCCAACAGTCCTCTACTGCGTGTGTATTGGGGGCTTCATATCAGGCGATATATGCTGTCTGTTTGGTGGTCCAGTGTTCGAAAGATCTCAGATGTCCAGATAAATTGAGACTGCTGGCTCTCCTACAGGTTCCTAATTCTCCTTATTTTCTTTCAGCCTTCCCTAATTCAACCACAGGGGTCAGTGCTTCTGTCCATTGGTTGGGTACAAATATCTGCATCAGACTCTTTCAGCTGCTTGTTGGGTTTTCTGGAGTGCAGTAACGATAGATCCTTTTTTATGAGCCCTCCATAGCCTCAGTAAATAGTGTCAGGCCTTGGGGCCTTCCCTTGAGCAGGGTCCCACTTTCTGCCTGTCACTGGACCTTTTTTGTGAGCCCTCCATAGCCTCAGTAATAGTGTCAGGCCTTGGGGCCTTGCCTTGAGCAGGGCCCCACTTTCGGTCTGTCACTGGACCTTCTTTTACTCAGGATCCTCTCCATTTCCATCCCTGTAATTCTTTAAGACAGCAACAATTATGGGTCAGAGTTTTGACTGCAGGATGTCAACCCCCTCCCTCACTTGATGTCCTGTCTTCCAGCTGGAGGTGAGCTCTATAAGTTTTCTCCCTACTGTCTGGCATTTCATTTAAGGTCCCTCCCTTTGAGTCCCGAGAGTCTCTCACCACCAGGTCTCCTGGCATAATGAGGATCCCCATAGCCTCCTATCTTCTGAGGTTGCCAGTTTTCATTCTTTCTGCTGCCCCTCAGGGCTTCAGTCCTTTTCCCTCACCCAGTACCGGATCAGGTTCCCCTCCCCTCTCTTCCCCCCTCTTCCCATCCATTTTGCCTCCCAAGTACCTCCTTCCCTCCCCATTTATGTTTGCTTTCTTCTCCCTCCAAAGTGAAACTGAGGCATCCTCACTTGGACCCTTTAGCTTGTTGACCTATTTGTGTTCTGTGGATTGTATCTTGGGTATTTCTTTTTCTTGGGTATTCTGTACTTTTTTTTTTCTTTCTAATATCCAATTTTTAGTAATTACATTCCATACATGTCCTTTTGGGTCAGAATTACCTCACTCGGGATGATATTTTCTAGTTCCATCCATTTGCCTGCCAAACTCAGGATGTCCTCCTTCTTAATAGCTGAGTAGTATTCCATTGTGTAAATGAATCACATTTTCTGTATCCATTCTTCTGTCTTATAATATCTGGGATGTTTCCAGCTTCTGGCTATCACAAATAAGGTCCCTATGAACATAGTGGAACTTGTTTCCCTGTGGCATGGTGGGTCATCTTTTTGGTAAATACCCAAGAGTGGTATAGCTGTGTCTTCAGGAAGATTTATTTCCAATTGTCTGAGGAACCTTCAGATTGATTTCCAGAGTGGCTGTACCAGTTTGCAATTCCACCATCAATGGAGGAGTGTTCCTCTTTCTCTACATCCTCTCCAACATGTGTTGTCAACTCAGGTTTTGATCTTAGATATTCTAATTGGTATAAGGTGAAATCTCAGGGTTGTTTGGATTTTCACTTCTCTTATCATTAAGGACTTTGAACATTTCTTTAGGTGCTTCTCAGTTATTCGAGATTCTTCTGTTGTAAAATCTCGGTTTAGTTCTATACCCTATTTTTAAATTTGGTTGTTATGATTTTTATTCATTAGCTTCTTGAGTTCTTTGGATATTAGTCCTCTGTTGGATGTGGGGTTAGTGAAGATTTCTTCCCAATCTGTAGGTTGCTGATCTGTCCTATTGACTGTGTCCTTTGCCTTACAGAAGCTTTCCAGTTTCATGAGGTTCCATTTATCAACACTTGCCCTTAGATCATGATCCACTGGAATTCTTTTTAGGAAATTTCTACCTATGCAAATGAGTTCCCACTTTCTCTTTTTCTTTTCTTTTTTAAATTTTCCATTTATTTATTTATTTATTTATTTATTTATTTATTTATTTATTTATTTATTTATTTTTGGGTTTTTCCTTTTTTTTCAAACAATTTTTATTAGATATTTTCTTCATTTATATTTCATATGATCTCCCAAAGTTCCCCTATACCTTCCCACTACCCTGCTTCCAAACTCACTCATTCCCACTTCCTAACTCTGGCATTCCCCTGAACTGGGGATCTTTGTACCCAAGGAGCTGAAAGGGTCTGCAACCCTATAGGAGGAACAACAATATGGACTAACCAGTACCCCCAGAGCTCGTGTCTCTAGCTGCATATGTAGCAGAAGATGGCCTAGTCAACCATCATTGGGAGAAGAGGCCCTTGGTCTTGCAAAGATTATATGACCCGATTTTGCTTCAATTAGGTTCAGTGTGTCTGGTTTTATATTGAGGTCCTTATATCCACTTAGACTCGAGCTTTGTGCAAGGTGACAAATATGGGTCTATTCACACTTTTCTATATACAGTCAGCCATTTAGACCAGCACCATTTATTGAAGATACTTTCTTTTTCTATATGTTTGGTTCTTTGTCAAAGACCAAGTGTCTGTAAGTGTGTGGTTTTATTTCTGAGTCTCCAATTCTATTCCATTGATCAAATTTTCCATTTCTCTACCAATACTATGCAGTTTTTATCACTATTGCTCTGTAGGAAAGCTTGAGGTCAGGGATGGTGATTCCTCCAGCAGTTCTTTTATTGTTAAGAATTGTTTTTGCTATTCTGGGTTTTCTGCCTTTCCAAATGAATTTGAAAATTGTTTTTCTTTGTCTTTGAAAAATTGTGTTGGAATTTTGATGGGGATTGCATTGAATCTATAGATTGCCTTTGGTAGGTCAACCATTTTTACTACATTAATTCTGCCAATCCATGAGCAGAAAGATCTCTCCATTTTCTGAGATATTCTTAGATTTCTTTCTTGAGAGACTTGAAGTTATTGTCATACAGGTTTTTCACTTGTTTTCTTAGAGTTTCCCCAAGACATTTCATATTATTTGTGGCTATTATGAAGAGAGTTGCTTCCCTAATTTTTTTCTCAGTCTGTTTATCATTTGTATAAAGGAAGGCTACTAATTTATTTGAGTTAATTTTATATCTGGCCACTTTGCTGAAATTGTTTAGCAGCTGGAGAAGTTCTCTGGTAGAGATTTTGGGATTGCTTATGTATACTATCATATCATGTGCAAATAGTTTTTTTCTTCTTTGCTAATTTGTATCCTCCTGATCTCTTTTTGCCTTATTGTTCTAGACAGCACTTCAAGTACTATATTGAGAAGATATGAGGAGAGTGGACAGCCTTGTCTTTTCCCCAATTTTAGTGGGATTGCTTTACATATCTCTCTTTTTAATTTGATAATGGCTGTTGCTTTGCTGTATATTATTTTTATTATATTTAAGTATGGGCCTTGAATTTCTGATATCTCCAATAATTTTATCATGAAGGGGTGTTGTATTTTTGTCAAATGTTTTTTTCTGAATGTAAGGAGATATCATGTGATTTTTTCTTTGTTTGTTTATATAGTGGATTATGTTAATGGATTTTCATATTGAACCCATATTGCATCCCTGGGATGAAGCCTATTTGATCATGGTGAATGATGGTTTTGATGTGTTCTTGGATTCAGTTTTCAAGAATTTAATTGAGTATTTTTGAATCAATATTCTTAAGTGAGACTGGTCAGAAGTTCTATTTTTTGTTTGGTTCCTGTGTGGTTTAGGTATCAGAGTAATTGTGGCTTCATAGAACGAGTTAGATATTGTTCCTTCTCTTTCTATTTTATGGAATAGTTTGAGGCAAATTGGTACCAGGTCTTCTTTGAAGGTCTGGTAAATTCTGCACTAAATCCACCTGGCCCTGGACTTTTTTTTGGTTGGGAGATTTTTAATGACTTCTTCTAGTTCCTTGTATGATATGAGCCTGCTTAGATAGTTTACCTACTGTTGATTTAACTTTGATATATGGTATCTTTCTAGAACACCATCCATTTCTTCTAGATTTTCCAATTTTGTTGAGTATAGGCTTTTATAGTAGGATCTGATGGTTTTTTTTAATTTCCCCCATTTCTGTTGTTATATCTTCCTTTTCATTTCTGATTTTGTTAATTTGGATACTTTCTCTTGGTCCCATTAGTTAGTTTGCCTAGGGATTTATCTATCTTGTTGATTCTCTCAAAGAACCAGCTCCTGGTTTTGTTGAGCCCCTTTATTGCTTTCTTTGTTTCTATTTGGTTCATTTTGGCCTGAGTTTGACTATTTCCTGCCTTCTACTCCTCTTGGGTGAGTTTGCTTCTTTTTGTTCTAGAGCTCTAAGGTGTACTGCTAATTTGTTAGTTGTAAGATCTCTCCAGTTTCTTTACCAGGGCACTTAGTGCTATGAACTTTCCTCTTAGCACTGCTTTCACTGTGTCCAATTAGTTTGGGTATGATATGTCAAAGCTTTCATTAAATTCCAGGATGTCTTTAATGTCTGTCATTATTTCTTCCCTGACCAAGTTATCATTGCATAAAGAGTTGTTCAGTTTCCTTGTGAATGTGGGATTTCTGTAGTTTTTACTGTTATTGAAGACCAGTCTTAGGCCATGGTGATCTGATAGGATGCATGGGATTATTTCAATCTTCTTATATCTGTTCAGGGTTGTTTTGTGACTGATTATATGGTCAATTTGGGAGAAGGTACCATGAGATGCTGAGAAGAAGGTGTATTCTTTTGTTTTAGGGTGAAATGTTCTGTAGATATCAGTTTAAATCCATTTGGTTCATAACCACTCTTAGTTATGAGATGACTGTTGGTTCCTGATATGTTTGTGTTTATAGGTGGCTTTATGTGTGCATGGTTCTCTCCTTTTGGCTTTGTTGTGAGATGCTTAATATCTTATCCTTTCTTTGGTGAACCTTCTTTGTGTTGGAGTTTTTCATTTAGGATCCTCTGTCGAGCTGGATTGGTAGATAGATACTGTTTGAATTTGGTTTTGTCCTAGAATATTTCAGTTTCACCATCTATGTTGATTGAGAGTTCTGTTGGGCATAGTAGCCTGGGATGGATGGCATTTGTGTTCTCTTAGAGTGTGTCTGACCTTTGACTAGGCTCTCTGACTTTCATAGTCTCTCTTGAGAAGTCTGGTGTAATTCTGATAGGTCTATGTTTGTATGTTACCTGGCCCATTTCCCTTGCAGCTTTTAATATTCTTTCATTTTTCCTTTTGCATTTTTAAAATTGTATGTTTTCTTTATTTACATTTCAAATGTTATCCCCCTTTTTTTCGGGATCCCCCCTATCAGAAACCCCTTAGCCCTTCCTCCCTTCTCCTGCTTCCTTCCCCATAGGAAGAAAAAAACATCAACCAACCAGAACCCCCAGAACTCCCAGGGACTAAGCCATCGAGAAAGAAGTACACATGGCTCCAGCTGCATATGTAGCAGAGGAGGGTCTTGTCAGGCATCAATAGGAGGAGAGGTCCTTGGTCTTGCGAAGGCTCTATAGATATGCCAGTGTAGGGGAATTGAGGGTGGGAAGGCAGGAGTTGGTGGGTGGGCGGAGGAATACACTCATAGAAGCAGGGGGAGTGAGGATGTGATAGGGTGTTTCTGGGATGGACAAAACAGGGAAAGTAGATAATATTTGAAATGTAAATAAAGAAAATATCCAATAAAAAATGAGTTAAAGGCCACTCCAATTTACCTAGTGCCACGTACTTTAGTTGAGTCAGTTTGACATAGCGAAAGCTGGGAAGCTGACCGATGAAGCAATGAGTTTCAAGGAAACTTTCTTCCTAGGGTCTGGCATTTTTTCCCATAATCCTTATAAACCATAATATCCATTCTCCACTCCCCCTGCATTAGCCTAGTGTATAGATTCACGTGCACTCTATTTAGTATTACCTTAATGTAATGCCTTTTAAGATTGTATTCTAACATAGCTAAAGCCTTTTCCCAGTGTTCTTAGATTCCAGATAGCAGCAAGGAGTTTACCTATTCAGTAACTAATTTAGCTCTACCATAAAACAATTAAGCACTAGCCATAAATTCAGTTGTCTACAGAAAGAGTCTGAAATTCTCACTGAGATAAAAATTCTTATTACAGACTACATTCCATGCCAAGAGCAAATTAATATACTATACTGATAAATGGGAATTCTCCAGACATAGATAAGAATTAACAAGGCCTAAGAATTCCAAGGTTCATGACACTACTTTATTCCTGAAGCCAGGCAAGAGTTTATACCCCCCCTAGCCCAATTAACGCTGGGGTGTAAAACTCTTGCCTGGCCAGGGCTGATTCAAAAGCAGGTGCTAATCTCTAAGGTAAACATAGTCCTTTTGAAGTCACTCCTCTTGCATCTGGAGGAATACTAATCCCTAGAGTAAACATTTATCTGGTTCCTGCAAATTCTTTTTGTAGTCACTCCTCTTGCACTTGGAAAACTTCAATGTACCGTATCTGTTATGTTTTACAATTTATGATATTCGCTGTAATATTAGTCTAAACTCGACCAGAAAATTACATTCAGATTCAACACCTCTCTTTTGTGTGTCTCTCTGTCACTCCGTCCTAATCTTTGCTCACCTACTCTAGAGAACCGTTTTACGCAGGCATGGGACCCAGAGGGTCTGCGGCAACCTAGTGAGACTTTTTCAAATAAGTAACAAAATAAAATAAGCAAGCATAAACTCTCCAGTTAAAGGGCCACATAACCAAAGACCAGAGAATTTAAAGCCACAGACAACAGATGGAGCAAGCACCCAGGCACGGACTCTGAGGATGGATGATGTGAATGGGACATGCGCTCCCCCCCACATCACTGATAATATTCACAGGAGCATTTCCTAGCTTTGATATCAAAATTAAAGTTTCTCAGTTGAAATGTACAATTTCAGTGCTTCATAAGCAGATAATTATTAATATGAACATGCAATCATAGACTATGTGGCTATTATCTTAGGAAAAAGTGGTCATAATAAGTGAACTTGGTATGCATATTCCCTACACCTTACAGATTCTACATTAGATATTTATACTTTAGAAAAAAATGTTACAACAGTACAGAGAAATACCATTCATAGCAAAGACTAAAGGCTAATTTGGTAATTCTTGCAAATTTGATAAGGAAAATTCAGCAGAAATCTAAGGTGGAATTCTATGTGCATAAGCAAGAAAAATCTGAACTGGATATACATACAGAAACTTAAATACATCTCCAAAACATTGTTACAGCCATTCTATCTCATAGAGGAGAACTAAAATCAAAATGAGCTATGGCCCAAGTATACACATGCCTGAAAATATGCATGTAAAAGTTAGACATAAATACACGGAGAAGTTAAAAACCTCTAAGAATTTGGAAAGGAGTTGAATTAGAAGCTAGTGGAAAATGTTATAAAAACATAAACCAAAATGTTAGAACCTAATCAGATGCAAACTGAAAACAATGGGAAGTGGTGACTGAAGAGCAAGAACCTGACACAACACACTACTAAGTCAGTGTCAGATCAGATCCAGGGGAACTTCAGTCTATCCAAGTCAGATGAAAGAGGCACTTCCACTCTTTAACACATAGACACAAAAAATAACTGTAGATGAAATAAACCTGCTAAAGATATTTACAAATCCATGCAAATAGTTGTTTAAATTTTTAAAATTCTCCATCGGTTCTGTCATTCACAACCACAAACACCTTTAAATTCACACAGGCACAGGAGCTGGCAGATCACCAGAAGCTGTCTCTTTAAAGATTCAGAAAGCCTCTTGTTAAAAGGAAAAATAAAGAAAATTTCAGGATTTTGAGAGTTATTGTTTCTACTGCATACATAACCTAATGTCAGCCTATAGACTTCCTGGGGCTGCCTCAGTGCTACCTCACACAGACCTCCACAATGTACACCCCACCCTGGAAGAGTGGGGAGATAACCACAATCCAAAGTATTTAAGCAAGTGAACTTAAAATGCTAAAAGCGAAATAAGGTAGAAGCCATATTTGTCCAACCTCTGATCTTTATTCATTACTTTCTGTTCCTTAGTCATTTACCTATTGATTTTTCATTAAAATTGTTTTTCATTGATTGGATGCTTACTGTAAAGACCCAGAGGCGATGGGCAGTGTGGTAGATTCTGGTAATATCTTATGAAGAGCTTTAAAAGTCTGAAAATCCCATAGTCATTGTCCTCCTCAGAGAGTGAAATGAGAGAGGAGAGGCCCCTGCAGAGACACGAATCAAAGCCTTAGGATGCTTCAGAAATGTCAAGTGATTTTTTCACATTAATTTTGAGACTAAATTACTTCAAGTAGTTTCCTTAGAATTGACTGTCTTGGAGAATTGAAGGGCAGAGAAAATGTAGTGAGCAAATCTATCACTCTTATAGCTGAACCAGAATTAGAAACACGAGATAAGGTTTTTATTTAATTTAAAATTTAGAAACAATTCAATATTCTCTATGGTCATTTTATTTAGAAGAACATTATGTCCAGGATATATTAATTTTAAATTTTAATGAGCTGAAGTCATATTGGTTATGGGAACATACTTAAGTAAAAAAATACATTAAGGGAGGTCTATCTTTTAAAGGATTTCTTTCTACTTGCATCCCTCCTGGTACGAAAACCTCTTGTTGCTAGACAGCATTCCTTGTCCACTTTTGAAAATGGACAAATGGTATAGTGGTGCAGGCCTGTAACTCCAGTACTTGGGAGGCTGGTAAAGGAGGAACATTAGCTTGGAGCCAGCCTTGGCTACATAGTGACTTCAGGGACATAATCTTAAACATCCATTCTCTTAAAGTTGGTGATTGACACAAGAGATTCTAAGAAAGTACACTTCACTTCTTCCAATTAAAATCTTAAGGGAGACACAATTGCATATGTAATTCATCAAAGTTTTAAATTAAACCCTTCTCAATAATTTTTAGTGTCTAACTTTAGATTTTAATAATCCACCCAGCGTTGTTAGCATTAGAAATGTGTCTGAGACTCGATGATTGGTTAGGGGAGCTGTGCACTGGAATATGAGCTTTTACCCTCAGCGAGCCTTCTTAAGATCATGTGATTGTCATTATCTTTTGCTGTAAGATTATCAATGCCATTAAAAGTCTTCCTCCAAAACAACAAAATTTGAAAAAAAGAAAAGGACCCAGTAATGTCAAATGATTCAGTGGAAAATGAGACAGACATGTGAGGAGCAGTGAGAAATGTTGTATCATTGTTAATATTTATGAATTTTAAGTGTTCGGGATTTATTTTTGTACCTGCCTTCTAACTCAAAAGGATTAGAGAAAATATATGCAAACATATTTTTTCTGGCCAACTGGCTTCATTTTGGTAGCAATGATACTAATGGGAAGGGGATTAAAACACATTCACATTCATATATACACAGAAATACAGAACTGAAAAATACAGATGAGTTTCAAAAGGATATTAGCTTCATTCCCCGTACAGAAATAAATATTTAACTGCAGTGAAGGAAAGTCCTCTCAGTAATACTATTTCCTACTGAAGAATATTATCACAGTCTCTTCACACAGGATAATCCTACTGTCCGAGTCTCCTCCCAGGAAGGCTTGTGTCATTTGTTACTAGCCTCCAGTGCTTCTTTTATACATGCGAGTGAGAAATGGTGAGGGTAGTCCACCTTTGATGAGAAAGGATATTTGTAGGTTCTTTGGGAAATTTATCCCCTGGACATCATCATAGGCTCAGAGTCTGAAGATGTCTTAAGAAGCTCTGTAGATATGAGGTTGGGAAAAAAAAAAAAAAAGAGTGAATGTGACCTGGAGAAACCCAAAGTTAAAATTTCTTTTGTCTCTGTGAGATTTTCTTCTGATTGTTTGACAATTTCACACATGCAAATAATATGGATTAAATACAAATCTTATTCCTTTTTCAAAAAAAATAAAAGGTAAACACCTCTGCAGGTTGCTGAGAGTAGAGGTAGGATATAGACACATGAATGTCACCAGATATTTTAGCAGACAGAGTGTTTGTTTAAAAACCTACTGAAAAAGAAACTGGACATCCACATGATAAAAACAAGGAAACTTTAGTTTAAATGAATGAACACCATACTTATGACAGGGATTTTGTTTTTCACAGGTCTCAGGAAGAGTAAAGACAATGACAAAAGGTTCAGAGTCCCTCTGATGTATATCTATTTATCAATTCAATAATTGTGGATAATCTCAACCTTCACCTTCAGGTCATGACAAATTCAACAAGGAGGCATACATCCTTGACAGTTGCATAATGTTTCCAGAGTAAAAAGCATAGAAAGATACACATATTAGGAAAGAGGTGCAGGAAGAATGCTTGGGTTGAAGATGCACAGCCCCTTAAGTTCATAGACACTTCCCTTCAGACAGTGAAATCCTCAGAGTTATCAGACGTAGATATCAACCCCTGAGGCTGCCATGAGGACTCCTCACAGAGAAGGTGTCTGAGGAGCACAGAGGACTTAGAAGAGCAAAGACTAAAACCTCAGAAGCAGGAAGCTGTTACTTACCAATACCACAGTTAGCTTCAGCCTACAAAATTGTAAATCGTTCTTATTTAAAGATAGCGAAAAGGTGTTTTCATTAAAATATAGTCTGAATTCCAGAGGTTTCACTGACTAATAAATAAAATAAATAAATAATAGAGTTAATAGATCCAGAACTCATTTTGCCATATTTATATCTAATTTTTGAAGTAAGTTTTTATCACTCTAGTTTGCAATTACTAATTGCCAATGTGGTGTAACCCAATTAGCTTTTGTTTTGCAGGCATTCAGCAGAGGTGTTAACCACATTGATTAGCTCTGGTAATATTTCTGCAGGTTCCTTGAAGGTTTCTGTGAAGACAGGCACTCCATCTGTGAAGAGGGGCTTTCCTTTCAACCTGTTCCCTTCTTGTTCCTTGCACTGTGTGGTTGCATTGTTCATAAATTAAAGAATGAAGAGGAAGGGCTTGCTCTTGATCTTCAGAAAACATTTAGTCGCTGTACTTTTTTTTTCTTGTAAAGAGTATTTCTTTTACTCTCTGAGATTATAAGCATCTCATTTCCCCTTCCCCTCGCTCCCTTCACATCCTCCCATTTATCCTTCCTTGCTCTCTTTCAGGCACAGATTGCCCCATCCCTATCATGTAAAGTTGTAAGCATGTTCTCAGGGTTGACTGGTATTCTGTAACCAGTTGGTGTGCTCTTTCCTAAAACACTGTATTTCTCTTGCTCTCAGCATTCTTTAGCTGCCTGTAGCTCTTTATGTAGAGTTTGATCTTTGAGGGTTTCTCCCATCCACGTTAACAAGTCCTGTATTGCCCACCTTCAGCTGAAGGTTAGGGCTCATGTCACCAATACTTTATGGGTGTAGCTTCTAGCATGTATAAGTGATACAGTTCAAGTCGAACTCCTGATCTTCTGCTTCTTATTATCTTTCTGCTTCCTCCCTCCATCCTTCCACTGAGGACAGTGATCCCTAAGTGCCCATGCCAATGTGAGAGGCAAAGGTAAGCAGGTAGGAATGTGGGGAGGGAAGGAGGGTAGAATACTGACAGAAATTTTTCTTTCGTAGCCATTAAAGCCCTATGTTATTGTTGTCATGGATTTCACAGGTCCCAGGAGACATGGAATGTGTTTTGTTTTTAGTCGGTTTGTTTTTAGTTTTTATTTTGGCAGTGCTGGGGATTGAGCCTAGACTCACATATACTAACAATTTTTCTACCGTTGAGCTATCTCTCTCTTCTTTATATTTTAAACATTTAAAATAAGGAACACACTAAGTAGTTCAGGCTGGTCTTTAACTTGCTCCTTGATCAGACAAACGTTGACCTTATCTCAGCTGCTACAGTTCCTGGGTATACATACATGGCTGTGCCATTAAACTAAACGTGTTCCTTACTTCTGAAGAATAATCTTATTCAAACGGTCATTATCTTGACCTACAACCAGTTTAAGGCTCCTAATGTTATTGGTGTTGTATTCATTGTGGACTTACTTCCTGACATTGTTGTTTTGAAAAAGTTTTCTTATTGGTCCTGATTAGAGCTCATACCTCCCTGATCCTGCTGACATCACCACCCCTTTCTCAGTCCTTCATTAATAAATATGAGGAAAACCTCCATGGCTTTTAAGGCATTTTGTAACTGTGTTGAACCATATTCTTTGTATAATAATTAAATTTGTGCAATAAATTATCATATCCATTACCATAGTATAAACTTGACACAAACTAGGATCTTATGGGAAAATAGAATCCCAATTCAGAAAATGCCTCCATGTGATTGGTCTGTGGAGCATATGTTAATTAGTGGTTGATGTTGAAGGATTCAGTTCATCATAGGGAGCTCCTAGGCAAGTGGTTAGGAGTGGGGATATAAGAATGTAGATTGGCTGCCAGTGGGAAATGCAAATCAAAACAACCCTAAGATTCCACCTCACATCAGTCAGAATGAATAAGATCAAAAACTCAGGTGACAGCAGGTACTGGCAAGGATGTGGAGAAAGAGGAACACTCCTCCATTGTTGGTAGAATGGCAAGCTTGTACAACCACTCTGGAAATCAGTGTGGCAGTTCCTCAGAAAATTGGACATATTACTACTAGAGGATCCAGCAATACCTCTCTTGGGCATATATCCAGAAGATATTCTAACCGGTAAGAAGGACACATACTCCACTATGTTCATAGCAACCTTATTTATAATAGCCAGAAGCTGGAAAGAACCCAGATGCCCCTCAACAGAGGAATGGATACAGAAAATGTGGTACATTTACACAATGGAGTACTACTCAGCTATTAAAAAGAATGAATTTATGAAATTCCTAGGCAAATGGATGGACCTGGAGGGCATCATCCTGAGTGAGGTAACACAGTCACAAAGGAAATCAAATGATACGTACTCATTGATAAGTGAATATTAGCCCAGAAACTTAGAATACCCAAGATATAAGATACAATTTGCAAAACACATGAAACTCAAGAAGAACGAAGACCAAAGTTGGTCACTTTGCCCCTTCTTAGAATTGGGAACAAAATACCCATGGAAGGAGTTACAGAGACAAAGTTTGGAGCTGAGACTAAAGGTTGGACCATCTAGAGACTGCCATACCCAGGGATCCATCCCATAATCAGCTTCCAAACGCTGACACCATTGCATACACTAGCAAGATTTTGCTGAAAGGACCCTGATATAGCTGTCTCTTGTGAGGCTATGCCAGGGCCTAGCAAACACAGAAGTGGATGCTCACAGTCAGCTATTGGATGGATCACAGGGCTCCCAATGAAGGAGCTAGAGAAAGTACCCAAGGAGCTAAAGGGATCTGCAACCCTATAGGTGGAACAACAATATGAACTAACCAGTACCCCTCGGAGCTCATGTCTCTAGCTGCATATGTATCAAAAGATGGCCTAGTTGGCCATCAGTAGAAAGAGAAATCCCTTGGTATTGCAAACTTTATGTGCCTCAGTACAGAGGAATGCCAGGGCCAAGAAGTGGGAGTGGGTGGGTAGGGGTGTGTGGGGGTGAGAGACAATGGGGGACTTTTGGGATAATGCTGGAAATGTAAATGAAGAAAATACCTAATTAAAAAAAAACTGAACTGCAAGTAAAAAAAAAAAAAGAATGTAGATTGAGCAAGCCATGGAAAACAAGCATGTAAGTAATTTTTATAGTTTGTTCTTTAGTTCCTGCTATTTTGCACTCTCATGTTTTAAAACCATCAAAAATTATTAAATTATCTGAGGGTAACCTTGACAATACCTGACTTCTTTTTCCATGTAACATACTTTTTTCTTTTTGTTTGTTTGTTTTTTGGTTTTGGTTTTTCAAGACAGGTTTTCTCTGTGTAGCCCTGGCTGTCCTGGAACTCACTCTGTAGACCAGGCTGGCCTTGAACTCAGAAATTCGCCTGCCTCTGCCTCCCAAGTGCTGGGATTAAAGGTGTGCAGTATAACATATTTTTTCTAATAAGCTTGCAATTTCTATTGTTTTCGACATTGGGGAATATGTCTTTCAAGATGGTCATTGAATCTCAAAGATAAATTCTGACTGGAAAGTATGTAAATAACTCTGTAGAACGTATGTTTGATTTCAATTGTCTTCTGGTTATGTATGAAAATGAGCCATTGCAAGACAGTGTGTGGTACATAAGAGATAGGGAAAAAAAGATAGTTCAATATACACAGAACATGTTTTAAATATGAAGAGCACCCTATGGGCTCAGATGCTTAAACTGAACATGATGGTAGAAGTTTAAGGTTGTGAAGGTGGTGGAAGCTTTAGGAAGGGAACTTTGCTGAAGGAAGTGGATCACTGGAGGCATATCTTTAGATTTTATTACATGGCCCTATTTCTTTACTCCATGGTTCATGACTTAGATAAAATGTGACCAGCTAGGCTCCTGCTGTTATGCCTGTGTTCAAATGTATCTCGAGAAACTTGTAAGCTAGAATCCATCGTTCCTTTATGAAATTCTTCTTCCCAAATATTTTTCTCAACAATGAAAAAATAACTAGAAAACTGTGGAATAAAATTTCCAGAAAGAAGCAGCACTTACATTGGACACTCTACAGAGGCTGACTGGCTGATTAAAACATGAGTGATTTGGTGAAGTTGAAGGTTTCAAGTCTAGATCTAAATTACCTTTGCTTATTTTAGTCCTTTCAGTAGTTGTTTGTGTGTCCTAAACTTTTGCTACTATCAGGTAAAGCCTTTGGATTGTCTGAACAGACCCCTGATTGCACTAACACAAATGCTAACAATGTCTCTAGATAATACTAAAGTCTTTTACCAGAGATTCTCCCACCTTGTTGTTGATTCTCCCACCCAGAAACCTCTTTAAATGTAAATACTTTTTTAAAATGTGGAAGACTAAAGACTCAGGAGGTAAGAGTAGTTGCTGAGCAAGCATGAAGACCTGAGTTCAGATTCCAACATCCATATACAAAGTTAGGCATAGTAACCTGAAACAAAGGTAGAGGGTAGAGACAGGAAGATTTCTTGGGTGATCTGAGAGATCTTGTCTTGGGTATGAGGAGAAAAATGACAGAAGAAGGCAATCTATGTCCTCCTCTGGCCTTCAGAGGCATTCACAAAAGAAATGCTCTGAGTGTAGAACACACATTCATCAAAACTCTCTCTCTCTCTCTCTCTCTCTCTCTCTCACACACACACACACACACACACACACACACATATGGCAACTCTAAATGTTCCTCATATTTTATCATGAATTATTTTATTAATAGCTAGAATTGTACTCTCTGGATTTAACAAAGTATACTTCCTTGGGAAAAAAAAATTACTTCCTGTCCACTGTCACTCTGCCATGTTCAAAGGATGTGACTGTGAGATTGAGATCTTTGATATTTGTTGAAACAACTTGAGTATTTTATGGTTGAACCACAGATGGCAAATAAATCATCTCAAATTTCATTGAGATGCTGCAATGAATGTGATGTCAGGTATCCCAAATGAATATAAAGACATTTGTTCACTCGCAAGAGCAAAACAGCCTCCTAGGCAGGTACAAAGAGGAAAGATTATTGTAGCTCTTCTTTTAGTATCTTTATGTAATGTGAACTCAGGATAATTTGCTTTTTTTTTCTTTCTGGTTGCCCTAGATAACCTTTCTTCTACAGCTTCTCTTTGTTTTCTGTGGTAACACACTGTTTACAATATTACTAGTTGAATAATTTGTTCAATTGTGAATTTAAAAAATAGCATATATAAATTTAAATTATATATTGTATATGTGTATATGTATATATATATATATATATGTATATATGTGTGTGTGTGTGTGTGTGTGTGTGTGTGTGTGTGTGAATTAAGGAAAATGGCCATAAATTTGAGAAAAAAGGGTATAAGGGAAGGAGAAATTGAATATATTTTATTTTAAAAAATGGGAGGATTATTTTTAAAAAAGAGAGACCATGATCAGGAGATGTATGAAGCTCATATTGGTTTAAGACAGGGTACTGTTTACTCAAATAATTTTAAAAATACAAGTAGAAATACAGTCTAAGATAATGACAAAATTTTAGTGTAGTAAACCTGTAAACTGGGAATATAGGATTTTTTTTTGTCATCTTCAATTGCTTTGTGTGCCATCTATAATTGCATGACTATACCTGTCTGTGACTAATAGAAATGGGTTTGCTTATACAACAAAAAATACAAAGTATGTGACTCAGGAACTGTTACCATCTTAGTAGTTATGCTATCAGTATACAGTAAGAAAATGTCAATTCTATTATAGTGTTCTTAAAATAGTTTTATTTTAATTTTCCCTGTATAAGATGTTGCAGTAAATCTCCAACCCAAATGTGCCTCGGCAATGAAAACACAAGCCAATTAATATGAATACATGCTGTGCACCTAGATTGGACTTATGTGGGTTTGAGATTTACTGGAACATACGACATTGTAGCTTGTCCCAAGTGCCTGTACTTGCCAAGATGTTTGAACATATTTATATAGGTAGAGAATAAGTTTAAGTACATTTGGGAGAAAGAAAAAAAATTTAAGATGTACATTTGAAATCCAGAGCACTGGTACCCTTTGGAATAGATAGCAAATGGGAACTTTGGACAGATGTACTTATCTGGATGGAGTCTATTTGGTCCATGAGAGGTAGATCTGAGTAGATTTTCTGCAGCTTATAAGTTTATAAAAGAGATAGCATGAGGTAGCAAGAGGGGCAGGCTTTAAGATGAGCATTTTGTGGAGCAGAAAGAATAAGATTGAAAAGTTGAATTGTATACTGGAATGGTTTATTTCAGTTAGGCAAATTTATAGGAACTCAGATCATGTTAGGACAGTGGCATAGCAAGAAGAGAAAGATAAGGAAGTAACAGATTACATCTATGAAAGTTTTTTCTAGCTGCTGTCTTAGCTGTCAATATAGTCAGAAGTCTGGGGAATAAACAAAAATCTAGCAGTTATATTATTTAAAAAATGAAAGTATCCACCGGCCCACAGTTCTCTGTGGTTTCCATGGTCTCTATGTCAACTCACCAACAACATCAGAGAAATACACAGTGTTTTTCTTTCCAATACCATGGTTGTCTCTAGTTGAAACCATTTTTCCTACAAGCCCAATTCCTCAGTTTCCTGTGTCAGAAAAACCCCATTGTCTAGATGTGACTTGATTTCATTTACCTATTCCTCTGCACAGCCAGGTGGGTTTCTTAACTGGGTACTGTGAACAGTGAGGTCCACCATAGCCTTCTTTGACCACAATTAAGTGTAGTAGTCCTTTGTTGAGGATAACTGCTTTATGCTGTAGGACCTAATCATTTCACTAAAAGATGTAGATTACACATTTGTTTTTAACCAAATTATGAGAAAAATGCAATTTTACACTTTACTATTTAGATTACCCATTACTGTCATTAAAACACCTTATTAACAATTTATAACGTGCTTTCAATTTCTAAATAAATCCTTAGTTCTTCAACATTGTCTACATGCAACAGATTACTATCCTTTATTAGTGGAAGTACAGGAAGATTTCTTCTGCATCGTGAACAGATCATTGCAGGTCCATTTCTTTTTGTCACACATTAAAATACAAGGAAAAACAGAATGAGTAAACTAGGAGGCAAAGATTTATGGCTTCTTTCCTGTGATGGGTACTTTTTCTTCTTCCATTACAAATTTCTTTAGTTCGCAATTCTTTTTTTAATTGATTGACAGATTGATTGATTAGCTTGTCTTGTTTTCATGTGTAACCAATTTGTATAACTTGAATGCTTAGTGCCTACAAAAGAGAGAAGTGGACATTAGATACCCTGGGATAGGAGTTACATGGGTTTTGAATCCCCATGGGGGTGTTGGCCATTGGAGCTGGGTCCCCTGGAAGAGCAACCTGTGCTCTTAACTACTGAGTCATCTCTCCACCTCAATAAGCCATTTCTTATTTGGACAAATCACCTCGTTTTTAGTATTAGACTGGTACAGAGAAAACCTGATGAAATTTGTTACATCTGCTCAAAGGATGTTCAAATTCTGAACATTTTTGCCTAAGCGGACCTAATCTCAAAGATGTTCTCATCTGTATGTGGCCCTCTATATACTTGCCTCTCAAGGAGGGTAGAACAGGGCAGAACATTGTTATGGGAATGCCAGAACATTGTCTAGAAGCCAACAATGCTTTTATATTGTAATAAAAACCTTTCATTAATTTACCCCTCCTCCTCTTTATTAGTAGGAAGAACAAGAGTCCAATTTAACTACATTTGCACAAACGTAAAGTTTAGTGAGGAAGGCAATTTTTTATATCAAGTCTTACATTATTTTCTATGGAAAATCAAACAATATAATATGACATTTCAGTGTGTATATGAGTGAATCATCCGTGGATCTCTTGAACATGAATAAAAAGAAACCACTGAGTAGTCTGTAAGACAGTTTGGATAAACATGGTGAAGGGTCCCACACTGAATTTGGATATTTAGGGATCATTTCAGTAGAATTTAAGAAATTTCAATTGTTTTGTGCCATTGTTTTTGTCATATACATTTTTTTTCTAAAGAATAGCATTTTAATGTTTGGAAACTATTTCACATGAAAAACAAAACAAAACAAGATGACAAAGCCGGGCGTGGTGGCGCACGCCTTTAATCCCAGCACTCGGGAGGCAGAGGCAGGAGGATTTCTGAGTTCGAGGCCAGTCTGGTCTACAAAGTGAGTGCCAGGACAGCCAGAGCTACACAGAGAAACCCTGTCTCAAAAAACCAAAAAAAAAAAAAAAAAAAAACCAAGATGACAAATATGAATCTGTTTTCATTTTTCTGTATAGCCAGTTAGATCAGCTCCATTTGTTGAAGATGTTTTCTTTTTTCCATTGTATATGTTTGGCTTCATTGTCCAAGATCAAATGCCCATACATGTGTGGTTTTCTTTCTGACTCTTCAATTCTATTCCATTGATCACTGTGTCTGTCTCTGTACCAATACCATGTAGTTTTTTGTTTTTGTTTTTAATCACTACTGCTCTGTAGTCAATCTTGAGGTCAGAGATGGTGATTTCCCCTAGCCATTCTTTTATTCTTAAGGAATATTTTTGTTATTCTGGATTTTTTGCCTTTCCAGATGAATTTAAGAATTGCTCTTTCCATGTCTTTGGAGAATTTATTGGGATCTTGGTGGTGATTGCATTGAATCTATAGATTGCCTTTGGTAGGATGGCCATTTTTACTATGTCAATTCTGCCAATCCATAAGCATGGGAGATCTCTCCATTTTCTGAGATCTTCATTTTTTTTTCTTCAGAGATTTGAAATTGCTGTTATACAGATCTTTCGCTTCTTTGGTTAGAGTCACCCCAAGATATTTCATATTATTAGTGGCTATTGTGAAGGAAGTTGTTTCCCTAATTTCTTTCTCAGCCTGTTTATCACTTGTATAAAGGAAGGCTACTGATTTGAGTTAATTTATTATCTGGCCACTTTGCTAACGTTGTTTATCAGCTGGAGAAGTTCTTTGGTAGAGTTTTTGGGGTTGCTTATGTATACTATCATATCATGTGCAAATAGTGATACCTTTATTTCTTCTTTGCAAATTTGTATCCTGTTCATCTCTTTTTGTTGTCTTATTCTAGTTAGCACTACAAGTACTGTATTGAATAGATATGGGACAATTTTATTGGGATTGTTTCAAGTATATCTCCATTTAATTTGATATTGGCTGTTGGTTTCCTGTATATTGCTTTTATTATGTTTAGATATGGACCTTGAATTCCTAATCTCTGTAATACTTTTAACATGAAGGGGTGTTGTATTTTGTCAAATGCTTTTTTTCTGGATCGAAGGAGATGATCATGTGATTTTTTTCTTTGAGTTTGTTTATATAGTGGATTATGTTAATGGATTTTCTTATTGAACCTATATTGCATCCCTGGGATGAAGCCTACTTCATTGTGTTGAAGCAAAAGAAAACAAATAAGAATAAAAGAACTGTGCAGACCAAATAAGACATATTATTGGGATATCCTCTGACAGTTTGCTGTTTTGAACTTCAAGGCCCATGTAAGTTAGTACTGTTAGTTCAATCCTCCATAGACCAGATATATTCAGAGTAGAGGCTAATGAGAAGTAATGGAAATAATAACAAAGAATCCTTAGGGAAATATGGACCCTGAGTGTTGAAGATACATAAGATCCAATAGACATAGAAAGGGAAATTGTAGAAATGTTGTATGTGTATAAAGATATGGTAAGAGAATGATACATAATGATTAGAGCAAACTACAGTATAAGAACAGGCATGATCAGGGTAAAAATTCTGGGACAGAATATTTGAGTAATCAAAGAAGTGAGCATTCAAATGTGTCAGCATATATTTATGTATGAATTATCTCCTCTGATAATTATAGGATCCTGGTTATTTCGCTTAACCTCTTTATCTGTTGTTTCTCCCCTTTGTCACCATATTTGTATGTGAAAATTAAATTAGCCAACATGTGAAGAGCATTTAATTAATGTAAGTATTAAACATAAGTTAGTAATATATGATAGAAACACATTGTCAAGGATTTTGATTGAGTGCCTTCTGAAAAATATTATATTAAGGCAGAGGGATCTCCACACAGACAACCAATGTAAGCAACTCAGAATTACATTGGACAATGGAAAGCCAGCTCGCTTGTGTTCAAGCATTGTCTGATCCAATGGTTTTCATAGAGGGTACATATATGTTCATGTGGTGTACATCTGGTATGTGCTTATAGTTAATCCAAATGCAGGTCTGATTGATTTTAGATGAAGCACAACTTATTCTAGTCGCAGCTCTCTCTATACAATACTTGCTAGATGCAAAACACTCAGAGATATTGGATTTGAAACAAAGCCACATGGTGGCTTTAATTTGTTAACATTTTGTGAACTGGGAAATGAAATGCTACTATGAGACTATGTGGAATGAATTGTTTATGGTCACTCAGGGCACTTCTGGGCCATTTTTTCTTCCTTTGATTGGTAAGTACTGAGAAAATGTCAGCTGCATTGTCTATTTTCCTGCACATGATGTTCTGATGGTACCCAAGTCTACAGTGTATTCAAAAGTTTATAAGAACTTTAGAATGTGCTATTGTTCCAGTCAAACTAACTTATTCTTTGTCATTGTCAATTTGGCAAATTATATTCTATTCCTTAATTTTCAAACATGTGACATGGGCTAAAAATGTGGTTTTCCATGCCTGCTTTTCATACACAAAATTTCTTAAGAAAATCAGTTATCTACTTTTATTGAATAACAAATGATATTTCTCCAGTGCATTATAACTAGTGAATATTTAGATAAACCTCAAAATTTCAAGATCCTAATTCCAGACATGTTTTAGTTGGTGTGTGTGTGTGTGTGTGTGTGTGTGTGTGGGCTCTTGCATGTGTGTGTGTGCATGTGCATGTGTGTGTATGTGTATGCAGGTGGGCATATGTAGTGGTCAGAGCCAAGCTTAGTAGTCCCCCTTACTTTTTGAGATAAGTCTTTCATTGGCCTAAACTTCTCCAATTGGGTGAGACTAGCTAGTCATAAAGCTAAGATGTATGCCTGACTCAGTTTCCCTATGTCTGGGATTACAAGACTGTCCCCATGCACACACAAACACACACACACACACACACACACATGGGCATTCTGAATCCTGCCCCCATGCTATCCTAATATAAGTATAATTGTTGCTCAAGTTGTTTATTTACTTACAGTAAATGAGAAGCTTGAGTTATTTCTAGATTTGGACTCTGTTGTCTTCCATGCAGATAATAAAGCCATTTCTAGGAACCATGGTGATGTTAGTAAAGTATCTTTGAGGGAGAAGAAGCTTAAGACTTTATGTTACAGCACATTTGGATTATTTTAGAATAAATGTTCTCTGTGTGGTCAGTTTGTAGCTGCCAATACTTGGCATACAACATCCCTGGATATTGATAGCCTAGTAGGATAGTAGGCTCTTGTAGCCTAGTGGGATCCAGCTTCACAGAATGAAACTAACAGTTATCCTCCCCTTTCTAGCCAGCTCTTGTAAGGATGTACGCAGATGATTTTGTGGGCCAGACTGGAATGGAACAGGCAGAATGTTTATTCACAGTTCGTTTGATTAGAACTTAGCCTCATGGAAAGATAAGGGAAACTGACATGTACTCTAATGATGTACTTAAGTTGGCTTCAGACAGCAAATCTGCCTTTGTCACACGAAGTGTTAATACTTGATTACTTCTGTCGTGAATTAAAGCTTAAAAGTTCCCCCAAAGGAACTGTTGTGTTAAAAGGGCTTGGTTACCAACCTTTGATTACAGAACTAGATTTGGAGGGACCCTTGGAGGTGAGCCCTAAATGGAGGGATTTAGGTTCTAGAAGACTTGTTTGAAGGAGTCATTTGGGAGCCAAGCCCTTTCCTCTCTCACTTTGCTCTCCAGGGGGCATGAGGTGGGCAGCTTAACTTATCACATACAGTGTCACCCAATGGCCACACAGGCCATCTATTGAAACTGTGAGATAAAATAAACCTTTCCTTTTCACAAACTGATTTTTCCAAACATATTTTATCTCAGTGATAGGAAGCTTATACAATCTCTTCTAAAATCGTAGGTAACCTCTCTGTGATTCTCAGTTGTATGTCCCCTCCCGATGAACACAATCTGAGATATATCTGTATGGAGATATTACTGGATTGTACATTATTTTAAGTACAGCAATATAAGTTATTGCTGAACGATTTTAGAAATGTGTTAATTTATGGATTTATGAAATAATTGTACTTGTAAATGTCTGACAAACAGCTATGAACAGTTTGTAATTCATTAATATGCTGGCTTGCTTCCAATGTAGAAATTGAGAAGTGTTTGAATTGTACTTTTAATATTGATATATATTTATATGTAGTTTCTTTTACTTTTATCATTTGGTCTTAATAAATGTACTGACATATTTACAATGAAAAAGAACAGTACAGTGGTAGCTCTATAATATTGAGGAGTAAAACAAAATGAAACTACTTTTCAGTTGGGGGCAGTTCTCATTTATCTCCTTCAAAAGTGATCTTGCTAATTTTATAGATAAATCACTTCTGATTTTTGTCATAAAATATGAGAGTGCACATAATACATTGCAGTATGCCTTATTTTGTTCAACTGAAGTTTCAGTGAATATTGATCATGGCATTAGAAAGTACTTTGAGGGGGGGAGTCATGAAGTAAGAGAATTTAATATGAAATCCAACTGTGATAGGGCTATTATGTTTCCTACTGAGTTCATTTTCAGGAAGTACTGAACCAACTTTTTTTTTTCTTTAATACAGAAATTCATATTTAATTACTTTTTCCTTCTGGTTGGACTAGTTGGTAGACAATCTTCATATTGAATTGAAATGTAGGTGTTTTCCAGTTGTTTCCCCCCCCCCTCCTTTCTGGAGTGTTTCAGCTAATGCTTTTCCTGTTGGGTCCTGGGAGGCTCTTGCTTTCCTGGCATTTGGGACTTTCTATTGGCTACTGCCAGGTTCTCCATCTCCCACCTTTGTTTAATTTCCTGACTCTCTGTACATCTCCTCATCTCCTCCCATACCTGATTCTTCCCCCTTTATCCCCCTCCCCCTCTTCTCTTACTCTCAAGTCCTTCCTACCCTCTACTTACCTTGATCATTTTGTCCCCCTGTATAAATAAGCATCTACTCTTTGGTCTTCCTTCTTTTTGAGCTTTATATGGTCTGTGAGTTGTATCATGTATTCTATGCTCTTTGCCTAATATCCTCTTATCAGTGACTACATACCAACTCTGCACTATCAACTCTAAAAGAGACTATCAATGTTACACACACACACACACACAAGCAAATGTATTTGCTTTTTATTTATAAGAAACTCTTACATGAAATGAAAACTTTATTTATTTATAAAAAATTAATATATTATCTGGACATATTTTTCTTGATATAAAAATCATAAAAATTTGTATCCTCTCTCCACATACCCAACCATCACCTGCAACAGCAGAAACATACTTGGTCTTAATGCTACTTAATCTCACTACTGATTTTTGTCTTGCTTTCCTTGGTCAACATCCTAGTTAAATCCATAACCTTATTCTAGTTTTTAGGTTATTGCTTTTTTTTAAGAAGGATTTTAAATACTTCCACTGTTCCTCTTAGATGCGATTTCCATTTTCCAGGAGCATATTTTCAATTTACATAGATGCCTGGATTTGTGGCTTCATGATGGAAATTATATGTGTTCAACTTTTCTCAGTAATAAAGTTACTAAAGTTATAAAACTACAATGTAAGCTAAAATAACTGAAAAACACAATCTTTGAACATTATAACATAGAATAATGTCTGTTTTTATTATTTTAATCTAGTTGAACTCAAAACCATTGAAAATAGAAAATGTAGAATCAGAACCTTTTTGTTATATCTTAATAATTAATTATAAAAATAAGAATACCAAACATTTTATAATTGATTGTATGTGATGTCTTGATTTCATGTGATGTCTTTCACAATTTAAAATGTTTGTAGTTAAAATTATATATATTTTATAAATCATATTTAAAGACACAGAGGAAATATTTGCAAACACAGTCATGATTTCATATTCAGGTATGTACTATAATTTGCTTGCATGTCCACATTCATACATAGTTCTATGTAACTTTTATATACTTTGTACTTTAATTGATATCCCATAAAAATCTGTATTTCTTTCCACAAACTTAAGCATCACCTACAAGGGCAGGAAAATAGTGTGTCCTGCTATGACACTATCTCAATACTCATTTTTGTCTTGTTTTCCTTGGTCAACATTGTAGTTGAATCCATGACCCTACTCTAATGATTTGGGTACATTGATTCTTTTAGTACTAGGTTTGTAGCAGAACATTTGTTCTATCAATTAAGAATGCTGTATTTTTGTAATTTTGTGACCCACCTCTTTCATTTTTATGACTAATGCCATGATATAAGTATTCTTGCCTTGGTGGTGACTCCTCTATTAAAATAATGAGAAAATCACATGTAACCTGGACAAGTTATGAATCCTTGAAGGATTACAGGGGCAAAGATGCAGAACAGCTCCAGATTTACCCCTGTGACTGTGAAATGTTCATCCTTTGTTTGACATCTCTGTATATGCTAAGGTTTCTTTTCAATCATTCTTAAGCCCACTAACTTACATACTTATTTATTCATTCACTTATATATTCTAAGTTTGTTTGTGATTCAAACCAGATCATCAGAGAGGTATGTTTTTTTTTTTTTTTAACCACAGATCATTGCTCATCTCTTAGTAGAATTGATTCCCTAAACTGGGAATCTGAATTTTAACTAAACTATGGATGATAAACACATTGTAGTGGAACGTTTCTTGCTCATATGAGAATAGCACTTATGAGGCTCCATGGGAGAGACTTTCCTCATTCTTTCATGTTGGGTGGGCATCACTGTGCCCACTAGTGTTATATATTTTGGACAGTCTGTACTCTATTAAAATGGGCTTTGTGATGCAACTGTAGTAAGTGCACAGAGCACTTCTTTGTGCTATAAATTTATCAGAAGTTTCTCTGACTGCTCTATTTTTACTGCACTTCAATTTCTTTAGTTATTTCCTTCCTCCCTTGTGGCATCTGAAAGTTACTTTGAGATAATTTATCAGGCTGAGTTTCCTGTAATGAAACCTACTGTTACCAACAGTAGTCTTTGATTTCATGAAAGAATATCCATCCAGCTTTTAGCTGTTCATGATTTAAATACCTAAGACTGGAATCTGACATATCAAAAATTAATAAATATGATTTCATATGGTTGTGATGAGAACTGGAAAAGATGATATGATTGTTAACTGAGATCTTTCTACTGTGCAATAGCACAACAGAATCTCTTACTCCTAACTAATCATAACTTGGGACTTATTTTATCATCTACCCCGATAGACTTTCCTGCTATGACAACACTCATTTTACCCAGGTCAAAAATTTAATTACACCTATAAGAAAAACTGTGTAGGTCTTAGTTCTGTTTCACTATTTTATTTCTCATAGCACAATGATCTACATTTTCATCCACATTGCCTGTATTGCTTTCTTTTTATGATTAAATAATATTCTACTGTGTATTTAACAACTTCCAATTTAATTTTCAATTGATGAATGAAATGATTTATCTAATTCTTTCCTTTCATAGTGTTTCAATGTATCTGACTTCTTTCTTGTCAGATAAATAGGCCTCAATTTTGCCTTGTGTTATTTCTGTTTTTTCTTCTTCTGTATGTTGCTTCCATGCTTTGAAAAATTTTTTAGTATGACATGATTTCTTTAGACTATTTTTTGGTTTTAGTACCTTATGCTTTTGGAGTCTTGTCTAAAAGAAAATAATAAGTCCTGAATTTTTCCCTTCATGTTTTCTTCTAAAAGTTTCAAAGTTTTAGGGCTTAGAGTTCAGTTTTTAATCCATTTTTCACTTACTTTTGAAACAGGTGAAAGACAGAGTATAGTTTCTTTATCTGTATATAGACACCTAGTTTTCCAGCACCATTTACTAAAAAGATAGTTCTTTATCTGTTGTGTGTTCATAACACCTTTCTCAAAAATCAGCTCTGTGTTTGTATGCAAAAATAATTTCCAGGCTTGATGTTCTGATCTACTGGCCTGAGTCTGTTTTAAGGCAGGTGTGTTGGGGCCTTGTTATAATACTTTTCATCTTCTTCAGTGTATCATTTGCCATGCATCTCATAAACAAAATGAGAAAATAAAGCATTGGGCATAAGAAAGAAAAGGGAACACACACACACTTGTATGTATATTATGTATACAGCATGAGTTGTTTGCTTGTTTTGTCTTAGTTTTAGCTTTGCTGTAATTAGCACAGTACCACTGAATGACATTTTCCAACCAATGACAATTATTTTGATGAATACTGGGATATGTTTTGGTGACTGCTAGTCTTTAGTAGAACATTTTCTAACTAACTACAGTACAGGTATCTTCTATTTATATTTAATGAAAGAGTTTGACGCTGGTATTTGCCCCAATTGTCCCAGAAACAGTAAACTCATTTTTGTTTTACTATTGGATCCTAGGTGTCTCAGTTGTTCTTACTGGGCAGACAGTGGTCTCCTATGGTACTCATTTAATTAACTGCATTTTCTAATAAGAATTTGCATGAACCTAAGTTACACATGTTGTTATGAAATGGCTGGTGGAGGCATTAAAATGTATATAACACATACAAATATATTAATGTTCTAGAACTGAAACAAGCTCTCAAATATACGAGCTCCACAGAACTTTGTTTACTGTACATAATAAATTAAATTAGCATGTTGTTTACTTTCAACAAATAATTAGTTTTTAATTGTAGCAGGAAGGTATTACTGCCAGGGTTTTATTTATAGAGCTGACTCCATCATTCCGCTTGGGGATAAGTGTGTTTACTGTGGAGTGCTTGTTATTTACTGTGAGGATTACTTTCACAAACAGTACTAAGTGGCAAATTAACTCAGGTAGAGCTCTTTGATAACACATGTAGCCAGACTGTCCACAAACTTGAAAAAGTGCTACTCCTTGTCTCAAAAACCTGCAGAGCAAGAAAGATGGATTTGAGATATATACCACAATGTATGTGAAATCCATTCTATACCCATTTAGGGACCTGTACAGCCTACTGTAAATGTACGAATACTTTGGAAGCACAATCAAAAAAAATAACAGAAGACAAATCAGCTGTGATGTGCACTTTCTTGTTCCCTCTGTATGACAGCAGAAGCTTCAAGAAAGATAACAAAGAGCTCTGGGGCTAATACATTGAGGCATTTTGTCTTTGACACTTTAAAAAAATTAGTTAAATGCATGACATCTTGAAAGGAGTCCAGATCTAGCAACATGCCCAAAAGAAAGACACCCTGTTGATTTTAATAACCTTGCGCATTCAGAATTTTGAATTGTCTCCTTTAAAATCACATGGCTGCATAAAGTTTAATGTAATAAATATCCAACCGATATCCCACCTGCCATCTTTGTAAAAATTGATATGTTGAATATAAAATACATGTGGAAATCAACCCTGGAATTCTATGAATATCTTGAACATGATGAATGAATTTTAAAGTCTGCACATGCTTGACTTCATGATCTACAACAAAGCCACATTAACCAAGGCAGTGTGGGTCATTGCCACAATAAACATACACAGGAGTGAAACAAACCAGAAAGTCCAGAAATACGTTTCAACAGAGATATAGGATTCACACCAGGACACCATTATGGGGAAAGAAGAAAATCCTTCCAATTTCAGACAGAATGTGAATCACACCAGTCGCTGTCTGGACCTGCATTATCCATTGAGGTTACAATAACGATCATAACCCAGGAAAATCGGAAGTGTTTTATCTTATTGAGGCTTAATTTCATCTGAAAAATTAACATCATCAGACACAGTGGGGTTGTATTTACAAGTAAATTAATCTATAAATACAAAACCTAGGAAACAAAGTGTTGTCCTAGTTGAAGTGCTGAAGTGTGTTGGCTTATAGCAAACCCCATATAAACCTTATGGTCTTTTCATTAAATCAAAATAAATTAGTATTAAAATTTTCAAATTAATGAATGTGGCATATTTCTCCAGTTATCCAGGTATTAAAACAATTCTCTGAGTTATTTCCAGTGAAAGATGCTTGAACCTTTGAGGTGAACTTCATGCCTAAGGATTCAGGGTTTGGGAACTAATAGAAACCATACACTTTATTTTCTATGTGATGGCTACCAGCACTGGCAATGTGATTTGTTATGTATATAATGACCTATATCCTGGGATATTTCTAAGATCAGCTGTGAGTTCTATGAGTGTCAAAGTTGATTCATTGGGATTTTCTACCTCAATGAATATTAGTTGGAGACAACCACAACAAACGTCTTGCAATTACCTACATCAGAATTTCAAACTGATTTTATCTGCCAATCATTTTGATTAGAGGTCAAAGAGCAAAAAGCATTACTCAGACATCAGAAACCCCATAGAAAATTTTAGACACAAAATACGTTTTGATTGTTTCTTAATCAAAGAAACTAGTGAGGAAAGGCATTTATTTCAGCTTATACTTCCAGGTAACAGTCTTTCACTGAGGGAAGTCAGGGCAGCAACTCAAACAGGGTCGGACCCTGGAGGCAGAAGTAGATTCAGAAGCCATGGAGGAGTGCTGCTTATTGACTTGCTCATCCTGTTTTCTTTTAGAACACAAGACCACCACCCCAAGACAAGTGAGGCCCAACCCTGACATAAAACTAGATAGAACAATTACCATAGCATTATAGACACTTTGTACATTTTTTACAGGTTTGATTTTTTAATCAAGACTCTAAGAGAAAATATCAATTATTTGTTTTTAATTAGTTCTGTCAAGAGTTAAGTAAATCACCTTAGTAGAGTTATTTTAAAATTTTAATAATTTTAACATATTTATTCATTACAAAATAAATTTTAAGGTATCAACAATTTTTGTAGCAGAGCAGTGGTGGCACACACCTTAATCTTAGCACTTGGGAGGCAGAGGCAGGTGGATTTCTGAGTTCAAGCCCACCCCTGTCTCCAGAGTGAGTTTGAGGACAGCCAGGGCTACACAGAGAAACACTGTCTCAAAAGATCAAAAAAAAAATATTTTTGTAAGCTCATTCTTTAACTTCTGCAGGTATATGAACCTTGAACTCAATTTTGTTGATACTGTTTTTATTTGTGTCCAACTTAAACAAAGTCCTACCCTGTAGTTAGTCTTTTTGTTAGTTGTTAGGTAACTTTTAGAATATCATATATGAGATTGTTATTCTAAAATAGTGATGTACGATACAAATATTAAAATTGAACTTGAAAAAAACAAGAATTACAGGTTGAAAATACACCATTTTAAAAGTTTTTGCCTTAAATGTACTGAAAAGGGAAACATTCTCTTCTGCTTGGGATAATTCAGACATGACTGTGTGGTGCAATTCCAGCCCAGGAGACTCTGGGACATATTGCCATCACTTTCAATTACAGTCACTTTACAGTGAAGGGATGCCCTTAACACAGTATGTATATCCTTATGAATATGAAGAAAATGTGCAAATATTTCTCTTCATCATAGCTATTTTACAACTGCTTTGGGAGAATGTGGGAAGCCGTCCCTATCAATCTGCAATCACCATTACAAGATGGCGCCGGTTTCAGCTGTGCCTACATGGCTCAACTGGTAAACAAGCAATATGCGCATGTGCAAGAGTGTATTCATGCCAAGTCATTGCCCATCCCGGGGCATGCTGAGAGAGCAGCCAATCAAGTGTGGACACGCCGCACTGAGGTGTATATAAGCAGCGCCTTTTTGGGGCTCGGGGTCTTCCTCTTCATGCTGAAGCTAGCATAAAAAAGAATTGCTGCAGAAGGATTTGGCTGTTCGCGTGTGTGTTCTTGCTGGCGAGACAATAGTGTGACAGGAGAAGATCTAGAATTGAAAATACTGTGCAGTTACCAGTGAGGTCTAAGGACCCAGGCCTAGATATTTGTTACTAAATTTCTCTATGAAGAAATCTAAAATAACAACTCTGCCTGCATTTTATGATGGAAACCAACTAATTATATCACTATCTAAGCCATATCTTATTTTATGTGAAAATATATCGAATTAGTGATGTCATGATTCAGAAAATATGATGAAATAATAATATCCCATGGTGTAATGCCTACTGGAGACATGCTCCTAAATTTATCGGGAGCTTAACTTATTGATGGGACACCACCTATGTATGCATAGATTGGAAAACATTGACATTATACTTGGACTAAGGATAGGTTTTAGAAACATTATGGAAGGTCATTGGAGACCTTAATAAGTTTACTTATGGAGAAAGAAAGACTGAAAAAGACCAAGCCGGAAGCATGTTCAAAGGAAGTGAGTTGGTATTATCAGGCTTCGCTGATATGGATATGAGCTGTAGATTACTTGTTAGTGTAGACTCAAGAGTACTGCTTCCACACTTTATAAAATTTCCTATGTGGCTAAAGCTAAAACAAAAATTATTAATTACTAGGTGGATGTGGTATTGTGTCAATAATTGCTATCTACATAAATAGAGCATACAAAGCTGGACATAGCTTAAAGACATCAATAATTGCCTTTTGTACTTATTTTTATCTTTATGTATTTTCCTGAGTGCTAGGTAGCTCTTAATTTTGTTGAGTTTTTATGATCTGTTGAAAAATATTAGTTGAGGAAAGCTTTCTATTTTTATTGTTTATTAGATATTTCCTTAATTATGTTTCAAATGTTGTCCCCTTTCCTAGTTTTCTCTTTGAAAATCTATCCCTCCTCCATCCTGCTGCTCCCCAACGCACCCACTGCTGCTTCCTGGCCCAGGCATTCCCTTATACTGGGGCATAGAACCTTCACAAGACCAAGGGCCTCTCCTCCCATTGATGGATGACCAACTAGGACATTCTCTGCTACATATGCAACTAAAGCCATGAGTCCCACCATGTGTTTTCTTTGGTGGTTTAGTCCCAGGGAGCTCTGCGGGTACTGGTTAGTTCATATTGATGTTCCTCCTATGGGGCTGCAGACCCCTTCAGCTCCTTGGGTACTTTCTCTAGTTCCTTCATTGGGGACCCTGTACTTTGTTCAATAGATGACTGTGAGCATCCGTTTCTGTATTAGTCAGGCACTGGCAGAGCCTCTCAGGAGACAGCATTATCAGGCTCCTGTCAGCAAGCTCTTGTTGGTATTCACAATAATGTCTGGGTTAGGTGACTGTACATAGGATGGATCCACAGGCGGGGCAGTCTCTGGGTGGTCATTCCTTCAGTCTCTGCTCTGAATTTTTTATCTGAAACTCCTTCCATTGGTATTTTGTCCCCCCTTTTAAGAAGGATCAAAGTATCCACCTTTTTCTTCCTTCTTCTTGAGTTTCATGTGCTTTGCAAATCATATCTTGGGAATTCAGAGCTTCTGGGCTAATATCCACTTATCAGTGAGTGCATATCATGTGTTCTTTTGTAATTGGGTTACCTCACTTAGGATGATATCCTCCAGATCCATCCATTTGAATAAGAATTTCATAAATTTATTGTTTTTAATAGCTGCATTGTACTCCACTGTGTAAATGTACCACATTTTCTGTATTGAATCTTCTGTTGAGGAACATCTGGGTACTTTCCAGCTCTGATTATTATAAATAAGGCTGCTGTGAACATAGTGGAGCATGTGTCCTTATTACAAGTTGGAGCATCTTCTGGGTTTATATCAGATGGGTGGTATTGCTGGATCTTCTGGTAGTACTATGTCCAATATTTTGAGGAACGACCAAACTGATTTCCAGAGTAGTTGTACCAGCTTGCAATCTCACCAACAATGGAGGAGTGTTCCTTCGTCTTTCTCCACATCCTCGCCAGCACCTGCTGTCACCTGAGTTTTTGATCTTAGCCATTCTGACTGTTGTGAGGTGGAATCTCAGGGTTCTTTTGATTTGCATTTCTCTGATGATTAAGGATGCTGAACATTTTTTAGGTGATTCTCAGCCATTTGGTATTCCTCAGTTGAGAATTCTTTGTTTAGCTCTGTACCCCAGTTTTTAATAGGGTTATTTGGTTTTCTGGAATCTAACTTCTTGAGTTCTTTTTATATATTGCATATTAGCTGCCTATCGGATTTAGAGTTGGTAAAGACCTTTTCCCAGTCTCTTGATTGCCTTTTTGTCTTATTGACAGTGTTTTTTTTTTTTTTTTGCCTTATTTAAGTCTTGAAATTTTATCAGTTTCCATTTGTCGATTCTTGATTTTACAGCACAAGCCATTGGTGTTCTGTTCAGGATTTTTTCCCCTGTGCCCATATGTTTGGGGCTCTTCCCTACTTTCTCCTCTATAAACTTCAGTGTCTCTGGTTTTATGTGGAGTTCCTTGATCCACTTAGACTTGAGCTTTGTACAAGGAGATAAGAATGAATAAATTTCCATTCTTCTGTATGCTAACCACCAGTTGAAACAGCACCATTTGTTGAAGATGCTGTCTTTTTTCCACTGGATAGTTTTAGCTCCTTTGTCAAAGATCAAGTGACCATAGGTCTATGAGTTCATTTCTGGGTCTTCACTTCTATTCCATTGATCTACCCAATCTATTCCATTGATCTATCACTGTACCAGTACCAAAAAGTATTTATCACAATTGCTCTGTATTACAGCTTGAGGTCAGGGATAGTAATTCCCCAAGAAGTTCTTTTATTGTTAAGAATAGTTTTCACTATCTTGTTTTTTTTTCCAGATGAATTTGGAAATATCTCTTTCTAAATCTATGAAGAATTGTGTTGAAATTTTTATGGAGATTGCATTGAATAGGGTAGGATTCTTTTGGCAAGATAGCCATTTTTACTCTATTAATCCTGCCAATCCATGCGCATGGGAGATCTTCCCATCTTCTGAGATCTTCAATTTCTTTCTTCAGAGACTTGAAGTTCTTATCATACAGATCTTTCACTTCCTTAGTTAGAGTCACAGCAAGGTATTTTATGTTATTTGTGACTCTTGTGAGGGATGTTGTTTCCCCAATTTCTTTCTCAGCCTCTTTATCCTTTGTGTAAGAAAGGGCACTGATTTATTTGAGTCAATTTTATATTCAGCCACATCACTGAAGTTGTCTATCAGGTTTAGGAGTTCTCTGGTGGAATTTTTGAAGGTCACTTATGTATACTATCATATCACCTGAAAATAGTGATATATTGACTTCTTCCTTTCCAATTTATCTCTTTTGATCTCCTTTTGTTGTCTATTTGTTCTGGTTAGGACTTCAAGTACTATATTGAATAGGTAGGGAGCGAGTGGGCAGCCTTTTCCAGTCGCTGGTTTTAGCAGGATTACTTCAAGTTTCTCTTCATTTAGTTTGATGTTGGCTACTGGTTTGCTGTATATTGCTTTTATTATGTTTAGGTATTGGCCTTCACTTCTTGGTATTTCCAAGACTTATCACAAACAGTTGTTGGATTTTGTCACATGCTTTTTCACCGTCTAATGAGATGATCATGTGGTTTTTCTCTTTGAGTTTGTTTATGTAGTGGATTACATTGATTGATTTCCTTATATTGAACCATCCCTGCATCCCTGTGACAAAGCCTACTTGATCGTGATGGATGATCCTTTTGATATGTTCTTAGATTCAGTTTGGGAGAATTTTATTGAGTATTTTTCCATCAATATTCACAAGGAAAATTGGTGTGAAGTTTTCGTTCTTTGTTGGGTCTTTGTGTGGTTTAGGTATCAGAGTAATTGTGGCTTCATTGAATGAACTGGGTAGAGTACCTTCTACTTCTATTTTCTGGAATGGTTTGAGGAGTATTAGAATCAGGTTTTCTTTCAAGGTCTGATAGAACTCTGCACTAAATCAATCTGTTCCTGGGCTTTTTTTTAGCTGGGAGATTATTAATGAGTGTTTCTGCTTCTTTAGGGTGTATGGGGCTGTTTAGATCCTTAATCTGATACTTATTTATCTTTGGTACCTGGTATCTGTCTAGAAAATTGTCCATTTCCTCCAGGTTTTCCAGTTTTGTTGAGTAAAGGCTTTTGTAGTAGGATCTGGTAAAAAAAAAAATTGTTTATGTTTATATTCAGTTTCTGTTGTTATGTCTCCCTTTTCATTTTTTTATTTTATTAATATAGGGTTCTTCCTCTGTGCCCTCTAATTAGTCTGTCTAAAGGTTTATGTATCTTGTTGATTTTCTCAAAGAACCAGCTCCTAGTTTAGTTGATTTTTTTTTTGAATAATTCTTTTTGTTTCCACTTGGTTGACTTCAGCCCTGAGTTTGATCATTTCCTGCTGTCTACTCCTCTTGGGTAAATTTGCTTCCTTTTGTTCTGGAGCTTTTAGGTGTGCTGTCAAGCTGCTAGTGTATGCTCTCTCTAGTTTCTTTTTGGTGGCACTCAGAGCTATGAGTTTTCCTCTTAGGACTGCTTTCATTGTGTCCCATAAGTTTGGATATGTTGTGGCTTTATTTTCATTAAACTGTAAAATGTCTTTAATTTTTTTCTTTATTTCTTCCTTGACCGAGTTATAATTGAGTAGTGTTGTTTAGCTTCCACATGTATGTGGGATTTCTATTATTTATGTTGTTACTGAAGATCAGCCTTAATCTGTGGTGATCTGATAGGATGGATGGGATTGTTTCAATCTTCTTGTATCTGTTGAGGCCTGTTTGTGAGTGATTATGTGTTCAGTTTTGGAGAAGGTACCATGAGGTGCTGAGAAGAAGGTGTATTCTTTTGTTTTAGGATAAAATGTTCTATAAGTATCTGTTTCAGCCATTTGTTTCATAATTTCTGTTAGTTTCACTGTGTTTCTGTTCAGTTTCTGTTTCCAGGATCTGTTCATTGATGAGAGAGGATTGTTGAATCTTCCACTATTATTGTGTGAGGTACAATGTGAGCTTTGAGCTTTACTAAAGTTTCTTTAATGAATGTGGATGCCCTTGCATCTGGAGCATAGATGTTTAGAATTAAGTGTTTATCTTGATAGATTTTACCTTTGATGAGTATGAAGTGTCCCTCCTTGTCTTTTTTGAGAACCTTAGGTTGAAAGTCAATTTAATTTGATATTTTAATGGCTACTCCAGCTTGTTTCTTGAGACTATTTGCTTGGAAATTTGGTTTCTAGCCTTTTTCTCTGAGGAAGTGTCTGTCTTTATCCCTGATGTGTGTTTTCTGTATGCAACAAAATATTGTGTCCTGTTTATGTAGCCAGTCTGTTAGTCAATGTCTTCTTATTTGGCAATTGAGTCCATTGGTATTAAGAGATATTAAGGAAAAGTCAGTGTTGCTTCCTGTTATTTTTGTTGTTAGACCTGGGATTCAGTTCTTGCGGCTGTCTTCTTTTAGGTTTGTTGAAGCATTACTTTCTTGTTTGGGGGGAGGGGGGGCTTAGTTTCCTTACTTGTGTTGGATTTTCCCCTTCATTATCCTTTGTATTTCTGGACTCATGGAAAGATATTAGGTAAATTTGGTTTTGAATATTTTTGTTTTTCCCTCTTTGGTAATTGAGAGTTTTGCTGGGTATAGTAGCCTGGGCTGGTATTTGTGTTGTCTTGGGGTCTGCATGACATCTGTCCAGGATCTTCTGGCTTTCCTAGTCTCTGGTGAGAAGTCTGGTGTAATTTTAATAGATCTGCCTTTATGTTACTTGACCTATTCCCCTTACTGCTTTTAATATTCTATCTTTGTTTAGTGCATTTGGTATTTTGATTATTATGTGTCTGGAGGAATTTATTTCTCAGTCCAAACTATTTGGAGCTATGTAGGCTTTTTGTATGTTCATGGGCATCCCTTTCTTTAGGTTAGGGAAGTTTTTTTCTATAATTTTGTTGGAGATATTTTCTGGCCTTTTAAGTTGAAAATATTCATTTTCATTTATACATATTATCCTTAGGTTTGGTCTTCTCATTTTGTCTAGGATTTCCTGGATGTTTTGCATTAGAATTCATTTATATTTTGCATTTTCTTTGATTGTTGTGTCCATGTTTTCTATGGAATCTTCTGCACCTGAGATTCTCTTCCATCTCTTATATTCTGTTGCTAATGCTTGCATCTATGTCTCAATTTCTTTGCTAGGATTTTTTTTTCTTTTTCTTTTTTTTTTCTTTTTTTTTGGGGGGGGGGGGGGTTGAGACAGGGTTTCTCTGTATAGCCCTGGCTGTCCTGGAACTCACTTTGTAGACCAGGCTGGCCGCAAACTAGGAAATCTGCCTGCCTCTGCCTCCCAAGTGCTGGGATTCAAGGAGTGAGCCAACACTGCCCGACTTTTCCTAGGATTCTTATCTCCAGATTTGTTTCCCTTTTTGATTTCTTTATTGTTTCTACTTCCATTTTTAGATTCTGGATGGTTTTGTTCTATTCCTTCACCTGTTTGGATATGTTTTCCTGTAATTTTTTAATGGAATTTTGTGTTTCCTCTTTAAAGGCTTCTACCTGTTTACCTGTTTTCTCCTGCATTTCTTTAAGGGAGCTATTTATGTCCTTCTTATAGTCCTCCATTATCATCATGAGAGGTGACTTTAGATCCATATCTTGCTTTTCTGGAGTGATGGTATATCCAGGACTTGCTATGTTGGGAGAGTTGGGTTCTGATGATGCCAAGTAACCTTGGTTTCTGTTGCTTCTGTTCTTATACTTGGCTCCTGCCATCTGATTATCTCAAGTAGGCCCTGCCCTTGACATATCTGACTTGAGACTGTCCTTCCTGTAATCCAAGTTGAGTCAGAACACCTCATAGTCCAGCTCTCTCTCTCTCTCTGATTCTGTGATTCTGGAATCCTGTGAATCTGAGATTCTGGGTGTGTCAGAGTTTTTGGCAGTTAAGTTTCCTCTGAGACTCTGAGATCCTGTGCTAATGGGATCCTAAGGTTCTGGGCATGTTGGAGAGCCTGGAAGTGGTACCTCCTGAAGTAACCTGAGCCACTGGTCAGGTGGGGTTCCTGTGTTCCTGCTCTTCCTGATCCCAGGCACTCCAGGTGCTGTTGGAACAGTTTTATTCTACTCACGAGTGATCCTAAGATCCTGGGCATGCTAGTGTGCCTGGAGAGTGGAGAGTCCTCGGGGTACCTTGGGACTTTCCGCTGAGTTGGCGCCCAATGTTGGAAAGTTTTCTATTAACTTTTCTGCAACAAATATTTGGTAGGCAAGTAAAACATTGTGTGTGTGTGTGTGTGTGTGTGTGTGTGTGTGTGTGTGTGTGTATTTAAATAAACTTCTAAAATGTACATAATTTCCAAAATAAAAACATTTATTTGCAATACTTTCTATACTTTTGAAAAAAAAATAGTGTCTAGCATACTTTCTACCCCCACCATGCCTACTCTATCACATCTGCATCCCCTAATATATTTCAGGTTACTAATGGAATTTTACAAGTATAGGACTCTGGAATGGCACTTTCTTTGTTCTATTTTATCTACATGCTTGTGCCAATGATACGATTTAAAGGAATTTATGTAGTCACCCTTATAGCCTCTTTTTCTTTATGATTACAAGATTTCTTTAGATGAGATCTAGTTAAAGAAAAAAGGAAAAAAGAGAAAAAGTTGAAGAAAGTAGTATCAAAGAAGGGAGGGACGGAGATTTGAAGGGAGGGGGAAAGGAAGGAAATGTTTGGAAATGGGTTTTGTTTTGTTGATTGTTCAGAAGCTTCATGTCTATTTTTTTTTTCAGAGTTTGGGATTAAAAACAAATCAGGCAAACATCTGGAAGGTGGCAGAAGGCAGATTATGAAAAGGTAGAAGAAAGACATGCCTTTGGAGTGAGCTTCAGCAATAGAGTTCTCTAAGTAACTGCAGAAAGAAGTGGGGAGCCAGAGTGGGTCTTCAGAGAAAACTGAGAAAGGACAGGATGGACAGGCAAAGATGCTTAGGATTTCTGTCTGTTTCCAATGTAGAGACATGAATGAAGGGACAAGGGAACTGCACCCTCTACACTGCTAGAGTTAGAGCTTTGCAAAGTGTGGAAGCTTAGTAGTGAAGATCTGAAGGCCACTGACCCCCAAGAGAGTGGCTTCTGTCGAGTATAGAAATATTAAAGGATAATACCTCCCATTGCCTTAGAAATTTTTAGGTGTATCATCCTACTTGAGAGGCACCATCCTGTACAGGTTTCTGTCAAGCCCAACTGGATTGTCTTAGAGCAGAGGACAATGGCATGCCACGTTCTAATCTATAAGATAGATCAGAGTGTCTCCACATAGGGCCAGAATTAGACATGAGATTTTGAAACAGTTACCAAAGTTACCTCATTTTAGCACATAGTTGGCACATAAGTCACTGAGCCCATCTTTTAGTTCCATGCTGGCCTGGAGTATGGGTAAGCCATTGTTGTTGTTGTTGTTTTAAATAATTATATTATTTTTGAGATTAAAATATAATTAGATATTTTCTTCTCTTTTTTCTCCATCCAGCTCTTCACATTACACTCTCTCCTGATTGTCATTCAAATTCCCAGGTTTCTCTCTCTCTCTCTCTCTCTCTCTCTCTCTCTCTCTCTCTCTCTCTCTCTCTCTCTCTCTCAATTGTTTTCTCTGTGTAGCCCTGACTGTCCTAGAACTCACTCTGTAGGCCATGCTGGCTTTGTACTCCCAGAAATCTACCTGGCTCAGTCTCCTGATATCTTGGAATAAAGACATGGTTGGTATTGCCCTGCAAACTCAGATTCCTTTTTCTTATGTGTATATTTGTGTACACACACATGCACACACACACACACACACACACACACACACACACACACACACACATTTATAAATATATAGATACCACTTCCTCTGTCTGTACATGTACGTTTTACATATTTTGTAGGGATGACCATTTGCTATTGGACTAGCTATTGGTGCTCTTCTCAGAGGGAAGCTATTTCTCCTCCTCGGCATTCCTTAGTGGCTGCTAGTTCTTTTTCTAAGGTTGAGGCCTAGTGAGCTATCCCTCTTCCATGCTCATATGTCTATTGATGTCATGCCTGGGTATGTCCTGACTAGGCAGCCAGTTGGTGAAGCTTTACAGTGTATGTTCTCACACATTTCTAGGAGATGCAACCTCACAGCAAACTTCCTGGTTTTTGACTCTCAGATAATCGTCCCATCCACTCATCTACAGTGATCCCTGAGCCTCAGGTGAAAAGTATGTTGGAAACATCCTAATCAGAATTCCAGATATTTCCATTTCTGCTTCTCCCTGTTATTTTCTCTTACTTATTATGATGTTGCCCATAGAGGTATGACAAACTACACTTTCTATTTTACCTGACTCCTGCACCTTCTTTTTTATTAGTTCCTAAGTAAAATTAATGGAAAAAGGAAGAAAAATGGCACAGTTGGACACTTTATCCCAGTTGTCCCTAAATTTATATGAATAGATGAACAACAGCATTTATGTTTATCTATAGTTGATGTTAAAGTAGATGGTACTTAATAAGTTTTTACCAATACCGAGTTTTATTTTTGTTAAAAAATTATTTCACAGCTAAAACATAATGAGTGGAGAATTAATGGCAACACAACAATCCACAGCCAGCTCTAAAAGAGTGTCAAAGCTGATCACTTAATATGTAAGAAAGAGACTTTACATTTAATAGGCCAAGAAAAGAGAGAAACAAACTGCAGAGAAAATCCACAGAGAACTTAAAAAAAGAAATACCCCAGGGCAAATGTTCCTTCAAACCTATGCCAATTGTTCTTGCATTATAAGAGTTTCACTGCAAGATTTCTATTAAGAGAAAAAAAATGTTTCTTGCCCCTCAAAAAATTAGATCCAGTGAATTGAGAGATAGATGTAACAGACAAAATTGTTGAATATCAAAGTTTTAATGAGGATTCTGGTGTCATTATTTTATGCTGACATTCATTAGCCTGATTCAGGTTTGGCAGCTGTCAAACAAATCTTAACTGCCTCAGAGCGAATCTGTGAACATTAACCAGCAAACGTTCTCTAGACAGGCTTAGGATGTGTGGTTCCAGACCATGGGCTGTTCACAAAGTGCTGTGACTTCGACAACTCCAACATCCATGATGTCCATGTGAGATGAATTATTTCAAGATGAAAAGAGAGAGGAGAAGAATGCCGAGAGAGAAGAAATAAAGCAAATGCACTCTGTGGTTCTTCAATGTGTAAAATGTTACTAAAGTAGAAATCAGCCACACTTCTTAAAATTTATTCAATACCATGTGTAATTTATTACAAAATTACAAAATTTATTTCACTATTAATAATATTAATATTATTATAGGATCATAATCCACTTTCTAAGTGTGTTAACCTATAAGACCCTGCTACAAGAGTTGCTAAGAGGATTTCATTGTCCAATAACTAAGTTATTTACAAATAAATGCCTCCAAAAAATTCTACAGTTGTTCTAAAAGTATCATAAAACTGATGAGAATTTAGTAACATTTCCTAGAAGTTCAAAATTGTATTAAGGACTGAAAGAATGGCTGGATCAAGTTTGTGTAATCTAGTGCCAAGTTCTCTACTGTCAAAATGCAACAAGATTACATAAAATAAATGAATAGTGTCTGTATTAATGTAGAAGTAAAGATATAGAAGACAAAAATAGGTTAATTCATAGAAGTAAAAGAAAACGACAAATTCTGATATTTGTTGATGTAAAGTTGATCTTAGTCAAAAATGATCAAACAAATTGCATGATGTGGTTATGCAGGTGAAACCAGCACAAAAGTCTAAGTGACCCCCACATGAAAACCATGCCCCAAAACTGTAACTGAAGTATTGTTGAAAAGATTCACAATATACTGTATATGCTTACCCTTGCAGAAGTCTCCACATAATGAACAAAGCTGAACATGCACAAGAGATTGGATTAAACTATGCCATCTTTTAGATGACCTTAAACCCCTCAAATATACCTTGCTGAGAATATTTAGTCCTCAAATGAGAATTCTGTGCTCCTGCTAAAACCCAGCAGAGATACACAGATTCTCTCAGCATCTTGTAGGGGTGATTTTTAGAAATATTAAAATCACTAATCCTCTCTTCTCAGGTAATATATATATATATACATATATATATATATATATATATATATATATATATATATATATATATATCTCCAACAGTCTTGTTTTAGCTTGCCCTCCTGTCAAAAAGATAGGGATTGATTTATCCTTTGGTTGAACACACAAGAGTAACATGAAATACTTACATGCACTGTCCCTTATTAATGCTCTCAATATCTTTAATGTATCATTAGCCATCTTCTTCAGGAATTTGATTTCAATTTACACAGCCCTGTTAGAGTTGCTAATGACTAAAACCCATCTTCGAGAGGCAGACAGCTTCTGGGACAGGCGGGAGCCACAGAGCCGCTGAGGCAGCACCCTTTTGGGGCCGCAGACATCCAGCACCCTCCCAGCTGGAGGACAGTGACCTGCCCTGCAGGGAGCGCCATCTTGGCTCCGGGACTCTGCCAAACTTAGTCTGTACAGGTCAGAGTGAGGACCACAGAGGCAGACAGCTTCTGGGACAGGCAGGAGCCACAGAGCCGCTGAGGCAGCACCCTTTTGGGGCCGCAGACATCCGGCACCCTCCCAGCTGGAGGACAGTGACCTGCCCTGCAGGGAGCGCCATCTTGGCTCCGGGACTCTGCCAAACTTAGTCTGTACAGGTCAGAGTGAGGACCACAGAGGCAGACAGCTTCTGGGACAGGCGGGAGCCACAGAGCCACTGAGGCAGCACCTTTTTGGGGCCACAGACATCCGGCACCCTCCTAGCTGGAAGACAGTGGTCTGCCCTGCACAGGAGCCCTCTGCCTCAGGAGCAGGGAGCACATCTTGGATCCAGGACTCCACTGAACTTAGGAACTTAGTCTGCACAGCTGAGAGTGTGCACCACAGAAGCCTACAGCTTCTGTGACCTGCCAAAGCAACACAGCATCTGGGAAAGGTCCTGTTTTCCGCCTTCTTCTTCGGCCAGGAGGAGGTCCAAACGCCAGATATCTGTACACCTTCCCTTTAAGAGGAAAGCTTGTCAGCAGGGAGTGCTCTAACCACTGAAACGCAGAGGAGAGAGCCTGTCTCCCAGGTCTGCTGACAGAGGATACTCAGAATCCCCAGAAGAACAACCTCTGAACAGAGACAACTATAACAACTCCAGAGATTACCAGATGGCGAGAGGTAAAGGTAAGAATCTTACTAACAGAAACCAAGACCACTCACCATCATCAGGACCCAGCACTCCCACTTCGCCCAGTCCAGGGCACCCCAACACACCTGAAAAACTAGACCTGGATTTAAAAGCATATCTCATGATGATGGTAGAGGACATCAAGAAGGACTTTAAAGAACTACAGGAGAACATGGCTAAAGAGTTACAAGTCCTTAAAGAAAAACAGGAAAACACAACCAAACTGGTAGAAGTCCTTAAAGAGAAACAGGAAAACACATCCAATCAGATGATGGAAATGAACAAAACCATACTAGACCTAAAAAGGGAAGTAGACACAATAAAGAAAACCCAAAATGAGGCAACACTGGAGATAGAAACCCTAGGAAAGAAATATGAAACCATAGATGCAAGCATCAGCAACAGAATACAAGAGATGGAAGAGAGAATCTCAGGTGCAGAAGATTCCATACAGAACATCGGCACAACAATCAAGGAAAATGGAAAATGCAAAAAGATCCTAACTCAAAACATCCAGGAAATACAGGACACAATGAGAAGACCAAACCTACGGATAATAGGAGTGGATGAGAATGAAGATTTTCAACTCGAAGGACCAGCAAGCATCTTCAACAAAATTATAGAAGAAAACTTCCCAAATCTAAAGAAAGAGATGCCCATGAACATACAAGAAGCCTACAGAACTCCAAATAGACTGGACAAGAAAAGAAATACCTCCCGACACATAATAATCAGAACAACAAATGCACTAAATAAAGATAGAATACTAAAAGCAGTAAGAGAAAAAGGCCAAGTAACATATAAAGGCAAGCCTATCAGAATTACACCAGATTTTTCACCAGAGACTATGAAAGCCAGAAGATCCTGGACAGATGTTATACAGACACTAAAAGAACACAAATTCCAGCCCAGGCTACTATACCCAGCCAAACTCTCAATTAACATAGATGGAGAAACCAAAGTATTCCACGACAAAACCAAATTCACATATTATCTCTCCAGGAATCCAGCCCTTCAAAGGATAATAACAGAAAAAAACCAATACAAGGACAGGAACCACGCCCTAGAAACAACAAGAAGGTAATCCCTCAACAAACCTAAAAGAAGACAGCCACAAGAACAGAATGCCAACTTTAACAACAAAAATAACAGGAAACAACAATTACTTTTCCTTAATATCTCTTAATATCAATGGACTCAACTCCCCGATAAAAAGACATAGACTAACAAACTGGCTACACAAACAAGACCCAACATTTTGCTGCTTGCAAGAAACTCATCTCAGAGAAAAAGATAGACACTACCTCAGAATGAAAGGCTGGAAAACAATTTTCCAAGCAAATGGTCTGAAGAAACAAGCTGGAGTAGCCATTCTAATATCAGATAAGATTGACTTCCAACCCAAAGTCATCAAAAAAGACAGGGAGGGGCACTTCATACTCATCAAAGGTAAAATCCTCCAAGAGGAACTATCAATCCTGAATATCTATGCTCCAAATACAAAGGCAGCCTCATTCATTAAAGAAACTTTAGTAAATCTCAAAGCACACATTGCACCTCATACAATAATAGTGGGAGACTTCAACACACCACTTTCACCAATGGACAGATCATGGAAACAGAAACTAAACAAGGACACAGTGAAACTAACAGAAGTTATGGATCAAATGGATCTGGCAGATATCTACAGAACATTTTACCCTAAAACAAAAGGATACACCTTCTTCTCAGCACCTCATGGTACCTTCTCCAAAATTGACCACGAAATTGGGCACAAAACAGGACTCAACAGATACAAAAACATTGAAATTGTCCCATGCATCCTATCAGATCACCATGGACTAAGGCTGATCATCAATAACAAAATAAATAATAGAAAGCCAACATTCACGTGGAAACTGAACAACACTCTTCTCAATGATACCTTGGTCAAGGAAGGAATAAAGAAAGAAATCAAGGACTTTTTAGAGTTCAATGAAAATGAAGCCACAACATACCCAAACTTATGGGACGCAATGAAAGCATTTCTAAGAGGAAAACAAATAGCTCTGAGTGCCTCCAAAAAGAAACTAGAAAGAGCACACATTAGCAGCTTGACAACACACCTAAAAGCACTAGAACAAAAGGAAGCAAATTCACCCAAGAGGAGTAGACAGCAGGAAATAATCAAACTCAGGGGCGAAATCAATCAAGTGGAAACAAGAAGAACTATTCAAAGAATCAACCAATCAAGGAGCTGGTTCTTTGAGAAAATCAACAAGATAGATAAACCCTTAGCCAGACTCACTAGAGGGCACAGGGAAAGTATTCTAATTAACAAAATCAGAAATGAAAAAGGAGACATAACAACAGATCCTGAAGACATCTAAAACACCATCAGATCCTTCTACCAAAGGCTATACTCAACAAAACTGGAGAACCTGGATGAAATGGAGAAGTTCCTAGACAGATACCAGGTACCAAAGTTGAACCAAGATCAGGTTAATGATCTAAACAACCCTATATCCCCCAAAGAAATAGAAGCAGTCATTAATAGTCTCCCAACCAAAAAAAGCCCAGGACCAGATGGGTTTAGTGCAGAGTTCTATCAGACCTTCAAAGAAGATCTAATCCCAGTTCTTCACAAACTATTCCACAAAATAGAAACAGAAGGTACTCTACCCAACTCATTCTATGAAGCCACAATTACTCTGATACCTAAACCACAAAAAGACCCAACAAAGATAGAAAACTTCAGACCAATATCCCTTATGAATATTGATGCAAAATTACTCAATAAAGTTCTTGCTAACCGAATCCAACAACACATCAAAACAATCATGCATCCTGACCAAGTAGGTTTCATCCCAGGGATGCAGGGATGGTTCAATATACGGAAATCCATCAACGTAATCCAGTATATAAACAAACTCAAAGACAAAAACCACATGGTCATCTCGTTAGATGCAGAAAAAGCATTTGACAAGATCCAACACCCATTCATGATAAAAGTCTTGGAAAGATCAGGAATTCAAGGCCCATACCTAAACATGATAAAAGCAATATACAGCAAACCAGTAGCCAACATCAAAATAAATGGTGAGAAGCTTGAAGCAATCCCTCTAAAATCAGGGACTAGACAAGGCTGTCCACTTTCTCCATACCTATTCAACATAGTACTTGAAGCCAGAGCAATTCGACAACAAAAGGAGATCAAAGGGATACAAATTGGAAAAGATGAAGTCAAAATATCACTTTTTGCAGATGATATGATAGTATATATAAGTGACCCTAAAAATTCCACCAGAGAACTCCTAAGCCTGATAAACAGCTTCGGTGAAGTAGCTGGATATAAAATTAACTCAAACAAATCAATGGCCTTTCTCTACACAAAGAATAAACAGGCTGAGAAAGAAATTAGGGAAACAACACCCTTCTCAATAGTCACAAATAATATAAAATATCTTGGCGTGACTCTAACTAAGGAAGTGAAAGATCTGTATAATAAGAACTTCAAGTCTCTGAAGAAAGAAATTCTAGAAGATCTCAGAAGATGGAAAGATCTTCCATGCTCATGGATTGGCAGGATCAACATTTTAAAAATGGCTATCTTGCCAAAAGCAATCTACAGATTCAATGCAATCCCCATCAAAATTCCAACTCAATTCTTCAACGAATTAGAAAGTGCAATCTGCAAATTCATCTGGAATAACAAAAAACCTAGGATAGCAAAAACTCTTCTCAAGGATAAAAGAACCTCTGGTGGAATCACCATGCCTGATCTAAAGCTTTACTACAGAGCAATTGTGATAAAAACTGCATGGTACTGGTATAGTGACAGACAAATAGACCAATGGAATAGAATTGAAGACCCAGAAATGAACCCACACACCTTCGGTCACTTGATCTTCGACAAGGGAGCTAAAAACATCCAGTGGAAGAAAGACAGCATTTTCAACAAATGGTGCTGGCACAACTGGTTGTTATCATGTAGAAGAATGCGAATCGATCCATTCCTATCTCCTTGTACTAAGGTCAAGTCTAAGTGGATCAAGGAACTTCACATAAAACCAGAGACACTGAAACTTATAGAGGAGAAAGTGGGGAAAAGCCTTGAAGATATGGGCACAGGGGAAAAATTCTTGAATAGAACAGCAATGGCTTGTGCTGTAAGATCGAGAATTGACAAGTGGGACCTCATGAAACTGCAAAGCTTCTGCAAGGCAAAAGACACCATCAATAAGACAAAAAAACCACCAACAGATTGGGAAAGGATCTTCACCTATCCTAAATCAGATAAGGGAATAATATCCAATATATATAAAGAACTTAAGAAGTTGGACTCCAGAAAGTCAAATAACCCCATTAAAAATGGGGCTCAGAACTGAACAAAGAATTCTCACCTGAGGAATACCGAATGGCAGAGAAGCACCTGAAAAAATGTTCAACATCCTTAATCATCAGGGAAATGCAAATCAAAACAACCCTGAGATTCCACCTCACACCAGTCAGAATGGCTAAGATCAAAAATTCAGGTGACAGCAGATGTTGGCGAGGATGTGGAGAAAGAGGAACACTCCTCCATTGTTGGTGGGATTGCAAGCTTGTACAACCACTCTGGAAATCAGTCTGGCGGTTCCTCAGAAAATTGGACATAGTACTACCGGAGGATCCAGCAATACCTCTCCTGGGCCTATATCCAGAAGATGTCCCAACCGGTAAAAAGGACACATGCTCCACTATGTTCATAGCAGCCCTATTTATAATAGCCAGAAGCTGGAAAGAACCCAGATGTCCCTCAACAGAGGAATGGATACAGAAATTATGGTACATTTACACAATGGAGTACTACTCAGCTATTAAAAAGAATGAATTTATGAAATTCCTAGCCAAATGGATGGACCTGGAGGGCATCATCTTGAGTGAGGTAACACAATCATAAAAGAACCCACACAATATGTATTCACTGATAAGTGGATATTAGCCCAAAACTTAGGATACCCAAGATATAAGATACAATTTGCTAAACGCATGAAACTCAAGAAGAATGAAGACCAAAGTGTGGACACTGTGCCCCTTCTTAGAATTGGGAACAAAACACCCAGGGAAGGAGTTACAGAGACAAAGTTCAGAGCTGTGATGAAAGGATGGACCATTTAGAGACTGCCGTATCCAGGGATCCATCCCATAATCAGCTTCTAAACGCTGACACCATTGCATACACTAGCAAGATTTTGCTGAAAGGACCCAAAGATAGCTGTCTCTTGTGAGACGATGCAGGGGCCTAGCAAACACAGGAGTGGATGCTCACAGTCAGCTATTGGATGTATCACAGGGCTCCCAATGGAGAAGCTAGAGAAAGTACCCAAGGAGCTAAAGGGATCTGCAACCCTATAGTTGGAACAACATGATGAACTAACCAGTACCCCGGAGCTCTTGTCTCTAGCTGCATATGTATCAAAAGATGGCCTAGTCGGTCATCACTAGAAAGAGAGGCCCATTGGACTTGCAAACTTTATATGCCCCAATATAGGGGAATGCCAGGGCCAAAAGAATGGGAATGGGAGGGTAGGGAAGTGGGTGGCGGTATGGGGGAATTTTGGGATAGCATTGGAAATGTAATTGAGGAAAATATGTAATAAAAAAAAAAAAAAACCATCTTCACTGCCAAGATTGGTTGAGCTTTACACAGTGTCCGAGACTGCAGCTTGCTTTCCTGTAGAACAGTGAGTGTATCCTTGACTAGTAGGCAAATAATCATCACACAATATTTAACAAATACTAAGTACACAGAGTTCCAGTCAGGTTGATGGTGATGCTGATTCTGATGATCCAGTGCCACTACTCTACCACAGCACTCTGCATGCACTAGGTAAAATTCTAATTCTTTTATGGTTTGGTTTTGGTTCTGGTTTGGTTTTTCCCCCCAAATTTAACCTTCAACCTCAGCTAAGAAATTACTGGTTCTTTGTTTCTTCACAAATGAGAGAATGAATAATGGCTCAACAATCAGCCCATGACCGCATGCTCGCAAGAGGTAGAAAGAACATCTAATGCTATAGCCAGTCTCCCCATCTCTAACATTTTGCTCATGTCTGCTGCAACCACTCTATACCCATACCCCAGGTTTGTGCTGTAGATACCCAAAATTTTGCTAATAGAGCACAGCTTAGAGAGGAAAAATCTTAGAAAATAATACAAGGTAAGTCTCTCCTAGAACAGGACAATCTACATGAGTAAATATTACTGCCAAGCATGAATCAAATGAAGAAAAAAATCAAGAATTTATGGATATATATATATATATATATATATATATATATATATATATATATGTGTGTGTGTGTGTGTGTGTGTGTGTGTGTGTGTGTATATATAAAATTACGTGATCTTAAATGGAAGAGTCGTGAAAGAAAGAAAAATGGAAAGAACAAATGAGCAAAAGAAAGAAGGTAAAGAGAAAAAGAAAGACAAAACATAGAACTCCCTGAGTCTCAATTTCAGTAAAAAAAATAAATAAGAAAAATCATAACAGTGGCTGAATAGAAAAGCTAAAAATTATTTACCTCTTACACTAAAACACATAGGTATTCTGGTACTTCAGGGATGCTACCAGGATAGTCAGTGATCCAAGTTTCAAGGTGTGATGATGAACTTAAAGAATCACCAGTTTTCTAGCCTTGTATTCATACATCAAGGAAGAGAAAAAGAGGAACACAAAATGCAAACTACACCCATGCTGATTGTCAGGGAGACCCTCAAAGCATGCCTACCTGCAAAGAAGACTACAGAATCCTTCCAAGGAGCTCCTAAATCTTAAGCAGAATTCTATGACCACACAGTGCATAAGAAGGAACATGAAGAGCATTTGGCAATCTGAATAAGAACTGGGAAAAGTGACTCAGAAAATGAAGAACAAAGTGTGGTATATATGTCTAAAAATTATATAATAAAATCTACCACTTTGGATGGTAATATAAAATTAATTAAAATTTTTAAATGTGAAAAAAATAAGCACGTCAAATATTTCTCAGACATTCAAACTATCGCTCTGAGAGTATGGCATAGAATTGGATACGATTTTTAAAATGATTAAATTGTTTAAGTGAGAAATTAACCTCAGAATAAAATTGTAAAAGCAAAGAAAGAAAATGAGGCCAGTTGGGTCCTCCTGGAGCACAGCCAGCAGAGGTGAGATGCCTGCAGTCCCCTGACATTTATTGTTTGGCTCTGGGCTCACCCTGCTATGCCAAGAAGCCTTTGGAAACCCAAGAGCATCCTGCTTCCCTGTGGAGGCCTCTGTGGGCTTAAGGAACAACCAACTGGAAACCTGACCAGCAATCACTTGCCAGCTGGGTCCACCTGGGGCACAGCAAGTATAGGTAAGCTGTGCACTGCACACTAACCCCCATTGTATGACACACACATATTTCTTTCTCCTTTCTGAGGAGGACTGCTGGCATGAAAATCAACCATTCAACACCCAGAGCAAGCATACGGCTAAAGGCCAGCATAAAAACACCATCAACAAGAGCTAAGGCGAGAAGATAGCACCAAAGCCCAGCTATCAAGCCTTAGATATCCTAACACAATTGAAGTACAAGAAGATGATCCTAAATTCAACCTTTTTAAATTAATTAATTAATTAATTAATTAACTAAATGTATGTGAGTATATTGTCACTGTCTTCAGACATACCAGAAGTGGGCATCAAATGCCATTACAGATGGTTGTGGTTGCTGGGAGGTGAACTCAGGACCTCTGGAAGAAGAGTCAGTGTTCTTAACTGCTTAGCCATATCTCCAGCCCCTAAATTCAATCTTAGAAATATGATAGAGACCTTTAAAAAAGAAATGAGTAAATCCTTACTCAAATACAGGAAAATATAATCAAACAGGTGATGAAAATAAAAATGTCCAAGATCTGAAAATGGAAATAAAAGCAGAAAAGATAATTTAAACTGAGGCATTCCTGGAGATGGAAAACCTAGGAAGGAGAACAGGAACTATAGATGGTAGTCTGTAACTATCAGAATCACTAAATTCTTGACATACGACATTTAGGAAATTTGAGACACTATGAAAAGACCAAACCTAAAAATATTATGATTAGATTAAGGAGAAAATTCTCAACACAAAAACCTAAAAAATATCTTCAACAAAATCATAGAAGAAAATTTCCCTAACCTAAAGAAAGAATTGCCTATAAACATACAAGAAGCTTAGACAATACGAAATATATTGGAACAGAAAATAAAATCTTCTTGCTATACAATAATAAGAACATTGAAAGTACAGAACTAAGAAAGCATATTAAAAGCTATAACATAAAAGGCCAAGTAACATATAAAGACATATCTTTCAGAATTATATCTGACTTCTCAATTAAGACTTTAAAAGCAAAAGGGTAGATTTTTTCTGGACCGTAAGAACCCACAGATGTCAGTCCACATTACTAGCCAGAAAATGTTCAAGTTACCATAGTTCAGAGAGTATGATATTCTATGAGAAAACCAAATTTAAACTATACTTTTACAAATCCAGCCATATGGAAGATATTAGAAGTAAAACTCCAACACAGGAAAGGTAACAAAACCCAAGAAATACAAGAAATAATTAATTTAACACCAGAAAAAACAAAAGAAGACAACACATACATACACAAATACACACTACCACTACCAACATTAAAATAATATGAATTAAAAACTGCTGATCACTTTATCACTGAGTCAAAGAAGGAATAAAGAAATTCAAGATTTTGTAGAATTCAATGAAAATGAATGTACAATATGCCCAAACTAATGAGAAATGAAATGTACTCATAACAGGAAAGTTTATAGCACTTCATAACTTACTTGGAGAGATTTCTTATTAGTAACTTAGCACCACCGCTAAAACTCTGAAACAAAAAGAAACTAACACACCCAAGAAAAGTGAAAGGCATGGGATAATCTAACTCAGGGCTGAAATCAACAAATTAGAAAGGAAGAGAACAATACAAAGAATTCTTTGATAAAATCAACAAGATAGACCAATCCTTATCGAATCTAACTAAAAGGCCAAATTCCAGTATCTAAATTCACAAAAATCAGAAATGAAAAGAGAAACATAACAGGACACAATGAGGAAATCCAAAGGATCACTGTGTTTTGCTTTAAACAAAAAATTTTGTACTCCACATAATTGAAATATCTAAATGAAATGGAAGATTTTCTGGGTATATTCCACTTACCAAAGTTAAATCAAGTTAGTTAAACACTTAAATATACTATAAACTATAAGAAAATAGAAGCAGTCATTAAGCCTCCAATCAAAAAAGAAAAAAAAAGTAAACTAAAATGGATTTAGAGCAGAATTCTATGAGGCTATCTTCCCTCCCCTCTCTCCCTCCCTCTCTACCTCCTTCCTCCCTCTCCTCCCTTCTCTCTCTCTCTCTCTCTCCTTCTTTCTTTTATTGGTTATTTTATTTTTTTTACATTTCAAATGTATACTTCTGCAAACACCCTATCCTGTTGCCCCTCTCCTCTGCTTTTTTGAGAGTGGTCCCCACCCACCCACCCACCCACTTCTTCCTAACCACCCTGACCTTCCCCTGTACTGGGGCCCCAAGCCTTCACAGGACCAAGGGGCTTCTTCCCTCCAGTTGATGCCAGATAAGTCAATAATCTGCTACATATGGAGCTGGAGTCATGGGTCACTCCATATATACTCTGGTTGGTGGTTTAGTCCCTGGGAGCTCTGGGGTGTCTGGTTGGTTGATATTGTTGTTCTTCCTATGGGGTTGCAAAAGCGTTCAGCTCCTTCAGTCCTCCTAACTCCTCCGTTCAGGTCCCTGCTCTCAGTCCGATGGTTGACTGTGAGCATTCCCATCTGTATTGGTTAGGCTCTGGCAAAGCCTCTCAGGGTACAGCTATACCAGGCTCTTGTCAGGAATCACTTTTCCACATCTCCAATATTGTCTGGGTTTGGAATCTCTAGAAGAGATGAATTTCTAGGTAGGGCAGACTCTTAATGACCTTTCTTTCAATCTCTGCTCTACTCTTTGTTCCTGCACTTATTTTAGATAGGAGCAATTCTAGGTTAATATTTTTGAGATGGGTGGGTGACCCCATCATGCAATTAGGGACCATGCCTAATTTCGGGATATGGTCTCTACAGATTCTCTTTACTCTTTTATGGTATTTCAGCTAGTATTATCCCTGTTGGGTCCTGGGAACCTCTTGCTTTGCTGGTAATTGGGAGTTTCTGGTGGCCACCATTATTTCCCCATCTCCCATTGCTATAACACCTCTGTTCATCTTCCCAACTCTCTATTCATCTCCCCATCTCCTACCACACTTAATGCTGTCCCTTTATACCCCTTCTCACTTCTCTCTCCCCCCCAAGTCCCTCCCACCCTCTACCTCCCATGATTACTTGGTTCTTCTAAGTATGGCTGAAGCATCCACACTTTGGTCTCCCTTCTTGAGTTCATATGGTCTGTGAGTTGTATCATGGGTATTCTGAGCCTTTTGTCTAATATTCACTTGTCAGAGAGAACATATCCAGTCTCTTCTTTTGTAACTGTGCTACCTCACTCAGGATGGTATTTTCTATTTCCATCCATTTGCCTGTGAATTTCATGAAGTCACTATTTTTAATAGATCTGTAGTACTCCATTGAGTAAATATACCACAATGGAGGGGTATTCCTCTTTCTCCACATCCTCTCCAGCATCTGTTCTTTTCATCTTATCCATTCTGGCTGGTGTGAGGTGGAATCTCAGGATAATTTTGATTTGCGTTTCCATGATGATTAAGAATGTTGAACATTTCTTTAGGTGCTTCTCAGCCATTTGAGATTCCTCAGTTGAGAATTCTTTGTTTATCTCTGTACCCCATTTTTAATTAGGTTCTTTGGTTCTCTGGTTTCTAACTTCTTGAGTTCTTTGCATGTATTGGATCTTAGCATTCTAATTAGATGTATAGTTGGTAAAGATCTTTTCTCAATCTGTAGGTTGATGTTTTGTCCTGTTGACAGTGTCCTTTACCTTACAGAAGCTTTTCAATTTTATGAGATTCCATTTGGCGATAGTTGATCTTAGAGCCTGGGCCATTGGTGTTTTGTTCAGGATATTTTCTGACACTGACCGGCCCCAGTTGTCCTCCCTCAATTCATGAAAGAAATTTCGGGGTTCCAGTTACAAGTGGGCATGGAATTGGAGAGAAATGACAAAGAAATAAGAACACAAGAGAGTGTGGTATCTGAATGTAATCTCTTTCAAAAGGAGCACCAGTCTTTAAGTGACTTTTACACAAAACAGAGGAATGCATACAAAAAGCTAACAGGAACCGACTGGGATAAAAATCAATGTTAACAACTGGGATCAAAAGCAGCCCCACCTAAGGTCAGCTTAATCTTAGAAGCCAGGGGCAAGGGCTTCACACCCTTGCCATAGTTCCAATTCTAGTCTGTTGTATAGTCCGCCTTCCCTCTAGGCCATTGTAAATTCCTGTGTATGGGTGTAACTCAACTATCTATAGTTCTAAGTATTTACTCTAGTTCCTTCTCTGACCACAACCTTCCTTCTTCGTAGATAATTGTAAATTCTTGCATATGGGAGTAGCTCGGCTATTATTCTAAGTGTGGGGGGACTTTCTTCTAATAAGTAATGTAGTCTGCCATATATAATGAAGATTCTAAGTATACTTTGATAAGCTTGCCCTGAGATTTCTAACTCTTATCCAGTAAAATACTGTAAGAAAGCATGCAAGACCCTCCACACTATTGCAGGGACAATTCTGGGGCATTCTAGTTATGGGAATGTCAAATTTCCAGGAGAGTCAGTTTCCATGAACTTTTTGCTTTGGGACTGCATCCAGGTTTTTGAGCCTGTCACGTGTGTCATTACTGGAGTGGATGTGGCAATTTTCCTTGTGTCAATGTGTTAGAGGTTCTTTCCCACTTTCTCTGCTATTGGATTCAGCATATCTGGTTTTATGTGGAGATCCTTGATCCACTTGGACTTGAGCTTTGTACACAGATATAGGAGTGGATCAATGTGTGTTGTTCTACATGCCAACTGCCACTTGAACCAGCACCATTTGTAATATATGCAGTCTTTTGTGCACTGAATGGTTCTGGCTTCTTTGTCAAAGATCAGGTGTGTGGATTTAATTCTGGGTCTTCAATTCTATTCCATTGATCTATCTTCCTGTCTCTGTACCAATACTATCTAGTTTTTTGTTTATTTGTTTATTTGTTTTTGTTTTGTTTTTGTTTTTGTTTTATCACAATTTCTCTGTAATATAGATTGAGGTCAGGGATGATGATTCCCCCAGAAATTCTCTTATAGTTGAGGATACTCTCTGCTTTCCTGGTTTTGTTTTGTTTTGTTTTATTTTGTGTTGCTTTAATGTTAGTCCAGGTGAATTTGAGAATTGATCTATCTATCTCTCTGAAGAATTAAGTTGGAATTTTGATGCAAATTGCAATGAATGTGTAGATTGCTTTTGACAAGATGGCCATTTTTACTATATTAATTCTGTCAGTGCCTGAGCCTGGCAGATTTTACCATCTTCTGAGGTCTTCTTCAATATCTTTCCTTAGAGACTTGAAGTTGTTGTAGTACATATCTTTCACTTGTTTGTTTAGAGTCACATCAAGATATTTTATATGATTTATGACTATTGTGAAGGAGTCATTCCCTAATTTCTTTATCAGAACTTTTGTCCTTTTAGTAGAGGATGGCTACTGTTTTGTTTGAGTTATATAAAGAAACTCAAAGAAAAAAGTCACTAGATCATCTCATTAGATGCTGAAAAAGCCTTTAAGAAAATACAACACTCCTTCATATTAAAAATCTTAGAAAGATCAGGAATTCAAAGTGCATACCTAAACATAATAAAAGCAATATTCAGTAAACCAATAGTCAACATACTCAATAAAATATTTACAAACCAAATCCAAGAATACATCAAAAACATCATCCAACATGATCAAGTCGACTTCATCCCATGAATGCAGGGCTGCTACAATATATGAAAATCTATCAATGTTATTCACTGTATAAATAAACTGAAAGAAAAAAATCACATGATCACAAATTCAGGAACTCCACATGATAAAGTCTTGGAGAGATAAGAGAAAGAAGGCATATAACTAAATACAATAAAAGGAATGTATAGCAAGTTAATAGGCAATATCAAATTAAATGGGGAGAAACTTAAAGCTATTCCACTAAAATCAGGGACAAAACAAGGCTGTCCATTCTCTCCCTATCTCTTCAACATAGTGCTTGAAGATATAGCCAGTAAATAAAACAACTAAAGGAGAACAAGTTGATATAAATTGGAAAATAAGTAGTCAAAGTATTTCAGATGATATTATATTATATATATGTAACACCAAAATTTCTGCCAGAGAACTCCTAAAGAATATAAATACCTTCAACAAAGTGGGTGGATACAAAATTAACTCCAAAAACTCAGTAGCCCCCACGATAAATAGGTTGAGACAGAAATCAGGGAAATCACTCCCTTCACAATAGACAAAAATGAAATAAATTATTTTGGTGTAAGTCTAACCTAGCAAGGGAAAGACCTGAAGGGCAAGAAATTCAATGCTCTGAAGATAGAAATTAAAGAAGATATCACAAGATGAGAAGATGGATCTACAAAGATATCAGAAGATGCAAAGATCTCCCAGGTCCATGAATTGGGAGGATGAGCATAGTGAAAATGGCCATCTTAACAAAAACAATTCACAGATTCAGTGCAATTGCCATCATCATTCCAAGATGATTTTTATAGATGTTGAGAGAAAATTTCTTCTCTTCATAAGGGGAAATAAAAAACCTAGGATAGTGAAATAAGTCCTTTACAATAAAAGAACGTCTGGAGGTATCAGCATCTTTAATTTCAAACTGTACTACACTGCAATAGTAATAACAATTACATGGTATTGATATAGAAACAGACAGCTTGGTTAATGGAATTAAATCAAAGACCCTGGAATAAAGCTACACACTTGATTTTTTTTTCAACGAAGCCAAAACCATACCATGAAAAAAAAGAAAGCATCTTCAACAAATGGTGCTGGAGTTTCTGTAGAAGAATACAAATTGTTCCATGTTTATCATTCTGCACAAAACTCAAGTCCAAGTGTATCAAAGACCTCAACATAAAGCCAGATAACTAAGTCTAATAGAAGAAAAAGTATGAAATATTCTTGAATGTGGTGGCACAAGAGACAAGTTTCTGAAGAGAACACCCATAGCTCAGGCACTAACATCAAAAATTAATAAATGAGATCTCAGGAAACTGAAAAGCTACTGCAAGGCAAAGGATACAGTCAATAGAACAAAACAGCAGTCTACAGATTGGAAAAAGATCTTCACCACCCTATATCCTACAGAGGGATAATACCCAAAATATATAAAGAACTTAAGCTATTATACAGCAACAAAATCAATTATTTAATTAAAAATAGAGTACAGATTTAAATAGAGAATCCTCGAGAGAGGAAACGCGAATGGCTGAGAAGTACTTAGAGAAATATTCAGAGTCCTTAGTCATTAGGGAAATACAAATCAAAATCACCATGAGATTCCATCTTACATCCATCAGAAATGCCAAGATAAAAAACTCAAGGGACAACACATGGTGGAAGGTTATGGAGTAGGGGGAACTCTCCACTTCTGGTAGAAGAGAAAACTTGTACAACCACTCTAAATATCAATTTGGTGATTTCTCAGAAAACAAGGAATAGTTCTACTTCAATCCCCAGCTATACTATTCCTGGACATGTGCCCAAACCATGCTATACCATACCACAAGGACACTTGCTAGATCATGTTCATAACAGCTTTATTTGTAATAGCCAGAAACTGAAAACAAAAAACAAACAAAAAAAGATGCCCCCTGAACAAAGAATAGATAAAGAAATAGGTTTCATTTACACAATAGAAGACTATTCAGCTATTAAAATTAAGGACAACATATATTTAGCAGGCAAATAGATGGAAGAAAATATCCTGATTGAAGTATTCCAGACCCAAAAGGACATGCATGGATAGGATGCATTCATAGGTGGATATTAGCCACAAAGTACAGGATTCCCATGCTACAAAACACAGACCCCAAGAAGCTAAATGACAAAGAGAACACAAGGGAGGAATGCTTGAATCTTATTCAGAGAGAAAAATAAAATTGTCATTGAAAAAGTTGAGGAATGAGGGAACTTGGTGGAAGAAGGGATGGGGAGGAGGATATTGGTGGGGATCAGTTATAGGGAAAGCCTGGAAGAGAAGGCTGGAACAATAAATGGAAATCTGAAGGGCAGTGGGCATCTCTAATACATGCCTAAGATCTGGGATGGAGCAGGCTCCAGGGAGTCTGTGAGGGTGACTTTAGCTGACACTCATACCAGTGGGGGATATGCAGCCTGAAGTGGTCACCTTCTATAGCCAAACTGGAGAAATAAAGGCACCAACCCATGCATAAAACTTTCAACCCAAAATTTGTCATGTCTGTAAGAAATATAGGGAGAAAGATGGAGCAGAGACTGAGGGAATAGCCAGCCAATAACTGTCCCAACTTGAGATCCATCCCAAGGGCATGAACCAGTCTCTTCTCTGCCACTGTTAATGATACTCTGTTATGCTTGCAGACAGAAGCCTAGCATACCTGTACTCTGAAAGGCTCCATTCATCAGCTGACCTAAACAGATGTTGAGCCCATAGCTCAGGAAGTCTTGTAGAAGAGTAGGGTGAAGAATTGAGGAACCCTGATGGGATTGAGACTCTATAAGAAGACCAACAAAGTCAACTATTTTGGACCCTTGGGGACTCACAGAGACTGAAGCACCAACCAAAGATCAAGGATGAGCTGTACCTAGGTACATATGTAGCAGATATGCAGCTCAATCATCATTCAGGTACTCCAACAAGTGGACCAGGTTGGGAGCGGGTGGCTGTTCCTGATCCTATTACCTGCCTATGGATCCTGTTCTCTTAACTGAGCTCTCTTGGTTCACTTCAGTGGGAGAGGATTTACCTAGTTCAGCAGTAATTTGAGGTACATGGGTGGGTTGTTACCGGGGGTGGGCACCCCCCTTCTTAGAGGGGATGTGGAGGGAAATGAAGAAGGGGAATGTGTGAGGATGAATGACAGGAGAAATATATTCCATTGGGATGTAAAGCAAATCAGTAAATAAATGAAAATTGATGAGAAAAAAAAAAGAAAGAAAGCATATAAAAAGTCAAACATATAAACAAGAAAAAATAGAAGAGAAAGGTTTGGAATTGTGTTTAATGGGTTAATAGAGTGCATGAGGTTTTAGGTAATATTTCACAAAGATTGCCATGTATGTATGTAACCAAAAAACTAATTAATGTGAATATAAACATCCTAGGAAAACAATTTTTTAAAATTTTTACTAAAGTAAATAACTGTTAAATTTTTTTTTTCTGGCTGAGCTAAATGAAAACAAGAGCTTTAATTTTATTACTATAGTAGGATATATATTGATATCTCTGAATTTAAAATAATTTAAAAGAGATTTGAAAGGTTTGTGCGTTGGTCTTTCATAATACTTTGAAAACTAGTGTTATCATAAGTGGATGCTCACAGTCAGCTATTGGATGGATCACAGGGCCCCCAATGGAGGAGCTAGAGAAAGCACCCAAGGAGCTAAAGGGATCTGCAACCCTATAGGTGGAACAACATTATGAACTAACCAGTACCCTGGAGCTCATGACTCTAGCTGCATATGTATCAAAAGATGGCCTAGTTGGCCATCACTGATAAGAGAGGCTCATTGGACATGCAAACTTTATTTGCCCCAGTACAGGGGATTGCCAGGGCCAAAAAGTGGGAGTGGGTGGGTAGGGGAGCGTGTGTGTGGGGAGGGTATGGGGGACTTTTGGGATAGCATTGGAAATGTAAATGAGGAAAATACCTAATTAAAAAAAAAGAAAACTAGTGTTATTATGGTAAGAGCATATATCATATGGTAAACAATTTGTTCAGTTAAATGTATATTTTAGTTTTTAAAAACAAAAATTTGACCACTTAGGAGTCCACCAGACTTCAATAGAAGAATTACAAGACCTTGGCTACAAGATGATTCTAGTAAAAGTTTGCTAACTCACATTCAAGCAGGTATTTTATTGAGATAATTTCAGAAATATTGGCTATATTTCTCACATTGATTATTTCAGTATCTTATCTTGTCTCATTTTTAAACCTGTTACATTTGGCCTCCTCTCTCTTCTGTACATAAATCAGAGGAAACTTAAAATTGTAAGCCAAACCATGCAACTCACAGTCAAACTCACAGGGTGGTTTGATTTACTCAACTAAAAGTCAAAAGCATCCCTAAAAAAACTGGATGATGCTTGCTATTTACTAAAACAATTAAAAAAAAAACCCTGATAATTCCATTAGAAATAACACTCTAGTTGCTGTGAGTGAATATATCTTTATTTACAGGGATGGAAAGCCAGTGTATCAACTTTCTTGAAGATTGTGGGTTTTGGATTAATATTTTACTTTCTTCTTTGGGACTTGATCATTGTCTGTATTTTTATTGGTTCCATGAATCTCTTGAAAGAATAAACATTTCCTTTCAAAGGAAATATGTTACTCTATCAAGACATTGAAGGAGAAACATGGAGAGAATTTCTCATGAACTTCTGGGTGAGTATAGGAGATTAACAATAAGCCTGGGGAACAAGTCTCATGCCAGAACCCAGGATACAAAGGCAGGAATTGAGGCCATCCTCAAGACATATTCTGCAATGTCTTCTCTCTCTCTCTCTCTCTCTCTCTCTCTCTCTCTCTCTCTCTCTCTCTCTCTCTCTCTCTCTCTCTCTCTCTCTCCACACACACACACACAGACACACACACACACACACAATTTGTTCTGCTTGCCTACCACATATTTATAGTAAGAAAGTTAGATAGACTTCCTCATGGTTGTGTGTAGTTTTCAATTAATAGCAAGTATCACCTAGTATTCTTTAAAGATGCATGTAATAATATTGACTTTATCTTGAAAGAAGGAGTGTCTTAGTCAGGATTTCTATTCCTGCACAAACATCACAACCAAGAAGCAAGTTGAGGAGGAAAGGGTTTATTCAGCTCACAATTTCATACTGCTGTTTATCACCAGGGAAGTCAGGACTGGAACTCAAAGAGGTCAGGAAGCAGGAGCTGATGCAGAGGCCATGGAGGGATGATCTTTACTGGCTTGCTTCCCCTGGCTTGCTCAGCCTGCTCTCTTATAGAACCAAGACTACCAGCCCAGAGATGGTCCCACCCACAAGGGGCCTTTCCCCCTTGATCACTAATTGAGAAAATGCCTTACAGTTGTATCTCATGGAGGCATTTCCTCAACTGAAGCTACTTTCTCTGTGATAACTCCAGCTGAGTCAAGTTGACACAAAACTAGCCAGTACAAAGGAGTGAAGACAGAGTCTGCATTCCCATCTTGGTGATTATTTTCTTCATTACTTTCAAGATTCCATAAATTTGACATCAGGATAATTTCTTCCTCACCCTCAAACACAGTTATCCTGTCCTTTAAACGCCTGCCTACCTGAGCATTGAACTCTGGTTGTCCAGGACCACATGAGGAGAAAATCTGATGATAGTCCTTTGAGACTTACAAGGAACTCTCAGCAAAAGAATATCAATGCTCAGTAGCTTTTGCAGAATTTATGTTTGATGGTCTCAAGGGAAAAACACTTTGATTCTTCACAAAAAGTATTTATACAGAAAAGATAAAGCTCTAAATTAAAGCAATGGTCTCAATAAAGGGAAACAAGAACTGACAGATAATTAATTTCTGAAGCTGAGTATGTATTTATTTTGACCAGTGAAGATATAATGGATTTTTGTAAAAGGATTCAGCTATCTTATATATGCTGTTTGAAAGTTATTTTATTAGAACAAAAGTTTGAAAAAATGATTGTGACCTGAATGAAGCTCTTGTAGATGTAATTAATTAACGCTACCTAAACGATCTCAGTAGCAGCAGTGGCACTCCTTGCTATCTTCTCCAATATTTGGGGTTCTTTAGTGAAAGATATATATATATATATATACACACATATATATATATATATATATATATATATATATACACACACATATATATATATATATATATATATATATATATATATATATATATACTTTATTTTTTTGTATGTCTTAAACAGCTCAATGGCCAGATCACTCCCTAACGTCCACATGGCTAATCTACCTTCTAATATTCTCAAGTTATTTCTTACTTGATACTATATTCCATCTTGGCTGCCCTGGACCCAAATGTGCAGTCCTCTTGGAATGTATTCCCCCTCCTCTATATGTTGGGTATTCTCTCTTTCCCATACCACTCAGAAGTGACATCTTGGTTCTACTCCTTCCAACATAGCAGATTCCTCTGTCTTCTTCCTTAGTTCCTTGCCTGGAAATCCTTAAAGACTTGCTTCTGTCTCCCTGACCAACCACTGGTCACTGACACTTTTATTTTACCAATCAAAACCAAATGAAGGAAGGATTACCTCAGTATCCTGCAGATATGTGGATTCTGGTGTGATTTGGGGAACTCAGGTTAACATAATACAGCCAAACCCACAACATTTTCCCCCTTTGTCCATTTAAAAAGGCTCTTTTCTCACAGATACACATTGCACATAATTATAGTAATTATGTAAATTGTAAGGTGTGATATGTATAATAGCTACTCTATCATATTTGGCTATATATATGTATATATGTATATATAATATTTTTATAATGTATTCTAATTCAAAGAGTTTACTATTCTGTGCCTGAATTTAGTTGATTTTAAGTACTAAGACCATATGAATATCATCTTTTCAAACTTAGATTATCTTCCTTAATGTTAAACAACTCAAGTTTGATTATGGGAATATAATTAACCTTCAAAACTGTCAGGAATCTAAGAATGAATTAAATAATGCCTGAATATATAGAAAGCACAAAAACATAACTTCCAAAACTTAAATAGTTTGTAGAGACAGCTGGCTGCCTGGACAGTCCCCTATAAAATGTTGGAGCATCTTTCTTCAGTCTTCCAGCCCAGAAACATCTGACAGATCTTAAGTGAACCAGGAATTATGAAGGACTAGTTTACCTTGGATTATTAGAGCTAAGCTGTTGACTATTCTACATCGTGTGTCCTTTCTTGGACAATATTTTTGTCTGTAGATGAATTTGAGTAATTCTTGTCCAGTGGCTACTCTGTCACAATTTGAGTAACTCCACTTGGAGGAAATAGTGTTCAAAATCTTCTCTGAAGTGAGAAGGGGACTCTGTCAGGAGCAGACATATCTTCTAGTCAAAAGATCTATTAATAATGAAATAATTTTAAATGTCATATTCTGTGGATCTCTGATGTCTTTGAAGATTATCTACCTATATAAGCACATATGCAATGTTAAACCTTGACAACTTTTACCTATTCTCTTTAACTAATATTGAAAACACTTTATTATAATTATACCAGAATGTAATATTACCACGAGTTTACTATCTGGTCCTTAATTTGCCTTATTTAATCATCCTAAACAGTTGGTAATAGCAGCTATTAAAAGGACTGGGCTCTTGTATTCTTAAATGCCTATCTAAGAGTAACAAAATAAATTTTTTGTTTTATATGAATATAGAAAATGTATGCCAATGAAAACCTTAAGCCTATATATATATCATGATATAAATTCTATACCAATGTAAGTAAATATAACTTTAATTCTGAATCAAAACGTAAAGATTGCTACCACTGTAAGATTATGGCTATAAAAGAATTTAAGAGTAAATTCAGTAATCCTTTCCCATATATCTAATTTCTTGTAATATTATTCTAACCCCCTTTTTCTTTCAACCTGCTTCCCTTTACCTAAGAAATAAAAGATAGAGAAGAAAGCAAAGACAGAAATCCTCAAGTCTATGCTCTGTATTAATTTTCTTCCTGTCTAAAATTATGAGCATTTTCAAATTATCCCTTAAAATGACAACCTATCTATAATTTATAAATATAACTAAAACCAGAAACCCAAAACCAAGGAATAGGTATGATGACTCTCTATAGTATTTTCCTGCTGAATAGGGACATTGAGTTGTTTGTTTGTTTGTTTGTTTGTTTGTTTCTTTCTTTCTTTCTTTGTTTTAAGTAGAGTGAGGAAGGGTTGGAAAATTGGAAAAATTGGTTAAACTTAAGAAAACTAGCCTCAATAATAGTGTCAGGATTTGGGACCCCCGTTGAGCCGGATCCCACTTTGGGCCTGTCTCTGGACCTTCTTTCCTCAGACTCCTCTCCATATCCATCCCTGTAATTCTTTCAGACAGGAAAAATTATGGGTCAGAGTTGTGACTGTAGGATGGCAACCCCATCTCTTACTTGATGCCCTGTCTTCCTGCTGGAGTTGGGCACTGTAAATTCCCTATCTCTACTGTAAGGCATTTCATTTAAGGTCCCTCCCTTTGAGTCCTGAGAGTCTCTCACCTCCCAGGTCTCTGATGCATTCTGAAAGGGTTCTCCCAACCTCCTACCTCCTGAAGTTGCCTGTTTCCATTCTTTCTGCTGGCCCTTGGGGCTTCAGTCCCCTCTCCCGCCAACTCCCACTGACCTCATGTTCACTTCCCCTCCCAGGTCTATCCCTCCCTCCCAACTTATGATTGTGATTACTTTATTCTCCCTCCCAAGTGGGACTGAGGCATCCTCACTTGGGCCCTTGAGCTTGTTGACCATTTTGAGTTCTGTGGACTTGGTATCTTGGGTATTCTGTATTTTTTTTTTTTTGGCTAATATCCACTTATTAGTGAGTACATACCATACATGTCCTGAGTCAGTCTGAGTTACCTCACTCCAGATGATATTTTCTAGTACCGTCCATTTGCCTGAAAAACTCAGGATGTCCTTGTTCTTAATAGCTGAGCACTCAAAGAAAGGGGGACCTATCATGACTGCCCTCCAAAAGACCCAACACGCAGCTGAAAGAATCAGATGCAGATACTTGCACTCCACCAGTGGAAAAAGCAGCTGAATTAGAGAAGGCTGAAAGAAGCTGAGGTGATTCTGTAGGAGAACCAGCAGTCTCAATTAATCTGGACCCCTGAGATCCCTCAAACATTGGACCACCAAATAGGCAGCATACACCAGCTGAGAGGAAGTCTCCACTACACATATAGTAGAGGACTTCCAGGTCTGTGTTCATTCAGAGATGATGCACCTAACCCTCAAGAGACTGGAGGCCCTAGGAAATTTAGAGGTCAGGTGGGGTGGGAGATGGGGATATCCATGAGGAGACAGGTGGGTGGGATGAGGTATGGGATGTCGAACAGTTGGAGGGTGGATAGGGGTGGGGAATAAAATATCGAATGCAAAAAATAATAAAAAAGAAAAGAAAAATGATCTTCAATAAGAAAATGTGGGTTTGAGTTAAAAGTTCGACAAACACTCATGAGTCATTATCATGGAAAATCCTATTAGCAAATACATAGAAAATACAATGTACTAATTTATTTCTCAAAAGAAGAAGAAGAAGAAGAAGAAGAAGAAGAAGAAGAAGAAGAAGAAGAAGAAGAAGAAGAAGAAGAAAAAGAAAGAAAGAAAGAAAGAAAGAAAGAAAGAAAGAAAGAAAGAAAGAAAGAAAGAAAGAAAGAAAAGAGAGAGAGAAACAAAGAAGGAAAGAAAAAACGAAAACTAGCTTTAGCATTTGGTTTTTTGTTGTTTATTTATTTATTTATTTATTTTTTACATTTTCATGCTATTATTATTTTTTTCTGTCAGTTTATTTTTTTATTTTTTAATTAGGTATTTTCTTCATTTACATTTCCAATGCTACCCCAAAAGTCCCCCAAAACCTCTTCCCACTCCCTTTCCCCCCACACCCACTGCTTGGCCCTGGCGTTCCCCTGTACTGAGGCATATAAAGTTTGCAAGACCAATGGGCCTCTCTTTCCACTGATGGACTTGGTCATCTTCTGAAACATATGCAGCTAGAGACATGAGCTCCGGGGGGTACTGGTTAGTTCATATTTTTGTTCCACCTATAGGTTTGCAGACCCCTTTAGCTCCTTGGGTGCTTTCTCTAGCTCCTCCATTGGGGGCCCTGTGATCCATCCAATAGCTGACTATGAGCATCCACTTCTGTGTTTGCTAGGCCCCTGTATTGCCTCGCAAGAGACAGCCATATCAGGGTCCTTTCAGCAAAATCTTGCTAGTGTGTGCAACAGTGTCAGAGTTTGGAGGCTGATTATGGGATGGATCCCTGGATATGGCAGTCTCTAGATGGTCCATTATTTAGTCTCAGCTCCAATCTTTGTCTCTGTAACTCCTTCCATGGGTGTTTTGTTCCCAATTCTAAGAAGGAGCAAAGTGTCCACACTTTGATCTTCGTTCTTCTTGATTTTCATGGGTTTTGCAAATTGTATCTTGTATCTTGGGTATTCTAAGTTTCTGGGTTAATATCTACTTGTCAGTGAGTACATATCATTTGAGTTCTTTTGTGATTGTGTTACCTCACTCAAGATGATGCCCTCCAGGCCCATCCATTTGTCTAGGAATTTCATAAATTCATTCTTTTTAATAGCTGAATAGTACTCCATTGTGTAAATGAACCACATTTTCTGTATCCATTCCTCTGTTGAGTGGCATCTGGGTTCTTTCCAGCTTCTGGCTATTATAAATAAGGTTGCTATGAACATAGTGGAGTATGTGTCCTTATTACCGGTTAGAATATCTTCTGGATATATGCCCAGGAGAGGTATTGCGGGATCCTCCAGTAGTATTATGTCCAGTTTTCTGAGGAACCGCCAAACTGATTGCCAGAGTGGTTGTACAAGCTTGCAATCCCACCAACAATGGAGGAGTGTTCCTCTTTCTCCACATTCTTGCCAGCATCTGCTGTCACCTGAATTTTTGATCTTAGCCATTCTGACTGGTGTGAGGTGGAATCTCAGGGTTGTTTTGATTTGCATTTCCCTGATGATTAAGGATGTTGAACATTTTTTCAGGTGCTTCTCAGACATTCGGTATTCCTCAGGTGAGAATCCTTTGTTTAGCTCTGAGCCCCATTTTTTAATGGGGTTATTTGATTTTCTGCAGTCCACCTCCTTGAGTTCTTTATATATATTGGATATTAGTCCCCTATCTGATTTAGGATAGGTAAAGATCCTTTCCCAATCTGTTAGTGGCCTTTTTGTCTTATTGATGGTGTCTTTTGCCTTGCAGAAGCTTTGCAATTTCATTAGGTCCCATTTGTTGATTCTCGATCTTACAGCACAAGCCATTGCTGTTCTATTCAGGAATTTTTCCCCTGTACCCATATCTTCGAGGGTTTTCCCTACTTTCTCCTCAATAAGTTTCAGCGTCTCTGGTTTTATGTGGAGTTCCTTAATCCACTTAGATTTGACCATAGTACAAGGAGATAGGAATGGATCAATTTGCATTCTTCTACATGATAAGTGCCGGTTGTGCCAGCACCATTTGTTGAAGATGCTGTCTTTTTTCCACTGGATGGTTTTTGCTCCCTTGTCAAAGATCAAGTGACCATAGGTGTGTGGGTTCATTTCTGGGTCTTCAATTCTATTCCATTGGTCTACTTGTCTGTCGCTATACCAGTACCATGCAGTTTTTATCACAATTGCTCTGTAGTACAGCTTTAGGTCAGGGATGGTGATTCCACCAGAGGTTCTTTTATCCTTAAGAAGAGTTTTTGCTATCCTAGGTTTTTTTGTTATTCCAGATGAATTTGCAGATTGCCCTTTCTAATTCATTGAATAGCTTGGCGTGACTCTAACTAAGGAAGTGAAAGATCTGTATGATAAGAACTTCAAGTCTCTGAAGAAAGAAATTAAACATCTCAGAAGATGGAAAGATCTCCCATGCTCATGGTTTGGCAGGATCAATATAGGAAAAATGGCTATTTTGCTAAAAGCAATCTACAGATTCAATGCAATCCCCATCAAAATTCCAACTCAATTCTTAACATTATATCTTATAAGACTTTAATCAACCACCTTTTGTGTTCTACATTTATTTTATTTTTTAGAGAATTTGAAATATTCTCTGAACATTTGGATACTTCCAGTACAGTTGTGCTGCCTCTTGATTTTGCCAGCTGGTCAGAGACTTTGCTATTTGTCTCTGCTAAAAGACCATCATTCATTTTTCTCCTTGACTATTTTCAGAAAGCATTAGTCCCACTCAGTTTCTATTTTTTCCATTCCATTTTGTGTCTTAATCCTTTTACCATCCTAATAATATATTTTTGGGAGAAGGAGGAGGGAATATTTGAAATATTGAATCTTCCATCTTTTACCAGAAATCTCTGTAGTCACTAAGACAATGCATCTTTCCCCCCATTTAGTGTGTAGGTAAACCATTTGTGGAAAGTACAGTCCTTCTTAGATGTGTAAAGAGAATCAGAAGAAAAAGTGATTGTCAACTCTAGAATCACTTGTTCACAGATGATCCACATTTTCTGTCCATTAGAATTTGCAATCAGTTTACAGCTTCGATTCTTGGGGTTTACAATCTTCTACTGGACATAGACTCTGCTTCTCTTCTGAAAGCACCGTGGGGATTTGTTTAGTTAATCTAGGTAGTTTTTCTGAGAATTTCCCTTCAATTGCTGGTCACAGGAAGCTTTTTTTAATCAACAAATGAAGAAATGGCACACTGATTAACACCTCATCCTTAACCTTTAACCTACTGAGTCTGCTTCCTTATTGCATCCCTACAATTCTTAAAAGAGGATGGAAACACTTTGAAAGCTTTACTAAAATCTGCAGGCAAGTTTTCCAAGAAAAGTTTAACACAGAGATAGTTTACACAAATCATAATGGTAGTAGATTTTTGCCATCAATTAAAAATTGGCAAAATGTGTTTTTCATATTTATAAATAAACATATATATATATGTGCATAAAATATTTAAATTTGTGAATCTAATATATACATAGAAGGAATTAAAAAAGCAAGTGACAGAAAAGATTTAGTTTGTGTGATCTTTTACATTCCCAATTTTCTAAATTTGCCTAATGATTTGCAATTATTATGAGAGTCTATTAGTATATGTATGTGTGTGTATATACTTGAATCTTCAAATATATTTTCCCATGGGTTGCCACATAAAGAAAATACATTACTTACTCTTAACAGTTTTATAATAATTTTCACTCTGATGCAACACAGAAATTGGCACTAATTCAACCAAAATTTATTGGTTATATATTATATGTAAGTCACAGTGCAATGGAATGTGGCAGATACACTTGGAAATAAGACAAGATTCTTGCCCTGGAGAAACTAGTTCTCCACTGAATTTAATACATACAATAATAGATGTAATAAAAGAGAGCTACTTTGAACTATGGTGGCACTACTTTGCAAATTGCATCATCCATGAGAATCACCTAGGGAAATTATTAAAGATGTGGCTTTCAGATCCTTCTTCAGTAGCATGTGACTAGAAAATCTCATTTTTCCTCAGCACCTACAGGAAGATTTGATGGAGCTTATCCTTTAAAGAATGATGAAATAAATGATAATGAAATGAGCACAGGTTTAAGGGGGATACATATATAATATATTTCCTTGGTTATGATTATTACTGAAATGTACTTACACTGTTTAACCTCTCATTTTCAAATTGTTGCTTCTGCATGTAAATGGAGAGACAATTATATTTCACCACATTATAGGATATTATAAGTAACTCTGAAAATATGTATCTTTGATACATATATATGTATATATATGTATATATATGATATATATGTATATGTATATGATATATATATATATATATATATATATATATATATCATAAAAAATTCAATCAGTTCTAAGCAAGTGCTCCAGTTGGAGGGAGCAAAGACTCACTTTGAGAGGGATGGGACATAGTAAGATTATTTTCTAGGCAGAAAGGGAACTAATGGTTAATTTTGATTAACTATTTGATAGGATCATCAAAAAGACAAGCCTTTGTGTCTCTGTGGGGATTTATCTAGTACAGAGAAGTGAGTACTGTGTAATTTCCTGGAGGTGGCATTCAGTGCTTCATAGAAAGAGGAAAGTGAGCTGGGTACTAACATTGGTTTCTCCCTGCTTGCTCTGTAGTATGAATGGAACTTACCTAACTACCTCCAGCTCCTGTAGCCAGCCCGACTCTGAGCCTAAAGAATGCTCCTTTATTAACTTGCTTTTTTCAAAGCAACCCAAAAGTTGACTAATATAGGGAACTTAGTCTTGTTTTTGAATACTGGGAAAATCTTTGGTGAGCTGCCACAAGGAAGAAAGATATTATCTCCAACAAAAGGATGCTGATGAGAACAGAGTAGCTTCTGACCTCAGGCACTGAGGAATGACTGGAGCAGACATTTCTGTGGTAACTCAGCAACCATTAGTCCATAGCTCCTCATCACTGCCTCTACTATCAGTTCACATATACTTGTACATTATCTCACTCAAACCTGCACCTACCCATTTGAAACTCCTCCCTTCACAGAGTTGGATTTGAGGAACTGGTGTAATCATGATACACTTCCTGATTCCCACGTGTTCACCACAGGTTTGCAAATGTTATAGCTATGTACAAACTTAATTGCACCTCATCTGATCTCTTTCCTTCCTTCATAACTCCTATGTCTTACAGCAAATTTTCTTGCTTCTCCCACTCAGAAGGAAAAAAATAATTATTGTTTTGTGTACAATTGTATTTATCCCTTTCTCTAAGATTGTGGTCTCTATGTGCCTTTAGTATCTAATTATTATTTTAACAAAAATGATCATCACTATTTTTCCTTCAAGCAAAGTCAGCATAATTCTTAGATGACATCTTTTCCCCCTATATATACACTTGTAGGAACTCTTTCTGGACTTTCTAATGGCCATTCTCCAAGTCCTCTATCTTTTTATTCCCATGAACTCCCACTGTCCTAAACTCCATGTCCAGACATCAGGTTGTTGCCTTTTCTGATGACTAGGCTTGAATTTGTAGGCATAAAAATACCAGTTTTAGTTGGTTGCTATACAAATCTAACTTTAAAAAAAAGATTTATTTATTTATTTTATGTATTTGCCATTGCTTTCTTAAGACCCACCAGAAGAGGGCATCACACCCCGTTGTTGTAGATGGTTGTGAGCCACCATGGGGTTGCTAAGAATTGAATTCAGGACCTCTGGAAGAGCAGTTGTGAGACTTACAGCGTTTCTCCCTAGAAGGTAAAGCCCCTGGACATTCCCCAAGCTTGTTTTCCTTGATCTCTAAAAATACAGCCAGAAAGAAGCTCTTTGTTCTCTATAGCAAGCAAAAAAGCCTTTTTGTTTCTGTGCCTTACAGCCAGAGATGCGATAATTGTAGGAAGACCTACAAGGACATGGAGATAGACGCCGGAGGGGAGGCTGCAGCTCACTCCCCCCCTCACCAAAAAGGGGCTGTAGCCAACTCTCCTCCCAACTCCTCCCAACTCCTCTCAACTCTCCTCCCAATTCCTCCCAATTCCTCAGCTAGCTGTTAAAAGACCCCTACTGTCACCACTGGTGGTCGAACTCAGAGCAAGAACTTTGTCCTCAGCTAGCTGATAATAAAACCTCTTGCAGTATGCATCAGGTGTGGTTTTCTCTGGGCACACTGGGGTGCTGGCCAGCTCATCCTGGGACTTGAGAGGAGGCCCAGCTTTGGGGGTCTTACACAGTCAGTGCTCTTAACCACTGAGCCATATCTCCAGTCTGCAAATCCAACTTTTGATGCCATGACAGTATTCAATAAATATTTATAACCAGTGATGTTTCCTATAGCTCTTCCTTTCTTCAGAAAGTACATAGGCTGGTTGCAGCTAAGCATCTCTCCTTGACTCTTCCTTCTACTGCTGGGCAAGATGGAACCCAGGGTTTGTTTTAATGGCACTGTCCAGAATGCATGCATGCAGGGGAAACTCTGGTTGTACAATATACAATTTGGTACAAAACAATGACAACAACAAAAATTGAACTAGTTTAAAAGTGAGGACGGCTTTGTTGAATATTTATTTAATGTTATTTATTTATTTATTTATTTATTTATTTATTTATTTATTTATTTTCGAGACAGGGTTTCTCTGTATAGCCCTGGCTGTCCTCGAACTCACTTTGTAGACCAGGCTGGCCTTGAACTCAGAAATCCGCCTGCCTCTGCCTCCCAAGTGCTGGGATTAAAGGTGTGCGCCACCACCTCCTGGCTTTTTTTTTTTTCTTTTTAAACAAATCTTTTACCTAAGACCTTTATGCTGTACCTAAAACTTAATCTGCTTCAAATTCTAGTACTAAACTGCTTTAGTAAAAATATAGGTATCTTACACTTGTTTTGCTGGTTTCCCAAAAATAATAGGCTCTTACCAAATAATTGCGTGGTGCATTTACTCTTGGAAAAGTTGGAAATCTCTATCAGGAAACTTGTACAAAATTATCTACAATTGGTAATTAAAACACTAAAAACCAGCACAAAGTTTACATTTAGAAGAATCAATAACTTGGATTTTCATTCTGCAGACTACTATACAATGTATAAATGCTTCCATATCAGTGAACATATCTGCACTTATGGAATTTTAATAGTAAGTTCCAAAAGAAAATGTGAAATATGATGGGGTTTATAGTGCTCCAATAAAATTGCAAGTAAGATAACATTTAGATAGCTTTTCTTTTTCCTTTAGCTTTTCTAACAAGACAAAGGGGGTATCATAAAATAGTGTGTGTGTGTGTGATAAATTGTCTTAGCACTTACATAGTGAGTTCTCATTCCTTCCAACACCAAAGACACAGATGGTGTTATTTCACCCAGAGACAGCCTTAAAAAATTATTATGTATTCAGAAGGAAAGCACTGAAGAACCATGCAGCCAATTACGATATAGAAACATCTCATGAGGAGTTCTCTCAATTCCATAAAATCACTGCACAAGAATACAGAAGAAAAAAATAATTTAATCTATGTCAAAATAAGTCTTAAGGCTTCCTAAATTTTAAAATAAAAGTACTAAATTCAAAGAAAAGCAAATGAAAGGAAAGTGGCATGTTTATTAAATTGTCAAATAGTAAATAAAATGTTAGGTACTTTCTAAGCAACCAATGGAGTTTGATTTGATTTTTTAAATACTTTAGAAAAACTTCTAATAGTATACACCAGTTACTTTTTCTTTTATTGCTAGAAATGCTTACGTTTCAGACTAAAATGGATATGTTTTACAAGGCCATTATGATGTTTTATGCTGCAAATGACTAGTAGGCTATAATTATCTGATAAAAGTAAGATCATAAAAATAATGATGGCATATCCAAGTAATATAGTGGCCTATAATGTATTGAAAAATATTCAAAGATATAAAAAAATCTCCATTATAATTAGAAACTGACCTAGCAAGAAATTGAGTTAGACTCTTCATATAATGTTATCCAGTGTGTGTAGACATTTTCTACTTCAGGCAATGTCCTTATCTTTGAGCTGTGTTCATCTATTTATGCTTTTAAGATTTTTACAATATCACTAAAGTGACATGAACACCTTCAGAAATAAGAATGAATAAAGGTTTTGAAATCATGTACTGGAAGCTTTAGAAAAATTTGCCTTCACCACTTTGAGCTGGCTCTGAGTGTAGTAGAGAGTATGCAGGGTAACCATCAGGAAGGCCAAAGTCCCACCAACTAACCAGCTTTGTTAGAAAATCTCTTTGAGCTGAATTCTTTGTCTTTACAGTGCTCAACCTATCTCAGAGGATTTTTCTGAGGATCAAACAGAATAATGCATTTATAATCTCTTTAAAAGTACAAAGTTCTATACTAATGCCATGGAGACAAAGCATCACGTTCCCCAAAAGCAGCTGGAAACTCACGGAAAGTTTTCCCGTTATTTTCAGAATATCACTGACTGTACGATGTTAAAACGAACAAGTGCTAACTACTAATCTCATATTGAATGAAAATAATCTGTCATCTAAATAAGAAAAGTGGGAAAAGAGTGTGAAGGACATCTTAAATTTATCTAAAATCCCTTACATTCAAGAATATGACTAAATGATATTGTTTGACTTAATATTCTTGAATGGAAGCAGGAGGAGTAGTCTAAAATGGAGGTCTGTCCCCCCAAGTGAAAAACGTGATTCTTAAAAACAGAGACCATGAACAGAGGCGGGAAAAACTCTACAAATCTCGTCTTAACCATACTAATGATGATATTCACACCTCTGCAATACTGACTTGTACAAAATATGATTAGGACACTTTAAAGGAATAGCTTGGTTGGAGTATAGAGGGCAGGATAGACAAAGAAAGATGGTATAGAGAACAAAGAATGCTGAAAAGGTAAAGGAAGAGTTGAATGTGAACTCCTGGGTGAACATGACTTCTTTTCATGGGTTATGTGGGGTGGACTGCATCTGGAACGTCTAGTTAATATCACAAGTATTTTCTTCTTCAGTGCTGTTGTGACACTATACATATCTGATTGTATAAACACAAATGTTTATAGGTTTTGTGTGTTTTTGGCTTTGTGTTTTTGTTTTGGAATAGCGCTGGTGTGGTAAATTAGTGGTTGTTATTCTTCTCTGATAAGAAGAATATAATAATCATGCCTTTACTAACACTGAGTTGTTAGCGAGGTATCCAGTACAAGCTACAGTAGTATCCCTCTTATTGACCTGATCTCAAGTCCAATTAGAAAGCTGTTGGATACTGTCAAGCTCTATGTGCCACTACTCCACCCTTGAAGTTATTTTACCAAGATGTTTATTAAGATGGATTAAAAAAAAAAGAATCCTGAGTAATTCTATGAGTGTTCATGCATCACATACAAATATATCAAATAGCCTTAGTCAAAAACAAAAGGGTACTCTGATTTTGAGGCAAATTTTTCAAATTTATTTATTTGTATTGATTTGTAGTTATAGTAAAATATCTTTACTATTTTTCAAAGAAATACGTTAGCTTTTTAAACTTAGTTATTAGTATTATAAAACAATTTTTACACAATATGTTTAATGCATTTGAAATTGCCTTATCTTCATGGGTGAGGTCTTGCCCTTACTTGGTAATCCATTAGCAGCTAATGACAGCTAGTAGAGGAAGAGTTGGTTTTCATCAGTACAGTAGCCTTGGTTAATTGGTCATGATTCAGTGGATGACCCTACATTCATGAACATAAATAAAATACTAATAGGATACTGTGGATTATAAATTTATGTTTGTTTCTTGATTGCTTAAAAGGAGATAAAAGTTTAGAAGGAGAATATGGAAGGAGTTCTGGGAGAAGTTAGAACTGATAATCAGGGTTGGTCTGATCTAAATACCCTATATATTTGCTAAAAATTACAAAAAAAATGTATTATCTCTAAAGATAACTTGCAAGTAATATTTAATATATAAGAAGCTACTTAGTTATTATTAACAATTTATTTACTTTATATCACAATTGCAGCTTTACATCTCTGTTCCTACAAGTCCCTCCCTCTTACCTCCCCTCCAAATAGCCCCTATTCCCATGAATATTAACCCCTTTGGCATATCAAGTTGCAGTAAGCCTAGGCACATTTTCTCCTGTTGAAGCTAGACAAGGTAGCCATTTAGAAGAAAGGGATCCAAGCCGGGCGGTGGTGGCACACGCCTTTAATCCCAGCACTTGGGAGGCAGAGGCAGGTGGATTTCTGGGTTCAAGGACAGCCTGGTCTACAGAGTGAGTTCCAGGACAGCCAGGACTATACAGAGAAACCTTGTACCTTGTCTCGAAAAAAAACAAAAAACAAACAAACAAAAAAAAAACAGAAGAAGAAGAAGAAGAAGAAGAAGAAGAAGAAGAAGAAGAAGAAGAAGAAGAAGAAGAAGAAGAAGAAGAAGAAGAAGAAGAAGATCCAAAGGCTGGCAACAGAGTCAGAGACAGTTCCTGTTCCAGTTGTAAGGGGTCCCACGTGAAGCCCAAACTATTAGTTACGTGTAAGGGTCCTAGGTTTGTCTATGTATGCTCTTTGCTTGGTGGTTCAGTTTCTGTGAGATTCTATGGGCCAAGATTAGTTGGTTCTATAGGTTACCTAGTGGTGTTCTTGAGCCTTCAATCCTTCTCCCTATTCCACAAGACGACCTGGTCTCTGCCTAATGTTTGGCTATTGGTCTTTGCTTGTGTTTCTATCAGCAGCTGTCTGCAAGGATAGCAGAATATCATTAATAGAGTCAGGTATGGTCTCTCTATCATTTCATGAATCTCAAGTTGGGCCAGTCAATGGTTGGTCATTCCCTAGTTTCTGTTCCATCTTTATCTCTGCACATCTTATAACCAAGACAAATTCTAGGGAGGTTTGTGGGTGAGTTGGTGTCCCCATCCCTCCATAGTAACTGATGCCAAGTTAAAAGCAGTGGCCATTTTGGGTTCCATATTTCTTGTTATTTGTTCATTGTGTCCACAAGTCTGGGTATGTGGTAACTTTATTTTCAATGAATTCTAGAATGTCTTTAATTAATTCCTTTATTTCTTCCTTGACCTAGTCAGTGGTCATTCAGTGGAGAGTTGTTCATGTTTCATGAGTCTGTAGACTTTCTGTTATTTCTGTTGTTGAAGTTTAGCTTTAATTCATGGTTTTCTGGTAAAATACAGGGGGTTATTTAAATTTTCCTGTATCTGTAGGCACTTGCAGTTTTGGAGAAGGTTTCATGACGTGCTGGGAAGAAAGTGAATTCTTTTGTGTTTGGGTGAAATATTTTGCAGATATCTGTTATGTCTGAGGGGATCAAGATAGGATTACTTCTTGACAGACTGCAAAATGCCAGTTCAGAAGACTAGGCCTGGGTTTCTCTTTTCCAGAACTAAGCAGACCAGTTTGTGGAAAAACCACAGCCTCCTGGTAGCCAATCAGGAACTGTCCTGCCATCTGGCCTGTGTCAGCAACTGTTCTGGAACGTTCCCAGGAAGCCCTTCCCAATGACTGCCCCCCACCTCCCGAACTGCTTGGCAAAGTCCACAGAGTCCTAGCCAACCCCATAGTCACCCTTACCCCTAGAGAAAAAGCCAACTCATCAGAATAAAGGTCACCCTTCCCTGGAATTTCCCTAAGTGGGTATAAATTGACATGCATGCTCACTCCACAGTCATCATTTTGATTATGATAAACCCCTACATGCTGGATTTCTACAGAATAAATACTCTTTGCTTTTGAATATTGTTTGAGTATATGGTGTTGTTCTTCAGAGATCCACAGACCTAGTCAAAACATCTGCTACTTTCATTATTTCTCTGTTTAGTTCCTGTTGCAAAATATTTGATCCCTTTGTGAACTTCCAGAGTGTGGAGTGAAAAATTTTGCTGTGATGAGGCCCATCCCTCAGACACTCTTTTTTTTTTTAATCTAAGAGTCATCAGTTTATTGTAAACAAGTGGTTTGGTCTGGCTCAGCCCTACCACACATTATGAATTATGATTGGCTCCTGTCTGTAAGCATAATATTGTCAGGGAGTGGTGCTTGCCCATGGGGTAGGTCTCAAGTTGAGCTGGTTATTAGTTGGCCATACCTTCAGTGTCTGTTCTACCTTGGTCCCTGAATTTCTTTCAAATAAAACAAAATTTGTGGGTGGGTTGGTGTCCTTATCCCTCCACTTGGGGTCCTGCCTAGCTACAGAAGATGGCCTCTTCAGGGTCCTTGCCCACACCATGAGGAATCCCCTGCATTGACTCCTGGGTGCTGTCCATATACCAGGTCTCTGGGACTTCCTAGAGATTCTCCTCACTCACCTACCCCCAGAAGCTACAGGCTTCCATTCTACTTACCATTTGGCCCTCTCTCTTAGTTCTATCTATGGCTGATGCTGACACCACAGTGGTTCCCCACCCCATTCCTGCAACCAGCCAGTTCCCTCCCTACCTCTGCTTCCTATGACTACTTTATTCCCCCTTGTAAGTGAAATTTAATAATCCTAGGATGGTCTTTCCCTCTTTTTTAACTTCTTTGGATATATGGGGTATATTATGTGTATTGGGTATTTTCTCTTGGGCTTGGGTTACCTTACTCAGAATGATATGCTCTAATTCTACCAATTTGCCTCCAAATTTCCTTGTGCCTTTTAATAACTATTATTCCATTGTGTAATATTGGATCTAGCTTTTCTGTATCCTCCTTTCTAGTGAAGGGCTTCTAGGTTGTTTCCAGTTTCTGGTTATTATGGATAAAGCTGCTATGAACATACTGGAGCAGGTGGTGCATCTTTTGGGTATATGACCAGAAGTTGTATAGATGGATCTTCAGGTAGAACTATTTCCAGTTTTCTGAGAAAGTGACAGATTGATTTTCAGGGTGGTTTTACAAGTTTGTATTCCCAACAGCAATGGAAGAGTGTTCCTCTTTTATCACATATATCCTCACCAGCATGTGCTGTCCCTTGAGGTTTACATCTTACCCATTCTGATTGATGTAACGTTTCTCAGCATTGTTTTGATTTGCATTTCCCTGATGACTAAGGATGTTGAAGATTTCTTTAAGTGTTTCTTGGCCATTCAAGACTCCTCTGTTGAATTTTCTGTTTAGCTCTGGTGCCCATTTTTAATGGGGTTATTTCATTTGGTGGAGTCTAACTTCCTGAGTTCTTGATATATTTTTGGCCCTTTGTCAAATGAAGGGTTAGTGGACATCTTTTCTCAATCTGTAGGGAGCTGTTCTGTGTCCTATGGAAAGTGGCCTTTGACTTACAGAATCTTTTCCATTTTATGAGGTCCCATTTATCAATTTTTTTTTATTTTAAAGCCTGAGTACAGCGATCAGGGGTGGTGATTTCTCTAGATGTTCTTTTACTATTCAGGATTGTCTTAGCTATGTTGTGTTTTTTGTTTTTCCATACAAAGTCAAGTCACGATTTCAAGGTCTATACAAAGTTGTATTGAAATTCGATGGGAATTGTATTGAATCTGTAGTTTGCTATGGTAAAATGGCCATTTTACTATGCTAAGCATACTGATAAACATGGGAGATCTTTTCTTCTTTTGATACCTTCTTCAAGTCCTTCTTCAAGGACTTGAAGTTCTTGCCATGCAGATCTTTTTCTTTCTTGGTTAGAGTTACACTGGGATATTGTGTTATTTGTTGTTATTGTGAAATAGGTTGAGCTATAGTGGTATTACCTTTTCTTTGAAAGTTTGGTAAAATTCTGCATTAAAACTGTTTGGCCCTGGGCTTTTTTGTTGTTCTTTGTTTGTTTTTGTGTTTGGGAGACTTTTAATGACTGCATCTATTTCTTTAAGGGTTATAAGACTGTTTAGTTTATCTGATCTTGATTTGGCTTTGGTAAGTGGTATCTACCTAAAAAATTGCCAATTTCATTTAGATTTTCAAGTTATGTGGATACATGCTTTTGAAGTAAGACCAAATGATTTTTTGAATTTCCTCAATTTCTGTTGTTATGTCCCTCTTCCCATTTCTGACATTGTTAATGATTGTTAATTTGATACTGTTTCTGTGAATTTTAGTTAGATTGAACAAAGAGTTTTTCTATCTTGTTGATTTTCTCAAAGAAGCTGTTATTGGTTTTGTGGATTCTTTGTATTTTTCTCTTTGTTTCTTTTTTTTTTTTTTTTTTTTTTGGTTTTAAGGCATATATTATAGAAAGGCAGAGAGAGGGAGAAGAACATGGAAGAGGTAGGGGGCGCAGGAGGGCGAGCAGGAGATTAAGAGAGTAAGAACAAGAGGGTAAGAGCTCTCTTTGTTTCTTAATTGATTGAGTTTTTCAGCCCTGAGTTTGATTATTTCCTGCTCTCTACTCCTCTTGGGTATGTTTGCTCCTTTTTTTTCTACAGCTTTCATGTGTGTTTTTATGTTGCTAGTAAGTCATCTTTCCAATTTTGTTATGAATGCACTTCCTTTTATTGTGCCCTATAAGTTTGTATGTTGTGCCTTAATTTTCCTTGAATTCTAGAAAGTCTTTAATTTCTTTCTTTCTTTCTTCCCTGATCAAGTGATTATTGTGTATAGTTGTTCAATTTCCCTGAGTATTTGGCCTTTCTGTTTTTTAATGTTGTTCTTGAAGTCTAGCCTTAATCCATGGTGATCTGGTAAGATGCAGTGGATTATTTCAGTCTTCTTGTATTTGCTAAAGCTAGCTTTGTGCCCGATTATATGGTCAATTTTGGAGAAAGTTCCTTGAAAATTTGAGAAGTAAAATGTGTTTTTGAGTGAAAGGTTCAATACATATCTGTTAGGTCCATTTGTTTCATAACATCTGTTAGGTTCATCATTAGTTCCTCATTTAGTTTCTGTTTCAATGACCTGTCCATTGTTGAGGGTCAGGTGTTGAAGTCCCCTACTATTATTGTGTGAGGATCAGTGTGTGACTTGAGCTTTGGTAAAGTTTCTTTTACAAACTTGGGTGCTTGTGAATATTGAGCATAGATATTCCAAATTGAGTGTCATCTTGGTGGTTTTTTTGCCTTGATGAGTGTGAAGTGTACTTTCCTATCTCTTTTGATAACTTTGGTTTACAAGTTGGTTTTATTTGATATTAGAATGGTGACTCCAGTTTGTGTTTTGGGTCTCTTTGCTTGGAAAACATTTTTTTCTAGCCTTTTATTTTGATGTAGAGTCTATGTTTGTTGCCAAGGTATGTTTCTTGTATGCAGTAGAATGATGAATCCTGTTTATGTATCCAGTCTGTTAGCATGTGTCTTTACATTGGTGAATTGAGTCCATTGATGTTGAAAGATATTAATGACAAATGGGTGTCAGGTTCTGTTATTTTGATGTTGTTAGTGGTGTGTGTGTGTGTGTGTGTGTGTGTATGCACGTGCACATTTCTCTTCTTTTGATTTTGCTGTGAGATGAGTAAGTTCTTGTGTTTTCTTGGGTGTAGTTACTCTCCTTGTGTTGAAGTTTTCCTTCGGGTATTTTCTGTAGGAATGTTTTAGTAGAAAGATGTTGTTTAAATTTGTTTTGCCATGGAATATCATGGTTCCTATGATTTCTTCATCTATGGTGCTTGAAAATTTTCCTGGGTATAGTAGTCTGGTCTGGCTACTGTGATCTCTATGGGTGTGCAAAATATCTATCCAGGACCTTGTAGATTTTAGAGTCTTTGTTCAGATGTCAGGTGTAATTCTGATAGGTCTGCTTTTATATGTTACTTGGTCTTTTCACCTTACAGCTTTTTAAAATATTATTTCTTCATTCTGTCCATTTGGTGTTTTGGTTATTATGTGTTGGGAGGATTTTCTTTTCTGGTCCAATCTATTTGGTGTTCTGTAAGCTTCTTGTTCATTTCTAGCCATCTCTTCCTTTAGGTTAGGGACATTTTCCTCTATGATTTTGTTAATAATTTCTCGTCCTTTGAACAGAGAATTTTCACTCTCTTGTATTCCTATTACTCCTAGGTTTGTTCTTTTGATAATGTCCCAAATTTCCTGGATGTTCTGAATTAGAAACTTTTTATTTTTATTTTTTATTTGTTATGTCCATAGCAGCTTAATTAATTTTCAATTTTTTACAGTCCAGTCTTTATCCCCCATCCAGTCCATCCTCCAACAGTTCCGCATCTCATTCCTCCTCCCCCATCTCCAAGAATATGAGCCCACACCTCTACAAGTACCCCACACCAAGACTCTGCATTTCCTGGGGCCTCAAGTCTTTCAAGGGTTAGGTACTTCTCTCACTGAGGCCAGACCAGGAAGTACTCTGCTGTATAGGTGTCAGGGGTCTTGGACCAGCTAGTGTATGTTGCATGCATGGTGACTCAATGTCTGAGAGATCTTGGGGTCCAGGTTTCTTGAGACTGCCGGTCTCCCTATGGTATCACCTTCCTCCTCAATTTCTTCCAGCCTTTTCCTAATCCAACCACAGGCGTACCAGACTTCAGACCATTTGATTGGTGTAAAAATCTGCTTTTGTCTCAGTAAGACTTTTTTGGGTCTCTCAGAGGGCACCTCCTGTCTGTAAGTACATTATATCATTAGTAATAATGTCAGTCTTTGGATCCTCGCCTTGAGATGGGTTCCAATTTGTGGCAGTCACTGAACCTCCTTTACCTCAGTCTCTTCTCCATTTTTTGTCTCTGCAGTTCTTTTAGACATGAATAATTCTGGATCAGAGTTTTTGACTGTGATATGGCAACCCAATCCCTCCACATTCTACTGGTCTCTCCATTTGAGGGTTGAGATTCTCTCATTTCCCAGGACTCTGGTACATTATGGAGGGTTACCCAGCCTCCAATCTCCAGATGTTGTATATTTCCATTTATTCTGCTGGCCCTTGGGGCTTCACCTGATCATCTTTCCCTTTCCCCCTGCCCCTCCCACTTCCTTCTCCCACCCAGTTCTCTCCCTTCCTCTGCCCTGTACCCTCTGATTTTTTTTCCTTTCCAAATGGGATTGAAGCATCCTCCTTTGGGTAATTTGGCTTGCTAACATTCTTGAGTTCTATGGATTGTGTCCTAGGTATTCTGGATTATTATGGCTAATATCCGCTTACTAGTGAGTACACATCATGCATGTCCTTTTGGGTCTGAGTTACCTCACTCAGGATTCCATCTATCTGCCTGCAAAACTCATGATAACTGAATAGTATTCCATTGTGTAGATGAACCACATTTTCTGTATCCATTCCTCTGTTGTAGATTTATTTCCAATTTTCTGAGAAACTTCAGATTGATTTTCAGAGTGTATTTTTTTATACCAGTTTGTAATCCCACCTGCAAAGGAGGAATGTTCTTTTTTATTCACATTCTTGTCATTTTTAGTCTTAGTCATTCTGATTGGTGTATGATAGAATCTCAGGGTTTTTTTTTTTTGATATGCATATTCCTCATCATTAAGGACTTTGAACATTTCTTTAAGTGCTCCTCAGCCATTTGAGATTTCTCTGCTGTTAATTCTCTGTTTAGTTCTATACCCCATTTTTTTATTGGATTGTTTGGTTTGTGTGCGTGTGCATGAGAGAGAGAGAGAGAGAGAGAGAGAGAGAGAGAGAGAGAGAGAGAGAGAGCTTCTTGAATTCTTTATAAATTTTGGATATTAGTCATCTATCAGATGTGGATTTAGTGAAGAATTTTTCCCAATCTGTAGGTTGCAGATGTGTCCTATTGACTATGCCCTTTGCTTTACAGAAGCTTTTAAGTTTCATGAGGTTCTGTTTATCAATTCTTGATCTTAGAGCCTGACTCATTAAAGTTCTACATAAACAAACTCAAAGAAAAAAATATCATACGAACATCTCATTAGATGCTGAGAAAGCATTTGACAAAATACAACACCCCTTCATGTTAAAAGTATTGGGGAGATCAGGAATTCAATGCCCATACCTAAACATAATAAAAGCAATATACAGCATATCAACAGCCAATATCAAATTAAATGGAGAGATATTTGAAGCAATTCCACTAAAATCAGGGACAAGTCAAGAATGCCCACTCTCCCTGTATCTATTCAATATAGTACTCAAAGTTCTAGCCAGAGCAATAGACAACAAAAGGGAATCAAGGGGACAGAAATTGGGAAAGAGGAAGCCAAGGTATCACTATTTGCAGATATGATAAGTGACACTGAAAATTCTACCAGAGTACTTCCTTCTACAGCTGAGAAACTTTTTAGATTTAACTATTTCTTTGACTTGATATACTGATCCATTTCTTCTATGTAATCTTCTGTGTCTGAGATTCTCTCTTCCATATCTTGTATTCCGTTGGTGATGCTTGTGCCTGTAGTTCCTGTTCTCTTTCCTAGGTTTTCCATCTTCAGGGTTGCCTCCATTTCTGTCTTCTTTATTCCTTCTAATATGATTTCTAGGTCTTTACCATTTCATTAATTTTCTTCACCTTATTATGTTTTCCTTTATTTTCAAAGGGATGTATTTATAGGATTCATATATTCTCTTTATAGGCCTCTATAATTTTCATGAGATGAAATTTAAGGTCACAGTCTTGCTTAACAAGTGTGTTAGGATATCCAGGGCTTACTGCCTTAGGAGTGTTAGGGTGTGATGATGCCGTATTGCACTGACTTTTGTTGATTATGTTCTTGTGCTTGTCTTTTTCCATTTAGATATCTTTGGTGTTGGCTTGTCTGGTAGTCACAGGGTGTCCTGAGTTTGAGCATGTCTCCCAGGAGGCAGTCAGTGCTATGGGATGAGGACCTATAATTGCAGGTAGAGGTGTAGACTGGAAGGAAGAAGGAGCTCCTATAGGCTGAGGCGGAGCTCATGCCTGCTGTGCTTGCTTTGATCCCAGTAGGTGTAGGTACTGGGGCTTGGATGTCTCACCTAATGTCAAGGGCAAGTACAGGACTCCTGGGAGGCAGGAGGAGCTGTTAGGTGGGGATGAGTCAGCACCTGTAGATGGAGGTGAAGACCTGAAGAAAGTTGTATCTCACCTTTGCTGAGAGTTCTGGAGAAGGACCTGGCAGGCATGGGATTGAAGGGGAAGGGGTCTAACATGAAGGCCTCTGGGAATACAGGCAGATTTGTGACAAGGAATTATTTTGAACTTGCAAGAACATAGGATATAGATATTAGCATCTCAGAGCATGGAATGCATAAAAGCAGGGTAATTTGGAAATATACTAATTAAAAATGAAAATGGAAATATTTTACTAGAGATAGTTGTTAAAATCTCAAAACATTTAAAATATCAGGTGACATTTCAGAAATTGAAAATGTATGCAGTCATATTTACTTATGACAATGACTGGAAATCAGATTATGAAAATAAAATATAATGAAAGTATATCTTAAAAAATGAGTAAGGACTTATATAGCTGACCTAGCACAGATACAGATAAGCTTAATAAAAATAAAGAACTGAGTCCTATATTTTACAACAGCTCCAATATAGGATCAAAAATTTGCATGAGAAACACTTACAAAGAATCTAGACCTATCTTGCATTAATTCGTAAAAATATATTGACAATAAGAAGTATTTGATATTTTCAAATTTAACTTTTGAAAATATGGGGGAAAATGTCAACCATAAGAAATGACTACAGTCTGAAAACAGACAATTGTAGCTATCATGACAATGACTTTTATATTTAGTAGTTGATTGAAATTGGAATTCACATTTCTGAACCTCAAATCTTCTCCATGAGACAGATGGCAAGGAGTAATGTGCATGGCCACGTTGAAAGAGTTTCTATAAATACAAAATATATAAAATGATACATTCTCTTTGAAACTGAATGTAATATCCAAAAGTAAAATAATGAGAAAATAGAGAATTCTAAGGTGGTTACTTACATGTTCCACTATTATATTTTACATTTTTATACATATAATGCAGTTTTACAATCACCAAAGTGTGTGTCATGTAGAAGAACTTTAAGGGAATCATTTTGTCAAACTAATAACAATCATGATTTTCATAATGCAGGTAGCCTTAAAACCTACAAGATAGTAAAAGTGAAGATAATAGATTTGCAAGTTTTATCTTAAAAATGAGAATTTTCTTCCTTTTTTTTTACAGTGTTATCACTTTTATTCTCACAAAGAATAACTAAGTGTGATGCTGTTACAGGTGTAATTTGACCTATAATGAACCAGGCATTTTAGATAACATTCTTAGACAAGGATAAACAAAAAGTTAGCCTCTAAGAGTCCTTCCTTGATAACTCAGAAGAGCACATTCTATTTCATTTTTTTCACTGAAAAATTCGTACATAAATAACTAGGTAATTTGATCACTTTTTCTTTTCCCTAAGCTCAGTCAGACTCTCAAACTCTTCCTCATTCAAAGATCTTCCTCATTCAAACTCAAATCCTTTTCTTTTGTAATTATATTTTACACATTAAATATCAACTTCCTATAAATCTCTATAGGTGTGACTCCTTGTGGCCCCTCTCCCAACTATGAAGATATTGAGTGAAGTGGCATTGGGCAGTGGTTGTATTCGTGGCCAAATCTTTACAGAGTTCATTAATAAACATCCCTAATATGTAAGGAAATTTTGTTTGCAACTGACCTCTTCATCCTATGGCTATTATAATCTTTCCACTCCCCCTTTCAATGATGCTAACTGAACCTTAAGTATAAAAGTGGGTTCTTTATTATTGATGTCTGATTTGAGGAGAAAGACCAATGGTCACTTATATTATCATACTTTATACATCAAAGTCAGAATTATGAACTGGATTCAGGATTTATCATTTTTGGGAGATAATTATTTGCTAATCTGGTTTTAATAATGTACAAGGACAGATTCATAATAAATAGCAAACTAATAAAAATTGATGCATATTATACTTATTTCCTTAAGTATATTTGCTAATATCTATTTTGAATAGCTTACACAGGGCATGTCATAGTCATATTTATCACATGGTCCACTAGGATCAAGAAATAGGTCTTTAATAACCATTACTGCTTTTTTCAAATTTTAGATTGTAGTAAAGGCAGGCTTACTGAGAAACTGCTCTCAGTGGGGAAGTTCACTTGCCCCAAGGACCAAGGCCAGGAAATCACCATTTGGAAAGGGGAGGAGAGGCAGGAGAGGGAGAGAGAAAGAGAGAAAGGAGCACATGTGCAGAAAGAGTGGATAAGAGAACTATTACTGAATTTTAGTGCCTGGGAAGATAGGATTTCAGTTGAGGAATTACTCACATCAGAATGGCTTGTGATCATTTCTTTGGAGAATTTTCTTCATTGTTGATTGATGTGGAATCCCAGACCAAGGTAAGTGCCACCATTCCTGAGCAGATGGGAAGCAAGAATAAGAATAGCAGTTGTGCGATCCAGGAGAAGCACAGCTTTAAGCAGTGTTTCCCATGGTCATTGCTTTGGTTTTTGCATTCATGTTCCTACTGTCTTAATTTCCTGCCTTGACTTCCCTCAATGATGGACTATGATATTTCCAGATAAATTCCTTCCTCATCTAAGATACTTATGGTCACTACTTTATTATAGCAGCAAAGAAGAAAACTAGAACAAATGTTCTCAGAGGCTAAGTTGTAGTCACTCAGCTCTCAGCCAATCTCCATGTAGACTTCATTTTGTCAGCGGCACCTCTCTTACCTATATGCCACTCTTACTAAAAAATATAGAAGTGGAAAGACATTTACATTAAAAAAAATAAGTGAATTAAGGAAGTGGTTTGGAACTTTCCCATGATATTGTTTTTCCTTGTGCTTGCAACTGCCTAGCTTCTTAAAGACCATTCTGTGTATGGCTCCCTGGTCCAACACTATCGTATCAGCTTGTTAACTCCTTTCATGCCAATTGGAAGATAAGAAAGTGTGTGTGTTTGTGTGTGTGTGTGTATCTTCATATGCATCATTTTTCTGTAAAGTATTCTGATGTGTGACAGAGATCACATACAATCTGATGCTTTTACTTTTTTTTTTTTTTTTTTTTTCGAGGCAGGGTTTCTCTGTGTAGCCTTGGCTGTCCTGGAACTCACACTGTAGACCAGGCTGGCCTCGAACTCAGAAATCCGCCTACCTCTGCCTCCCGAGTGCTGGGATTAAAGGCGTTTGCCACCACGCCCGGCTGATGCTTTTACTTTGCTGAAAGATGTTTGTATATAGAATGTGTATGAAACAAATTAATTGCCACATGTAAGGGGAAGGATTGATACTAAGGTCTAGTTCCCGACTTGGTTCTTGATTTGTCAGTAAAGAAGGCTGGAAGCCAATTACTAGGTGGAAGATATAGGTAGGACTTATGAGTCACAAGAGAATAAAGTGATGCAGGGAAAGAGAGGGAAGTTTGTTTTTTGCCAGGCTTTGGAATGAGAGGCATACAACAGTCATATAAGAGATCAGTACAGCCAGGGCCTGTGGCTCTGCTGTGGCTAGGTTGCCAGAGATGCTTGGCAGGGGCTGATTGGAACAAGCCAGTACGTTTGGAGTAGAAGGGGAGCCAAGATGGTGGTTTGGTAATGGTATACAGTGCCCGGTGGGAGGTACCTGTATCCAGCAATTGTGACATGAAAGACAAGTTACAAAATGACAAACTGAGTGTGTGTCCTTTATCTGTGTATTCAAGGATCTTGGATAGGGCTGGTAACACCATCCATTCCAGAGCAAGAGTCTCAGTGGTGGGCTAGTACAGGGGTAGGCTCTCTGCATAAAGGTGGGTAAGAAAGAGAAGCCAGGTCAGTGCTTGCAGCACTGATCCAGCTAAGCTGAGTGGAAGAAAAGGGAGTTGGGAGTAGGGTGGCAGTAAAAGTCACAGCTTCTGTCTATGGTGGTAGCATGTTTTTAAACTACACGCAACACAGACTATATTATTATTCACTTTCATGTAGTTTAAGAGATATAGCAAAAGTCAACAAACTACTTATATGAAGAGGTTGTTTGTGTGATTTTTGTTAATGTTAAATAACATCAGATATGAGCAGGTATACATTTTCTGCAAACTCTGTCAGGTGAACATGTGGAGAATTCTTTTGCCTTCTATACTTTAGCTTCTTTTGGCTTACATTAATATTCATATTAGAGGTAACAATCCATACTCTAGAATTACTATATAGGTCATTTTGTGTCTTTTAGGCAAATTTTCGTTGAAGAAAAAGAAAGATCAAAGCCGTTTTAATAAAAGGGGTTGTGTATTTGTGTGTGTGTGGGGGGGGTGTGCTTAGCTATAAAAACATTGAAATGGATAGAATTTCTTGTTCAATTCTTTGAGATTTTGAATTCTCAATACTATTTTTTCATGACCTGCACAGAGAAATATAAATATCTATGAAACTGTTTTTTTTTCTATCAACAAATAAGCAAAATCCCAAACAGTTCCCATTGCGGGCCACCTATCAAGGGTTTCCACAGGTACCTCTCCACACAAGACTCTTGCTGCTTTGAATGAACTAGTCAATTGAAGTTTATTTCCTTTTTCTCTATTCCATTGTTTTCAGTCTGAACATATTGATCCCAAAGTTTCACATAGCTCAGGTTAAATTAACTTGAGGACAATTTTTGAAAATGCAAAATCACTCTCCTTTTTCATGGCTGTCATTATGTACATTTGCCAAAAAATCAATCTTTTAATTACATTGAGCCCCCTCTTTGTAGCTTTTGGTAATGAGAAGTGTACTGGGTACTGATGAGACAAATAAAAAGGTGAGACAAATTCTTCTAACCCTCCTTTGGAATGTGAAGTTTTTGGGTCTTGAACAGACCCTGGCATTTTCAGGACATATCAAGTTGGCAATGGAATTTTCTTTCTTTTTTTTTTTTTTTTTAAAGATTTATTTATTTATTATATGTAAGTACACTGTAGCTGTCTTCAGACACTCCAGAAGAGGGCGCCAGATCTCGTTACGGATGGTTGTGAGCCACCATGTGGTTGCTGGGATTTGAACTCTGGACCTTCGGAAGAGCAATCGGGTGCTCTTACCCACTGAGCCATCTCACCAGCCCGGCAATGGAATTTTCATCAGACACTCACATACCTGACTTCACATTTCATAGCAGGGCTAGAATATTGTGATTCTTAAGTGAAGAGAATTATGTTCATTGTGTTAAACACAATATACACTGAGGCTGTATAGGCATGAATTTTTTGCAACCAACTTTTAATAAAGGTACAACCTCTCTGCTAGCCCACCACCCAGCAGAGGTAGTGGAAGAGAAAAGTTATTATGATATTTGGGGGAGTTCAGCAATAGGTCTTTGGGGGCAAACTTTATCTTCTTTGGAAGCAGTTCAGTCCCATATCAAACACCAAATACAACTCAGTAGCTGCAGAGCAGTCCTCTAAGAAGGCAGACACCAGGCATAGACAAGCAGCTGTAGTACAATCCTGAAGAAACTGAAAGGCTCATTCATCGGACTGAGGCCATAGAAGCAGAAAGCTGCCACAGGCACCTCAAGAGCAATTATTTGGCAAGTTTCTCTCTGGTATCATCACTAGTGGAGATCAAAAATGCTATGTAAGGCAAACCAATATATGTGTTTTAGCAGAGAGTAAGCTAGGCAGTACAAAGCAATCCAATGCTCAGCACAATGCACACTCTCCCACTGTCTGTGTGGGTCCAATTTATACTCCTTCATCATGGTCCTCTCACATGTGTCTGCTTCAAGAAAATCTACCTTTTCATGTCTGTTCCAGCAAAATATCATTTTATCTGTGTGCCCCATCAAAACCTCATTTGAAAGAACTAGCTTTACAAAGAAAATAGGAGTCTCCACTTCATGTCTGTCTTGGATATGTTTCTTTGGCTTAAAAGTGTGAAAACCAATGTTTGTAGATATAAGGTTCTCTGCCACAGGCCTCGTGGCAACTAGTGCAGAGTTAGGCTAAAGTTACTTGTATCTTAATCCAAGGCAGCTCTAATACTGTTCTTTCCTGGTGTAAACCATCTTCCTCCTCATTGTGGGACATCATCAATAGACATTTTTCTGAGGGTACTGAAGACTCACAAAACTCCAAATATTGTTAAGAATGGTTCTAATTTTCTTTTTTTTTAAATATATTTTATTACATATTTTCTTCAATTACATTTCCAATGCTATCTCAAAAGTCCCCTATACCCTCACCCCTCTCCCCCATTTCCCTACCCACCCATTCCCATTTTTTTTTTTTGGCCCTGGCATTCCCCTGTACTGGGGCATATAAAGTTTGTGTGTCCAATGGGCCTCTCTTTCCAGTGATGGCCGACTAGGCCATCTTTTGATACATATGCAGCTAGAGTCAAGAGCTCCGGGGTACTGGTTAGTTCATAATGTTGTACCACCTATAGGGTTGCAGGTCCCTTTAGCTCCTTGGGTACTTTCTCCAGCTCCTCCATTGGGAGCCCTGTGATCCATCTAATTTTTGATCCTCTAAATATGTACTGTCCTTGGTGACTTCATTGGCAAATACAATACAGTGATGGGATGTTCTGAGGTTTTGTAGAAAACACTGCTTCTTCTTCACTGCATGTAAATACTATCAAGGACAGGGGCAGGGACCAGCTCTGTGGAAACTGATTTGAATCTACCAAACATAGAAGGCAAAGGTAACTGTTTGGTGGGGCTATGGGCATAGAATAGGGAAAATGAATGAATGATGAATGAATGATAAATAAGTAAGATTAGGTCTAATTGCTTTTGCCATCTCATCAATGTATCTGACAAGTGAAGAAAGAAGTTTTCAGTAGTTTTATACCTAGAACAAGTAGATAGGAAAGTTCTTCTATTGTTTTTATCCCTAGTGGCTTCATTGAAGAGAATAATGGAGAGCCTAGGCATAGCCCAACAAACTTATTTCCACAGGACGATCCCACACTGCTGGCTGCCTGGGCCATTCAGAAGCTGCCCTTTTCAGCACCAGAGAGTGCCTGGCAAAGTAGAGGTCCTGAGGATTATGGATGTCACTGTGGCTTGTGATTTCTCAAGTTTTATGTCATAATTTTCCCCATAATTTCAATGTTTCGTTGTAGATTTTAAGGTTTTCCTGCTGAACTATAAGTTCATATCATAGAGGCACAATGCTGTCACTCAGGACATGCCTAAGCATAGTTTAACATCAACTTGAGATTTTATCATTGGCTATTGGGAAACTTTAGGTTCTCACAATTTCTTTGGGGAGGGGAGCAGAATTTAGGCTTGTCTAAATGTGCAGAGTGAGAAAAATTTAAGAGCAAAGTGCTCTGATAGATTTGGGTGCATTGTGAGGAAAGATACACAATCTCATACAAGTCAGGAAGCAAACATTCACTTACTGCATACAACTCCTACCCAGATATTTGGGGATATCATATGTACCAACAGTTCAATAACCCCAACTTTTCTTAGTCTCTCTCTCTCTCTCCCTCTCTCCCCTGCTCCTCGTCCTCGTCCTCCTTCTTTTTTCTCCTTTTTTTTTATACTGGTCTTAGGGATTATTTAGACTATTTACACATTTGGTGGTCACAGTAAAAAGGACAGGTGTATCCTAAAGTATCACGAGTATTTCAACCTTTAAAATGTCTAGGACTCATATTTTCTTTTTAGATGAGATAAAAAGCTATATAATATCTCTGTATTACACAAAGGAGAAGGAAAGGGATAGGATCCTGTTTTCTCTTTATGCTGATTCTATCCCCACTCAAATATAAGGTGAGATGAAACAGCAAGTTGTAAAGCATTAACATCATTGGAAGCAGAAAAATGGCCGGCAAAGAGGTGTCAAGGACATTCCTTTAGAGACTCTGATATATGTGGAGTCAAATTCTAGTTTATTTTTCTGCTTTTCACAGAGTTTGAATAGCAAATTTGGTGTTATGTTTCTGTGATTATTATCTTTCAATATGTCACTTGTCACTTATTAAAGCTCTGTCTAAATATAACTGAGGAAAGCCTGATACTTATATGGCTTTTCAACACTGCAGAGTCTATGTTAGGCCACCATAGAATGCTTTTGAGTGGTTAAAATATGTGCCTAGGGACATTTTAGTTAAAATATTTCATTTATTTATTTTAGGTATATGAGTGATTTCCTTGCATGTATGCAAGCATGAATGTGTACCAGATGTGGGCAGTGTCAGCAGAGGACAGGATAGGGTAGTGGAAATGTTATAGACAGTTGTGAGCTGCTATGTGGTTTCAAGAAATTAAGCACAGGTCCTCCACAGAGGGAGGAAGTTCTTTTAACCCCTAGGAAATCTGTCCAGCTCTAGTAAGAACATTTTTTAACAGTTATATTGGAGATTCTTTGTTGATACATCTTCGTGTTCTTAAGGATGCACTGATGTAGCAAGCTAGGGCAGGAAATGTGCAGTCTAATAAAATGAAAGCAGAAAAGATGTTTTCTGGATAACTTTAGCTTATTATCAAGATTATTTCAATGAAAAGTTTAAATTTTTGGTTACTCACACAATGTCATAGACCAAAATGAATTTACTTTCTATTAACCTAAAAGTGATGAATGGAGTTGAAGAATATGATAAACCAACTAATTTTTCAAATACCACCTCTGTGTTTATCTTAGTGGGTGTTTGTGAACACAGACTATTACAAAATTAAAGTCTCTCATAATGTGCAATTAAGACATTTTCTCAACTTAACACATACAAACATCTAAGAGTTCAGAGATAGATAATGAAACCACAATTGATGTTATTGGCTGCCAAAGTATTTTGAAGTTTATCTATCATCAATCTAAATATTGCTAATATCTGCCTATATTTTTCTACATATGAGTCTCTTATCTATCTATCTATCTATCTATCTATCTATCTATCTATCTATCTATCTCCATCCATCCACCTATCTCTACCTCTTTCTGAATACCTGGTGAAAAATATATCTACATGACCATTTGGCAAATGGTTTAGAGATGACTAGATTATCTCAAGCTCATGAATTAATAAATTTATCTTACTACCTTAAAAGCTGTTTTACTACTCTTATCCTCAGAAAAATGATCATACTCCTTATCATATTTTACAAGGTATCATAATATCCATGACATACATGCCTCTCTAGCTTCAAATTTTTTGCACAATGACCTTTTCTCTATACAATTCTATCTTTTACTTTTTTTTAGTTCTTTTAATGTCTCCACATCATACTAATATATCCAATTTCAATTTTTCCTGCCCACATAGTAATATATTGATATTTTGTCTCCCTTTTCTCACAACACTCAACCCTACCATTTAGATGAGAATTAACAAAGAAGATACAGGCTGTATTGTAGAAACACAAGCCATAATTACAACCACATATGAGAGACATCAATATGGTTCACTCGGTCTTCAGACTAGACCATAAAAAACAGACATGTAAAGATCTAACTGTCTCTCCAAGAGTAATACACCTAAAACTAGAACCTGGTTGATTAAATATTTTTCATACAGTTATGCAAAGTTAATCAACAGTTAAATGTAAATATACATATTTCCCTGTATGTAATCTGTCATTACAGAGTCAGACAAACATGTAGTAGCAACTATCAATGGCAGACCAGCTTATATGTATACTTTATGGTATAAGGATATTAACTGGTATGGGAGATGAGTTTCTCTTATGGCAATAGGACAAGTAAAATTCAATTTGAATTATTAGACATCTATAGACACTTCTGATATCTCATTTATGGGCATGATAAAATTACTTTTGTAATTATGAAAAATTAATTTAGCTAGGTATAGATTGCTTCATATATGTAATCCTGGCCCACAGAAGACTTAGGTCAGAGAGTTGCTTTATTGTGAGGCCAACATGGTTAACCCATTGGCCTCTGTGTCATTCTGACATACAAACTGAGAGCCTGTTTCGAAAAATTAAACAGCAGCAACAAATCAAAGCAAAAAACATATAAAGCCAAGTAAGGGTGAAAATAATATAGCCCTAGCCATGGCATGTAACAATAGTGTATATATAGTTAGGGCATATATCATTAAAGCACTATTTTATTCATCTTGTTTTTTAGCCATGGAAAATAGGGTCACAATTTTGGTGATAATTTCCAACTCTTGCTCAGCCAGTATAGATACATATCATTGATTCAAGGCTTAGATTCTTCTAATTTTCTTGAAAAGAAGACATCTGAAATACTTTTTGTATTAAACTATATTTTTCCATGAATTCCGTTTGAAAATTTTACCTTTGGATTTTGTTGAATATTTCAAATTCTCACTTGGGATGAAAAACAAGGAAAAAAAAGTGGTCATGTTTCTCAACTTTGATGTTGACCAGGAAGTGTTTTGTTTTGTTTTGTTTTGTTTTGTTTTGTTTTGTTTTGTTTTGTTTTGTTTTGTTTTATACAAAGTTGTTACCCATGGCATAAAAAGTGTGTGTATGTGTATGTTTGTCTGTGTCTCTGTATGTGCATCTCTTTGTCTCTCCATCTCTGTCTCTCTGTCTCTCTGTCTCTATGGCTCTCTGTCTCTCTATCTCATCTCTATCCGCTATAGGTCTGTCCGTTTATTTCTTTCTCTGTTTCTCTTATTCTCTCTTTCTCTCCTCATCTGTCTCTGTCTCTCTCTCTCTGTCTCTCTCTGTTTCTGTGTGTGTGTGTGCGTGTTGTGTGTGTGTGTGTACATGTGTGTGTGTGATGAGATTTCCATCATAAGGTGGCATACTAAGGAGATATATATGGCAGTATTTAAAGGAAAGGGTCAGCAGCTAAGATATGCAGCCAAGATGCTAATCTTTTGTACATTCCTCATGCAACACTTACCACTTCCTTCAGTCTCTATTGCTTAAAATATCAGTTTGTTATGATTTCCAGCCCCAAAATTTCCCAAATCTTTTCAACTAATATTTTGTTTTCCTTCTACTTCTTGCAAAGCCCATTATTTTTAATAAAATTTAAAATATAGCTATAGTGATGGTGACTATATTTTTGGCTGAAAAATGAACATATGGATACCAAAATAAGAACTAGTCCAGAAATAAGTCCATAAATGTATAGCATAGTTATCTGTTTGTTGCCTTGTTTGTGGTACTAAGGACTTTAGCAGAATTTTCCCCCAATTAATTTAAATATTACTAAAACAAGAAGCCTGTGATTGGACAGAGAAAAGGGAGGCAGAGCTAAAGTTTCAGAGACAGAGATGGAGGAAGAGAAGAAGGAAGGAAGATGGAGGGAGAGGAACATGATCCTGATTCTGCATAGCTTTAAATAGGCACAGGTAGGTATGAGTATTATAAAAGTATAGAACAATTGGGATAACTTGTCTAATATAGATGTGCAGCTTGTATCATTATCAATTGGCTCAGAAATTATTGTGTGGGCATCCTGTGAATTGAGAATTTATTGCTATATTAATCTGACTGATTAATTATAATTGGCTTACTAGGATTTGAGACTGCTGACCACAGGGGTTGAATGACTGGGAATATGAGTGGGATCTGCACAAGAGAAACATTGCATGGGGCTAGCCATGAAGGCGGTGAGAATGAGACCACCAGGACAGAGAGTAGCTGGGTATAGCGTGGGATGGTGTCACTTTTTAAATATTTCCTGCAACAAGGGGCTAAAGCCAGAATCTCATGAATTGTGGAGATATAGCTCCAAATAAGCAAAAGCTCAGACCCTAATTTATTTCAATCATATATGTACTTCAATGTCAGAAAAATGGTCCTTTCAAAACTTGCTCTAAAGTAATTAGAATCCTAATGTAGAAAAATTAGAGTGAGAGAAGAAGGGGTATGAAGAGGTGAATGGAAAGAAGCAGAGTAGGGGAGGAGAAACTCAAGTTAAGGCACATACCATACTCAAAAATTAATTCTAAATGGATACTGGACTTGAATCAAAACTATAGGAATATTAAAGTCATAAAGTAAAAAAAAATTGAGGTATTTTAGGCAGATTCTTGAAGTTGTCATAAAAACACATTTCACATGGGGAAAGAATAATGTTTAATATATGAGTCTTAAATATTGTGAAAGATCCTGTTTAAAAATGAAGACACAAGCTACAGGCAATTCAGCCCTTATATCAAACCCAATTAAGTATGTAGATTATATAATGAAGAGGAAGTAATCAATAACAAAAGGAAAAATTTGGAAGGAAGCCAGTGTGGGAATGGATAGAGATGAATAAGGGGACATTTCATGGTGGATGAGCAGACAGATCGACATTGACCTTTGCCAGTCCCAAGGAAAGTGCAGATTAAACCACAGAATATATATTAAAATGGCTAAGGTAAAAAGTTACTGCTCCAAATACTGGTAAAGTTGCAAACAAATTAAATCACCCACTACTGAAAAAATATAAATATATAATTGCTTAGCTATTCAGGAAATCCACAACATTTTCTCAAAAAAAAAAAAAAAAAAAACTAAATCAGCATCAACCATATGACACAAAACTTGTACTTCTAAGCATTTATTCTAGAGAAATTAAAATCAAATTCACACAAAAACCTTCCTGGAAATATTATAGAAGCTAAATTACTATGGCCAATAGACACAGACAATGTTACTTACTTCATTAAGTACTAGTTAAATAAACTGGCACATCATTTATGCAATATGAAGCACATTCTTTTTATTCATTCAACTACCAATGAAACATGTTGACTATGAATAATGCAAAATGCTCAAAGTTTAAAAAGGGTATTATGTAATTTATATACAATTCATGGAACAAGAAGCTGCTTCAGTGACTAATGTCACCCAGTCTGATGAACTGAGTTCAGTACCCTAAGAGGAGTTCAATACCCAGGGAGGAAAAACTGACTCCATTAAGTTGTCCTCTTACCTGCCCATGAGTACTATGGCTCTCATGTAGAACCTCACAGTGATATATTATTCTTACATAAAACAAGTAAATGTGAAAATTTAAATGAGAAAATTATGGAATAGGAGATAAGATTAGGGTGGTAGGATTAGGGTAGGGGTGGTCTAAAGACTATAGGCAAAATAATGGAGACCTATGCTTATACACATGATCACTTGCTTTGTCAAAGCTGACATGTAAATTAGTATTAACATTATAGTATTGCCAGCTGTTAACTGTAGGGAGAAATTGAGTATTATTTTGTGTTATTTCTTTGTATGATTTCTTACAATTGAATAAAAAATATGCAATTTAAGTATTTACAGTCACAAAAATTTAAGACATTCCTAGACTATTATAACATTGCACATAATGTTGGAGTTGTTTTAAGGAGAGCAAGCCTAGAATAAAATATGGCCTGAAAGAATGGGAGTAGTTTAAAAATGAAAGCAACAGCCAGGATTAGCAGTGCATCCTTTTGTCTTTTCACTGCAGAGGCAGAGAGAAGAGGTTCCTATGCTTAAGGCTAGCCTGGGCTACATAGTGAGAACTTGTCTTCTAACAAGCAAAAGCAAAAAGAATACAGCACCCCAAATAGTGAGAGTATGGTACATTATCACCATCCATAGCTGCTGCTTGTATTTTCATTAGGTTAGCTTGTTTGCATTAAAAGTTGCTCTCCACTAGAACTTTGCAATGGGTGTGAAAACATTTAGGCATCCTACTGCTACTATGATCTAATTTTATTTGGCATGTATTAACCAATGCTGTTAATTATATTATAAACAGTCAGGTTGGCATGTAGCCATTAACTTCAGCTTGTGTGTTTTGACTTTTATGTTGTGTATTTATGCATTTTTGTCTGGAAGAAGTCAGCAGAGTACTAATTTAGCTGATTGGAGAAGCAGGCACACACACATAACGTATTTAATACAACACGAACAGGTATACCTTACCTACTTACCCACCCCCATGCATGTTATAAGCACATTCTACTTTGCAGGGGAAAAACAATTCTATTTGGCACCATGTCAAATTTTGACTAACAACCCTCACACTCATACAACCAAATACCTAGCGCCTACACATCCTAGTTACTTTCATTAATGTACAATGAGAGAAAGATCTAGAGTCTGGAAATTGCAGCTCTCTCTGAAAGGGCTAATTTCCCATTAATTTCAGATGAGAACTTACTGACTCTCATGTAAGGTGCACCTCTGGGCACTTTCAACCTAAATAAAAATAAGGCTATGACTTCAAAATTTAGGGGGCTGAAAGAGATGATTTGAATAACTCTATAATCTTGGATCAAGCTATACATATTCTGATCTGTAATTTAAAACTAAAAAAAAAAAATCACATTATAAGGAGATCTCACTGCTTGTGTTTGGTATTATATTTTCTCCCTCTGCTGGCCAACTTCTACATAGGGAGTGAAGTTAAAAAAAAAATGTTTTCCTTGCATTGTATAATTAGGCACTAAAACTAGAAATGTCTATTGATAGGAAATGGCAAAAAAAAATATCTTGTGTATTTTTCTTACCTTTCATACCCTCAAGCACTTCCTATACTGTCCTATAAAATAAAATGTAATAACATTCTGACCCCAGGAAAGACTAGGATTAGTAATGTCTCCCTTGGTGTGATTTTAAGCCAGTATGCCACATAGAAGAGTTGATTCAATTTTGCAAACATTTATTGAGCCTACATGTTTTGGGAGAGAATCTTCCAGTTCCTTGGTCCATAAAAATGAATCAAGTAGTGTCTATGTCTGTCTCCCAGGAACCCATTGGCTAGCAGGGGAGGGAAATCTATGAAGTTAAACTTGGTCATAAATGCTACAAAAGAAAATTGTATAAAATATTTGAGAATTTAGGACCAAGAAAAATTAGTAGCCTAGAGATTCAAAGGTCTACTGGGAAACTAAGGGAATAGTTATGATGGGAAGCTTAAAGGATTTGGATGTATATTCTTCATTAAGAGGTTCTTCCAGGAAGTGTGGTGGGCAAAGATTTGAAATAGGCAAGTTTCTTTTGGGATTGAGGACGACTAGGTGCCTGACATTCATTGGACAAATGGCTGGAATAAAGGCCAGAAAGAAGTTAGAACCAGAAATTCAAGAGCTTCTTCTTTCTGGCATTGGGTAAATTTTTAAAGAGTAACATAGCATATTTATACAGAAAATTAGTTCTTACCTTCCCATGTAAGTATCCGGAATAATACCCCAGTGCACCACCAATTGTGATGCCTTAAAACAAGCAGAAAAATACGGCATTAGGTACTTCTTGGAAGTAATATTTTATTTAGCCAGAATCTATTCCATTTGGGAAGTCTAAGAAGACAATTTGACAGGTTAATTAATTTTTTTTCTTAAGGTAAACATGTTTACGCTTCAAGGTCGATAGCACTGTAGCCTATCACCAATCCTGACACTTGAGTATGGTTTCCTTTTCTCCCCCGACTGAAGCTACTTATAGAAATTAATGTTTGGGATGGCACATTGTGTTCTGGTAGCCAAAGGCACCAGATTCCCACTCTTGATGCCCTCTTGTGTCTATAGAGATGTTTTGTAAATAAGCACTTATAATTCTATGTTCTCTGAAGTCTGGGGTTCAACAGAAGCACCTCTAGCCTGATCTAGAGGGTAGGACCACCAGCATGGTCGAGAGAAGTCTTTTGAAACATGTTTGAATTGCATATCACTGTCAACCCCATATTCTTCAACTCACATTGGTCCATGAAAACCTGAGATTTGAAATTACTGCTTTTTTTTGAACAAACGTGTTTGAATGGAGGACAAAGGACACACAGACAAAAGACAGATGGAAGGAATAACTTAGAAGCCTAATTTTTCTAAACTTAAGTTCCTCTCACAAAGAAACATGATTTTAAAATATCAGCCAACCTATTTAATTCTGTTGCTTGCAAAACGGCTAAATTTTACCTTAAAGAATTATTAATATGTTATAAAAATGTATCAGGTACATTTTTATTAATCAACTTATTTAGTAATGTATAAATATATCTCCATTTCATAATATGGGCTAGTCTAAATACTACCAAGACCCAATAAATAATGATTTTCTGTAAGTTTATATTTCATGTCAAAATACAAGTACAAGTGTGTTAAATGAAAGCTTGGAGTGACAATAGCCTGTTATGAGTTAGGTTTTATGATACTCCTAACTAGAATATGCTTAACAGATATTTAAATGTTCCTTACATATAACAATCTTGTGTATAATGAACATACACAATGAGCTCATGAAATCAAAACTCACCAAGAAGAATGAGTCACTTGCACTTCCTTTATTTCCTTTATTTCAAATAAAACTTCCTTATAAAACTAAGCTATCAAAATATAACCTTACTGCTCCTTTTATTGTGGCACAACATCAAAGAAACTCATTCACTAGAAGGAGCTGCAGGGTTGGCTCAGAAGTTGAGATCACTGCCTGCTCTTTCAAAGGACCTGGGTTCAATTCTCAGCATCCACTTGACCCCTCACAGCCATTTGTGACTGGAGCACCGAAGGGCTTCCAAGGGCAATCACACAGCATGTAGGCGATATAAGCATGCACATAGTTATTTTTAAACTTAAAACTTACTGGAAAGAATTTTGTCAGTTTTGAAATAAGACATGGAAGGGTTCAAGGGATGGGCTGGAGGTAGCAGAGGGAGTGTCGAACATATTAGAACATGTTGAAATTGTGTTTTAATGAAAACATTTTTAAAAAGAACTTTTAAGAGAAATAATCAGAAAAACAGAACGTTTTGTACTAATTTTTTATACAGATCTTGTGAGGTATTAGAGATTATGGGAGGGAGAAATCAATAAAGGTTTGCAAGATGATATCTACCAGCCACTTGGGACAATGAATTGAAGAAAGAAAATACTATTCAGATCTCAGGTGTATGAAGATGTGTGAATATGGGATGAGGATATTGCTACCATCCCGACTTCACTTTCCTGGCATTCTCCTCTCTCTCTCCCCTCCAGATTTTAGCTGGCTATAAAATGCAAATCGAAGTAGCTTTGCAAAGTAGAACACATGGGAACATCTGCTTCTATTAATATATTTATATTTATAAACTATATCAACTGCCTAGAAGAATGGTGTAATGAGTTGGGATAATTTTTTTATTATGTATTTTCCTCAATTACATTTCCAATACTATCCCAAAAGTCCCCCATACCCTCCCCCCCACTCCCCTACCCACCCATTCCCACTTTTTGGCTCTGGCGTTCCCCTGTACTGGGACATATAAAGTTTGCAAGTCCAATGGGCCTCTCTTTCCAGTGATGGCCGACTAGGCCATCTTTCGATACATATGCAGCTAGAGTCAGAGCTCCAGGGTTCTGGTTAGTACATCATGTTGTTCCAAATATAGGGTTGCAGATCCCTTTAGCTCCTTGGGTAATTTCTCTAGCTCCTCCATTGGGGGCCCTGTGATCCATCCACTAGCTGGCTGTGAGCATCGGGATAGGTTTTTTAAGTAAGTTTGTTCTCTCAGAATGAGCCATTATAAAAATGGGAGAGTAATCTCTGAAACTGATGACAGTGAGAGAAGCCATGAAATAGTGCATTATTAAAATCAAGTGATTAGAGATCATTAAAAAATAATGAACAAAGGGTTACAGGGATGTCTCGGTAGTTAGGATCACTCTAATTTTTCAGAGGACCCATGTTTCTTCCTAGCACTCATCTGGGGAAACTCAGAAATGTTCTATAATATTAGCTTCCTGAGATCTAACAACTTTTACCTACTTGAAATCCATACACACACTCACTCACACACACACACACACACACACACACACACACACACACACTTGAAAATGAAATAGTTTTTTTAAAATATGAGTAAAAAGATAAAAGGAACATCCCAAATTAGCATCCAGAGAAAGTAATACCTCTGAACTGGCTAGTTGGAGGGAAAACCTACCATGATAAAACAGGTAATGCATTGTGGAGAGAGAGCACACTAGTGTTTCTCATGTGAATTATAAAGAGCAATGCTATGCTTATAGCAATGTGAGTTTGAGCCTGTGGCTGCTAATGCTCAAAGTGATTTTAAAGACACAAAAATGAAGGCTAAACATGACACATCATCTGGATTTTTCTTTACAGATTACACATTAGGCAAATGCCCTTTATGGATTCGCATTAATGACATCTAAGTTTATGCAGTAGAGCTGTATTGTTATTTTTCAAAGTCTATTCCAGTTGTTAGCTCTCAGTAAGAAATGGCTATTACGAAGGTGTTTCTATATTACCAGTTTAAATTTTAGAATGAAATATTTAAATTCCAAATTTTTATTGTCTCCAAATCTTATGTAGGTGATGCAGCAAACTCTATCTATGGCTCTCTGCTCTTTGGCTTAGATTTGTTTTGTTTTGTTTGTTTTCCTTATGGAAGCAGCAGCAGCTCACAGTGCAGTGACTATTCTGCAGATTTGTGAAAAGCAGGATAGGAATTTCTCCTTAAATAAAAAGTTGCTACATAGATGTTTATTAGGAAGTTGAGAAAGGGAGTTTCAATAAAGCTGGCTGGTTGGATGGATTCCTAATGGAGACACTAGATATTTTAAGTAATGAAAAAGATGAATCAGATAAATGACAGGACAAATATTACTTTATTAGGAGTCAAGTGACGGCTTGATCAATAATCATTGAGATGCCAATATTTTATAGAAAAACTTAGCTTCAGTAAAAGAAACACCTCCAGAAAAGCTCTTGTACTTGTATCTGCAACAAAGCAGGAAATAGCCTCTCTGGCTTTGTTACCAGAGTAGCTGCCTGTCCATCTCACTGAGGCTTTTCTCATGGCTGAGATGGAGATTGAGGGAAAGGGGAGAATCGTTGCTTCCAGACCTGTGTAACAGCCTCATTTTTCTCATCTCTGTATGGCATCATGAGTGTCCCACTGACTACTTTGACCAGAAATGCTGTAATGAAATTAGTCTCCAAGCCAAGCAGTGCATTCCCACCTTCCCATCACTGCCCTGCTCTGTTTTGTCCAACTATTTTTAATAAATATGCATTTTGATTGACAACAGGCCATAGAGGTAGATAGTAGACATTCCACAGTGTCGAGCCCTTGTACTTAATAGGACGAAAGTCCACATCTCATTTATTTTAAACAACTGTAAAGACTATTAACAAAAACGGGATGAGCCAGAAAGTTTATGATGTTAGCGTGACTGAAGTGGATGCAGTCTTTACTCCTGCAATCTTCAGAGCATGACTGGAGTGCAAACCCATAGGCATATTTCCTCATGGCCTGGAAGTCTTCCATGGTCCTCATTACCTCAGAGAAGTTAAGTAGCAGTACATGAAACTCCCTTGCATCTTGCCTAGTCTTAGCTTACTCCACTAGGACTCATACCTTGTTCAATTGGCCCACTGCAGTGTGCTGTAAAGACAATTCTCCAGACCCTTTTACACATTGTGTCTTTTAAATGTGCCTTTTCCTCATCTCTTTCTACTGACTCCTTTTGACCTCCTTCTGGCATTTAATCCTGGAGCTGCCTGTCACACTCAGGTAAATAAAGTATATTTTATGTCCCCCTAGGGCACTTATCTTGCAGATTAGAAAAGAATGTATCTGGAAGCTCACTGAAGCTGTTCATTATGAGAGAATAACGTTCTGGAAGCTGCGTGGTTCCTACTGTGTTTTTCTTAGTTTGCTGATTTCCTTTTCTTCAGTTTCGATGTAAGTGTTCTTAGATATCTGCAAGCAAAGAACCCCTCAACAAAATCTGTTCCTGGGATTCCCCATCTTTGTTCATGTGCTGCACACAGCCCTCCTCTTTCATCTTTGCTCTTGGCATGTTGTGCTTTTCCCTTGCTTCCTAACATTTTCTTAAGTTGAGTTGAGTTGGATGACCTTTAAACGCCATTAAAAATGTTGTAAGCCTGAAAACAATTGACTAAGTGAAGCAGCAGATGGGAACAAGAGTAGTTTCCAGAAGTCAGGACAACATCTATAACACAGAGACTTTTAGTACTAGTATTCAAGAGAAACACATAAACTAATAAAAAATTTAGTATACATTTCATTATCTCACATTATTTTTATTTATGTTTTAAAATAGTTCTTCGCATGTAATATTTTTAGGAAAGTTGTATACTTGTTATTTATAATAGTATTTGTTAATAGTGCTTTTTCCATTTTAGATAACTTTGATGTTTAACGTATTATGCCATCTATTAATTGCTGACAAACATATTCAATTTAATATACCCAAATGGAAATGTAATAATGAATAGAGAATGCACTTGAGATATTAGGATATTAATGCAGTTTTATTATAAGCTACACTCTAGAAATATAAAAATGCTAAAGCACTTTCTCCAGTAGGAAAAAGAAGAAAACAGTAAGCTACACAGAAGGAAATGGAACTGCTGCCCACATTGGTTGACAATAAATAATATGAAGGAGAGTTCCATGAAATTTTCCACCTACCTGATTCTTTTATTCCTTTTGCTGAAAAATAACATTTTTCCCCTCCTGTACTATATCCTGATGGTAGTTCCAGCCCCCACACCTCCCTGTTCCTCCTTATATCCCCTTCCATTAGGATTTACCCCATTTCTGTTTTTCATTAGAAAAGCAAACGACTAACCAAACAAAAGTCTACTAAGGGATGAAAATAAAATAAAACATAATAATATAACACAAAAATCTAATAGATCAGAGTAAGACAAAACAAACCTAAGGGGAAGAAAACAAGAAAAGGCATATGAACCACATATAATCACAGAGACCTACTCTTTCCCACACTCAGGAATCCTCTAAAACCACTAACTATAGGAGGGGAGCCCCTAGATTCTATGATGGGTTGATGACCCTGTGTGTGGGGATATTAGGATGCTGAGGTAGGAGGGGGTTGGTGTGGGGGGGAATACCCTCATAGAAGCAGGTTGGCAGGAGCAGGGAGTTTAAATGGAAAGGATGATAACATTTGAAATGTAAATAGAATAACCAATAAAATAAAGTCTGGGATAATTCTGATAGGTCTGCCTTTATATATTACTTTACCTTTTTCCCTTATAGCTTTTAATATTCTGCCTTTGTTCTGTGCATATAAGTGTTCTGATAATTATGTGAAAGGAAGAATTTCTTTTCTACTCCAATCTATTTGGTGTTCTGTAGGCTTGTACTTTTATGATCATCTGTTTCTTTAGGTTGGGGAAGCTTTCTTCTATGATTTTGTTGAAGATAATTTCTGGCCCTTTGAACTGGGAATATTTTTCTCTCTTCTATTCCTATTATTGTTAGGTTTGGTGTTTTCATTGTGTCCTAGATTTCCTGGATGTTTAGGTTTAGGAGGGGTTTGTGCTTTGTATTTTCTTTTTCCATTGTGTCAATATCTTCTATGGTATTTTCTATGCCTAAGATTCTCTCTTGTATCTCTTGTATTCTATTGGTGATGCTTGTATCTATAGCTCCTGACCTCTTTCCTGGGATTTCTGTTCTAATGTTACCTCTATTTGTGATGTTTTTATTATTTCTACTTCAATTTTTAAGTTTTGGACCACTTTAATTCCTTCACCTACTTGACTGTGTTTACCTGTATTTCATATATATATATATATATATATATATATATATATATATATATATATATATATTATTACATCTTTTCCTCAATTACATTTCCAATGCTATCCCAAAAATCCCCCATACCCTCTCCCCTACTTCCCTACCCACCCATTCCCATTTTTTTGGTCCTGGCGTTCCCCTGTACTGGGGCATATAAAGTTTGCATGTCCAATGGGCCTGTCTTTCCAGTGATGGCTGACTAGGCCATCTTTTGATACATATGCAGCTAGAATCAAGAGCTCCAGGGTACTGGTTAGTTCATAATGTTGTTCCACCCTTAGGGTTGTGGATCCCTTCAGCTCCTTGGGTACTTTCTCTAGCTCCTCCATTGGGGGCCCTGTGATCCATTCACTAGCTGACTATGAGCATCCACTTCTGTGTTTGCCAGGCCCTGGCATAGTCTCACAAGAGACAGCTATATCTGGGTCCTTTCAGCAAAATCTTGCTAGTGAATGCAATGGTGTCAGCGTTTTGATGCTGATCATGGGATGGATATCTGGATATGGCAGTCTCTAGATGGTCTATCCTTTCTTCACAGCTCCAAACTTTGTCTCTGTAACTCCTTCCATGGGTGTTCTGTTCCTAATTCTAAGGAGGGGCATAGTGTCCACACTTAAGTCTTCATTCTTCTTGAGTTTCATGTGTTTAGCAAACTATATCTTATATCTTGGGTATCCTAAGTTTTGGGCTAATATCCACTTATCAATGAGTACATATTGTGTGAGTTCCTTTGTGATTGTGTTACCTCACTCAGGATGATGCCCTCCAGGTCCATCCATTTGGCTATGAATTTCATAAATTCATTCTTTTTAATAGCTGAGTAGTACTCCATTGTGTAAATGTACCACATTTTCCGCACACATTCCTCTGTTGAGGGGCATCTGGGTTCTTTCCAGCTTCTGGCTATTATAAATAAGGCTGCTATGAACATAGTGGAGCATGTGTCCTTCTTACCGGTTGGGACATCTTCTGGATATATGTCCAGGAGAGGTATTGCTGGATCCTCCGGTAGTACTATGTCCAATTTTCTAAGGAACCTCCAGACTGATTTCCAGAGTGGTTGTAAAGGTTGCAAGCCCACCAATAGAGGAATGTTCCTCTTTCTCCACATCCTCACCAGCATCTGCTGTCAACTGAAAATTTGATCTTAGCCATTCTGACTGGTCTGAGGTGAAATCTCAGGTTGTTTTGATTTGCATTTCCCTGATGTTTAAGGATGTTGAACATTTTTTCAGGTGCTTCTCTGCCATTCGGTATTCCTCAGGTGAGAATTCTTTGTTCAATTCTGAGCCCCATTTTTTAACGGGGTTATTTGATTTTCTGGAGTCCACCTTCTTGAGTTCTTTATATATATTGGATATAAGTCCCCTATCTGATTTACGATAGGTAAAGATCCTTTCCCAATCTGTTGGTGGTCTTTTTGTCTTATTGATGGTGTATTTTGCCTGGCAGAAGCTTTTCAGTTTCATGAGGTCCCATTTGTCAATTCTCGAACTTAAAGCACAAGCCATTGCTGTTCTATTCAGCAATCTTTCCCCTGTGCCCATATCTTCAAGGCTTTTCCCCACTTTCTCCTCTATAAGTTTCAGTGTCTCTGGTTTTATGTGAAGTTCCTTGATCCACTTAGATTTGACCTTAGTACAAGGAGATAGGAATGGATCAATTCACATTCTTCTACATGATAACAACCAGTTGTGCCAGCAGCATTTGTTGAAGATGCTGTCTTTCTTCCACTTGATGGTTTTAGCTCCCTTGTCAAAGATCAAGTGACCACAGGTGTGTGGATTCATTTCTGGGTCTTCTTGTCTGTCATTGTACCAGTATCATGTAGTTTTAATCACAATTGCTCTGTAGTAAAGCTTTAGGTCACGCATGGTGATTCCACCAGAGTTTCTTTTATCCTTGAGAAGAGTTTTTGCTATCCTAGGGTTTTTGTTATTCCAGATGAAGTTGCAGATTGCTCTTTCTAATTCGTTGAAGAATTGAGTTGGAATTTTGATGGGGATTGCATTGAATCTGTAGATTGCTTTTGGCAAGATAGCCATTTTTACAATGTTAATCCTGCCAATCCATGAGCATGGGAGATCTTTCCATCTTCTGAGATCTTCTTTAATTTCTTTCTTCAGAGACTTGAAGTTCTTATCATAGAGATCTTTCACTTCCTTAGTTAGAGTCACGCCAAGATATTTTATAATATTTGTAGACTATTGAGAAGGGTGTTGTTTCCCTAATTTCTTTCTCAGTCTGTTTATTCTTGTGTAGAGAAAGACCATTGACTTGTTGGTGTTAATTTTATATCCAGCTACTTCACCGAAGCTGTTTATCAGGTTTAGGAGTTCTCTGGTGGAATTTTTAGGGTCACTTATATGTACTATCATATCATCTGCAAAAAGTGATATTTTGACTTCATCTTTTTCAATTTGTATCCCCTTGATCTCCTTTGTTGTAGAATTGCTCTGGCTAGGACTTCAAGCACAATGTTGAATAGGTATGGGGAGAGTGGGCAGCCTTGTCTAGTCCCTAATTTTAGTGGGATTGCTTCAAGCTTCTCACCATTTATTGTGATGTTGGCTACTGGTTTGCTCTAGATTGCTTTTATCATGTTTAGGTATGGGCCTTGAATTTCTGACTTTCCAAGACTTTTATCATGAATGGGTGTTGGGTCTTCTCGAACGCTTTTTCTGCATCTAACGAGATGATCATGTGGTTTTTGACTTTGAGTTTGTTTATATAATGGATTACGTTGATGGATTTCCGTATATTAAACCATCCCTGCATCCCTGGAATAAAACCTACTTGGTCAGGATGGATGATTGCTTTAATGTGTTCTTGGATTTGGTTAGCAAGAATGTTATTGAGTATTTTTGCATCAATATTCATAAGGGAAATTGGTATGAAGTTCTCTATCTTTGTTGGATCTTTCTGTGGTTTAGGTATAAGAGTAATTGTGGCTTCATAGAATGAGTTGGGTAGAGTTCCTTCTACTTCTATTTTGTGGAATAGTTTGTGCAGAACTGGAATTAGATCTTCTTTGAAGGTCTGGTAGAACTCTGCACTAAACCCATCTGGTCCTGGGCTTTTTTTTGGCTGGGAGACTATTAATGACTGCTTCTATTTCTTTAGGGGATATGGGACTGTTTAGCTCGTTAACTTGATCCTGATTTAATTTTGGTACCTGGTATCTATCCAGAAATTTGTCCATTTCGTCCAGGTTTTCAAGTTTTGTTGATTATAGCCTTTTGTAGAAGGATCTGATGGTGTTTTGGATTTCTTCAGGATCTGTTGTTATGTCTCCCTTTTCATTTCTGATTTTGTTAATTAGGATGTTGTCCCTGTGCCCTCTAGTGAGGCTATGTAAGGGTTTACCTAACTTGTTGATTTTCTCAAAGAACCAACTCCTCGTTTGGTTAATTCTTTGAATAGTTCTTCTTGTTTCCACTTGGTTGATTTCACCCCTGAGTTTGATTATTTCCTGCCATCTACTTCTCTTGGGTGAATTTTCTTCCTTTTTTTCTAGAGCTTTTAGATGTGTTGTCAAGCTGCTAGTGTGTGCTATCTCTAGTTTCTTTTTGGAAGCACTCAGAGCTATGAGTTTCCCTCTTAGAAATGCTTTCATTGTGTCCTATAGGTTTGGAACAGTTGTGGCTTCATTTTCATTAAACTGTAAAAAGTCTTTAATTTCTTTCTTTATTCCATCCTTGACCAAGGTATCATTGAGAAGAGTGTTATTCAGTTTCCACGTGAATGTTGGCTTTCCATTATTTATGTTGTTATTGAAGAACAGCCTTAGTCCATGGTGGTCTGATAGGATGCATGGGACAATTTCAATATTTTTGTATCTGTTGAGACCTGTTTTGTGACCAATTATATGGTCAATTTTGGAGAAGGTCCCGTGAGTTGCTGAGAAGAAGGTATATCCTTTTGTTTTAGGATAAAATGTTCTGTAGATATCTGTTAAGTCCATTTGTTTCATAACTTCTGTTAGTTTCACTGTGTCCCTGTTTATTTTCTGTTTCCAGGATCTGTCCATTGATGAAAGTGGTGTGTTGAAGTCTCCCACTATTATTTTGTGAGGTGCAATGTGAGCTTTGAGCTTTACTAACGTGTCTTTAATGAATGTGGCTGCCCTTGCATTTGGAGCATAGATATTCAGAATTGAGAGTTCCTCTTGGAGGATTTTACCTTTGATGAGTATGAAGTGTCTCTCCTTGTCTTTTTGATAACTTTGGGTTGGAAGTCGATATTATTCGATATCAGAATGGCTACTCCAGCTTGTTTCTTCAGACCATTTGCTTGGAAAATTGTTTTCCAGCCTTTCACTCTGAGGTAGTGTCTGTCTTTTTCCCTGAGATGGGTTTCCTGTAAGCAGCAGAATGTTGGGTCCTGTTTGTGTAGCCAGTCTGTTAGTCTATGTCTTTTTATTGGGGAATTGAGTCCATTGATATTAAGAGATATTAAGGAAATGTAATTGTTGCTTCCTTTTATTTTTCTTGTTAGAGTTGGCATTCTGTTCTTGTGGCAGTCTTCTTTTAGGTTCGTTGAGGGATTACTTTCTTGCTTTTTCTAGGGCGTGATTTCTGTCCTTGTATTGGTTTTTTGTTTGTTTGTTTGTTTGTTTGTTTTTCTGTTATTATCCGTTGAAGGGCTGGATTTGTGGAATGATAATGTGTGAATTTGGTTTTGTCATGGAATACTTTGGATTCTCTATCTATGGTAATTGAGAGTTTCACCGGGTATAGTAACCTGGGTTGGCATTTGTGTTCTCTTAGTGTCTGTATAACATCTGTCCAGGCTCTTCTGGCTTTCATAGTCTCTGATGAAAAGTCTGGTGTAATTCTGATAGGCCTGCCTTTATATGTTACTTGACCTTTCTCCCTTACTGCTTTTAATATTCTGTCTTTATTTAGTGCATTTGTTGTTCTGATTATTATGTGTCGGGAGGAATTTCTTTTCTGGTCCAGTCTATTTGGAGTTCTGTAGGCTTCTTGTATGATCATCGGCATCTCTTTCTTTAGGATTGGGAAGTTTTCTTCTATTATTTTGTTGAAGATATTTGCTGCCCCTTTAAGTTGAAAATCTTCATTCTCATCCACTCCTATTATCCGTAGGTTTGGTCTTCTCATTGTGTCCTGTATTTCCTGGATGTTTTGAGTTAGGATCCTTTTGCATTTTGTATTTTCTTTGATTGTTGTGTTGATGTTCTCTATGGAATCTTCTGCACCTGAGATTCTCTCTTCCATCTCTTGTATTCTGTTGTTGATGCTTGCATCTATGGTTCCAGATTTCTTTCCTAGGGTTTCTATCTCCAGCATTGCCTCACTTTGGGTTTTCTTTACTATGTCTACTTCCATTTTTAGGTCTAGTATGGTTTTGTTCATTTCTATCACCTGTTTAGATGTGTTTTCCTGTTTTTCTTTAAGGACTTCTACCAGTTTAGTTGTGTTTTCCTGTTTTTCTTTAAGGACTTCTACCAGTTTGGTTGTGTTTTCCTGTTTTTCTTTAAGAACCTGTAACTCTTTAGCAGTGCTCTCCTGTATTTCTTTAAGTGAGTTATGAAAGTCCTTCTTGATGTCCTCTACCATCATCATGAGATATGCTTTTAAATTTGGGTCTAGATTTTCAGTTGTGTTGGGGTGCCCAGGACTAGGTGGGGTGGGAGTGCTGCGTTCTGATGATGGTGAGTGGTCTTGTTTTCTGTTAGTAGGATTCTTACGTTTGCCTTTCGCCATCTGGTAATCTCTGAAGCTAGCTGTTATAGTTGTCTCTGGTTAGAGCTTGTTCCTCAGGTGACTCTGTTAGCCTCTATCAGCAGACCTGGGAGGCTGGCTCTCTCCTTATTTCAGTGGTCAGAGTATTCTCAGCAGGCAAGCTCTATTCTTGCAGGGAAGGTGCCCAGATATCTGGTGTTCAAACCTGCCTCCTGGCAGAAGTTTTGTTCCAATCACCAGCAGCCTCAGGATACCATGGGGAATCCTGTGTGGGTCCTTGCTGGTGTCCGGAGACTCCTCTGGCAAGGCACCCCGGTGCTCCAGTGGACCGGAAGGGACTTGTGCCCCACCTGCTTCCCTAGTTAATGCAGTCTCAGGTTCTGCATGATTGGATTAGAGCCGACACTGTGTTCCACTCACCAGAGGTCTTAGGATCCCGTGGGGAGTCCTGTGCGGGTCCTTGCAGGTGTCTGGAGACTCCACTGGCAAGGCACCCACGTGCTTGAGTGGACCGGAAGGGACTTGTGCCCCACCTCAGGCCGGGTTGCCTGCTTCCCTAGTTAATGCAGTCTCAGGTCCCGCTCAATTGGATTGGAGCAGAAGATGTGTTCCACTCACCAGAGGTCTTAGGGTCCCATGGGGAATCCTGTGCGTGTCCTTGCAGGTGTCCGGAGACTCCTCTGGCAAGGCACCCCGATACTAGAGTGGACCAGAAAGGACTTGTACCTGAATTTCTTTAAGTGAGGTATTTATATCCTCCTTAAATATCTCTGTTTCTCATTCTTCATGAGATGGGGTTTTAGGTCAGCATCATCCTTTTCAGGTGGGTTGAGCTTTCCATGGCTTGCTGTGGTAAAAGAGCTGGGATCTATTGGTGTCAAAGTATATTGGTTTCTGTTGCTTATGATCTTGTGCTTGCTTCTTACCCCCTGGCTACCTTTGGTGTTAGCTGGCCTCAGTATCTCCATCTGGATCCTGACTCCTGTGTCCCTGGGTTGTAGCAGATCTCCTGGGGCTTCTGTGACCCTAGCTGCAGCTGATCTCCTCGGAGACTTGTAGACTATTGCTCTGACTGCAGCAAATCTCCTGGGAGCCATGCAGAGTGCATCCCTGGCTGTGGCAGATCTCCTGGGAGCCCTGCAGACTGTGCAGGGTTGAGAGAGAGGGAGATACAGGCTGATCTTCCCCCAAGCAGGTGCAAACCAGAAGGGGGATGGTGTTCATGTATGGGGTGGAGGAGTCCCTTGTCTGCTGGACACCTGTGGAGTCCCTGCTGCTGTAATTATTTGGGTGGCTATCGTACCTGTTGATCTGACTCCAGCAGATGTTCTGGGGGTTCTGCAGTGTTGAAGGTGGGGAGAACAGGCTGATCTGTCCCCAAGATTTCCTGGATGTTTCATGACAGCAGTCTTTTTAGATTTATCATTTTATTTGACTGACATATTCATTTCATCTGCATCTTCAATGTCTTAGATTCCTTCTTCCATCACTTGTATTCTATTGGTGAGACTTTCCTCTGAGATTCCTGTTCTAGTTCCTAAACTTTTCATTTCTAGTTCTCTGATTGTTTGAGAACTTTTATTGACTCCTTTTCTACTTTCAGGTCTTGAATTGTTTTATCCATTTTCTTCCATTCTTTGTGTTTTCACGGATTTCTTTAAGGAATTTATTTATTTCCCCTTAAAGGACTTCTATTATATACATAAATGCCATTTTATGTTTTTGTATTATGCTTCAGCTATGTTGCAATACTCAAGGCCTACTGTAGTAAGGTTGTGGAGCTCTAGTGGAGTGATACTGCCCTGGCTGTTATTGATTGTGTTTAAACCCTGGCATCAGGCATCTGAGTTTGAAAGACTGTAACTGTAGATGCATATATCTTGCTTGTTGTGTGGGTATTTTGTTCCTTGCCTGGTAGGGAATGTTGGGATTCAGTAGTCAGTTTAGTGAAGGTTTCCATTAAATGTATTTCTAGATATTGGGAGCTGACTCTTAGGAATGGTAATGGGCTAGGAGGGGTAATCTTATAGGTCCTCAGTTGGGAGGATAGCAAGTTGCTCCATCCTAAAAAGGATCTGTTTAGTTCCCTGGGAATGGGGCAGAGTGTGAAGAGAGTCCACAACAGGTAGTCTGCTTAGAGCTTGGGATGAGACCAATGTGTTGTATTTTGAGGAAAGGAGCAAAATGAAAATCTGGCCTACCTCCTTAGCTATCCTACATACCACAGATTTGGCTGATGTGTTCACACGCAATGCCTGTGAATTTAGGTGTTGAGATAACAGGGTGAGTATGGAGAAAGTTGGATCTTCTTCATGATCTTCTAGAGTAAGGGGCAGAGAGGAAGCCTCAGCATGTGATCCACTATAGATTTATGGTGATACTGGATATTTAGATTTAGAGGAGACTGGAAAGAGGTGAATATCTGAAGTTAGGCTAACTGCTTCCTTGGCCAGAGGAGCCTTAAGGTTACCAGGGCATGCTTGCTGGAGCCAGGCACTAGAATAATGCCATATGAGTGGAGAGAAGGAAGTTTGAAGAGAAATAGCTGTATGATCCACTGGGGATGGGGGCAGGGCTCTGACCATTGACTAACACTGCAACAGAGCTGGGGCTGAGACTCAGGAAATGGATTTGAAAGAGAAGAGAGAGGGGTGACTATCTGCAGTTAACCAACATGCGTTTCTCATAGGCTCCACCAATCTACTTGGTCATACTTGTGTCAAAAGTCAAAGTCTGAGCCTTAATTGTAAATGACTAAACTTGCACACAGACACAAGATATATATCAGTGATATGACATCAGAGCCCAACCAGGTGTTGGGAATCACAATAGTCTATTCTATAGAGAGAATATCATATAGGCGTTCTAGTCCAAAAGAGAATTATCTATGTACAAAAATATTCAGTAGGAAAATTAAGAGAGAAAAATCAATCAAACAAACAAATAGCAGGAAACAGCCACTGAGGCTTTAGGATTAGGGAGAAAGCTAGGAGGTGATTTAGAATTTAAAAAGTCAGAAAAGTCTTAAGGAAAAGTATTACAACCCAACACTAGCACAATTGGAGGATAAGTCACAAAGAAGAAGGGAAGGATTACTTTAAGTCCCATATTGCTAGAATCACTTGTTAAAATCATCGGGATTTTCTACCTGTGTGTATTTGTTGTTTGACTTATAAGAGTCAGAAGTCACCCAGCTAAGAAGGAAATCAATACCCTCCTTTAAAGATAACTTAATGATAAGTACTGCTAATGCCTCCACAACCAACCCCTGTAAGCTAGTTAAAACTATAGGTAGTTAGGAAGACAGATGACTTCACTGTCACTGAGATCTGTAACAGAGCTCAAGGAATCCAGCTATTGGTAGCACAATAGTGCTTAAAAACCTGCAGGGAAAAGCTGTTTGAATGAACCAAACTACTTTAGCTTCCCATGTTTATTTTATACCATTTTCCAAAGTCCACCATAATTAATCACATTGGATTGCAGAATTATTTTAAGTTTAATGTCTGTGCTGTCCCTTATGTCTAGAGGCATCTAGTTCCCTCTGTTAATCCCATTGTGATGTTCTTTGGATCTTCTTCAAGCAACCCTTCTGTGTAGCTCAGCTCTGCTCTCTTTCACTTTCTCCTCATTCTGTAGTACAACCAATGGAGCACATAATTCCATTTTTATTATTTTGAGATTATATTTTAATCACAACTTTTCTTCCTTCCCCTTTCTCCCTCTAAACCCTCTCATTTACCCCTCTCTATGCTCCTTTAAAGTCATGGAATCTTTTTCACTGTTATGGTATCTGTATATAAATTCATAAGTGTGTGTGTGTGTGTGTGTGTGTGTGTGTGTGTGTGTGTGTACATATGCCAAGCATGGTGTGGTCCTGGTGTGGACAGAATGACATGGTTCCTGCCCCTGGGAAAGGATTTTGGTGTGAGCCTCCATGAGTGTCAATGGCTACTATGGGCATAATATTATAAAAATATTTTATATTCCCTCAAGTAAAGTACCCCCCATTAACATTAATGACTCCATGAGAAGAAGAAACAGCAAAGTCCAGGAATCAAGGGTGTGGCTATGTCTCAGCAAGATGGTAAACACTGGGATATTCAGGATAGCCCTTAAGGCTATCTGAAAGGCCTTTAAATACATGAGTTTGAAATATATAATTTCTCAACTATGCAAAAATTAAGGTTGCAATATGAGCTATGAGGGTCTCACAAATGTAAAGGAACTGAGGTAACTACACTATGAGGCAGCCTGTCAGACAGACAGAAGGACAGGCATATATCTATAAATATAGGCAGATTCCTGAGTTCAAGATTAACCTGGGGACACAGCAAGTCTAGGACCTGGCTTGGTAGAAAGGGTAATTCCAGGGAAGGGTCCCACCCATCTAGCTTATTGTTTGTGCTTAACAAAGGCAGGCAGATCTCTGAATTCTTTTTTATTGTTAAGGAAAAAAATGTATGCTTGCTATTTCCTAAGAATCAAAGAGCTGGAATCATGGGATGCTGATTCATAAAATAATCAATAGGAAACATGGAGTAAACAACTGGATTGATATGTAAAATAAAAGGCTATACCTTTGTTCTGCAAGAGATACACTATCCAGAGAATTTTTTAGGATAAAAAAAGAGAAATACTTGGAGAAAGGGGACACACACACACACGCACACACACAGGAGAGAGAGAGAGAAAGAGAAAGAGAGAGAGAGAGAGAGAGAGAGAGAGAGAGAGAGAGAGAGAGAGAGAGAGAGAGAGATCTGTTAGAATGGCAAGTAAGCAGAATATAGACAGAGAAATCTCAGGGGAGAAAACAGACCATAGAGAGAAGCAGACTGGGAAAGCTCTACCATGCAGAATACAGAACACAGGTGGTCTGCTGGTTCTACAATTTGAATTCTTGTTATTCTTTCACTGCTCCCAGACACCCCTTCTCTCAGAACTCTCTCCAAGGTGAGGCTGGTCCTTGGCACACATATATACGTACATGTGAGGAGCCGCCCTCACATTCGCCATTACAAGATGGCGCTGACATCCTGTGTTCTAAGTAGTAAACAAATAATCTGCTCATGTGCCGGGGTAGTTTTCCACTCCATGTGCTCTGCCTTCCCCATGATGACAACTCGGTCAATGGGCTGCAGTCAATCAGGGAGCGACATGTCCGAGGTGGAGGACAATTCTCCATAAAAGGGACGGGGTTTTGCCATTCGCTCTCTGCCTCCTGAAGGAGTAAGCAATAAAGCTTTTGATGCAGAAGATTCCGGTTGTCCTGAGCGTGTTCTTGCCGGCGGGGACAAAAGCTCGGGATAAGTGGCTCCGAGAAACCCGGGAACTACCATCACACCAGCGCAAGGAAGATCCCTCGTTCGAAGGGCGGAACCAGAACTGCGGGACATGTTACAGCTTTACGAGGTATGTCTGGCCTTGAACTTTCTCCAGTGTTAGAAGCCTTTTTGTTCCTTTTCACATGTCAACAAATGGTTAAGGCAGGGAGGAGAATTCTGGACGAAATTCAAGACAGTCTATCAGAAGTAAAGCGGGGAGAGAGAGTAGGAGCAAAGAGGAAACATGGTGCACCAAATAAGTATACAGGCCTTTCCACAGGTGTTGAACCCGAGGAAAAGTTAATGTCAGGGAAGAATACCTGGGGAGAGATTGGAAGGAAAGAGGAGAAAAAACAAAAGAAAAAAGATTAATTAGCGGAGGTTTCTAGGAGAAGGAGCCTATACCCATCACTAGATGAGTTTAAGGAGCCAGCTCTTAGTAGCTCTGAATCAGATGAAGAACTTAGCCCCTCTGAGGAAACAGACTTGGAGGAGGAAGCAACTCGTTATGAGAGAGAAAAGTACCAGCCAGATAAAATGCAAGTTAATCAGTCAAGAAAAAAGCCAAAAGCGGCTGGCGAAGGCCAGCTTGCTGCTCGGCCTCCAGGCAGTTGGCTTCAAGGTCATAGTGCACCTCCACCCTACGTGGAGCCCCCACCCTGTGTAATGCGTCAGCCCTGCACAGAGAGGCAATGGACAGAGAGGCAATGGACAGAGAGGCAATGCGCAGACTCGTTCATTCCAAGAGAGGAACAAAGGAAAATGCAACAGGCATTTCCATTCTTTGAAGGAGCCGAGGGTGGGCGTGTTCATGCTCTGGTAGAGTATATACAGATTAAAGAGCTTGCCAAGTCGGTCTGTAAATATGGAGCCAATGCTAATTTTACCTTGGTGCAGTTAGACAGGCTTGCCGGCATGACACTAACTCCTGCTGACTGGCAAATGATTGCAAAAGCTGCTCTCCCCAGTATGGGCAAATACATGGAATGGAGAGCTCTATGGCAAGAGGCTGCACAAACACAGGCCTGAGCAAACGCTGCTGCTTTGACTCCAGAGCAAAGAGATTGGACCTTTGACCTGTTAACGGGTCAGGGAGCTTATACCGCTGATCAAACAAACTATCACTGGGGAGCTTATGCCCAAATTTCCTCCACGGATATTAAGGCCTGGAAGGCGCTCTCCCGAACAGGCGAAGCTACTGGACAACTAACAAAGATCATCCAGGGACCCCAGGAGTCCTTCTCAGATTTTGTGGCCAGAATGACAGAGGCAGCAGAGTGTATTTTTGGAGATTCGGAGCAAACCGCACATCTGGTAGAACAGCTCATTTATGACCAAGCCACACAGGAGTGCCGAGCAGCCATAGCCCCAAGAAAGAACAAAAGCTTACAAGACTGGCTCAGGGTTTGTCAGGAGCTCGGGGGACCTCTCACCAATGCAGGCTTAGCGGCCACCATCCTCCAATCCCAAAAAACGCTCCATGGGCAGAAATGATCGGAGGATATGTTTTACCTGTGGGAAGCCTGGGCATCTGAAGAAAGATTGCAGAGCTCCAGATAAAAAGGGGGGGGGGACCCTCACTCTTTGCTCTAAGTGTGGCAAGGGTTATCATAGAGCCAACCAGTGTTGCTCTGTGAGGGATATAAAGGGCAGACTTCTTTCCCTCGCCTGATAACCAATCAGCTGATGTGTCAAAAAACGGGTCATCGGGCCCTCAGTCCCAGGGCCCTCAAAGATATGGGAACCGGTTTGTCAGGACCCAGGAAGCAGTCAGAGAGGTGACCCAGGAAGACCCACAAGGGTGGACCTGCGTGCCACCTCCAACTTTCTACTAATGCCTCAAATGAGTATTCAGCTGGTGCCGGTGGAGCCTATACCATCCTTGCCCCCTGGAACCATGGGCCTTATTCTCGGCCAGGGTTCACTCACCTTTCAGGGCTTAGTAGTCCACCCTGGAGTTATGGATTATCAACATTCCCCTGAAATACAGGTCCTGTGCTCAAGCCCTAAGGGTGTTTTTTTTCTATTAGCAAAGATAGGATAGCTCAGCTGCTGCTACTCCCTGATAATACCAAGGAGAAATCTGCAGGACCTGAGATAAAGAAAATGGGCTCCTCCAGAAATGATTCTGCCTATTTGGTTGTATCTTTGAATGATAGACTTAAGCTCCGCCTTAAGATCAACGGAAAAGAGTTTGAAGGCATCCTTGATACCGGAGCAGATAAAAGTATAATCTCTACACATTGGTGGCCCAAAGCATGGCTCACCACAGAGTCATCTCATTCGTTACAGGGCCTAGGATATCAATCATGTCCCACTATAAGCTCCGTTGCCTTGACATGGGAATCCTCCGAGGGGCAGCAAGGGAAATTCATACCTTATGTGCTCCTCTGGGGAAGGGATATTATGCAGCATTTGGGCCTTATTTTGTCCAATGAGAATGCCCCATCGAGAGGGTATTCAGCTAAAGCAAAAAATATCATGGCAAAGATGGGTTATAAATTTTCATAACAATTTTCATGTGACAGCTGAAACATTATGCTGTTGTTTCTCCTTGACCAGAAAGGAAGCCCGTGACATTGTTACTCAATGTCAAAGCTGCTGTGAGTTCTTGCCAGTTCCTCATGTGGGAATTAACCCACACGGTATTCGACCTCTACAGGTCTGGCAAATGGATGTTACACATGTTTCTCCCTTTGGAAAACTTCAATATCTCCATGTGTCCATTGACACATGCTCTGGCATCATGTTTGCCTCTCCTTTAACCGGAGAAAAGGCCTCACATGTGATTCAACATTGCCTTGAGGCATGGAGTGCTTGGGGGAAACCCAAATTCCTTAAGACTGATAATGGACCAGCTTATACATCTCAAAAATTCCAGCAGTTCTGCCATCAGATGGACGTGACCCACCTGAGTGGACTTCCATACAACCCTCAAGGACAGGGTATTGTTGAGTGTGTGCACCGCACCCTCAAATCCTACCTAATCAAACAAAAAGGGGGAGTTGAGGAGGCTCTACCCCGAGTACCAAGAGTGTCTGTGTTTATGGTACTCTTTACACTCAATTTTTTAAATCTTGATGCTCATGGCCATACTGCAGCTGAACGTCATTGTTCAGAGTCAGATAGGCCCAAAGAGATGGTTAAATGGAAAGATGTTTTAAGTAACAAATGGAAAGGACCGGATGCTATTTTAATAAGATCCAGGGGAGCTGTTTGTGTTTTTCCACAGAATGAAGACAACCCATTTTGGATACCAGAAAGACTCACCCGAAAAATCCAGACTGACCAAGGGAATACTGATGTCCCGCGTCTTGGTGATGTCCAGGGCGACAATAACAAAGGGAGAGCAGCGTTGGGGGATAATGTCGACATTTCCACTCCCAATGCTGGTGATGTATAATGCTCAAGTATTCCCCCGCTTTTTTACCACTAACAAGGAACTGGGTTTGGCCTATCTACCAATAGACACTCATATTACACAAGTGACGGAGGAGAACAGAACCATATTTCCCGAGGGTAGTCTTTGTTTTAGGGTAACCAATGATAGTTCCTTGGAACACCCATGCCTTCTGTTACTTAATTACTCCTATGCTGGATTGGAGACAACTGTTAAGACCGATGATGGGTATAAGGCCAATGCCACAGTCTTATACAGCTGGTGGCCTCATGTCCACTCAACAGATGATGATCGTTCCAATCCTCCTAGACAACCTCAATTGGCCCCCTTCTGCACAGGTATCCCAGCTGAAGGCACCCTTTTTCCTTGGACTGGCTGTGAAGCCCAGAGATCAGGTTGGGCTAAAAGAGGGATTTTTTTCATTCTCCCCACTTGAGGGTTATGGAAACTTTACCACTATGGACCCATGGAGATATGATATCAATCCCTTTGATTTATGGCTGCTTTGCGGTCATAATGGTAGTTGTACTGACCTATGCTTTATGTTGGGATGCTAGTCAATTTCACACAGCGGTGGCGGCTCGCATGCCCCGCTTTGTGCCGGTACCTGTTGATACACCAGGAACCTTGGCCTTGTTCAGACAAAAAAGGGATTTTGGGATATCGGCCATTATTGTTAGCATTGTTGCTACAGTGGCCGTTTCTGCCTCCCTTACGGCCTCGGCCTTGGCTCTGTCTGGACAGGTCCAGACTACTGACACCATTAACACATTGTCAGCCTAGATTTATTATGGCAAATAGCTCAGCTGGGATGTGAACAAAAGTTTCCGGGATTATGCGTTACTTCCATTCAGTATGAGAAATTTACTAGGGCAGCTAATTTGTCAAAAAGTCTTTCTCAGTATATGTTACAGAATTGGACAGCTGAATTTGAACAGACCCTTTGGGAATTGAGACTTGCCATCATTCAGGTCAACTCCAAGCGCTTGGACCTGTCCTTGACCAAAGGATTACCCAATTGGATCTCCTCAGCATTTTCCTTCTTTAAAGATTATTTGGAGCTACACTTTGTTGTGGATTAGTGTTTCTTCTCTGGTTGGTCTGTAAGCTTAAGGCCCAAACTAGGAGAGACAAGGTGGTTATTGCCCAGGCGCTTGCAGCACTAGAACATGGTGCTTCCCCTGATATATGGTTATCTATGCTTAAGCAATAGGTCACTGGCCACTCAGCTCTTGCACCCCACGAGGCTAGTCTCATTGCACGGGATAGAGTGAGTGTGCTTCAGCAGCCTGAGAGAGTTGCACAGCTAAGCACTGCAGTAGAAGGGCTCTGCGGCATATATGAGCCTATTCAAGGGAGACATGTCATCTTTCAGGAAGGTTGAGTGTCCAGGTGTCCTTCCCCCAGGAAAAACGACACGGGACCAGACCAGGACCCCTCCGGGTGATGAGCCTGAGAGGAGGTTTTGTGTACGCTCCTTTACCTGCACACTGGGGATTTGACCTCTATCTCCACTCTCATTAGAATGGGTGGCCTATTGCTCTTAAATAAAAGAAAAGGTGGAGATGTGAGGAGACACCCTCACATTCGCCATTACAAGATGGCGCTGACATCCTGTGTTCTAAGTAGTAAACAAATAATCTGCGCATGTGCTCTGCCTTCCCCGTGATGACAACTCGGCCGATGGGCTGCAGCCAATCAGGGAGCCACACGTCCGAGGCAGAGGACAATTCTCCATAAAAGGGACAGGGTTTTGTCATTTGCTCTCTGCCTCCTGAAGGAGTAAGCAATAAAGCTTTTGCTGCAGAAGATTCCGGTTGTCCTGAGTGTGTTCTTGCCAGTGGGGACAAAAGCTCGGGATACATACACATATATTGCTATGTATATCTTTTTCAGACAATGCAATTGTACTTGCAGGTATGTTTTCAGGACTGACTGTTTGGTATGGAACAACCAACTGTTGTGCTCTTCCCTCTGAGTGGCCAGCTCTCCCATTTTCAGCTCTCCTATGTTGCCTATGGATCTTTGTGTACTGTTTGAGGGTTCATGGGCTTTTAATTTGTTACTGTATCAAATTTAGAATTGTACCAATTATAATACGCACCTTTATTTTGTATACTATTAGGAACATAAACAACATGTTAAACTATGATTAATTGATGTGTTAGAGTGGCAGGTCACATCTCAACAGCACACTAGGCCAAGGCAGTTGTTTCCCATGTAAGAGGTTTTATTGGGAAGGAGAGACAAGGTGGCAGCAGAAAAAGAAGAGGGGGAGAAGAAATAGAGGGAGGTGCATTCTCCTTATTTATATGGAAAATGAAGTTAAACAGGTAAAGGTGGGAGGTGAGCCAAATGGATTCTGGGAATATGCTGCAGGTCGCACTGTCACCTATGTGATGTCATAGGTTTGGGAGGTCCTGATGCTAACATTAATAGTTTCAAATGTATTTTACTTTCCTTTTAAAAATTTTTATTTAAATTGTTTTCTTTTTTTTTTTTAAATTTTACTCATTTTTAAGGATGTATCTGAGTTATATAAATACAGTGCCCTGAGAGGCCAGAAGAGGGCATTAGAACCCCTAAAACAAGAGTTACAGATCATTGTGAGCCACCATGTGGGTGCTGAGGGTTGAACACAGGACTTCTGTGTGAGCAGCGGGGCTTTTAATCACGGAACTCCTGTCACTTCTTTATTATTTTTACATTTGTTTTCCTTTGAGATAGCCTCACTCAAGCCCATAGTGGCCTCAAATGTGCTGCAATCCTAGAGCTGCTATCCAAGAGCTTGGATTATGGGCATGCATTACCACACTCAACCAGGAACTTATCTTGGTTTCTGGGGTAATTGGGTATAAAGAAAGTGTATGTTTGAAATTAATAAAATACAGGTTGGAATGTATGTCAGTGGTAGAGCACTTATCTAGAATATAGATTGGCTTCAATTCCATGAGTTGCAAATAAACAGAATTAATTAAATGTGTGTTGATAAATAGGGCTATCTGACTTAATGAAGTGCAAAGTTTTGAGCTACATAATTCAGGAAACATGAATTCTTTGTCTTATGCCCATAATACAGAGTATGGTTAAAAGTGAAATAGGGCTGGACACACAGCAGATCCTGGACACACAGCAGATCCTGGACACACAGCAGATCCTGGACACACAGCAGATCCTGGACACACAGCAGATCCTGGACACACAGCAGATCCTGGACACACAGCAGATCCTGGGCACACAGCAGATCCTGGACACACAGCAGATCCTGGACACACAGCAGATCCTGGACACACAGCAGATCCTGGACACACAGCAGATCCTGGACACACAGCAGATCCTTCGGTGATTGTTAAAATTGGCTAACAAAATATAGATGGGGAATTAAACTATATCATCAGCTTTGATTTCATTTTATGACTGCAGCTCATTTCATATGGTGGCAACCTATAGATACACCTGAGCTTTCTGTTCAGCCTCACAGGTACATGGACAGGACACTAAGCACTATGGTTATGGTTTGGTTTGAAGAAGATGGGAAGGCCTGTGCTCCCAGCCCTGCCATGTGCTACTTGTTCCCAGAAAAGCCCACTTTAGGAAATCCCTTTCTTTTAGCACAGCATGCAATTTCCTGAGGGAAAAACCCATTGAGCTTTATCAGACAGAATCATTATGTGAATTAGTACATCAATTAAAAAAAAACTACCAATTTAAAAAGAATTGCAGAAAGGCCTATCAGTTTATTCCCAGTACTGGTTAAGAAAGGCAGACTTGGAAAAGAGATCGGAGGGGTCAGGTCTACAGAGGACACTAGGTTCAGTGATTCAGACAGCTGGAGTACAATTCAGCATGCTATACGGCAGAAGACATCTCTGAAGGAAGCTGGTCTTTCTGGTACATTCTCTTTCTGAGAAATAATATTTTTGTTTCATATGCTCCTTTCCTATTGAAAATTTCTATTAATTACATTGTCTTGACACATTTCCCATGAGAAAGGGTGTGCTTTTCATGGCATCCTCTTCAATGGCATTTCTCCTTTTCATTCTGCACCACTCTTCTTCCAGCCTCTAAGTGTTTTGTGTTTTCCATAATATTAGCCTTCTAGCTCTAAAACTTAATGTGAGAGTGAGGACCATGCCCACCCAAAGATGCACACATCTCTAGAATTGCTTGGCTTTTGCCTCAGCCTGTATGCTGTTATCAGTGCCATTCCCAAGATCTGATTAAATTCTGGTCTTCATTTTAAGTGACATAGTGAACAACCTTTCTAGTCCAACTTTGTTCTCTGGGGAAAATGTATTTTCTCCTCCTTGATTATCGGCTATATGATCTTTTTGTACTTTGAGTCTTCGGAGATGGAAGTGAGCAGGCGTACTAAGCATTCTCCTCTCGGATTGATACGTGTTCGGCTTGAGATGCTCATGCTGCACTGTACATTTGGTTTTCATTTCCTTCCCTGGCCTCAGTTTCTGGCTGCCTTACTTCGTGTGAACTCTCCCCAGTCAGTGATGTCACATGTGGTCATAGAAATATGGTAGCCAATAACCTGGATAATTAAGCAATGTGTGACATTTGAACTTTGTCTAGAAGCCTTCAGTCCTGGTTGTCATAGTTCCCTCCTTACATGTTAGTGCCTTTGCCGACATTTAGCCTTGCCTTTTCTACAAGTCTTTCCTTTCTGAGTTAAGGTTCATATCATCTTTTATTACTATAATTCTGTAAGATCAAACCATTAATTTAGAGAAATTTTTTCCAGGTGAACTATACTTCTTTCAAAACATCTTCCATTATCACACCTCTGAAACTTATATTTAATCTTTGGAAGCTGAATGACTGCCAACATGTCTTTCACAGTTATCCCCAGTAATTTCATAATCATAGTTCTCTGAATGTGATCAGCAGGTAAACACATGACCTTTTTCTTTTAATTCTTCCTTGACAAGGCCCAATGATCCTTTGGATAATTATAAAGTTCCCATCTCTGCTGTCTTCCCTCAGAGGTGGCTTTGTTCACGTCTTCCCATCCCAATTTAATATTTCCTTCATTAAAACCTTGACAACCATCAGTTCTACCTCTAATATTTGAACATACTTTCTTTTCATTTTATATATGATTATTTTTTGTTTCCTTATTTATTATTAATTATTTCTTATGTTTCATATAAAGAATTCTGATTGGGCTGACAAGATTCACACCTATAGCCCATACTGGCTTCTCCCCTTCTTAGATGTACCAAAGACATCTGGAGTTATAGACATCAATCTTGAATATCACCAAGGGATTGTGTTAACTTTATTGTGGTCTAGTCAAAAGGGGGTTTAGCAATGTGATTGTATACTCAGCCCTGTAAAGAAATAAAACCCATGTCAGGTTATCTCCTGTAAGCCCTACAGGCACAGATGGAATGCCATGAAGTTAGCTCCAACAGAAAATCTAGGCAGCTTCAAAGTTGACTGAGTGCCCAAAGGCTATTTGAGTGGCATGACACTACTGTAGCTAACCCCAATCTGGCTCACACTTTGACAGTAGCTTGTAAGATGTGGAGCAGGAGATTAAGTTGTCTCATGCCTAGGTACATAACTGGTGGAGTTACTGACAAGCATTAAAAACTGTAATAGGGACTAGGCCTGCAGTTGTTCTTTCTGACCTGTTTCTGACCTGTTTTTGTTTGTTTGTTTGTTTGTGTGTTTGTATTTTGTTTGGTTTTCTTTTTAGCTTTTCGTGTTCATTGTGTAGTTCACTCCTTGTCCTTGCTCCACTTTCTTCAGGACAAAATGCTTTCATTCCCACAGTGCTGACTTTGCTTTTGGGACATTTATGTCTCTCTGCTTTGATGTCCTTTCCCCTTTCACTCAATGTATTTGTTTTCTGTTCTTGGATTTTTTTCCTTTTATATCAGTTTTCAAATCAATGAACCTAGCAGTAGTCAGTCATTGCCTTTCATCAGTAACACTCTGCATCCTAGTTCTTCTTGGTGAGTGGCATTGAACATAAGGCAAACTGACTCTGGTGACTCAATACCCAGTGCGCCCGTGAAACTGACCCACATTCATTTTTCTCTTCCTTTAATTTTTCCACTAAACAGTTCAAATGTCAATCGAAAATGCCAGGTAATCTCTTAAATATTGTTAAAAGATAATAAGACAAAGGCTTTGGTTCAAAAATAATTCATATTACAGTGCAGACAGCATGGTTGCCAGCATCTAATAGGACTTTAAGAACAATGAAACTTAAGACATTATTGTGAGGCATGATATTTTGTGCTCTTAAGTTCCAAGGTAAAGAGGACAATGCAGGAGGACCACAAGTTCAAGGCATGCCTGGGTACTGAGTGAGTTTGAGACCAGTTTGTACTGTTTAGTTAGACTTGACTCTAAATAAAAGAAGATATTCCTGTCAAGAAGAATAACATATACGTGTATCCATGCATAAATAAAGGAGGGATTTGATGTGTTGTTGAGACAGATAGAAAATGAGTTTAACATAAAAAGGAGAAAGAAAATAAATTCAATGTAATGTCATGCCCCCTCAATTGCTTTTCTTTCTTTCAAATGGCTATCCACCTGGATATTTTAAGAGGTTATTATACACAGATATTTAGGAAAGGCTGGGAAGGTATAGGCAAAATATACCAACATGATCTTGGAGTCTATTTTCTTAAGAGTGATCACATTACTATCAGGTATTGGGGGGCACCCTTGGGAATGATTTTCTTTCCAGAAGGGCAAATATGATATATGAGGACAATAGCCAAGTATACATCATGATCATAGAATTAGTAAAGTAGCGGCATGTCCTTTTTCTATTTTCTTTTAATAAGGAACATTTGACATTCAACCTCCCCCCTCTTTGTTTTTAGCAATGGATATGTAAATTATAACGGCCTTAGGATATGCAGTTAGGCATGAAGTCAATAAAATGGCTATCAGTGAATTGGGACGAAAAAACAAAAAGCAAAAAAAACTCATGCCATCCTGAACAGGAAACAAACACATTTCATTTAAGGAGTGTGAATTTTCCATGGAAATGAGAAAAGAGAATTCCTAAGAGAGCTTATTTCCTAGTCTATTTATTTCTGCCCTGTAGGAAGATGGTAATGGGAAATATTTTAATAACATTGTTAGCTGTAACAAAGACAGTGCTATTTTTGAATGACAATATCATATTGTCACTAGAGTCCCAAACATAATAAATATCTCGCTGTTGGGCCATGCACACCATTCTGAAACCAGACTGGCTGTGGTGTTTAAATGTCTTTGACCACCACATGTGTTCAGCAAATTCCAGATGTGCCTGCTGTCTGGGGAGGATTGGCTCATCCAACATCTGTGAGGACATGAGAAATGGGGGGAAAACAAGGATGTTTTGAAAATGTTTCCTGGGTGTCTTAAATCACTTTGTGTTATTGGGAAAGAATGGACGAAGGACAAAAATTATTTTCGCAGAGTCCTATGGCTTGAAGGATTTAGACTGAGGTCCAGTGTCTGGTAAGGACCGCCTCACTGCTTATATGGCAAAAAAGCCTCTTTTCTAAGGCCTGAGCATGCTCAGCACCAGTCAAGCTTAACCTGCTTCTACTGTTTCCCAAGGGTTTACATTAACTCTGACTTTAGAGAAGCAAAGCATCTGAACCATAGCACTGGGTACCACCACGTGGAACTCTGATTTGCTTTGGAAGAAGGTTATCTTCCACATTTCTGACTTATAGACTACATCTCTCATATAAGGCTTGGCAACTGTGATCAGTGAAGAACTGTGTGACCAGGCATCAATGAGCAGCCTAGAGAATGGACACCTATTGAGTGAGATGTGAGGATGGGAAAGACTGTGAAGCTCATGTATTCTCTTTAGGCAGACTACGCTCCCATGGGCATCCACTGAAAAGCTTGCAAGCTCGTTTTATTATTATATTTTAATAAGCATACAAAATGATAAATTTCATGATGACATTTTCAAGCATGCATCCCATAATACTTTGTTAATGCTTTTCCCCTACAGTGCTTCACTTCCTAGACTGCCCCCAATACTTCCTGTTTGGCTTTCATATTGTACATGAATGTATATATACACAAATATTTTAATTTTGCATTTCATACAAGGGAACATGCTAGTCTGTCTCTATTACATCTCAATATCTCTGCTATGCTCCTTTCTTTTTATTTATTTATTTTTTTGGTAGTTCCAGTCTTTATAGAGCCTTATCTCAAACATATGTACATATGCACACAGACACACATACATACATACATACATACATAGGCACTTATGCACACAAACACACTCATGCACACATATAAACACACATGCACATATATACACACATACAAATATCTACATGCACAGTCACACATAGTCGCATACATATGGGCACTCACACGCACAAACACATACACATATATACACACATATGTGTGCATGCACATAGATGCACAAGCATACACACACAACTGCACTCACACACTTATACATGCACATAAATGCACACATATACGCACACATACACAAATGCACGTACACATATATACATGCACACATATGTACAAATATACACATGCACAGATACACATATGAACATACACATATGTATGCATATACACATGTTCACCTGTACACACATACATACACACAGATCTATTTTTTTTTTTAAATCTTGGTCCTTTAAAGTTTGTAATGGGATAATTTTTAAAGAAATGGCTTTAGAATTTAAAGCAGTTAAGCTGGCCCTTCTTATAACTGGGGACATCTTAATGTGGATTGTAAATGGACTCTACTGTTGGCAGGTCTTTAAAATAGACTACCTCTGCATGACTCCAGAGATGTATTCAGGAGGAATCTATAAACACCCTTTAAATTTTCACAGCATGTTATAGTCATTATCGAGTTAATTTGTGTGCCCCCCAGTGTGAGAAGTACATTCTGATATCCTTTTGTGAAAAATGCAGACACTGGAGCATAATGGAGGTCATTTTACTTTCATTTTAACCCACTGTACAAAGTAAGACTTTTCTTTTAGTTTTCAATCACTAATTCCCTTTTATCATCAATGGAAATATAGACAGTACCTCTTTCATTGTTCAAATTACTAGCATCCAAACACAGAGAGGAAATTCACATTGTTTATAAGGAAAAACTATCAGTAAAAATAAGCTCTTCATAGGATTTTAACATATGTCTATAGTGATCGATTTGTTATGCCAGTACAAAATACATAAATAAACTGTGTAATACACACTATAGTTCTGATAATGACGAAAGTTCCTCAGAGGATATAATTCTTTCATGAGCTCACCTAACTTCATGATGTTACTAAGCTTTCTGTAATATCAGTTTCTAACTTGGTTTCATGTAACAATAATTAAAAAAAATCTTTTGCTGTAATATTTTCTCATTTTATCCACAAAATAGCAATCAGATAATCAGATCGGCATTGAGTATAACAAGACCAAAGCAAATGGCAATGGTAAAAGTAGTCCGTGCCTTCGTAAGACAAGTTTCTGACATAATAGTACACTCCATTCCCAGAATGCATTTCTGCATGCCCAATAACTAAGCCAGGACTGGATCAATACTGTCTTGTCAAACCTGCTCAATGATTTCCTAATACAGCCCAATGACATTGTCTTACACACAAAATTTTGAAAAATTTTTGCCATGTGAAAGAAATTCCTTTTCTATAAATGGCAGATGGAATGGTTTGGTCAGAACAGTAACCTTTGGGTGAAATTCTTAATGTCACCATTATCGTTTGCCTCTAAAGTTATAATTTAACTAAATGAATATTTTTGGCTTTCTAGATGATGGAAGAGAAAGGGAAATTTTTCTTAAAACATTTGCAAGACCTTGTATCTAAAATATACTTTTTATTTTAATTTTGGAAGAGTAGGTCATTTTATTAATATTTGAAACAAGGTATTACCAGTTTCTTTAATATACTCTTTTAACATACATTTTAATCATCTTCTATAATCATAATTCTTAGTAGTACTGGTGAAGTTCTTGATAGTAGATCGCTAATGTACCTGAGAAAGTTCTTTTTCATGAGACAAAATGATTTTCAGTATTAACTGAGGCCCACTATTCAAAAGTACTCATTTTGAGAGATTTCTATAAAACTAGAGTATAAAACAATTAAAAGCATATGATTTCATAACTGATTCAATTAAATTATTAGACATACCTCTCCTCTGAAGCTTCCTGGAGTGTGTTCTATGTATAATTAGGATTATGTAATGAATCTTAGGCATAAAAATTAAAGTTCAGAACCTAATCATATGAGTAATATATCTTAAATGTAATATGGAAAACAGGTTTAAAAATCAAATAGGTTCTAAAAGAACAACAGAAATATCTTAATAAGAAGGTTAAGAAATAATAGCTCTTTCAGCAAAATCTTGCTAGTGTATGAAATGGTGTCAGCGTTTGGAAGCTGATTATGGGATGGATCCCTGGATATGGCAGTCTCTAGATGGTCCATCCTTTCGTCACAGCTCCAAACTTTGTCTCTGTAACTCCTTCCATGGGTGTTTTGTTCCCAATTCTAAGAAGGGGCACAGTGTCCACACTTTGGTCTTTTTTCTTCTTGAGTTTCATGCGTTTAGCAAGTTGTATCTTATATCTTGGGTATCCTAAGTTTTGGGCTAATATCCACTTATCAGTGAGTACATATTGTGTGAGTTCCTTTGTGATTGTGTTACCTCACTCAGGATGATGCCCTCCAGGTCCATCCATTTGGCTAGGAATTTCATAAATTCATTCTTTTTAATAGCTGAGTAGTACTCCATTGTGTAAATGTACCACATTTTCTGTATCCATTCCTCTGTTGAGGGGCATCTGGGTTCTTTCCAGCTTCTGGCTATTATAAATAAAGCTGCTATGAACATAGTGGAGCATGTGTCCTTCTTACCGGTTGGGACATCTTCTGGATATATGCCCAGGAGAGGTATTGCTGGATCCTCCGGTAGTACTATGTCCAATTTTCTAAGGAACCGCCAGACTGATTTCCAGAGTGGTTGTACAAGCTTGCAATCCCACCAACAATGAAGGAGTGTTCCTCTTTCTCCACATCCTCGCCAGCATCTGCTATCACCTGAATTTTTGATCTTAGCCATTCTGACTGGTGTGAGGTGGAATCTCATACACTAGCAAGATTTTGCTGAAAGGATGCATATATAGCTGTCTCTTGTGAGACTATGCCAGGACCTAGCAAACACAGAAGTGGATGCTCACAGTCAGCTATTGGATGGATCACAGGGCTCCCAATGGAGGAGCTAGAGAAAGTACCCAAGGAACTAAAGGGATCTGCAACCCTATAGGTGGAACAACATTATGAACTAACCAGTACCCCAGAGCTCTTGACTCTAGCTGCATATGTATAAAAAGATGGCCTAGTCGGCCATCACTGGAAAGAGTGGCCCATTGGACATGCCAAGTTTATATGACCCAGTACAGGGGAACGCCAGGGCCAAAAAATTGGGAATGGGTGGGTAGGGAAGTTGGAGGGGGAGGTTATGGGGGACTTTTGGGATAGCATTGGACATGTAATTGAGGAAAATATGTAATAAAAAATATTAAAAATTAAAAAAAAGAAATAAGAGCTCAGCAAATGTTAGCAAGTTGTATATTCTTGACTCAAGGGAACCTCAAATGATGAGAGTGGAAATCATCTTTAAAAGGATTGAGTTTGCTCAGAAACCTGCTGAGGATTTTACACACACTTTCTCATTTGAATACTCAAGCTATATGATGATATGTGGCTACTTCTGTTATACATGTGAGAAAATACATTGGCATTTTACTCCTTTAACAGAGCTTTCATAAGACTGGCTGGTTTAAATAATTGACACTTTTGCTTCACAAATTGGAAGTCCAGAATCAGAAATCACAGTGATAGCAGGATGGCATCCCCCTGTGGACTCCAAGGGGAGGATGACGTTCAAGTTTTTTTCCCCAGTTTAACAAAGACCTCTTTCTTATATGTACATGCTCAGGTTTCTTCCTTTGTTAAGGACAATGGCAATGTTGAATTAGAATTCCCAGAAAAGGTTTTGCTCTCACTTGATTACTCCTTGAAAGATTTTATATCCTTTCAAAAAACTTACAATGTATGTTCTGGGTTAAATTAAATAAACTCTTTGAGCATCTACTTCATGCTAGAGAATATGATTAGCATGTGGGAGAGAAGGAAAAATGATAGCATGATTTCTGGTAGGAGAAAAGTATAAATGTATTAATTGAAAACTGTTTCTTACTGAAAATGAAGTCAAGACCCTAGATAGCTGAAATATGCCAAGGAGCATGAAATTAAAAACCATAGAAAAGGGTTGACACAGAAGTTTTCTAGTCAAGAATAATGGATGAAATAAATGAGAAATGACAAAGAAACACATGGTCCAAGGTGCAGTAAGTCAAGAATCAAAGGTAGGGTGGGACCCTATGAAGCCAGAGAGCAGAGTGATGTGGTTCTCCAAACAACGACATGTTTTAGAGGTGAAAAGAATGCTATTAGATCCTTTTTGGGGAAATAATGGTTACTAGACCATTGAAATGTCCTAAGTTGCTTTACTTTTTGTTTTGCATCTGTATGTTCATATGCATATATACATGTATTTTTGCACATACATGAGTATGTATTGTTAATGACAGACAGACACACACACATATACACACACACACACAGCCATCAAACTTTTTGTTGTTGTTGTTAATTCCCACTGAGACCTGAAATTTGTTGATTAGCTCAGGCTGGTTGACAATCATTACCTTTGGGGGAGTTGTTTTAAAATTTTTAGATTCTCCTGAAGGAGACTTAGTGGGATAACAAAGTCTTCATAAGGGAGGTTGTATATCCAGCAGTAGATGGCCAACCAAAAAATTAGCTCAGCAGCATCTGGGAGAATTCCTTGTCTCCTCATATTATGTCATATCAAGTCAGGGTGTTTGCTGTTTTTATAATTCTGCCACTTTCTTTCTTTCGTTCTTTCTTTCTTTCTTTCTTTCTTTCTTTCTTTCTTTCTTTCTTTCTTTCTTTCTCTCTTTATTTACATGCTTACTTACTAACATAATTTCTTTCTCTGTTTTTACCCTACAGGTTCTTTGCGTATATGTTATGGCTTCCAATTTACTGGTTTTATAAGAGTGCTGAAAGGATTGAGTCTCTCAGTCTATATGTTTCATGTGTCTTATTCTTGGGGTCTTTTTGCTTTGTTTATTTATTTTATTCAGATAGGCTAGTTTTTGTTTCATCTTATTTTATGTTATTAATATTCCTTACATGCCTGTTTACTTTCTAATGAGATATAGAAGGGGGTGGTTCCAGATGGAAGTAGAATAGGGGAGGAGCTAGGAGGAGTAGATGATGTAAAACTAGAATGAAAACCTAATATGCAAGAAAATAAATTTTTCATGAAAGAAAAAAAAAGCCAAAAGAAAAGAGAGGGGGAAAATATGAGAATTTTTTTTAAAAAACTAGAAAACCAATGAAATTAGTGACTCAGTATACCAGGTTAATCAATGAATATGCCAGATTTATGTACTGGGTGTTATAGAAAATCTTTGACAATGTATCAAGAGAAAAATTACACAGTTCTTGAGAAATCAGGGAAAAAATTAAGAGAAATTGAAAAATAAGAAGAAAGTTTATTTTCAAAAATGATTAAGGAATAAATATGCAACTTTCTGTCATAGAAATGAGGCTGAAGCATAGAAAAGGGTCATAAGGATAAATTCTCAGAAGTTGAGATGAAGGTCTAAGCACACATATGAGATCTTAGCCCAGAGCACAATTATATGTCCTGTATGTGCACAAAGAGAGCATAAGGGAGATGAGGATGCCTGTACATGGGAGACTAGGATGCCTGTGCAAGGGAGACTAGGATGCCTGTGCAAGGGAGACTAGGATGCCTGTGCAAGGGAGACTAGGATGCCTGTGCAAGGGAGTGTAGAAGCAGCAATCCTTGGAGTTGTATCTGATTGAGCAATTAGACATTAATTATGAAAAAGAGATTTTTAAAGGGAACAATATGAAGAGAGAAAACATTTTAGTGGATTATACTTTACATTGTATTATGAAGAAATAGTGTGTAAATAACCATCACTTGAAGAGACTGACCAAATAAGCAGATTCATATTATGGATACTGTGTAGATGCTTATATTCTACTATAAAAAGATGGGCAATATTGAAAAAATATTTATTTGTATTAATACCTCAACAATAACAAGATTTCTAATTATTTTTATTATCACTAAATTATATCTTATTAATAGTTACCATAAATGCTTAGTAATATTACAATGAATATTACCTCTGTATAGTACTCTAATCCAGTTCTTTTCCATCAGAATAAAAGATGTTTAGTAATAATGATTGTGTAAATTTCATGTATACATGTGATATCTTAAATTAAAAGTCTATGAGGACTAGAGATACCACTTAAATTGGGATGTCATAGTACCTACCTTTTTAAAAGACTACATTTAAAATGTTGCCATGTTTTAATGCAAATTACAAAAAATTCTCTCAGAATTCCCTTGACTATTTGTGCTGGAAATAAAAGTATCCAGCATGGGAAAAGTGACATTTGAAATTATTGAGTGCAATTATATTTTCTGTGTCATGACTGAAAGATGAGTAATTCACCCCACATACACTCAATTAACATTCATATTCCTTCTCCTTGTCGGGAGCACATAATGGATGGATCTAGAAATTATCATTCTGAGTGAGGTAACTTTGTCACTAAAGAATATACTTGGTATGTACTCACTGATAAGTGAATATTAGGCAAAGTGCGTGGAATGGCCATGGTACAACTCATGGACCACATGAAACTCAAGAGGAAGGAAGACCAAAGATGGGATGCTTTAGTCTTACTAAGAAGGGGGAATAAAATAATCAAGGGAAGTAGAAGGTGGGAGGGACTTGGGAGGAAAAGAAGATGGGGAAGGGAAAAAAAGGGAAGAATCAGGTTTGGGAGATGTAGATGTGCAGAGGGTCAGGAAATTGAACAAAAGTGTATAACAATGGGAGATAGGGAACTGGGGGTAGCAACCAGAAAATCCCCGCTGCCAGGAAAGCAAGAGCCTCCCAGGAAACCATGGGGATGGCATTAGCTGAAATAACCCACAAAGGGGAGGGAGAACCTGTTGAGACCATATCCAGAGGCTAGGCATGGCCTCCCTGGTTGAGGGAGTAGGCCACCCACCCATGTCCAAAATTTTAACCTAGAATTGCTCCTGTCTAAAGGAAATAAAGAGACAAAGAGAAGAGCAGAGACTGAAGGAAAGGTCACCCAGAGACTACCCCACCTGGGGATCCACCCCACATGCAGACACCAAAGTTACTGCAGATGCTAAGAAGTGCTTGCTGACAGAAGGCTGATATAGATGTCTCCTCAGAGGCCGGGCCAGATCCTGACCAATACAGATGGGGATGCTCACAACCAACCATCAGACTGAGCACAGGGACCCCATTGGAGGAGTTAGGGGAAGGACTGAAGAAGCTGAAGTGGCCTGATCTGACATCAATGGGAGGGAAGGCCCTTGATCCTGTGAAGGCTTGATGCCCCAGTGTAGATGAATGCTAGAGCGATGAGGTAGAAGTGGGTAGGTGGGTGGGAGAGCACCCTCATAGAAACATGGTAAGCAGGCACTGGATGGGGGTTTGCAGAGGGAAAACCTGGAAAGGGGGTAACATTTGAAGCGTAAATAAATAAAATATCCAATTAAAAAATAAAATAAATTAAATAGTTACCTTTCCTTTTTTTTTTTTTAAGCAGATGACACAAAATACTCCCAGAATTCCCTTGACTATGTGTGTTGGATACTTTTATTTCAATTTGACACTAGCTAAAGTAAGAGGGGCGTGCCTCATAGCTGTAGGGATTTTTCTTAACTATTTATTGATGTGGGAGAGTCCAGCCCATTGTGATAGTGTCATCTCTGGGCTAGGGTCCTGGGTACTATGTGGCAGCCTAAGGAAGCAAATGAGAAAGCAGCACCTCCAGGTATGTCCTCTGCATCAGCTCCTGCCTCCAGGTTCCTGCTCTGTTGTTGGAGTTCCTGTCCTGATTCTTTTCAGTGATGGTCTATGACAGCACGGAAGTCTAAGTCAAATGAACCCTTTCCTCCTTCACTTGCTCTTTGGTCATGATGTTTAATCATAGCAATAGAAACCCAGTCTTAGGGAATGAAAGACTAATTCTAGCTTTTGATTAAAATGTATCAGGGTCAGTGTTCAAAACGGAATTCAAGTCCCAAAGCCAAGCAAGTGGTCTAATCCATGGGATAAGCCCTTAGTATAGTTTAGCTTTCCATATTCCTCTCCATCTTTCTTTTTCTTCCCTCATCATTTTCTGTCTTTCTTCATTTGTTTTCCTCTTTCCCTGTAACTATATTTCTTTTCATCTCCTGTCTTCCTTTTTAATTCTAGAGATCTTAGAGATATAAAGATAATAATAATTTTTAATGATATATTTATACAAAGTGTTTAACCTCAGGACAAATAAAATGATTTCTAATTTGTAGTATATTTTCTGCTCTAAATGAAGAAATCCGAGTAATTCTTACTAGGAGAAAGATCATACTTCATTAAACACTTGTGAGTTTTTGTTTTGTTTTGTTTTGTTTTAATTTTGATCTGGGTGTGATGATACATGTATTTAATCACAGCACTTGAGAGGCAGAGGGAGGAGAATCTCGGGGGGTGGGGTATGTTGAGGTCAGCCTCGTATGAATACCAAGATTAAAGACAGCCAAGGCTACATACAGACACTGTGTCAACAACAATAAAAAGAAAGAGAAGGGAAGAGGAGAGCAGGGAAAAGGAGGAGAGAAGAGAGGAGAGGGGAGAGGAGGGGAGGGGAGGGGAGGGGAGAGGAAACAAAGAGAAAGACCTAAAGAGATTTCCAGGAGGATTGTCTGCAGGATTTCAATCATGGGGGTTTTAGGGAGTTTTCAACTAATTGGTGCTACTAGCAGGTAGGGTGTGAAAGGACACAGAGTGCAGAGACCTCCAAGACTCAGATCAATAAACATTATAAAGTGTTGGTTTATGTGGGTCACACCTATAACCTCAGCGCTCAGACATCAGAGATAGGAAGATGGCTGTGAGTTCCAAGGCAGTTTATGATAGATAGTAACACTGAAAAAAATAAAGTGTCATAAAGGATGTTTGGGATATTTAGATAAAATTAAAAAAGGAGAAATAGAGAGAAAGAGGAGGAACGGATTGGAAAATCATACATTCATCCTCTTAGCTACAACAATCGGTATACTATCTGGAGACATAGCTTTCAAAAATTCAGATCTTACCCTGGCCTAAAAGTAGACACTTCATGCATAACACAAGACAAACACCTGAGCCTAAGCTGGTACAATTGTAGTCAGCTTCATTATTGTTTAATATGAATAATAGATGTAACTGGATGTAATTAAACATCTACAATTAATCTTGTATAGACATTTTTTAGTTTTCCCTGCTTTTCCAACAAGTATTTTTCCATGCAACTAGACACATTATGTCCATGTGCTCTCTCTATCCCCCATTTTCATTTAAGAAGTCCATATAATCAATAAATGGAAGTATCACTTTAATTTCCATATTGACTATCTAAATGGACTAGGCTGCTTGCTTAGTCCTGTTTAATGGCACAAGAAAGTTTCCGCCAGCCCTGTCTGCCTCTGCAATTGCAGCAGTGTTAAACTGAGCATTCCCGTCTGCTTGATGTTTTTATTATTTTCTTTGCCCATAAATAAGATGTCAACAGTTTTAATACTTTATGAGCAATATTCTATAAACGATGGTAATAGACTGTACTTCTCTGACCTTTTCAATATTGTGTTCTTTGGTTGGTTAGTCACTATTTATAGCCCTGTGGAGTAGCAGAGAAAAAATGAATATCCTGCTTCTAATGAAAATATCATATATCGAGAGGCAAATGATGATACTGTCTTGATCTGGATAAGTATATTTCACAAGCTATAGAGCAATGCATATTGTAATTCTGATAAATCATTCCCCTGAAAGAGGGTATAATGAGATTAGAAATCACCCAAATTAATGCATTTATCTGAAAAGATGTGTGTCCAGGACCAAAGGACTGAATTTTAACAAAATTTCACAGGCATCCATCTTCAAAGTCACACTATTTTAATTCTCTATCAGTGTTTGCGATGGCAAGTTTGGTATATGCACATCAGTAAATACGATTAAGATTGATGAGATTTCCTTTGAGCCTTACAAAATAATAATGCAATATCTTATCTCTAACTTTTCCTTAGAATTGTTGCCCTAATTTTGCCTTTTGGAAGTAAGAATTTGTTCTATAAATTTAAACTGAATGGCTTTAATGTTCAGTATAATATAACAGAAAATATTTTCTAAAATAATTTTTTTATAATTTTATCTTCCTAACTGCATGTATATGTTGACTCATGGTATATGTTGCCTGCCTAAGGAATATTAAACAGCATTCCTATAATGAGATCTTCACTAAATAAATAATTATTGCTGTTTTTCAACTGTCTTCAGAATACGCTGAAAGTAAAGGAAAGCCAATTCTATCCCAACAGAGAAAACCTCTTAAGACTATGTCAATCTGTATGACACCTTACTGATTATTTGAAAGTAACTTTTGCCCTGAGGATATGATGATGAGAGGATGAATTGCTGGCAGACTTTGTTAATTTTCATGATGTATTAGCACATACAGAGACAATTCTAATTAATAGAATGACCTGGCTCATTTGTAGGCATCTGAACTCTGAGCCGTGGTATCAATGCATTTTCTGGAGGCCAGGCTTTTAGAAGCATTTGCCTGCTTACACCTTCTCTCTCCTCATAGTTTTTGTTGCTCTTGTTTTCATTGCAATCCTAAGAGCTGTTTCTTGTAGGAGGCCTGCAGTCTCTCAGAAGCAGCATAGATAGATTGTGCTGTACACGTTCATTTTCAATTAGTGTCTTGGATCTACACATTTTAAAAGCTTATGGGAAGCAATTATGTGTTAAAGAATTTTAAGACAAGTTAGGTATGATTTATAACCTAAGGTGGAATTAGACAGGTTTAGTTTGATTAAACAGCACATCTGTTGGTGTAGTAGAGAAAAGATTTATGAAGTAAAATGAAATCAAAGAGAGAAAAATGGAATAACTATGTATAGCATTAAAGAGTATACCCAGAACCTATGTGGTAGGAGATACTCAATCATATGTACAAATGTGGCCTTTTGAGTTTGTGATACAGTCACAGAGACCTTGTCTCATGTCAGACTCACAGCAATAGCCCCCATAAGCAGAGTATTGTGAGTTATGGAAATGGAATCTGAAGATCTAAGAACATTAGTAATTCACTTGATAACAAAAAGACTTGACTAAGAAAACCTAAAATCAAACTCAGATTATAGCCATTGGTTTCAATTTCTCTCCATATCTAATGCCAGTGATGCCCTGGAATTTGTTGTTCTATTTCTTTCACTTGGTAGTGCCTTGGAACTCATTTGAAATGTTGATGTCCATTCTCCAGTATTGAGTGGAATGCTTGGTTAAAGCATGCACTTTATGTGACATGGTGAGAGAACCACATGGTAAATTAGAATTCAACATTTAACATCCAAATGAAACTTTATTTAGCCAGTCGCCACACTGACACAAATTGCTGAAAAATAACTTATGAGTATTTATCTAAGTTTTTTCAAAAAAGGAATTGAAGGAGCTTCTCCATTGACATCCTGTATCTTTATTATAAATACTAGCATTTTTATTTGGATATAGAAGAATTGTGATATTTAATGGCTACCCAGCTTTTAAACTCTAACAGTAGATTTGTAGAAATTTAGAATATACAAATTGCACAGAAATTACCAGGGTACCTTTTATTTCTGTGAAGAGATGCCAAGATCTATGCATTTATAAAAGAAAAAGTTTATTGGAGCATATAGTTCAAAGGATGAGTCCATGAACATTATGAGAGGGAAAAGCATGGCAGTAGGCAATAGGCAGTAGGGAATGATAGCTGAGAGCCATACTCAGAGCCATGAACACCACGAAGAGAAAGAGCAACCTCATAATGCATGGATTTTCAAAACCCAACCCCAATACATATCTCCTCCAACAAGTTCATACCTCCCAATCTTTCCAAAAATAGTACCACCAACTGGGGAACACATATTCAAACATATAAGCCTGTGGGTACCATTCTCATTTAAACCACTACTGAGCTCTACTACAGGCTGTGAAAATAACTCACACAGCGATATTAGAACTTACTTATTATCCAAATGATACACAGTTCATCTGCTTAAGATTTAAAAGTTCCTTTCAAGTTAGTTTGGGGTGCCCAAGTCAAAAGCTTTGAAGCATGAAACACTTATAAATATTGTAACAAATACTCATATTGAAACCTAGTATACAACTTACAAAATGAGAGTGGAAAATAACTAGGTATATGTTTAGTTGTCTGATTTTTATTCCTGAACATGCATGAGACTTTTTGAGCTGTTCTACAATTTCACAGAACTACTTATTTAAAAAAAAAAAGTGGCTACAAACCAAACTTGACTCAGTTTTACTGTGCAATTTCATATTGCAGGAATAATTGTTAGAATATTAAGTTGAATCAAGCTCCAGCAGATAACACAGTATAATAAATTCTCTTCATTATATAATACATAGAACAAGTAATTTTCAAATGGCTCTTTGAAAAAATTAGCAACACATGTTATTGCTATTTTCAACGTACTGAGAGTAGCTGAAAAATCTAGGTGGTTTTTTTTTCTTAGATGTGTCTATTTAGAAAAGACTAAGTAATGAAGTCAAGAGAATATTTTATCTAAACACAAAGTTTCAGAGGGCTGAGGAGACTATTTAAACATTATTATGTCCACCTTGCATGATGCTTGTCTAAGGCATTAAGGAAATCAATAACATGACTTCCCAGTTCTTTCTCCTGGGTATTTCTATTGGAAGCTCATTGCATCCAGAAGGATAGACACTGAATTATTCAGTAGGACCTCAGGCTGCTCTTGTTTCAGTGGTGAATATGAAGAACTCTGTCTCCTTTTACCATCGATGGACTTCCTTGATGATGATGAGCTGAGCTTACTGAAAAAACAGAAGTATACATGTGACTTCCATTGTAATGTGGGGAAGAGATTGTTTATAGTAGTTTTTCTTCATTATTGATTCTGCTTCATTAATGACATGCAATATCAGGGCTAGAAGTATCTGTCAGCAGTTTTACGGTAATCAGCTTCTGTCAGGACCTATTACTTGACGACAGAAACATCATCTCTCAGGGATGAACTATGATATGTGAAAATTTCAGTTTGAAGGAAAAACAGATAGAAAAATGTACACAGGAGGCTCCAGTGGAATCTTGCTGGATGCTTCAAACTGTACATTTGTTCAAAGAAAATTCTGCTACCTTAGTGTATTTCATTTAGTTTAAAGGGAACAAACAAGAGAGAGAAATTCAATTTGCTGGCACATATATTTCACATGCAGGAAATAATTATTGTAAATAGATAGCATTAGGATGTAGAATTTGGTCACTTTTAGTAGTCCCATTATTCCACCTCTGAATCTTCTATTGTCTGTAATAGAATGCTCATAATTTCGTGTTTTTGTGTTCAATATTTTGATCTCTAAGTAGATATAAAGGTTTTACTCTTATCTCTAATAAGTTTACAGTTTATCTACAATAAATCAGTTAACAATAACATACAACCTAAAATATGCTACAATCTCCACTTTCTCCAAATTCATTTTATTATTTCTTGATATCTTAAAAACCAACCATTTTTTCCTCTAATGTCAAATTCTCCTGTTCTTCTTCACATGTTTTGTATTCAAACATTGACAGGTATTATTTAATAATATGATGTCACTTAGAGATAATAATTAAACCTTTAAAAGAGTATCTACCTTACAGAACAACGCCATAAACACTATTTAAGTATGCTTGTGCTATTAATTTCTTGTTGTTTTATTATCATATAATTTAAAAATACTTGAATGACTGAAGTCAAGGACTGAAGTTGAGTGTTTTGGTGATCACTAATTAAGCCAATAGGAAGGGATATATACTTTGAACAAAAGTGCTCTTATAATTCAGCCTTTACTCTGGGATATTTGCCTGAATACTGGGTCTCAGATTCCCCATACTTGCACAAGTCAAATCAAAACTCACTTTCAAAGTTCTGTGTCCAAGAGCAATCTAGAATTGATGTATTATTCTCATTAATATTTTGGTAACTCAAGGGAGTGTGAACATACTAACACACTCAGGAAATCACATCTTTCCTTTTACTTACACTGGAATGGTCCTTGCTGCTTAACACTTCATTTCATTTGAACTAGAACTCTGCCATTGTCCTCTACTTAGAATCCTTCCCTATGCTTTCAAGTCCTTTGCTGTTCCCCATTTTCATGTTCACTTACTAGAGAAACATCCAGGCAAATAGAGCTAGGTGTCTCATTGTTACAAGGATAGTAATATCACTAAATGGGTAAATTCCTTGGTACCCTTCAGATGAGAGTAGGCATCACTTGGGCTATAAATACATAAATAAATTATAAACAAAAACCCATACGTTATAATTAAAAATGTTTTTTGGGTCCCATATCAAGTAGACTTTTGGAATAACATCTCCAGTATAAATGAACTTTAGTGTTTTAAACCCATTTACAATTTGGAGATTTATGCCGGGCAGTGGTGGCGCACGCCTTTAATACCAGCACTTGGGAGGCAGAGGCAGGCAGATTTCTTAGTTTGAGGCCAGCCTGGTCTACAGACAGAGTTCCAGGACAGCCAGGGCTACACAGAGAAGCCCTGTCTTACAAACAACAACAGCAACAAATAAAACAACTTGGAGATTCATTAGCTGGTCATACTACATGAAATTTGTTCTTAAATACAACTAAGTCAATCACTTTAACCCATATTCCATCTTTTTTCCCTTACATGACAGCCCGGAACCCATTCTAGAATTGGCTTTGCCCTATTTAATAGGATTTGACATTTATACAATATAAGAAGCAGGTTTATTTTGAAAAAATAACATGAAAACAAAATTAAATTTAGAACTCTCAAAGAGTCCAGTTAAGTGAGGGAATCACTCTGATGTTTAAACATTAGTAGGTTCTTGGTAAACCTGAGCCTGTGAGACTTAAGGACATAGTGAATTTGGTTCACATATTCTATCATGAGTCCAAACCAGTGTAGCTCCTGCCTTGTATAGATCTTACAAAGACACTTCTAATGTTAATGCTTTAAATAACATGTGTCCAAAGATCAAAATTAAGTTTCCATTTGGTCCAGTGTTCTTGATTAAACAAGGCTTAGATTATTTATTTTCACCATTTCTCATACATGTTTGTTTGCTTATCTATCTATCTATCTATCTATCTATCTATCTATCTATCTATCTATCTATCTATGTAACTTATGTTCAAGCTTCTTATCCAGGATGACATAGTCATTCAAGTGCAGTGCTTGGTTAGTCTGGATACCTCCTCATATTATAATAGTCGCCATGCCTTTCATAACCATGGACATTCTTTGTGAAAAGTATTAGGTAAGTATTTTATAGAACATCCTCCAACTAAAGATTTCCACTGCTTTTACATTGTTAGTTTGAAGACTTATATTTTTGCAAGACTAAAGGACCAGTTGTTGATCCTCTTCAGTGCCTCATATTAGGAAGTACACAATGACAAGTTGCCGCATTTTAGTGATGCTAATAACTGATCCCATTATGATTTAAATGGCTCACATAAGTCTGAACACTTTTCCCCCAGCTGGTAGCACTATTGGAAAGGTTGTGATCCATTTAAAATGTGGAGATTAGATAGAGGAAGACTTATCTGGGGTGAGCCGTGAGGTTTTTAACTCAGCGCTTTTCTGGTGTCTGGAGGATGTGATGTAAGCAGATTTCTCATGCTTCTTCTGTTACAGCTACCAAATATTCCCATACCATGCCTTTCCCACCCACTGGATCGTTACCTCCTGAACCATGGGCCAGCACTAGCCTTCCTCCTTACATTTATTTCTGCAAAATATTCTGTCACAGTAATGAAAGAGCAACTGCTTGAGAGCCTTTGTTTAAGACAGCATCTCTTGTACTTGAGAAGGATAAAGTCAACAGTTACTCTCTAAAATAAATATTAATGGGTATCTAGTAACATGCCATTTCTTTCTTCTTCATGTGTATAGATGTGTGCATATGCATGCTCATGGTGTAGATCATATGCTCATGGCAATCTCAAGTGCCTTTCCTCAGGTGCTATCCACCTTGAAAGTGGGGTTCTCACAGAACCTAGAGCTCTATGATTTGGCTAAATTGGAGACTTGGTGAGTACCAGTGTTCTGTCTATTGTTGCCTCCCCATTGCTGGAATTATAATTGAGGCCACCACAACCAGAACTTTTACATGAGTTCTGGTGCTGATATTCGGTCCTCTGGCTAGTCCAGCAGATATTTAACAGCCAAGTTTATCTCCCCAGGCCTGTAAATATTCTGCTTATAATCAAACTTCTGCTCACAAATTTTAGCATTTGTTTATTTTCTGCATCCATTGAGACACTTCTAAAACAGAACAATGACTGCTGAAGGCAAGATCTACAGTTTATTTATGTGTTTGGTTCCCTATTTATTACACTGTGGACTCCTCAATACTGACTTTTCTCTGTGGGTTATAATCTATCCTTATCATTACTCATCTTGAAACTCAAACCCTTCAGCATTGACCAACAGGATCGATTTCTCGTTGGCTTCTTTGCCAAAACTAATTTTTTAAATCAATTACCTCTTACTTTTCTCAAACATTAGAAAAACAACACTTGCTCTACAATTAAAAAATAAATCTTAAGCACTCCCTGTGTCGTCTCGGTTTCCTCTATTTCAATTGTCTTTAACATGAAATCTCTTGCTTCTCCTAAACCTTCAAGCCCGCCCAACTTTCTCGTGTCCTTGTTTGTAAGTTCAACTCAGTACCTCATGTTCTTTGTATTTGTTTTGACATCACAGTAGCTCTGAAGTAGTCCCTCTTATAAACTGTGAAAGGAGTGTGAAGATTGGAGGATACAAATTGGCTAAGCATTGTGATTCCTTCCAACCCATCTTTGACAGACTTTCACCTCTGGCTCTCATTTCTTTCCTTATTCCATCCTTGGAAATGAAGAAACTTTAGTTAAGTGAGTTGCTGAAGTCAACACTGTTAGTAAACACTCTGAGGATTAAAATGTTATCTTTAATTTTTTTTTCTGCTCTACTTAATTAATAGGTCATAGAGTTGGGCCATTGAAATGTCCATAGTGGGAAAGTGGTAAGAACAGAAAGAAGTAACAAGAGAAGAATTAGAAGCAGACAACATCATGCACAAATGCATGAAAAATAAATAGATTTGTGAATAAAATCAAATAATATAAACATTGTTCTTTGAGTAAGTTATTTTGTGAAAAATTTATTACAGGACATAAAAGTAAATAAAATTAAGAAAATAAGTTAAATTACCTTTAGGGAAATTTTTTCCATGTAACTTTCACTGTAACTAGAACTGAAATTTTGACAGAATCTGATTAAGATTGTTTTGGGATTTTTTTTTTTCAGAAACAGATGATTCTAGATTTGTAAGCTAGCAAGGGCTGTACTTAGTGCTTCATTGGAGCAATAAGGAAAATTAAGGCCCTGATATTTGAAACCCTTTCTCCAAAATTTGTACAGAACCACATTATCCAACAATTAGTCTGTTTCTTTCAAAAGATAGAATTATAATCGTTCTAATTTTAATGCTTTAGAAAGATGCGATATTGAGGTTATATCATAATTTATGTTATTCATTACAATATCTTCTAATGCAAGCATATGTATTATGTACATACACCTATACGATGTTTATATTTTGTAGTGAAAATATTCAAATGCTGTTTGATAAATATTCCTAATAAAGAGTTGATAAAGTAACACATCTTAGGAGTAATGATTACTAATATGAGGGTTGAAATTCCTAAAGATTCAGGAGGATTTTATCAAAAGACAAACAAACACATTGCATAAATTAAAGAGTAGACTTACAATGTATGATGATATAGTACATAATCCTCAGAGAAGTAACACCAAAGATAAAGTGGTAGGTGACTTTATGTCTGGGAACTTGACCATGGATTTTGAAAGAAAGGGAGAGAACTTTGCCTTTTTTGGTTTCCTACAGTCAGTCTCTCTCTGTGGAAACCTCGTTTCTTTATATGCATACATACATACATACAGAGAGAGAGAGAGAGAGAGAGAGAGAGAGAGAGAGACTTATTTCAAAAGAAAGGTGATTTGAGATGCACTGGGCATGGAAGGATTTATGAAAGGAAAACATTTAAAATACATCTTTGAGAATAAGATAAAGCTGTAGAAATTTTTTGAAATGGCAGTGTGAAAGTAAAGAGCAAAAATAGATTTCCAAGGCAAAATCATCATATATATATATATAAAGTGCAAAAATACAAACCAGGTTCAAGGATTAAAGGGCAGTACAATGAGAAAAAGAAATCTAGCAAGATGCATTTGCTTGCATTGACAAGCTAAAGAATTTCTATTTTACTATATAAGCCAAGAGAAATTTTTATATATTTGCACACATTAGTGTGTGTGTGTTTGTGTGTGTGTGTATGTGTGTGTGTGTATGTGTGTGTGTGATTTCAATAGTGTAAGGTTGTGGCAGAAGCCTACCTTACAAATACAACTTTGGCACTAAAGGAGTAAAGAAGAAAGGAACCACAGTCAGCTCCCAGCCTGAGAAAGCAAGGCAAGGCAAGTAAGATGAAGCATGTGTTTTATCTGCTAGACAAGAGTCACAACAAAAGAAAATCTGTTAGTTAAAATTCACAGAGATTATTTACTTGTGTGGGAAAGGTTGAAGAAAAACAATGCATTTCTCAAAAGTCATGAAAGTACTCCATGTAGTTTTTGGAAAGAATATAACATATACTCTTCATTAAAAAATATGTTACAAATGGATATCAATTATTCATTAATTGAAAAAATGACTTTTATGTGCATCCCATATCACTGTTTTTAATCATAATTTCTGATATGGAATGCTTTCTGTTTATTTTACTCCTTTCTCCCTATATTTAGCAGAGATTTGATATCATGTTTCAGACAAATATTAATTATACCACTGATTTAATTATATTGTAATATTTTACCTTATTTCCAAAATTAAATTAATCATTTTTCATCCAAGTCAAAAAAGCAAAATCTTTATTCTTTTATTTTCCTACCATACCTAGAATATATGATAAGCTACAATAGAAAAATGTATTAAAAGAAAAGATAAAAATTAATATACAAGATTTTTTTAATGTTGAATATTTGACATCAGCAAACTATATTGGATATTTCCATTGGAAATTCTCCTAAACATTATGAATGTTGAATTTTGAAAACTTTAATTTTATTTTAATAGGAATCTTCATTTAAAGAGATTCATGAAGAATAAGATCCCCACTTTCCTGTCTCATCATATCCATATCCACATCCACATCCACATCCACATCCATAGCCTGTCTCATCATGTCCGTCTGTGGTTGGCTCACTCATGGAGGTCCATGTCAACAGAAAACAGTATGCAGCACAGAATTAGCTTATCAGGATTTCTGGAAGAGGATTACTAGTGTTGGGGTCACATTTCCTATCATTTTTATGTTAAAAGAACACAGCATTGTCCATGCAGCTAGATTTATATCAAAGCAAATCCACATACATTTTAAAAGATGCACTTCTGCCTTCTTCCTTTTGACTGATCTAGAAATCTAAAATAGCACATTATCTTTCTATGACAAAAAGGTTATTGAACTACTTTATATGAAACATTAAATCTTTGTTAGGACAAAACAATCATTCATTCGTGTGTGTGTCTACATATGTTTATCTTTCTTCATTAGGAAAATAGACTTTGATACTACTGCTATTTCCCAATATGTAGCATGAATAACCTCAGCATAAAACTCTGCACACCCAAATAAGTTATTTTGCAGTTAGCTGTGGGACGGTGAGCTGTGTACAGACAGCCTGTTCCCCGGTTGAGCACAGGCCTCGAACCCCCCATGTGCAGGTAGGTGGCTTCCTGTACAAGGGACAGTAGGTGTTTGGCCCCTGGCTCATGTTGCAGCTACTGCCTCCTACAGACCCCCTGCAGTGAGGTGTGTGGCTATCAGTCACATAGAAGCAGCACCAAGCCCTCCCAAATGTAAATAAGGTTTCCCCGAAGCTTTCAGACCAAGCCAATATTGTCAAACCCTGACCCACCCCAAAACTGTATATAAGAATCATACCCAGATTAAAGGTGTTCGAGAACTACTCTATCTTCTAAGAGCTTCCTTCATAGAGCTGTAACACTTGGAAAGAGGTCTGCTCTCCGAAATGCCACCTGAAGCTCTGGAGCCCTCTTCACTGGATAGACGGCTGCTTGTTGGACAAGACCAACAAGACTCAGCCCAGGTCAGCATGGAGTAACCAAGATGGTGGAGGCAGAGGTGAAGTCAACTGCAGTAGAGGAAGTGACTAAAATGACTTTCCTTCCCTGGTTGTGCTCGCTTTCCTTTACCAGAATTCTTGCACCTGGCTGGACCAGAGATCTCCTTGGAAAGACTCTGGTACACAGGGCCACAGTTAGCCATCAATATTTTTGCTTCTAAAACAGTGTTAGGCAAATTATTTTTGGCTTTATTTAAGATTAACCCTGAGTGTGCATGAACACAGTGACTACTTGACAGTTATGACCACTGAAGTCCTCATGCCAAGAATTTGCTATTAAAAATTATATGAGATGATATTGGATTTGCATATATAAATAACTACTATTCTTTGTACAGATATTATAATAATGCATAGACAATGCATTTAGGCAATTAAATGTGTTATAGCTGAGCATGGTCACATGAGTATCAGATATACGTGGAGGTGATAATAAATGTTAAGATATTTCAAGGGAGGATCATTTCAACTCTAGTGAACTAGTTATCCAAGAATCCTTAGTAGAATGTAGTACTTGTGGAAATGTAATGCAATTAAGATTCAGAAAGTACGATACACTGCCCAGATAGAGGCCAGCATTCCTTCCAGTGAGCGCTTGTGCCAGGAGCAGAGCCTTTACTCTGGACCCTAACCCATTAAGCCTACACTCCAGTTGCAGCTTGACTCTCCAGGTATTTTGACACATACAGGATGACAGGCTCATAAACTCTCAGGCACACAGGAAGAAAAAGCTCCAGTAAGAGACAACAAGCCAGTTAACACCAAAAATAGCCAGATAGCGAGAAGAAAGTACAAGAACATAATCAACAGAAACCAATACTACTTGGCAACATTAGAACTGGGTGGAATACCCAATTCTCCCACCACAGCAAACCCTGGATATCCCAACACACCCATAAAGCAAGATTCAGATCTAAATTCTCATCTTATGAAGATGATAGAGGACTTTAAAAAGGACACAAAAACTCCCTTAAAGAAATACAGGATATAATGGATTCTATATGCTTGTCCCAGGGAGTGGCACTATTAGAAGGTGTGGCCTTGTTTGAGTAGGTGTGTCATCGTGGGGGGTGTGCTTAAGACTATCACCCTAGCTGCCGGGAATCAGTCTTCCACTAGCAGCCTTCAAATGAAGATTAGAATGTTCAGCTCTGCCTGCATCATGCCTGCCTTGATACCGCCCTGTTCCCACCTTGATGAAGAGGAACTGAACCTCTGAACCTGTATGCCATCCCAATTAAATGATGACACCTTGGTCATAGTGTCTGTTCAGAACAATAAAGCCCTAACTAAGACACAGAAGAACAAGTAGAAGTCCTTAAAGGGAAAGACAAAAATTCCTTATTTACAGGAAAGCACAACCAAATAGGGGAAGGAATTGAACAGAACCTTCGAGGATCTTAAATGTAATTAGAAACATTAAAAAAACAAACAAACCACAAAGGGAGACAACCCTGAAGATGTAAACCTTAGGAAAGAGAGCAGGAGTCACCATTACAAGCATCACCAAGAAAATAAAAGTGATAGAAAAGAGCATCTAAGGTGTAGAAGATACCATAGAATGAATCAACACAACAGTCAAGGAAAATTAAAAAAAAAAAAAGCTCCTATCTTAGAATTTCAAGAAATCCAGGACAAAATGAAAAGACTGAAACTAAGAATAGTAGGTAGAGAAGAGAGTGGAGATTCCCAACTCAAAGGGCCAGCAAACATCTTCAACAAAATTATAGAGGAAAACTTCCCAACCTAAAGAAAAAGATGCCCATAAACATAAAAGAAGCCTATAGAACACCAAAAGAACAGAAAAGAAATTTCTCCTGTCATATAATAATTCAGACATCAAATGCACAGAACAAAGAGAGAGTATTGAAAGTGGTAAGAGAAAAAGGTCAATTAACATATAAAAGCAGACCTATCAGAATTACACCAGACTTCTCAACAGAGACTTTAAAAACCAGGAAATCTTGGGCAGATGTCATAGAAACCCTAAGAAAAAAAAAAGTGCCAGCACAGGATACTATATCCAGCAAAAATCTCAATTAACATAGATGGAAAAATCAAGGTATTCCAAGAAAAAAATCTAAACAATATCATTCCACTAGTTCATCCCTACAGAGGATAATAGAAGGAAAAGTCCAACACAAGGAGGGAAACTACACCCAAGGAAAAGCAAGAAATTAATCTTTTAACAACACAAAAGAAGAGAAACAAACAAACATAATTCCACCCCTAACAATCAAAATAACAGGAAGCAACAATCATTGTTTCCTAATATCTTGCAACATCAATGGACTCAATTTTCCTAAGTCTAACAGACTAGATATATAAACAGGACCCAGCAATCTGTTGCATACAGAAATTTACCTTAGTGACAAAGACAGACACTACCTCTGAGTAAAATGCTAGGAAAAAAAACCAAAAAATCCTAGCAAATGGTCCCAAGAAACAAGCTGGAATAGGCAGCCATTCTAATATCCAATAAAATAAACTTTCGAGGCAGAGGATTTCTGAGTTCGAGGCCAGTCTGGTCTACAAAGTGAGTTCCAGGACAGCCAGGGCTATACAGAGAAACCCTGTCTCGAAAAACCAAAAGCAAACCAAACCAACCAAACAAACAAACAAATCAAAAAGAACAACAACAACAACAAAAAAAAAAACAACCAAAAATTACTAAAAAAGATGGGGAACGACACTAAATACTCATCAAAGGAAAAATCCACCCAGACAAACTCAATTCTGAATATCTATGCCCTAAAAGACATTTGTAAAAGAAATGTTACTGAAGCTCAAAGCACACATTGAACATCACACAATAATAGTAGGAGCTTTCAACACCCCACTCTCACCAATGGACAAATCACGGAAAGAGAAACTAAACAAACACAGTAAAACTAACAGAAATTATGAACCAGATGAATGTAACAGATATCTACTGAACATTTCACCCTAAAACAGAAGAATATACACTGTCCTCACAACCTCATATTTCTTCTAAAAACCCAACCATATAATCAGGAACAAAAGAAACCTCAACAGATACAAGAACATTGAATCATTCCCATGTATCTATTGGACCATCAATAACAGCAAACACACGAGAAAGATTTCATACATGGAATCTGAATGACTATCTACTCAATAATAACTTGGTCAGGGAAGAAATAAAGAAATAAATTAAAGACTTTTAGAATCCAATGAAAATGAAGGTACAACATACCCAACCTTATGGGACACAATGAAAGCAATGCTAAGAGGAAAATTCAAAGGCCTGAGTGCCTCCATAAAGAAACTGGAGAGATCATACACTAGGAGCTTGACAACACATCTGAAAGTTCTAACACAAAAAGAAGCAAAAAACAGCCAAAAGGAGTAGATGGCAAGAAATAATCAAACTCAGGACTGGAATCAACCAAGTAGAAACAAAGACAACTATACAAAGAATCAATAAAACTAGGAGGTGATTCTTTGAGTAAATCAACAAGATAGATAAACCCCTAGACAAACTAATTAGAGCTTACCTAATTAACAAAATCAGAAATGAAAAGGGAAATATAAAAAAAGAAACCTCAGAGATTCCTAAAGTGGTCAAATTCTACTACAAATGTTTATATTCAACAACTTGAAAATCTAGATGACATGGATGATTTCTAGATAGATACCAGGTACCAAATTTAAATCAGGATCAAATAAATCATCTAAACAGTCCCATAACCCCTAAGAAAATAAAAGCAGTCATTAGAAGTCTCTCAACAACAACAACAACAAAAAGCCGAGGGCCAGATGGTTTTAGTGCAGAATTTTTTAAGACCATCAAAGAAGACTTAATACCAATACTTTTTTAAATATTCTATAAAATTGAAACAGAAGGAAAAAATTCTTGCAAACCAAATCTAAGAACATATGAAATCAATCATTCATCATGATCAAGTAGGATTCATCCCAGGAATGCAAGGATGGTTCAAATACAGAAATCCATCAACATAATCCACTATATAAACCAACTCAAATAAAAAAGCCTACATGATCATCTCATTAGATGCCGAAAAAGCCTTTGACAAAATATAAAACTGCTTCATGTTAAAAATATTGGCGAGATAAGAAATTTAAGGTCCACACCTAAAATAACAAAAGCAACATACAGCAAAACAGTAGTCAACATTAAACTAAATGGAGAGAAACTTCAGGGACAAGACAAGGCTGACCACTCTCTCCCTATCTACTCAGTATAGTACTCGAAGTTCTAGCCAGAGCAGTTAGACAACAAAAGGAGATCAAAGGGATACAAATTGGGAAGAAGGAAGTGAAAATATCACTATTTGCAGATGATATGATAGTATAAAAATTAGCAACTACAAATATTCTACCACAGAGCACCTACAGCTTATAAACAACTTCAGCAAAGTGGCTGAATATAAAATTAACTCTAAAAAATCAGTAGCCTTTCTATACTCAAAGAATAAATTGGCTGAGAAAGAAATTAGGGAAACAATACCCTTCACAATATTCACAAATTGTATAAAATATCTTGATGTTACTCTAACCAAGCAAGTGAAAGTTCTGTGTGAAAAAAACTTCAAGTCCCTTCTTTTTTTTTTTAGTTTTATTCTTCCATTTCTTTTTTTTAATTTTTAATATTTTTTATTACATATTTTCCTCAATTACATTTCCAATGCTATCTCAAAAGTCCCCCATACCCCCCTTCTTAATAGAAGATCTCTCAACATGGAAATACCTCCTATGCTCATGGATTGGCAAGGTTAATATAATAAAAATGACCATCTTTCGGAAAGCAATCTACAGATTCAATGCAATCCCCATGAAAATTACAACTTAATTTTTCATAGAGTTGGAAAGAACAATTGTAAAGTTGATTTGGAATAACAAAAAAACCCAGGATAGCAAAAACCATTCTCAACAATAAAAAATCTTCTGGTGGAATTACCATCTCTGACTTCAATGTGTACTATAGAGAAATAGTGATAAAAAGTGGATGGTACTGGTACAGAAAAAGGCAGGTATATCAATGGAGTAGAACTGAAGATCCAGAAATGAACCCACACACCTATGGTAACTTGATCTTTGACAAAGGAGTTAAAGCCATCCAGTGGAAAAGAGAAAGCTCTTCAATTATTAGCGCTGGTCTAACTGGCAGTATGCATGTAGATGAATGAAAATAGATCCATATTTATCACTTTGAATAAAGCTCAAGTCTATGTGGATCAAGGACCTCTACATTAAACCTGATACACTGAATCTAATAGAAGAGAAAGTGGTGAAGAAACTCAAACACATGGGAACAGGGAACAATTTTATGAACAGAACACCAATGACTTATGCTCTAAGCTTAACAATTGACAAATGGGACCTCATAAAATTGAAAATTTTCTGTAAGGAAAAGGATACTATATAGGACAAAACAGTAATCCACAGATTTGGAAAAGATCTTTACTAGCTATACATCTGATAGAGGGCTAATATCCAAAATATACAAAAAAAAAAACCAGAAATTAAGTCTCCAAGGAACCAAATAACCATTTTTAAAATGAAGTACAGAGCTAAATAGAGAATTCTCAACTGAGGAATCATGAATGGCTGAGAAGTCCTTCAAGAAATGTCCAACATCATTAGTCAACAGTGAAGTACAAATTAAAATGACCCTGAGATTCTACCTCATACAAGTCAGAATGGCTAAGATCAAACACTCAGATGACTACAAGATGCTGGCAAGGATGTGGAGAAAGAGGAATACTCCTCCATTGCAGGTGGGATTGCAAGCAGGTACAACCACTCTGAAAATCAGTCTGGTGGTTCCTCAGAAAGTTGGATATAATATTACCTAAGGACCCAGCTATAATACTCCTGGGCATATACCAAGATGATTCTCCAACATATAACAAGGACACGTGCTGCACTGTGTTCCCTAGCAGCTGTACTTATAATAGCCAGAAGCTGGGAAGAACCCAGATGCCCTTCAACCAAAGGCATTTACACAATGGAGTACTACTTAACTATTCAAAACAATGAGTTCATGAATTTCTTAGGCAAATGGATGGAACTAGAAACTATCATACTGAGTGAGGTAACCCAATCACAAAAGAATACACATGGTATGCACTCACTGACAAGTGGCTGTTAGTCCAAAAGTGCACAATGCCCAAAATACAAACCACAGATGATATGGACCTTAGGGAGGAAGAAGGACCAGGTGTGGATGTTTCAGTCCTGTTTTAAAGAGGGAACAGAATGATCATAAGAAGTGTAGGGAAGGGTGAATTGGGAAGAGGAGGAGGGAGAGGAAATAAGGAGTGCAGTATTAGGTTCTGGAAGGGACAGAGATACGGAGGATCAGGGTGTTGATTAAAAATATGTAGGGGAGATGAGATGCTGGAAATATCCACTGGAGGGTTCTAGATACCTGGGAAAGGATAGTGTCGCAGGACCCAGTGGGGATGACTTTAGCCAAAATGTGCAGAGAAGGAGAGATAGAACCTGTAGAGACCATGTTTAGTAGATAGGTATGCCCCCTCCCATCGAGGGATGGAACTACCTAGCCATCTCAAAATTTTTAACCCAGGAATTTTCCTGTCCAAAGGAAAAACAGGGACAGAAAAAAAAAATGGAGCAGAGACTGAAGGAAGGGCCAACTGGGTACTGCACCACCTGGGATTCATTCTGTCTGCAGACACCAAACCCGACATTGTTGCTGTTGCCAATAGGCTCTTGCTGTCAGGAACCTGGTGTGGCTGTTCATTGAGCTCTTCAACCAGCAACTGACCAATGTAGATGTGAATGCTTGGACCCTAACATCAGACTTAGCTCAGTGACCATGGTGCAGGAGCTGTTTGATGGACTAGACGAGTATAGGGAATTATAATCCCATAGAAAGAACAACATTGGCTGGACAGACCACCCAGTGCTCCCAGAAACTAGATCATGAACCAAGGAGTGTACAGGGAGGGATCCATGGCTCCGGATACAAAGGTAGCAGAGGATGGCCTTGTCTGACAGCAATTGGAGGGGAATTTCTTGAGGGAAGGTTTGATGCCCCAGGATAGGTGAATGCTGGAGAAGTGGAGAGGAAGAGGATGAGTGGATGCAGGGGCAGCCTAATAAAGGCAAAGAGTAGGGAGGACAGAGTGAGTGTAGGATGGGGGGTTTGTGGGGGAGTAACTGAGAAGTGGAATATCATCTAAGATGTAAACAACTAATGATCAAAAAAAAGAGAGAGATTCAGAAAGTAAATGCTTGTAGATAAAAAAAATATGGAAACACAATAACAAAACTGAGTCACAGATAAGGAAAATTAAAATATGAATTGAAATCTGAATAGAATTTGAGCTACTTGGTGCTGCATCTCAAGCAGCCACAAGTTTAGAGTTCTGATCATTATTCTGGGTTTCTTTATACCTAGTACTTTGCATTTTAAATTTTTAGCTTTCTTCATTACCAAACTTGTACACCAAGTCTTGGAACCATCAGTGGCATAAATTTATATTTAAATTTATATTTATTCTAAAATTATATTTCCTCTACCTGCTTTAATGTTACATGGTTGCATCCTCAATGGAATAGACTAGCACAATCATATCCAAAGTATGCTAAACTGACTCATTTTTTGTGGAAATTATGTGGCCATGAGACATAAGATTGAGTAGTTAATCCTGGACTTGAGTTTTGTAGCTGGTGATAGATATGGACCTATTTGCATTCTTATACATATAGATACCCAGCTAGAGGAGCACCATTTGTTGAAGATGCTTTCTTTTTATTCCAATTGTATAATTTTGGCTTCTTCATCAAAAATCAAATATTTATAGGTGTGTGGATTTACCCCTGGGTCTTTGATTTTATTCCATTTATCAATCAGTCCATTTTTATTCCAATACCATGCAGGATTTTTATTATTATTGATCTGTAGGACAGCTTGAAATTATGAATGATGATACCTCCAGAAGTTCTTTTATTGTACAGAAATATTTTACATATTCTCTTTTCATTTGCAATTGTTTATTGTTATTTCAAGGCCTATAAAGGATTCTGTTAGAATTTTGCTGGGAAGTACATTGAATCTGTAGACTGGTTTTGGTAAGAAGGCCATTTTTACTATGCTAATCCAAATGATCTATGAGCATGGGAAATCTTTCCATTTTCTGATACCTTCTTCAGTTTCTTTCTTGAAAGATGTGAAGTTCTTGTCATTCGGTTCTTTCACTTGCTTGGTTAGAGTTACACCAGATATTTAATATTTGTGGCTATTGTGAAGGCTGTTTTTTCCATATTTTTCTCATTCCATTCATTGTTTATATACAGATGGGCTACTAATATTTGTTTTAGTTATATTTGTTTTATTAATATTTGTTTGCATCTATCTACTTCACTGAAGGTGTAAGAATCTTTCTGGTAGAATTTTGTGGGTCACATGTATGTATATTACCATATCCTCTACATTAACTTCTTCTGTCCTTTACAATTTGTACCCCCTTGATGGATCAAAGATGTCATTATAAAATCAGATACAGGACATGTAAGAGAAAGTGAAAAATAGCTTTGAAGAAAGCATTGTCACAGGCAACAACTTCATAAACAGTACACCAAGAACTCAGACACTAAAATCGACAATTAATAAATGGAACTTCCTGATACTAAAAAGCTTTTATAAGGCAAAGGACATTGTCAAAATTACAAAACTTTATCCTACAGAGTGGGAAAATATCTTCATTAATCCCATATCAGAGAGCTGATATCCAAAATAGAAAAAGTACTCAAGAAACCAGCCATCAACAAAGGAATTAACTGGATTAAAGTATGGGGTAAAGGGCTAACCAGAGAGTTCTTGACAGAATAATCTATAATGGCCATGAAGCACTCAAAAACTATATATCATCTTTAATTATCAGGAAAAACAAATCAAAATTTCTCCGAGATTCCATCTTACAACCATCACAATGGCTAAGATGAAAAACTCAAGAAACACTTGTCCTCAAAAGGATCTGGAGCAAGATTACCACTCTTTGGGAGCAGAAACTTGTACAATCACTTTGGAAATCAGCTTGGCAGTTTCTCAGAAAATTGGATGTAGATGTATCTCAAGACTCAACAAGACCACTCCTGGGCATATATCCTAAGGATGCTCCACTGTACTACAAGGACACTTGCTCAACTATGTTCATAACAACTTTATTTGCAATTGACAGAAACTAGAAACAACCTCTATGTTCCTCAACTGAAGAATAGATTAAAAAAAAGTGGTACATTTACACAAGGGAGTATTACTCAGTCATTAAAAGCAATAACACCATGAAATTTTTAGACAAATGACTGGAACAAAGGAAAGATCATTCTGAGTGATGTAACTAGACACAGAAAGACAAACATGGTATGTACTCATAAATGGATACACATAGTCATAAAATACAGGATAACCATGGTACAGTTCACTGACTTAAAGGAGCTAAGTAAGAAGGAGGGCTAAAGGAGAGATGCATGAGAAGGGAAAATAGAATATACATCCTGGGTGGGAGGGGGTCGGAGTGGGGATAGAAAAAGGAGGAATCGGCTACTGGGAGAACAGAGGGTCAAAATACTGGGAGAGGCAATTGGAATGGTGTGCGGGGCATCTCTGGGATTATCTAGAACTTGGAGCAATGGAAGATCCCAGAAAACTATGAGGGTGATTCTAGTTAAGATTCCTGGCAATGCAGGATATGGAGCCTGAACCAGCCTTCTCCTTTAACCAGGTAAGACTTACAATGGAGACTCATTCACCAAAACTTCAACCTACAGTATGTTCTACCTATAAGATATACACAGGGTAAAGATGGGGCAGAAGTTAAGGGAAAGCTCAGCCAACTCCTAGTCCATATTGAGACCCATGCCATGAGAAAAAGTCCACCCCTGACACTATGCTATGTTAGCAGACAGGGGCCTACCATAGCTGTCTTCTGGGAAGCTTCATCCAGCAACTAATGGACACAGATTTAGAGACCTACAGCTGAACATTAGGCAGAATTGAGGAATACTGTGAGAGAGGGGGAAGAAGGATTGTGGGAACCAGAGGGGTCAAGGAAACCATAAGAAAACGTACAGACTATAATATCCTAGCCTTGCAGAGGCTCATGAGACTGAACTGCCAACCAGAGAGCATGGACAGGACAGACCTCGGCTCTCTTCACATATGTAACTGATGTGCAGCTTGGTCTTCATGTGGTACTCCTAACAGCAGGACTCAGAGCTGTCTCTGACTCTGTTACCTGCTGTTGGGATCCTTTCCTCCTATTGAGATACCTCTTCTAGACTGCAGAGGAGAGGATGAGCTGGTTTTCTTGCAACTTCAAAGGATAAGGCCAGTTGATATCCATGTGAGTCCTTTACTTTTCTGAAGAGAAAAAAGAAGAGTAAATGCAGCAGGGGAGGGGAGGGGAGTGAGAAAGGCTGGCAGGAAAGGAGGGGAAGAAAACTGATGTCTGGATGTAATGTAAATGAATTAATTTATAAAATTAAATAGTTAAGCAAGAATACCAGAGGAAGCTAAACCATATATATCTCATTCTGTACCAACATCACCCATTTTGAGCCATCAATTTTCTTCAGATTAAACAAACAAAATCTTATTTCCATACTAAGTAATATTACTAATTATTATCAATCATGGAATAGATTGATAAATTGTTTATACCCCTTATCACTAGATATATAACTACTACAATTTTATATTACTTTAAACCTATGTTATAAGAAGTATTCTTCAGTAAATACAGCTATAACTAATGAGTTCTATTAGTCATTTAACTAGAGTGTTTTCCCAAATGTAACCATACAGTGGCATAAAGGATGATTAGAGGTAAGAAAAATCAATCTCTAAGGTAAATGCAATGTTTAAAATTAATACTATATTAGGTGTTTTGGAAAGTTAATATTCCTGGAAACTTAAAGATGGCGCTACATTTCGAGCCTGGGCACTTAAAAACATGATGGTTAAATTAAGAAAAAAAATGAGATCATCTGGAGGAAAGGGTAACAAATTCATTCGGGGAGCTATTAAACTATAGGGGCATGGTAGACAGCATGTTTCTAATAAAGGACTCCAGTTCCTAGTGGATGCTGACCTGTCAGTGCATGAGGAAGACGCTTGTAACCATGGGAATAGCTGAAACTTTAAAGGAGGAGAATGTAGGAAGAAAATAGCAAAGAACTGAAGCAGCAACCTTGAAGGAAAGCCTACATTTGTTGTGTTGATTGAAAAAAAAGCAACAAGAATGGAGATCAGTCAGGTGGTCAGACACGAAAGGGGGAAAAGTAACACAGTGTGTTTATATGTACATCCAGAAAAAAAAAAAGATCATCTAAGAAGGAAACCCTGACAAAAAATAATGAACCATAATGTTTAGAAGCATTTGTGATTGTTCTGAATTCCTTTAAATCCAGAGCCAATATCAGAAAGGAAAAATAAAATCACATCTAAACAAATTGATGAGAGAAAATTGTTCATTAAGGTAACAGGCTGTAGAGACAGGCTGGTCATGGGATAGTGGTTCCCATGAAGAGGACTGAATGAGAGATACAGAAAGCTGATGTTTATGTAGACACATGACTGTTTTTAGGATTTTGAAATACAATGAGTTTTGATAAAAAAAAAAAAACTGCTTCGAAATTTCAAGTCACCAGACTATTGGCTGTGCCTATGTGGAAAGAGTAGGAAAAGACATATGGTGAAGGGAGATCTTGTAGAAGGCGAAGACATGCTGAATTTATTTCTCTTAATGGTGTTCCACATTTCTCCTTTATGAGTATTGCCATATAAAATGCTACATAATATTTAATGAAAACAGGTTCATAAGATCCTTTAGATTTAAATTTTAAGTATGTGCATGAATGGAGTTCAATAAAATTATCTCATTGGTGCAAAAGAATGCACTCACAGATGTTCTCCTACTTTCTTGCAGCTTAATCTTTAAAAAAAAAAATAACACAGAATCTGCTAAGAGAGTGGAGTAATTAATGTGGCCTGTCTCAGAGGCAAAGAATATTCAACAAATTTACAGCTAAAAACACATCTCCAATCAATTCTTCCTGTGTCTTAACACCATGTTTCTCATCCCTATCTCATTCTTTTGTTAATTAAGTAAGATTTGTTATTTTCTAGCTTGCAATTCAAGGAGCTTGCAGAACTTCTGAGTTCACAATTCAAAACCTGTGTGCTAGTTTTAAAAGGGGGTGGGGGGAGAATGAGTTTAGTTTAGTAAGAGAGTATGAGCTACAAAGTTGTGGCAGAAACACAGATTTGTAAGTTTTCAAGTGATTTCTCTTTTGGCTCCTGCCCACTAAACTGTGGTCAAATGGAGAATGCCAGCCATGAATGAATGTGCCAGGAGATGACTGCTAAAAGACAACACATGGACATACAGTGTTCAAACACACACACGTGGGAGCTTGCAAGTAAATGCCAATTGTTACATTTCCAATGTATTGTCAGGAGTAACTCACCTGGGCCAGGCTACTAAAGTGTGGACTTGGTTAGATATCAGGTGTCACATACATCCTCTTCAACTGCTGCATTGCAAAGACAAGATGAGAGCTGCTCAAGCTATAGCAGGGATAGAAGTGTTTTTGGGTTTGGTTTTGATTTTTTTTTATGAGGTCCATGTTATTCACTCTGGTTGACTTTCTTCAAAAGACCTTGCTAAAACTTAAAATTTCAAATTGATTTCATCTACAGAAGCCAATTTTCAATGCTGAAAATAAAAGCTCAAATTCTAAAATAGAATTCCGACGGAAGGTAAAGAAAATAAATCCTCCTTGAAGCTGGAAGATGCCGCTCTTAAGTATTTTGTGGCGAAAAAAAAGCCATTTTCTATATCATTCACACGTAGCTAAAAGCATTTCACTTAAATGTCTTGAAAGTGTCTCAGGGGAAATGAATGAAAACCTTGCCAGAAACGCTCATAATATAAAACTAGCACAAAGAAATATTGAATCTTCTTTACATGATTGAAACATCAGAACAGGTAAAGACATAACCTGTGATATGGTGACTAGCTGTCCTGCTCTGAGAAGAGGTGTTCTTACTCACTTCTTCATTACTGGGACCAAAAACATGGAAGAAACAATTTAGAGAAGGAAGAATTTATCTAGGCTCACCGGTTCAGGGTATGTGGGGGATTCATCACCTGATTGGTTGGTTTCATTCACTTAGACTGAACATCAGAGCAGAGTATCATATGTGGAAAGATGTTTACCTCATGGTAGACAGCATGAAGAGGGAATAGGGACCAGTTGCAACCTTAAAAGGAACCCCTCCAGTGCTTCTTTCTATGCTCGAGTTCCTAAGCTTCCTGAACTTTCTTCCAAAGCACTAACTGTTACATGAGTCTAATATGTGGTAGATAGTTCATATTCAAGCCAGAGCAAGATGTTCCCCATAATGGTGGTTTGAATAAGCCTGGCCCATTGGGAGTGGCACTATTAGGAGGTATGGCTTTGTTGAAGAAAGTGTGTTACTGAGGGGGTGGCCTTGAGGTCTCCTCCTATGCTCAGGCTCTGCCCCATACAGATAATAGTCTCCTCCTGGCTGCCTGGAGAAGATAATCCCCTCCTGGCTGCCTTCAGATCAAGACATTGAGCTCTTGGCTCCACCAGCACCATGTCTGCCTGCATGCTGCCATGATTCCCACCATGATGATAGTAGTTTGAACTTTTGAAACTGTAAGCCAGCCCCAATTAAAAGTTTGATGTTATAAGAGTTGCCTTGATCATGGTGTCTCTTCACAGCAATAAAAATTCTAACTAAGACACCAGCCAAGAAGGTAGATGAATACAACTGGAGGCGAATCCTTGAGAAGCTTAACAAGCCAGATACAAACCCCTCTAAGTGGAACTATTGTAGAAGACAAGTTAAAACATTAGAAATTCTTATTTCTTTAAAACAGCAAACTTTATATTTGAGCTTGCTACCCTTTCGTTGTTAGCTTCTTTTGAGAGAAGAAATATTAATATAACCTAACACAAGGAGATGCAAACACAGAACTTGGATCCTTGTTGATAAAGTTCTGTTCCTGCCAGTTATTACTGAGCATAAATGTGTGTTTCCTCCTGCCTATGCCCCCAACCATTTCCTATGTGTGTTTGTTCAGTAATTGATTCTTTTGTCCTTTTCCTCTGTGGCATAAATAATTCTTGCCCACAAAGACAAATTTGGTATCTCTGGTTTTCATCTGAACTCTCCTTTATATAAAATTAGTTTGCTTGAAACAATTTAAACACTCCAGCCTCAGGATCATCCCCTTTTAAAAATCACTTAGCCAGATATGGAGATGAGGAATATCCAAACTTTTATTAAAATAGGGGTCACCAAACTACAATTCTTGTGCTAAAAGTGGGGCATGTTCTGTTTGTTAAAAAAAAAAAAAAAACACTGTAGGGATACATATATGCCTATGTCAAGAGTGGGAAACCATATGTCTATACAAAGCAATAGAACACACTCAGCTATACCCCATCAAGACTGACAGTGGGCCAGTTGAGTAGAAGATTCAAGGGCTCCATATTATTGTAGGGACTCCTCATGGAGGCAAACAGTACAATTCTATCATAGGAGTCACATATTCGGTATCTTGAATGTGATATATACATCACAATTCATAATAGTAGCAAAATTACAATTATATAGTAGAAAGAAAATAAATGTGTGGTTGATTGTAGCCACAACACAAGAAACTATATTAAGGTGTCACTACTTTAGGAAGATTGCCATCGGATGAAAAAAAATATTTGTTTTGTATGGTTCTCTATTTTGATTGCGAGATTAAATTCTATAACTATTTCTTTACTACACATGTCCTTTTCATAATGTGTCAAAATTAACCAAGTGTATGCCCAGTTATGTGTAGGCTTAAGATGATAAATGATTTTCTCTCAAAGCTCACTTGGAGATACTGTATTGCCTTACTTTCCATACAACTGAAACTAGTCTAGGCTGAATTGGTCCTTATGGTTCTGGTATCTGGACATAACCAATTCTGTTGTCATTTAGGGGAAGATAACCTTACTGCATTATTTGGAATGGGCTGTGGATATATACAGTCTGATGGGGTTCAAGTTTGCTAATGAATTGCTGTTTGCCTTGTTCAGGGTAGGGTATGTATGTAGGCAGTAAGTGTTCTAAAGCTGCTGCATGCGTTATGAGGGGAGAATGATACATGGTCCAAGCCAAGTGGTCTTATAACCTATCTCACATGCTGACTAGGCTCCTTTTTACTCCCCCCTTTAAAGAAAATCTGTGTTTTTTCTGCTCCCAAACACATTAGTATCACTATTGTAGCTATACTATGGTATCCTATTACCTGAAGTAAAAGTGACTTGCTACCTTGATTTCTATTTTATATTTATACTGTGCAGCCATGTATATTTTATTATGTACAAATACCCTAGAATAAAGAATGAAATGTTACATGATGAAATTTATGTAATGAAATATTATGAATAAAATAATTAGTGTAGATAATAGCTATAGGAAAGATTTTCCATGTTCATTCTGCCTGTCTATACTCAAAATGGCCTCAGAGAAAACTAAGTAAGAGGTAGAAGATGGAAAGGTGAAAGGCGAGAGGTGTCACTTGTTTTCACATTGGAAATTAGGCCAAGGAGGTGAAACAGACTGAAAACACTTGTTAAAGAGGAAAAACAACATGACTTGTATCATAAAATATGAAGATGTTTCAGGAAAGGAATATTAAACTCCATCTGACTTATGCTGAACAATCACAAAATGACAGAAATTTGGTAAAATGTAAAATGTAAGTTGCTTATGCCCTATGTAAAATGAGTATCTGTAACAATGGATTTATGAACATTAACAGAATGGGTACTGGCATTTAGTGTTTATTTGACAGTATGGTATGGTCATGAGATGGGATGGGTACTAGAATAAATGAGATATGCAGATGGAAAGGGAGTACTGGGGACAGAAGAATGTGGTAGAAAGAGATGGACAATAGCAGCTGACAAAGTCAACAAACACAGGAGGGTGTGAAAACATTGAAAACTGAATGGCTAATTTAGATGCTGAACAAAAAATATATTTAAAACATGAAATTCTGTTGAGAAAGGCAGCAGGGCTATAGAGCAAGGGAAGCAAAAACCTGAAGGTTTCATTCCAGCATGGAAATTGTAAGAACAGCTTTGTATACTGAAGGGAATGAATCTGTAGAATGAAATTAATATTGTCTCAATCTGGATATATTCATTGAATAAAAAAAATCTTATGTGGGTGTATGGATTCCAAAAGAAATCTAAAGGAATTGATCTTGGTGGAATATAAAAAAAATTACTGTAATTAAAGGAAGGTCAGAGTGAACAGATATGGAGAGACGTCGACAGCTGTTATAGTCATCCTTTGCTTCTGTTTTGCACTAGCGTATGAAAAAGGGTAAGAAGGAATTAAGGACTTAAGAGGGATTTTAAATAAAGTTTTTAAGAAATGAGCATTCTAAATTTATGGTAAAGAGAGGAAGGGTAATTTACAGTTAGTGAACATGAGCGTTAAGTCAGAACTATAAGCAATGTTAACACTTTGAAGTATGCCTCAAGCAGAAATTAGGTGGATAATAGGTTTAAATATATGTAGAGATTTATTTGTGAGACTATCTCTTTTACTATTCCTTCTAGATAAATGTTTCCTGTTTAAAACATCAGGTTTTGGAAAAGGTAGAATCATTGTGCTGACAAGACATTGGCAAAGAAGGATAAGCCCACACACAAGCTTGAGTAGTTATGTATACAGGGAGCCCTGGTTTTGAAGATCAGGTTGGTTCTACCACTTCAGAAAAAACAGTTAGTTCTAGAAACCATTCTAAATCCTTCTATCAGGCATTGGATATTCTGTGCATCTACACACTGGCATGACCCTTCTTTTGGATTTGTAGGAAAATATGCATACCCATTTCCTATGAGGAAAAAAATGGACAAAAACAAAACTGATATCATCAACGTTCAAAGGTCTCATAAAGAGCCTATAAATTATATGTCAAGCATACACCAAGGAAAATGACTAAGCTGAGAGTAGACACATGCCTGGATACAATCACTTACGGATGTCAACTTTGCTTCCAAATGTTTGGAGATGGAGCTTCACCAACTAAGTGCTGGAGATAAAAACTCACTGATGTAGTGAGGAAGTGTTACTAGATTTCTTTCATGTTATGGTACCAAAGTACATCAACGCTCCAGTGATAGTTACCCATTCATCCAAGTTCACAGAATTTGTTCTACTATTTAAGTTCAATACATGCAAAGAAGTATAAAGAAATACTTTAGTGAATGCAAGGGCTATGTGACCTTATAGAGCAGCTTGCCTGCTTATGCTTCATGTGATTTTACTTTATTTTCCTTTGGGGAGAGAGGTCTAATATATGTTAAACTGGCCTTGACCTCACTAGGTAGTTGAGGGGATTCTGAACTTCTAATTCTGCCTCCAATTCTTAGTCAATAGGCATGCATCTCCATGCCAATTTTGATGGTATTAGCTGTCCAATTCAATGCTTCCTGGATGCTAGGTGGCAACCCTCCTAACTATACTACATACACTCCAAAGGATGCTCTTAACTTGCTTGCAGCATGTGTTCTTTTACTAGGGTTTGACTTGCTAAGTATATAAATGCCCTTGAGGGATATTGATTTTGTTGATCTTATATTTTTTTGTGCTGGTAAAATGTTAAAATGTTTTACGTGTGAATTGGGACATATTTTTGCCCTTTGAATTTTTGGGAAATATTTATGTAAACTTAGTAATACACTTTGCTTTCATGTTTATAGACTATGTCTGTGAAACTACATGGCTATAGATTTATCTTAAAGTTTCTAAAATATAAATTCAATTCATTGACATAAAACTCTTCATTAAACTGTTAAATCTTTGACCTATAACTCACCCTGTCCTAACACTGATATTGGTAATTTCATTTCTTTTCTTCTTTCTTGGTAAATATTATTACAGATTTATTCATTGAATTGCCCTCCAAAAATTAAGTTTAGGGCTACTTGTTATTCCCACTGTTTATCTTGTTAGTTTTTCTTCTATTTCATTTATATCTGCTCTGATTTTCAGTAGTTTCTTCTGTTGATTTCTGTAACCTTGTGATTCTTACTCATCTTCAATGATCGTTGTCCATTTCATAGCTGGCTGGCATTTGTCTGACTTAACTGCAATAGATTCCAAATGATTCTGCTTCTGTCTTCTCCACTGTGCACTCTAATCTCCACACACTGGATTCTTTTTAAGCCACTTAAGTCAGGTCATGTTGCACTTTTGTTCAAGGTTCTGCAACGGCTTCTCACCACCCTCTCACCAGACTTTATTAATGATCACTGCTAAGCTATAGTCTCTCCATTTATTCTTTGGCCTATTCCTTACCTTATCCTTTCCCACTGGTCATCTCAGACTGTGTTATTCACACATAGCAGGCATGTTCTCTCCACATATGCTGTTTATATTATTTCCTCTAGAAAAAAATGTTCCTCAGATCTGTGACAGTAATTACTCATCTCTTCCAACCCTTTGCTCTGTTAAATGTCTCCCATTGTCTTTGACATTGAGAATGCCTCTTTAGCTCCCTCAAATAAATAACTCCTTCTCCACAGAACTGCTTAGCTCTGTCTCGCTCTTTTTTTTCCTTTTGCCATATGTGACATTGTTTTCTATATGCTGCAACTCATTTTCTTTATGGTTTGTAACATTTTCCAACCTAGATTTGCAGACTGCTTTCATTGACTTTGACCTAATTTCAGTGGTCTTCTGCTTCTTTTCAACAACAGTTGGGTTTTGTTTTGTTTTGTTTTGTTTTGTTTTTGTTTTTGTTTTTGTTTTGTTTTGTTTTTCTGGGAAATGCTCTGCATCTCCTAAATCTGTTTCACTACACAAATCAACAGCTGGAAGGATCATTAGCTAACACCTGACTTTGCAGATCCGGCCTATGAAAACCTCATTCTGTGCTTCCAGTTGGTGCAAACATTAAGCACACTTATACTGCAACACTGCTGGGCATATAACCACAGTGAAACTTTCCTGAACTTTAAATTAATGCTTGGATTCTTTCTCTTTTAAAATCTACTTTATTATGTTCTATCCACGTTCTTAAATTCTTGCCTCCTTGAAACTGCTTCTGAAGACTGAGCTCAGAGAGTCTGCCTAAATTTCATTCCTAGGAGATGGATTGTTAAATGAAGTACAACTCACACTTTGAAAGTTCTTGATCAAGCTTCTAATGAAGTTTCAGCCTGAAGGAAGAGACAGAAAATGAAGTGTATCAGTGTATGGTGTCTGCATTTCATTGGATTAATATGGTATCTAGTAGTTAAAAGAGTACAGATTTCTAGTGGTTTTAAGTCACCCAAAAAGGACATATTTTACAATATTTTAATCCAATGATTTTTTTGTGTGTGTAGATTTCACTAATTCCACATTAAAAAATAAGATATAAACTTTAGTAATACACAACAAACACTATGCCCTCTGTTTCCTCTACTTAAGAGGACTTTATGGCTTAGAGGTGAAAATAAAATATATTCATATGTGCTCATAATAAACTGTTGCTGATGATGCTTTCTAGCTCTAATAAATTAATGTATTGTCAACTGGAATCTTGTCACAAGTACCTGTAACAGAGACTAGCCATAAGATCATAATAGACTTAATAACTGGCTAGAAAGAAAACAGAAAAAAAAATTATTAAGGCAATGGCAACTTGCTACTTTGAAGAGGAGAGAGAAAATGAGGATTGTTGCTTCATTTGGCAGAATGATGTCCCATTTTAAACTCTCTGAGCATTTTTGTAACTTCAATTTTCTCTATACAGGTAAGTGAGATGATAGAGAGTGGCATTACACTTTTTTTTTAAAACTAATGTAAGTAAGGGTCCCTACAGCATTTTTATAACTGACTTCATCACACATACTGTGTGAGAATAAAGCAGAATAGCTGTTAAATGAAACAAACAGGAAAACTCAGCGGCCTCAGTGAGAACGCTTCCTTAAGGTTTACAGCCAGTCCTGTGCTTCCTTTCTAAAGCAATCTATCTGTTTCTCATGTAACATACGGGAAATTATCTATCTACAGTCAAAATGAGATTTCGCTCTCTTCCTGTTTTAGGTTCTCCATGCTTTTGCAAGAATGTACAGCCTTGAAAGCACAGAATGCATGAACTATTTCTGCTTAATCCTCTTTGATTTCTGTTTTTTTAAAAAAATGAATTATTCATTTATTACAACAAAGCAATTGAGGAATATTTAAGTAAAGCTGCCAAAGTATTTGGCAATATATTTAACAGTACTAATTATTTATTTAACTCAATAGTCCTTATTACATAAGGTAGTTATTCAAATTAATTGACTCCAGGCCATAGTACAATAAGAAAAATATCTACTGGCATACTACTGTAATGGCCTACCAGTCAATGTTCTCTCTCTCTCTCTCTCTCTCTCTCTCTCTCTCTCTCTCTCCCTCTCCCTCTCCCTCTCCCTTTACCTCCTCCCTCTCTTATCTTGGCTACGTGATTTGAGCAGGAGAGTTTAATCTCTCTCGGCCTCAGTTTACTCAACAAAGAGTGGGGAAAATAATAATATAATTATTATCTGACTCTGGGTTTCACTATAAAATTACTTACAATGCCCTGATTATTTGTAAGTGTTTTCTGGAAAACAGTGGCCCAAAGAGGTCAAGAGAGATTATGACATAAAAAGAAACTGTAGGTCTTCCCTATGCCCCCAAAGACTCCTGACATAACCTTAACTTTTCAGAGCTCTTATTGTGCCCCATTTATACTACCACATCTTGAGTTATTCCATATTTTTCAGAAACAAACATCTATGCATACCCCGAGAATCAAGACTTTTTAAAGTATTGATTTGATCTAACTTTCAGAGCAATGTATCATCTTTGCCTGTTATTTTTCTGATAATTATTTACTGAAAAGTTTAACACTGCAGCAGATCCATGACATTCTTTCCTTTGACTTAAAATCGCACTCATCTGCAAATCTTATCCTGATTACCTCCCCACAGAAATACAAAGCCTTTTATTTTCATATTTTACACAATCCATATTCATTTCCTACCTTTCTCCTATGTCCTGAACAAATACAAGTAGAGGAATCATGATACCTTCATAAATTAATCTTCATAGTCATTTGTGCCTGTACCTCCATGCTCAGTGATGATCATATCTCTGCAATAGTTTTTCTTAGCCTTATCATCTCTCAAAGGCTTGCAATAAAAGCCATACTCCCTCATCTATTTCCTCGCAAATGTCTCCCCAAAAGGATAGTGTTATATATTATATAATTAGAGTATAATTATGGAGTTTACTTTTCTTTTATTTTTTTGCTGTTTAAATGATATTTTTAATTTTAATTTTTTTAATTTTTAAAATTTTTTATTAGATATTTTCTTCATTTACATTTCAAATGCTATCCGAAAAGTCTCCTATACCCTCCCTCCCAACCTGGTCCCCTACCCACTCCTCCTTCTTGGCCTCAGTGTGGGGAGCAGATGTGGCAGCAGTCCCAAGAAGGCGCCAGGGACTGCAGCTAAGTCGTATGACTTGCACCTGACTTCCTCATATTAACCACAAACATCGTGAGAGCTGCGCAGGTGTACCAGGTTACTGGCGAAGCCATTTTGGTGGAGATATGCCCCTGCTGCCCTGATTAGCTGAAGCTGCGTACCTGGTGAGGTGATGTGGCCTGCTGTGAGTGGATGGGAACTGATAGTATATAAGAGTGAGAGGCCCAGGGCTTGGGGTCTTTCGCCTACACAGTCAATGCTCTCCCAATAAACGTGTGCAGAAGGATACTATTGTGGTGTCTTTCTTGCTGGCGAGTCAGGCATCCCACAGCCTCAGCTTTCCCCTGTACTGAGGCATATAAAGTTTGCTATACCAAGGGTCCTCTCTTCCCAATGATGGCCAACTAGGCCATCTTCTGCTACATATGCAGCATGAGACATGAGTTCTGGGGGCACTGATAAGTTCATATTGTTGTTCCACCTATAGGGTTGTGACCCCTTCAGCTCTTGGGTACTTTCTCTAACTCCTACATTGGGAGCCCTGTATTCCATCCTATAAATGACTGTGAACATCCACTTCTGTATTTGCCAGGCACTGGCAAAGCCTCACAGGAGACAGCTATATCAGGGTCCTTTCAGCAAAATCTTGCTGGCATATGCAATAGTGTCTGCATTTGGTGACTGATTATGGGATGGACCCCAGGGTGGGGCAGTCTCTGGATGGTCCATCATTCATCTTAGCTCTAAACTTTGTCTCGTCACCTCCGTCCATGAATATTTTATTCCCTACTCTAGGGAGGAATGAGGTATCCACAAGTTGGTCTTCCTTCTTGATTTTCTTGTGTTTTAGAAGTTGTATCTTGGGTATTCTAGGTTTATGGGCTAATATCCACTTATCAGTGAGTGCATATCTAGTGACTTCTTTTGTGATTGGGCTACCTCACTCAGGATGATATCCTCCAGATACATCCATTTGCCTAAGAATTTCATAAATTTTCAATTCTATTCCATTGATCTACATGTCTGTCGCTGTACCAGTACCATGCAGTTTTTTTTTGTTTGTTTGTTTGTTTGTTTTTTTATCACAATTACTCTGTAGTACAGGTTGAGGTCAGACATGGTGATTCACCCATAGGTTCTGTTATTGTTGAGAACAGTTTTTGCTATCTTAGGTTTTTTGTTATTCCAGATTAATTTTCAAATTGCCCTTTCTAACACAGTGAAGAATTGAGTTGGAATTTTGGTGGGGATTATATTGAATCTGTACATTGCTTTCGGCAGGATAGCCATTTTGACTATATTAATCCTGCCAATCCATGAGCATGGGAGATCTTTCCATCTTCTGAAATCTTCTTCAATTTCTTTCTTCAGAGACTTGAAATTCTTGTCATACAGATCTTTCACTTCCTTAGTTAGAGTCAAAACAAGGTATTTTATATTATTTGTGACTATTGTGAAGGGTGTTGTTTCCCTAATATCTTTCTCAGCCTGTTTATCATTTGTGTAGAGAAAGGCCACTGATTTGTTTGAGTTAATTTTATATCCCGGTACTGCGTTGAAGCTGTTTATCAGGTTTAGGAGTTCTCTGGTGGAATTTTTAGGGTTATATATATATATACATATATATATATACATATATATATATACATATATGTATGTATATGTATATATATATACATATATGTATATATATATATAATGATATTTTGCAAATAGTGATATTTTGACTTCTTCCTTTCCAATTTGTATCCCCTTGATCTCCCTTTGTTGTCGAATTGCTCTGGCTAGGACTTCAAGTACAATGTTGAATAGGTAGGGAGAGAGTGGGCAGCCTTGTTTAGTCCCTGATTTTAGGGGGATTGCTTCCAGCTTCTCACCATTTACTTTGATTTTGGCTACTGGTTTGCTGTAGACTGCTTTTATCATGTTTAGGTATGGGCCTTGAATTCCTGATCTTTCCATGACTAATATCATAAAGGGGTATTTGATTTTGTCAAGTGCTTTCCCAGCATCTAAGGAGATGATCATGTGATTTTTGTCTTTGAGTTTTTCTTAATATTTTTTTTATTATGTATTTTCCTCAATTACATTTCCAATGCTATCCCAAAAGTCCCCCATACCCTCCCCCACACACTCCCCTACCCACCCATTCCCACTTTTTGGCCCTGGGGTTCCCCTGTACTGAGGCATATAAAGTTTGCAAGTCCAATGGGCCTCTCTTTCCAGTGATGGCCGACTAGGCCATCTTTTGATACATATACAGCTAGAGTCAAGAGCTCCGGGGTACTGGTTAGTTCATAATGTTGTTGCACCTACAGGGTTGCAGATCTCTTTAGCTCCTTGGATACTTTCTCTAGCTCCTCCATTGTGGGCCCTGTGATCCATCCAATAGCTGACTGTGAACATCCACTTCTGTGTTTGCTAGGCCCCAGCATAGTCTCACAAGAGACAGCTATATCAGGGTCCTTTCAACAAATGCTTGCTAATGTATGCAATGGTGTCATCATTTGGAGGCTCATTTTTGGGATGGATCCCTGGATATGGCAGTCTCTAGTTGGTCCATCCTTTTGTCTCTGCTCCAAACTTTGTTTTTGTAACTCCTTCCATGGGTAATTGTTTCCAATTCTAAGAAGGTGCAAAGTGTCCACACTTTGGTCCTCGTTATTCTTCAGTTTCATGTGGATTCTGTTGATGGATTTCCGTATATTAAACAATGCTTGCATCCCTGTGATGAAGCTAACTTGGTCATTATGGATGATCATTTTGATGTGTTCTTGGATTTGGTTTGCGAGGATTTTATTGAAAATTTTTGCATCCATATTCATAAAGGAAATTGGTCTGAAGTTCTCTTTCTTAGTTGGATCTTTGTGTGGTTTAGATATCAGAATAATTGTGGCTTCATGGAATGAATTGGGTAGAGTACCTTCTGTTTCTATTTTGTGGAATAGTTTGTGAAGAACTGGAATTAGATCTTCTTTGAAGGTCTGATAGAACTCTGCACTATACCTATCTGGTCCTGCGCTGTTTTTAGTTGGGAGACTATTAATGACTGCTTCTATTACTTTAGGGGAAATGGGACTGTTAAAATCATTAATCTGATTCTGATTTAACTTTGGTACCTGATATCTTTCTAGGAAGTTGTCCATTTCATCCAGGTTTTCCAGTTTTATTGAGTATAGCCTTTTGTAGTAGGATCTGATAATGTTTTGGATTTCCTCAGGATCTCTTGTTATGTCTCCTTTTTCATTTCTGATTTCTATTATTAATGTTGTTATTGAACATCAGCCTTAGTCCATGGTGAGCTGATAGTATGTATGGGATAATTTCAATATTTTTGTATCTGTTGAGGCCTGTTTTGTGACCAATTATATGGTCAACTTTGAAGGAGGTACCATGAGGTGCTGCGAAGAAGGTATATCCTTTTGTTTTAGGATGAAATGTTCTGTAGATATCTGTGAAATCCATTTGTTTCCTAACTTTTGTTAGTGTCCATGTGTTAGTTTCTGTTTCCATGATCTGTCCATTGGTGAGAGTGAGGTGTTGAAGTCTCCACTATTATTTTGTGAGGTGCTATGTGTGCTTTGAGCTTTACTAAAGTTTCTTTAATGAATGTGGCTGCCCTTGCATTTGGAGCATAGATATTTAGAATTGAGAGTTCATCTTGGTAGATTTTACCTTTGATGAGTATGAAGTGCCCCTCCTTGTCTTTTTTTTTTATAACTTTGTGTTGGAAGTCGATTTTATTCGATATTAGAATGGCTACTCTAGCTTGTCCCTGAGATGGGTTTCCTGTAAAATTGTTGGGTCATTTTGTGTAGCCAATCTGTTTGTCTATGTCTTTTTATTGGGGAATTGAGTCTGTTGCTGTTAAGAGAAATCAAAGAAAAGGATTTGTCGCTTCCTGTCATTTTTGTTTTTAAAGTTGTGAATCTAGTCTTGTGGTTGTCTTCTTTTAGTTTTGTTAAAGGATTACTTTCTTGTTTTTTTCTAGGGTATAGTCTTTGTCCTTGTGTTGGTGTTTTCCCATTATTATCCTCTGAAGGGCTGGATTCATGGAAATGTATTGTGTAAATTTGGTTTTGTCATGGAATACTTTGGTTTCTCCATCTATGGTAATTGAGAGTGTTGCTGGGTATAGTAGCCTGAGCTGGAATTTGTGTTCTCTTAGTGTCTGTATAACATCTGTCCAGGATCTACTGGCTTTCATAGTCTCTGGTGAGAAGTCTGGAATAATTCTATTAGGCCTGCCTTTATATGTTACTTGACCTTTTTCCCTTACTGCTTTTAATATTCTGTCTTTATTTAGTGCATTTGTTGTTCTGATTATTATGTGTTGGGAGGAATTTCTTTTCTAGTCCAGTCTATTTGGAGTTCTGTAGGCTTCTTCTATGTTCATGGGCATCTCTTTCTTTAGGTATGGAAAGTTTTCTTCTATAATTTTGTTGAAGATATTTGCTGGCCCTTTAAGTTGAAAATCTTCATTCTCATTTACTCCTATTATCCTTAGGTTTGGTCTTCTCATCGTGTCCCGGATTTCCTGGATGTTTTGAGTTAGGATCTTTTTTGCATTTTGTTTGCATTTTCTTTGATAGTCGTGTCCATGTTCCCTATGGAGTCTGCTCCACCTGAGATTCTCTCTTCCATTTCTTGTATTCTGTTGCTGATGCTCATATCTATGGTTCCTGATTTCTTTCCTAGGGTTTCTATCTCCAGAGTTGTCTCCCTTTGGGTTTTCTTCATTGTTTCTACTTCCATTTTTAGATCTTGGGTGGTTTTGTTCAATTCCATTTCCTGTTTGGTTGTGTTTTCCTGTAATTCTTTAAGGGGATTTTGTGTTTCTTCTACCTGTTTAGCAGTGTTTGCCTGTAGTTCTTTAAGGACTTCTACCTGTTTAGCAGTATTCTCCTGTAATTCCTTGAGGGATTTTTTGCTTCCTTTTTAAGGGCTTCTACATCTTTAGCACTGTTCTCCTGTATTTTTTAAAGTAAGTTATTAATGCCCTTCTTTAAATCTTCTACCACCATCATGAGATATGATTTTAAATCCGCATCTTGATTTTTGGGTGTGCTGTGGTATCCAGGAGTTGTTGTGGTGGGCATACTGGGTTCTGATGATGCCCAGTGTTCTTTGTTTCTGTTAGTAAGATTCTTACATTTGCCTTTCGCCATCTGAAATTCTCTGGTGTTAATGATCAAGCTGTCTCTGGTTGGAGCTTGATCCTCCTTGTGATTCTGTGAGCCTTTGTAAGCACACCTGGGAGTCCAACTCTCACCTGAGTTCCAGTGGTCAGAGCACTCTCAGCAGGCAAGCTCTCCTCTTGCAAGGCAGGTGTCCAGCAGTCTGGAGCTCTGATCCACCTCCTGAGTTCTGGGGTCAGAACCTTCCCTGTAGGCTGACTCTCCTCTGGCAAGGAATGTGCCCAGGGGTCTGGATATCAGCTCTGCCTCCTGGCTGAAGATGAAGGCCTGAGGGGACCCTGACCAAGAAGCTCTGTTGCTTCTATAGCCCATGTGCTCTCAGGTGATCAGGAGGTCATGGGTGTGCTAGGGGTCCTGCAGCATGGAGAGTCCTCTGGTGCCCTAGATGCCCTTGGCAGGGTTTACCCAGAAGATGGCAGGGCTGGCCCCAACCTGAATGGATTCCAGCCTCTGGTTGGGTGGGGTTCCTCTGTCCCTGTTCCTGCTAGCACAAGATCCTCTGAGATTTTTTTGGAGCTGATGTTGCGTTCCACTCACCTGTGATCCCGAGGTGATCTCGAGGTTCTGTGGTGTGGAGAGCACTCTGGAGCCCTTGGCAGCCTCCGCTTAGCTAAGAAGGAAGATGGCAGGGGTGGCCCCAACGGGAATGGGTCCCCGGAGTTTTCTATGGTTACTCAGAATCAAAGACGTTTGCCTACACCTTTGCCCAACAATCTAGTGGTCCCATGAAATGGAATCTTAATCCATTTCCCTCCTTTCTTGCCATTTGCTCCAGGATTCCACATAAGAATTCAGCCTTCAGTGAAAATTGCCAGGAGAGAAACACGACTTTGATTATGGCTGTCATTTTCTCTCTTTGTTGGCTTCCACGGGGTTTGTTTCTTTATTGAGGCATCCTCCCAGGAGTCACACACTTAGCTGCTGTTTACACTTATAATTATTCATGTCATTAGCAAATTTATTCAACCTCTCATTAGAATATAATAAAATGTTCATCCTGAAATAGAACAACAAAACCAATAAATCATCACACACAATCTACTCAGATAATCTGAGAAGGGCAGAGGGGATTTAACTTCAAAGGGTACATGACAACTGAAGTTAGAATATTCTGCCAGACTATCGTGTTGGCTTTACTAATTGGTTTGAAGACAGCGAGTGTGGCTCTGAAGTTAAGGCTAAGGAAAATGAAGTGAGAATTAATCATGGTGCTAGGGAAAGTAAGAGCCAAGAGGTATTTGACATTTTTTTTCAAAGAGGCCCCAGATTAACTATACCCATAGGGAGTTTATAAAATTATAACCAGGATCTAATGGTAATAGTGACATTTCTTTGAAAGATTTCATCAGGCTGTCCTGAACCCAGGAGACATATGCTTCTGGACCTTCCAGAAACAATGGTCCTTCGAGGGGATAAAAGACTCAGTTATTTTTTGAGATGCTCATTAAGCCTTTCTGCAATGTAAGAAGGTGATTTTCTTCACTTATCCAATCTAAAATGTCTTTTGAGATGTTTATAAATACTATTATGTGTGTGTGTATGTGTATATATATATATATGTGTGTGTGTGTGTGTGTGTGTGTGTGTGTGTGTGTGTGTGTACATACATATATATGATGCTTTTCTAGGGACTTTGCAGAAAACAACAAACAAAAGTTAAATATTCCCTGAATTATGTTCATAGAAAAAATATAATTATCAATGATATGAAAGAAAATGGTAGACTATAAAAAAATAAAATAAATATGTTTGATTGTTACCAGCACCATAGAGTAAAAATATGTAAAAGTAGATTTTACCAGAAGAAGGTTAAAAATATTCTTTATGAAAATGGGGAGAACAAATTCCATACAGAGGGGCAAAAAGGCCTGAGGAGTCAATGTGACTGCTTTGTGCCAGATCAGGTTAGGAATGACTAGAAATGGAAGGAGCAAGACAAAATAAGAGAGTGGTAAGATGGTTGTTCCTTCAGTCTCTGCTCCGAACTTTGTCTCTGTAACTCCTTCCATGGGCATTTTGAACAAAATGAAGGAGTCTGAGTTTTTGGGCTAGTATTCACTTATCAGTGAGTGTATATCATGTGTGTTCTTTTGTGATTGGGCTACCTCACTTAGGATGATATCCTCCAGATCCATCCATTTGTCTAAGAATTTCATAAATTCATTGTTTTTAATAGCTACATAGTACTCCATTGTGTAAATGTATCACATTTTTTGTATCAATTCCTCTGTTGAGGGACATCTGTTTTCTGCCCCACTATGGGATCCATCCCATAAACAACCACCAAACCCAGACACTATGGCAGATGGCAATAAGAGCTTGCTGACAGGAGCCTGATATAGCTGTCTCCTGAGGGGCTCTGCCAGTGTCTGGCAAATACAGAAGTGGATGCTCACAATCATCCATTGGACAGAGCACAAGGTTCCCAATGAAGGAGCTAGAGAAAGTACCCAAGGATATGAAGGGGCCTGAAGCCACATAGGATGAACATTAATATGCACTAACCAGCACCCCCAGAGCTCCTTGGAACTAAACTATCAATCAAAGAAAACACATGGTGGGACTTGTGGCTCTACATGCATACGTAGCAGAGGACGGCCTAGTTGGTCATCAATGGGAAGAGAGTCTGTGAAGGGTCTATGCTCCAGTATAGGGGAATGCCAGGACTGGGAATGGGAGTGGGTGGGTTGGGGAGAAGAGGGAGGGGGAGGGGATAGGGGATTTTCAGAGGGGAATCTAGGAAAGGGGATAACATTTGAAATGTAAAGAAAGAAAATATATAATAATTAAAAAAAAAAGGGTGGTAAGATGAACCTAGATCAGACTGGTTCCTTTGGCTTACTGTTGGGTGCTGGGCTTAGAGTGACTGGCATGAGGATTAATGCCCATTCTGAAGAGAGTAATTATCTGACATGGTTTATACTTTAATAGATGATTATCTGCTTTCTTGAAAATAGATAATTGGAGGAGCAGACTGGAAGGACCCCATGACTAGGATAGCTGCTGCAAAAGTCTCAGCAGCAGAAGAGGAAATGAGTACCCACCTTACAGGAACAGGACTCAATGCACTGAAATCTGGATCTTTTTTATTGATTCAATAGCTGGGTAGGTTAAGGCATTCATAGATGGTCACAAATTTATAGCTTGATCAATTAGTTAAGAAGGTTGTTAAATAGGGGTTCTATTTACTGGGATATGTACCACATGAAGAAATGAAATGCGATGCTTTTGAATAAAAGAAACTTATCCTGTCGTTCCTTTTTTCCTTTTTAAAAATTGGTTATTTTATTTATTCACATTTCAAATGTTATTTCCCTTCCCAGTTTCCCCTATGTAAACACTCTATCCTGTCCCTCCTCCCGCTGCCTCTGTGAAGGTGCTCCCAAACACACCTACCCACTTCCATTTCACTGCCCTAGCATTTCCCTACACTGGGGCATCAAGCATTCAAAGGACCAAGGGTCTCCTCTCCCATTGATGCCCGATAAGGCCATCCTCTGCTACACGTGCAGCTGCAGCCATGGGTCCATTCTTTGGTTGGTGATTTAGTCCCTGGGAGCTCTAGGGGTCTGGTTGGTTGATATTGTTGTTCTTCCTATGGGGTTGCAAACCCCTTCAGCTCTTTCAGTCCTTCCCTTAATTCCTCCATTGGGGTTCCTATCCTCAGTCTGATATTTGGCTGCCTGCATCCACATCCACATCTGTATTGGTCAGGCTCTGGCAGAGCGTTTCAGGAGACTATATTAGGCTCCTTTCACCCAGCACTTTTTGGCATCAGCAATAGTTCCTGGGTTTGGTGACAGCATATGGGATGGATCTCTAGGTATGGCAGTCTCTGGATGGCCTTTCCTTCTGTCTCTATTCCACTTTGTTCTTTTAGATAAAATCATTCTGGGTTAAAAATTTTGAGATGGGTGGGTGAACCCACCCCTGAACCAGGGGCCTTTCCTAACTCCTAGATATGATCTTTACAGGTTCTCTCTCCCTTTTGTTGGGTATTCCAGCTAATGTCATCCCCATTGCATACTGGGAGCCTCTTGCTTTCTTGGCTGCTGGCACTTTGTGGTGGCTACCCCCAGGTCCCCATGACTCATTGCTACATACCTGTTCAATTTCCTGATACTCTGTACATCTCCCCTGTCTCCACCCAATGGTCCTTCCCCTTTCCCCCCTCCTGTTTCTCTCTTCTTCCCAAGTCCCCCCTCCCTGATTATTTTGTTCCCCCTTTTAAGTAGGACCAGAGCATACACACTTTGGTCTTTGTTCTTCTTGAGCTTCATATGGTATGTGAGCTATATCGTGGGTATCATGATCTTTTGGGCTAATATCCACTTATCAGTGAGGGCATACCATGTGTGTTCTTTCGTGACTGAGTTATTTCACTCAGGATGATATTTTCTAGTTCCATCCATTTGCCTGCGAATTTCATGAACTCATTGTTTTTAATAGCTGAGTACTCCATTTGTGCAAATGTACCACATTTTCTGTATCCATTCCTCTGTTGAAGGACATATGGGTTGTTTACAGCTTCTGGCTATTATAAATAAGGCTGCTAGGAATATAGTGAAGTATGTGACCTTGTTATATGTTGGAATATCCTTTGGGTATATGCCCAGGAGTGATATAACTAGGACCTCAGGTAGTATTATATCCAATTTTGTGAGGAACTGCCAGACTGATTTCCAGAGTGGTTGTACCAGCTTGTAGTCCCACCAGCAATTCAAGAGCATTCCCCTTTCTCTAGATAATCACCAGCATTTTCTGTCACTTGAGTTTTTGATTTTGGCCATTCTGACTGGTGTGAGGTAGAACCTCAGGGTTGTTTTGATTTGCATTTCTCTGATGACTAAGGATGTTGAACATTTCTTTAGGTGCTTCTTGGCTATTCAAGATTCCTCAGTTGAGAATTCTATTTAGCTCTGTATACCAGTTTTAAATAGGGTCATATGATTTTCTGGAGTCTAACTTCTTGAGTTATTTGTAGATATTGGATATTAGCACTCTTTCTGATGTAGGATTGGTAAAGATCTTTTCCCAGTCTGTAGGTTGCTATTTTGTAATGATAATAGTGTCCTTTGCCTTACAAAAGATTTCAATTTTATGATCTCCCATTTGTCTATATTTGATCTTCAAACCTGGCCATTGGTCTTCTGTTCAGGAAATTTTCCCCTGTGCTGGTGTGTTCGAGGCTCTTTCCCATTTTCTCTTCTTTTAGACTCAGTGTATCTGGTTTTATGTGGGGGTCCTTGATCCACTTGAACTTGAGCTTTGTACAGGAGATAAGAATATGTCAGTTTGCATTCTTCTATATGCTAACCACCACTTAAGCCAGTACCATTTGGTGAGTATGCTGTCTTTTTCACTGGCTGTCTTGGCTTCTTTGTCAAAGCTCAGGTGACCATAGGTGTGTGAGTGTAATTCTGGATCTTGAATCCTATTCCATTGATGTAACTACCTGTCTCTATACCAACACAATGTGGATTTTATTGCTCTGTAGTACAGCTTGAAGTCAAGGATGTTGATTCCCTAGATGTTCTTTTATTGTTAAGAATAGTTTTAACTATCCAGGGTTTTTTGTTGTACCAAATGGCCTTGAGAATTTCTCTTTCTAACTCTATGAAGAATTGAGTTGGAATTTTGATGGCAATTGCATTGAATCTGTAGATTTCTTTTGGTAAGATGGCTATTTTTCTTATGTTAATCCTGCCAGTCTGTGAGCATGGGAAATCTTTGCATCTTCTGAGGTCTTCTTCAGTTTCTTTCTTCAGAGACTTGAAGTTCAGATCATGTCATAGGAATTCTTTGAGAGTCAACAGGAAAATGCAAACAGTTCAAGTTACAGAAGATTCAAGGAATGTGGGGGAAATAAAGACTTTGGAACAGTAGATAGGAGTACATGCTTATAGGAGCAGGGCCAGACTTGTTTTCAAGCATGTTCTTGGGAGTCTTCAGTTATGTCTAGGAAAGTCAAGGTTGCTTTACTGCAGCCTGAGATCCATCTGTGACTAGTGTGTTTAATCTGCCAACAAAGGCCAAACGCCAAACTAAAAGCAAGATCTTCGAATCACATCTTAAAAGCTCCATGGACCCAGTGTGCTTCACGTCTCTTCCCTTTTAACAGTGAATAAGACACCTAGCTGTGGGAATTAGGATGACTACTTAATATATATTAGATGAGAAAGGATAACCTAATCACCAATGTTTATCACCATGATAAAAATGTAGAAGGCAAATTAAAACAAAACAAACCCTCCTTAAGTCAAGCAAAAGATATTACTAAGCGCTTACAAGTCTACTGTCTTCTTAAGCTCCTTGATTATCAGCTGCTAAATGCTGATGTATATATATTTTTTCTCTAGGTTCTACAGTGACTTGCAAAGTTCATCTATAATTACATGATATCCTTTTCTTACTTGTTGAAGGAAAAACTGAGAGTTTGAATACATTGCTGGAAAGAACCCAGATGTCTCTCCACAGAGGAATGGATACAGAAAATGTGGTACATTTACACAATGGAGTACTACTCAGCTATTAAAAACAATGAATTAGTGAAATTCTTAGACAAATGGATGAATCTGGAGGATATCATCCTAACTGAGGTTACCCAATAACAAAAGAAGACACATGATATATGCTCACTGATAAGTGGATATTAGCCCAGAAGCTCAGAATACCCAAGATACAATTTGCAAAACACATGAAACTCAAGAAGGAAAGCCAAAGTGTGGACACATTTATGCTTCTTAGATGGGGGAACAAAATACCCATGGAAGGAGTTACAGAGACAAAGTTCGAAGCAGAAACTGAAGGCATGACTATCCAGAGACTGCCCAACATGGGGATCCATCCCATAAACAACCACCAAACCCAATGTGACCCTTGAAATACATTGAGAGTTCACTAGTATTTAACCATAAATGAGAAAAAATGTAATTTTTAAATATCACTAGACAAGAACTCTATAAAGTGTGCTCCTTCCAAAAAGGCAGCTAAATGTACTATACTTTAAGTCCAGGCAGTAAAGGGTAATGACCCTAGGATTGAAGGGCCACTATTAATGGGGGAGACAACTATTTACTTTGAATCTGTGTCTGGCATTGACTTGACGCATGACCATAGTCGAGACAACTGTGCTCTATCACATCAATTTTTGAACTAGAATAATAGCAGCAATTTCCCCTTTAAGGTATGTTTGGGACATAGTTCCTTTTTATAAAGAACACTAGGTTACTGAAGTATTGCTTGTATGGATTATTTTGAACTTTGAGTGTCTGGTGTTGGCCACTAAGTTATCTCCATGGGTTGGGATACGAGCCTTAACTAGGCCCTGTCATTTTTATTTTTTCATTCACTATTGGTTTGTGGGTGGCAGAAGACCATGCTCACCCAGAGAGTGAAAACAGCATTGAATGCTAAAGAGGGACCTGGTTCACATACATTTGCAAACTGTTATTACAAATACCTGTCAGAGTGGAAATGATCTCTGTAATCTCCCGATTTACCTCAGTGGAGAGCTGTCCACCTCCCTCCATTACCATGCTATAGTTTTCATGTAATGATAACTGTTAAATAAATGGCAATACAATAGCATAAGCTTTACAATCACAGTGACTGAATGCTTTATAAGTATTGTATCCTTGTAGCAATTCCCCTATTACTTCATTCATTGTATAGTAAGATAACTGAGGTATTCAAGAGAATAAAAAACTGATACAAAGACACATGGATAATACACAGCAGAGAATTCAAATATAGAATTTCTAGCTCCTTTCTTCATCTTCGTTCATCTAAAGTCATTCTGATTTACATGACATAGCTACTAATTCTGTTCTTTAATGTACATATTTTGACAAATTTTTTTACCACATGACAAGTCACAAGACAAGCACTTTGAAGATTTTATTTCATGTAATCTTCACTGTGAGTTTGTTTAGCGGGACCCTCCATTTGTCTCCACTGTATAGTCATAGAAATAGACGAAAAACATTAAATACATTGTTGAGATGCACAAAGTTTCAAGACTGGCAAGTTCTCATGCAAGAAAACAGTCTAGAGTAGATGTGTCATGATGTATTTTTGATCACATTGCTGAACTCAATACATGATTGAGATGACAGATTAAATGTTACTCATTTTTTCCTGTTTTTTAATTGGATATTTTCTTTATTTACATGTTAATATTTTCCCATTTCCAGTTCTTCCTTTGGAAAACCCACTATTCCATACCTGTTCCCCTGCCTCTATGAGGGTGCTCTCCCACCCATCCACCCACTTCTGTCTTCCCTCCCTGTCATTCCCCTACACTGGAGCATTGAACACCCTCAGGCACATGGGTTTCTCCTCCCATGATGTCCAAACAGGCCTTCCTCTGCCACATATGTGGCCAGCACCATGGATCCCTCCATGTGTACTCTTTGTTTGGTGGTCCAGTTCCTGGGAGCTCCAGGGAGTCTGGCCTGTTGACACTGTTGCTCCCTCCATGGGGCTGCAATGTCCCTCAGCTGCTTCAGTCCCTTCTCCAACTTCTCCATCGGGGACCCTGAACTCAGTCCAATGGTTGCTTGTGAGCATCTGCCTCTGCACTTGTCAGGCTCTTATTAAATAACTGTGGGCATCAATTTTTCAAAATGGTGAAATAATTTCCACAGTATCTTGGAAGTTCTTTGTTTAATGGAAATATGTTCTTTTTCACAGAAGTGTCAGATTAAGATTATTTTGGTCTAATGCTGATGCAAAGTTACAATATTGCCATCATCTAGTCAATTGTTAGAGGAAATTTTCACAACTTGAAACCTATCACACAGCATGAAATGGAGAGGAAGTGTTATTTTATCACTTCTTCTGTCTTCTTTGTGGCACAGATTGGCCCTTTTCTCTCTGAAGACATGGGAACATAAGAAGATGGGCTGCTGATGGAAACTCTCCAATCTTTTATAATCTAACCTGTACTAAAATGCAGACACACTGACCAAATAATTCCTATGGGTTTAAAGAACGAATGAAAACCTATTGTATTCTTCATATTTCTAAGACATCAAACACTGGGCAAGAACCTGTTGGCTTTCTGTAAAACATTTCAATTTCTTATTCTTCATTGTTATAGTACATATACAAAAACTTTATACACACAGTCATTGCTAGCTCGGGGATGCTAAGTATAAGCAGGTACTGGAAATTCTTCAAATTAAGTAATCTTGGAGTCATCTGTAAAATATAATTTAAGCCCTAGCCTGTAACACAACAGTATAATGTACAAGAGTATAGAAAATTGATCCTGCACACACAAGATCGGGTTTTTGTTTTGAAATTATAAAAATGTAAGAGATGTTACAATAATTTCCAAGAACATCCGTTGTGCTCCAATGGCTTTACAGTGTTCAGAAAGCATATCTAAATTTGGCTTAACAGCAGCTAATGGATGTTAAGGGCTTCATTCAATAACAAATGTTCCTGGTATTCATGCTGCAGAAATAACTGCAGGCATAGCTTACTAGGGAATTAGAGTCAGACGAACCAAGCACTAGAAGCATAATCATTGCATGAGAGAAGGGTTATTTCAGTGTAACTGTAGGAAATTCAGTAAAGCTTAAAATAAAGAATATGTGTGCAGACAGGCAGCTCGAACATTTAAACTGATAATTTACGATAAATGCTGCTCACTGGGAATCTACAAAGCCCAGAAATGCCTATCTTATTGGTGATAGTGAGAGCAATATCCTTGGTTTACCTTTGACTTCAGGAACTGAATTAGATTAAAGGAGAGATTTATAAAGTCTGCCCATGACTGCTGAACTAGAATTTATCCACTGAATGGCTCTTAATCATTGATCCTGTAAACACCCCTCCATAGACAAATACCCCCCTTCTATCTAAGTGCCTTATATATTTATGATAGTTTGAGGAAGTATGAAAGAAAGAAGATATAAGTACTTTATATACGGCCACTTTTAATGTTATCTGTCTCCTTGTCGTGATAGTGCACACAGGTTAACAGCATTGAGCAGCTTATGAAATTTAATGGTGATTAAAAAGGCTAGCATTTGTAAAAAGTAATGGGAGAAGTGAATGACAAATAAAATACCCCTTTGGGAAAATGAATCAGTAATTGCGCAAATGTTTAAGAGAAGGATCCAAAAGCTCTTGACACTGTCTTGCTGCCTCAGCGGGTTGTCCCTACTCAGGAGCTTACTCAGATGGTTGAGTTAACCTGGCCTTCCAACCCACACATATTCTTTTTGTCCTGTTTTCTATTTATATTTTTTTCTTGTATAATTTTTTCTTTTTGAAATTATAATACAATTATATCACTTCCTCTTTCCTCTTTCTCCTTTAATTCACATATACAACCTTCCTTGTTGTTTCAAGTTATGGCCTTTTTACTTGTATATATATATATAAATTTGTAAATATATTCAAGAATGTAAAATCATATACACATAAATTATATAGTGATATGCATACTGTATAGGTAAATGTGCACATACATATACACATATATGTGTGTAAGGACATACACATATATATCCTTAAAAATAACTTCCTCATTCTGTATAATGTTACCTGGGTGTATGTTTTCAAAGCCAATCATTTGACACTGGGTGGCCAATTAGTGTGCTGTTCTTGAGAAAGACTATTTCTCCCAACCTCATCGTTCTTTAGTTGCTTGTAGGCCTTTGTGGAGGAATAAGGCTTAGTGAGCTTTTTCTTGTACAGTTTAGTATGTCTGTTGGGATTGTCTTTGTTCAGCTCACATTTAGGCAGTTACATTGGGAAGATATTTATGAGTTTATCTTCTGAAATGATTGGAAGATACAATCTCACAGCAAACTCTCTGATCCTCTGCGTCTTAAATATTTTTGCTACCTCTTTCACAGTGTTCTCAGAGCCTTTAGTGTGGGAGTGGTTTTATAGATGTATTCATCTGGACTGGGCTTTACAGCATCACATTTGATTGGCTATATTTTTCTGTAATGATTTCTATGGTCTAGACTTTCTCAACTCAGAGCTACAACAACATCAAAACAAACAAACAAACAAAGCACCCATCAAAACAAAAAATATGTGTCTAAACTCCCCTTTGGAAGGAATATGGTGTTTATAGCATAAAAATACAAAATCTTCATTATAAAATCACCACATGGGAGATTGGATTCATTTATGATCCCTTTTCAAGTAAAACTGAATTAAATATACCTACCTGTCTTCAGAGTATGAAAATGAACCTAGGTGGTTTGTACTTAGATTCCAGACTCCATTCACAATCTCTAAGCCACCATCCCTAAAATAACAACAGCATCTATATATACTATACAGGTAACATACTTGATATCAGTGGAAGATTACCAAATCCAATGGTTTTATTATCATTGAACATACAAGCATAGGCAATACTAAATTACCAATAGGGAAACTAAATTGGTGATTGAAGAATAACGTTCAAAATTGCAAAAAAAAAAAAAAATCAAATCACATATACTTTAAGTTTTAAGGAAATATAGACTTCTTCCTCATGAGGGAATTTAAGCTTTCACTTAGTTTCTTTATCTTTGTTTTTGCCATTTAAAATTTGAATATAGGATATTTCATCCTATAAATATTCTCAAGCCCTTAATATCTTCCTATGATTTGCTCAATATCCTTCTGTAATTGCATGCTTGTTGGTTCCAAGTTCAGCATTCTGTGCATCAATCTGCTGTCTTCACCTTCTCTACTTTGCTATGTTCAGTGTCCTGATTGTGCCTTCAGTCATGTTGCTCTCCTCCCTTCATAAGCTTTCTTACATCACATCATCTTTAGTAAATTAGGGCTTTTTACTTAAGAATATTTCTTTAAAATCGCTTTAAATAGTCTAAAAATTATGATTTATTCAAAACTCTAATCTGATCAGGTAAAAATCTAAGTTTTATGTAACCAGTTTGTATATGAAACAGGGATAGCTATTTCAAACTTATCTTGTTTATGAATAAATAAGTAAATTGTAGTTGTTTGGGGTGACTTTTTTTAAAGGCCATGTATGGGCAGTTGGCAAGGAAGTTCAGAAAAGGATACCTGTATGCATGAGGAGCACTGAGGGTACAAAGCAGAAAGTGTTGGGGGAGCAAACAGGAGGAAACTGATTGCATCCGTGCATGCTGGAAAGCTGGTGCTCACAGTGCCTCAGAGATCTGACAAGCAATGGCCATTTAATTCTTTCCATTATGAAAGTGAAAAATGATTTAAGGAGTGCAAATGCCATTCTGGTGGTGAGCATCCTCCTCACCCAAAGGTGGCTCCCTTCTCAGACGGTGAATAGAATAAAGTGGTTTTCTGGAACCTTTTTTTTAAAAGGACTCTCCTATCTTAAATTAACCAAGACCCAAAACTCTGCTCTCCATCTTTTAGTACTTTCATATTAGTCCTAAACCTCAATCTGTGAATATTTTCAGGGGGTATACATAATCAGGTTATAGCAAATAGTAAGAAAATAAAGTATCTGGAGGAACAGGTTTGAAAATGTACAAGAAGCAAAGCAAGACATTGCCAAGCTGGGGAACTGGTACTGGCCTGCTGTCTTTTATATACCTCACAATCAACCTGACCTGTCAATTTCTTTTAACCACCCGTTCAAAGATCCAACAGCTGAAATCCTTGTTAATTTTCAATCTCACACATGTCCTTGGGGTACAGCAGGTCTGAAGTTTGGGAATTTGGTTCATTAGCTTTCAAGTTCTGAGCATGGGGACCTAACTACAAGAGGTAAGTATTGGGAATTACTGCCTCCAAAAGACTACAAGGGAAAACAAGACACAGAGATTAAAGGATAGCTCCACAGCTGAGTAGTTAATACATTGACCAATACCTGCTTGTATGCTCTAAAGCATTGTCTGTGTAAGAGAGAAGACCGGAAACTAATGTGCTGCTGAGTGGATGGCATTATTTGGAAAATAGAGATAAATGTTACATAGAAAACATATCCCCTGTTCAGTAACATATGAAATACACCAGCTAGGGTTAGATTGTAGTCTGCCTGTGAAATAGTTACAGGAAACAAGGGTGGAGAATAAGAAGAAAGGAGGTAACAGAAATAAAAATGTAGATGTGCTATTTTGGTGATGTGAAGTCAACAAAGAATTTCAAGCAAAGGTTGGCAGGATTAGATTGATGATACCGAAAGACTGCTCAGGCCTCAGACAAAGGAGGAGGATGAATTACATTCTCTCTGAAATTCAATTTTGTTTTCTGTAAGCTCTGGGAAAAACATTTATAAGTAGCAACTTCATTGTCCACTTTAGATTTCATATTCAACCTTTCACTTAGTTGAGATTCAGGCTCATCAGCTCCATATATAAAGCTCCTAAAATTAATATCTGTGTATCTTGTCATACTGCTATAATCTTATTTTCTATACTATATTTGTCTTCTATTGATGAACCACATACCTGGTTTAAATAATTTTTACAGTCTAATAGTTCTATAGGTTGAAAGACTCACCTGAGTCTCATTGGGCTGAAAGCAAAGTATAAAATGTGCTACAGGCCTTCTAGTCTTAAGTCCATAAGGAAAAAAGCCAACTGTCTAAGCCTTTTCCTTTCCTGGCTCCTAAAGGTTGCCTGCATCCTTGGGTTAACTCTTCTGTCTTCAGCAGTGTCTGACTGTGTCTGCCTCACATGTTGTAGATCTGCTTCTGTGCCTGCCATTGCTTTTGTTTCTGGCTTTCTGCTCTACTTTTAATCACCCTTGTAATTACAGTGGAATCATTCAATATTCTAGGATAATCTTTTTTTTGTTTTCTTTTAAAACCATCTGACTAATAATTAATGACATCTATAATACTGAGTCTTCTTTGCCACCAAAGTAAATTTCTGGGATTCCTTTTCTAAAGTGAATCCTAGTTATCATTGGCACAGCCATGAACTCAGAGTTTCCAGAATAAATCTCCACAACTTTCTTTAACTATTAATTTTTATCACATTTATATATGTATGTGTGTGTGTCTTTGTGTCTCTGCACATAGGAGTCCAGGTACTCTCACAGAGATCAGAGAATACTCTAAATACTCTAGCAAAATTATAGGGAGTTGAATGTTGGTGTGGGGACTTTATCTTGGGTCCTCTGGGATTGGAGTGTGGGCTTTTAACCTCTGAGCGATCTCTTCAGCCCTAGGACCATGAACCCGATTTTCCTGTTGAGATCCTGAGCTACACTAAGATCACAAGACTTTTGTTCCTTCTTTGTTTCCAGGTAGGTTTCTGTAACACAAACCCATGCAATATTAATTGCTTGGGTGTACTGAGCCGTACAGATTGGTGATGTGGTAATGCCTTTTCAGAGTCATGGAACATACCCTAGCCACCTGTAGTAAAAGAAAGCTCCTTTTACATCATCATTATTACATTTCCTATGAGACTTGGAGTATATTTAGGTAAAAAGCCTCTAGTTTGCTAAATGTTGGGTTGTTATTTTGCTTTGTTTGTTTGTTTGTTTTGTTCTGTTTTATTTTCTGGTAGAAATATGAGCACTCAAAGAAATGACGATTAGAGCTAAAAGCTGGTTATGATACTCAAACTCTTGTTTCCTGCCTCCCACTTCTGTCGGCCATGTCCCTGGCCAGGACAGGTCTTTTATGCAAGATGCTCTTTGTTCATATACTGCCTTTTCCTGGATAGAGTCTCTATAGTTCGTGAAGGGCTCTTGTGATTTCTGAACCCACTTGATGTTCTTGTGTCCATGATAACTCCCTTCCCTCTCAATGTCCCTGCCAGAATGCCAGTCTCATTTTTGAAGGTGAAGACTCAAGCCATGACCTATCCCATTTGGATGGGAGGGAGGAAGGAGGTGCAGGAAGGAGGGGGAGCCTCCTTGAGGCACAGAGAGCTTTAATGTCCTTCTCTCAGTGACCCTGCTGCTTTGCTTTTGTTAGAAATCACCAGCAATATCAACTGCAGTCTGCAGTCACAATCAAGTCACACAATTGTTTCCTGGGATGCTGAGAGGGATGAGGCTTTCGGAAAGTTATAAATATAACACGTTACAAACTGAACTGAATGCCCAGGGAGAAACCCTCTGCAATTAGTAAGAGGACCTTGTGTTGATTGGATACAATGCTTTCAAAGAGATCAGAACATGTGTTCTCTTCATATTTCATCCGCTACCCTTCCTGAAATCCCTCCTGTAACAAAAAGACTGCATACAAGTCAGGTGCTTCTTAATGACCCTACTTTATAACTATGCCCACAAAGAATTTTAGAAGTTTCCAATTCATTGTACTTCCCCGGTTTTATTCAATTTTCACAATATCCCCTAAGGGAGAAAAGTGTATTTGAAGATTTTTTTTTCCAAGAATAAAAATATGTAGCCCCATCTTTACATGGCCAGTGAGTAACAGGTTTGAGAGCAAGAGCAAGACTCAAGTTCTCAGATTGATTCTGAGTCTCCTCTGTCTCACAGTTCCTTTCACTGGCTATTCACTATGTCCTTTTCACTTCCACCTCACTGGAAGGAGCTTAAGAGAACTTTTACATTTTCATAGGACACACACTGAAGAAAGAAAAATGGTCTACGGAGCTTTGGAAAGACTTTAACAAGTTTCTATATTGTCTATATGTGAGGGGGGCATTTACGTTAAATTAGTCTTGTTTGCATGTGCATCTCTAGGAAGTTTTTAAAATGGAACATGATCATCTTTTCATTGGTTGCACCACTGAATTTCTTCAGAATGAAAGTGCCTCCCGTAACAGCCCTAATAACCCTTCAAGGAGAGGCAGAGTTTTTGAGCTATTTCCCATCCATGTCAAAATATTAATCAGCCTAATCTTATGCTGGTCTTACATAGGCAACCACAGCAGCAGTACCTTTACAAGTACAGTGACTGTGTCATGTCCGGAAAGCCCTTCTTATATCCTACCTCACTATCCTTCATATTACATTCCTGTGACCCCTCTTGTGTAATGGTCCCTGAACCTTGGGGAAGGCAATGAAGATCTCCTATTTAGGGCTGAGCACTCCACCATCTCCTTTTCTTCACTGACCAGTTGTAAGACATTGGGATAACATCAAAATACAGCAACTAATCTCATTATGTTTTATGTTTTATATTTTAAGAAATACATGGTGGTTGTAAGTACAATGGGACTTCAATGAATGGAAAGCATGGTATCAGACAAGCCCCTAGACCATAAGTATCATGCCCCAAGTGTTCTCATAACCCCAACCTTGATATTCACACCGAGGTTTAGAACTGTTGTAAGAGACTAAATAGGAAAATGGGCTTTGTTTTAGTTTTTGTCTTAATTTGAGGAACCTCTTTAACAAAGCTCTGTAAGGAAATGAATTTACTGACCTCTGCCATGAAGTTATCAATTATTGCTATGTAGAATAAAAGATGATGGAATGTTCAACCATAAATGGAACATCTTTATCACTCCCTCCAAGATTCAGAGATCACTACAGAAGAAGAGAGAAAAGAATTGAATGCAGATGGGTAGTGAGGTAGGACACAAAACGACCCTCTGCAGATCCATCTTTGACTGCTGAACACATGACCAGGCCTCCACCCATACCCTCCCAGAGCTCTCGCCCCAATACTGCTAAATTTTAGGAGCATCACTCCTAAAATAATGATGGCAAGGATGTAAGTGCTTTCCCGAGGTGTTGTTAACAGCATGAATGAGAAATAAGCACTTGTTTCATGAGCCAATGAAATGTTGTCTTTAGCTACTTTGGATGATAACCTAGTCAATACTGAATGATACCTCAAAGAGTTGATGTCATTTAATTAATGGCCAGATTCACTTCCTAATCTGTTTCAAATCAACTTCTCAACATTTTCCTTTAGACTCTCAGCTTCTGTGTTCTCTCCACTCATGAGAGAATATACACTGGTTTTGCCTGTTTTCTTTTCAAAGTTGTTCTAGAATGCCTCTTGAGGAACAAAATTACCTTGCCAAGAAAAGCTGAACCAAGCTCTGGGAATCTTCCTTGAAGCAGAAGTTCTGGGAACTCCAGACTTTGCAGGTCTCAAACTAACTGGACATTGTCCCATGTTTCTAGATTAGAGGTGTTTATAACACTTGTGTAGAATTACTGGGTTTCCTCCTCCTCAAAGCATTATATAATCTTGTAATGTTGTGGTAGGTCTAGGAGGACTTTAGTTAATACACAAAACCAACTCTGATAAGTGGGCCAATATGTGTATGATAGACAATGAAAACATTAAGCTTTTTACATTTTCTTCCTGCTCATTAAAGGCTCTCTCTGTCTCTCTCTGTCTCTCTGTCTCTGTCTCTGTCTCTCTCTCTCTCTCATTCTCTCTTCCCCTCTGTGTGTGTGTCTCCCTTAAAGTTATACCTGCTCTTGCTTGTTAGATACCATCTTCATTATCAGAGTACACTTTGTTGCCATAGCAATCCGTTCCCACTCTCACATTATTGCACTTACTGCTGCTACAGGCAAAAAATTATGGGAGGCAGGGATGAAGCATAATTTCATTTATTATTATTTTTTTTTTTTGCAGTAGCCAGGCTTTCTCCTGATCTGAGAAACTTTTAACTTACCCTAAAAGGAAACAGTTTCTCATAGTCAAGAATAGCATCGGTGGAGCATGGCATACAAAGGTAGAATACTGCTGTCTAAGCCATGCTTGATGAAGCACAAGGTGTTCTTCTGGACTCTGGTAGGGTTGCATCATTCTGTATTAGCATTCATGTCATTACATAATTCCTGCATTAACTTTAGGTTTCAGAATTATAATAATAGAAAAAAATGACAAGTAGGAGGTTTTTCTTTTATATAGGTCAAAGGAAGAAGAAAATGTGAAACATCCCACCAAGCTGTCTTGCTAAGGTAGCCAAGGGCACAGACACAAGGTGAACCATGAATGCTAAGGTTTGAGTGATGATCTTCATAACTCCATTCATGTTCACAGTGCCTTTAGCATTTTAATACACTTCAATATGTGTTGCCTAATCTTTCTTCTATTTCCTCCATTGTTAAATGTAAGATTTCAAAGGCTTTTCCATTAACTATTTCATACTGGCTTCTTATATCATGTATTTTGTCAATTTTTCTCCATCTGTTTTCATATCGCCCATTGAATATTTTATATTCTCTAGACAGAATGTTAAACTATCTAGTCCTCCTACCTTATTCATGGGAATCAATCTTATGCCATGAGCTATGTCCTGCTACAGCAGCTTCTGTGACCCACATGGGGGCCACTGTAAAGAGGGGCATCCAAATCTTCCAGGCAGAACAAGTAGATTTCACAGATTACTGTGGTTAAGCGTTACACAGCTAGAATATTTTAAAATGGTCTGTGACAGCCGATGACTTTGACTATTGCTATATTAGATGTGCAGTTAAGTTTTCATGTTTCAACATGATATTAAACATAATCAAACTTTACAAATACTTCTTAAATATTTTGCAGAAGAGAAAAAAATCCACTACTTTCAACTGTAATTTTGAAATATTCAAATATGTATAGACAAGCTGCTGTATTTTATATAAATGAATGTATTCATAGAACAAACTTTAAATTTCAGAAAACAACACAGATTGTAGAAGTTTAAATTCCTGTTCCTATTCCAACAGAAATGAGTAATGTGACCATTTTGGAAACAGTGGCAGTGAGGAGGGAGAGCGTTTCCACTATTACTTAAGATTGCTATTTTGTGGAGAAGCACTTGTGGTCTGGTGACTCAAGGATGAGGAGCAGTAGGTAGCCACCCATTCTGCATTCTAAATTCTGCTCCATCTGCCCATCTGTTCTGGTGCCCACTTAACACTTGACTAGGTAATGCTGCCCTCTACTGGCAGAATGGGACCTTCTCCTCAGTTTTTAATGGAGCTGCAATGTGCTGTGGGACTTGGGCATTAAGAAATTGGTTTACTATATATAAGTACACTGTAGCTGTCTTCAGACACTCCAGAAGAGGACGTCAGATCTTGTTACAGATGGTTGTGAGCCACCATGTGGTTGCTGGGATTTGAACTCTGGACCTTTGAAAGAGCAGTCGGGTGCTCTTACCCACTGAGCCATCTCACCAGCCCCACAGAGACTGAAACTTATAGAGGAGAAAGTGGGGAAAAGCCTTGAAGATATGGGCACAGGGGAAAAATTCCTGAATAGAACAGTAATGGCTTGTGCTGTAAGATCGAGAATTGACAAGTGGGACCTCATGAAACTACAAAGCTTCTGCAAGGCTAAAGACACCATCAATAAGACAAAAAAACCACCAACAGATTGGGAAAGGATCTTCACCTATCCTAAATCAGATAAGGGACTAATATCCAATATATATAAAGAACTCAAGAAGGTGGACTCCAGAAAGTCAAATAACCCCATTAAAAAATGGGGCTCAGAACTGAACAAAGAATTCTCACCTGAGGAATACCGAATGGCAGAGAAACACCTGAAAAAATGTTCAACATCCTTAATCATCAGGGAAATGCAACTCAAAACAACCCTGAGATTCCACCTCACACCAGTCAGAATGGCTAAGATCAAAAATTCAGGTGACAGCAGTTGCTGGCGAGGATGTGGAGAAAGAGGAACACTCCTCCATTGTTGGTGGGATTGCAAGCTTGTACAACCACTCTGGAAATCAGTCTGGCGGTTCCTCAGAAAATTGGACATAGTACTACCGGAGGATCCAGCAATACCTCTCCTGGGCATATATCCAGAAGATGTCCCAACCGGTAAAAAGGACACATGTTCCACTATGTTCATAGCAGCCCTATTTATAATAGCCAGAAGCTGGAAAGAACCCAGATGTCCCTCAACAGAGGAATGGATACAGAAATTATGGTACATTTACACAATGGAGTACTACTCAGCTATTAAAAAGAATGAATTTATGAAATTCCTAGCCAAATGGATGGACCTGGAGGGCATCATCTTGAGTGAAGTAACACAATCACAAAAGAACTCACACAATATGTATTCACTGATAAGTGGATATTAGCCCAAAACTTAGGATACCCAAGATTTAAGATACAATTTGCTAAACGCATGAAACTCAAGAAGAATGAAGACCAAAGTGTGGACACTGTGCACCTTCTTAGAATTGGGAACAAAACACCCAGGGAAGGAGTTACAGAGACAAAGTTCGTAGCGGTGATGAAAGGATGGACCATTTAGAGACTGCCGTATCCAGGGATCCATCCCATAATCAACTTCTAAACGCTGACACCATTGCATCCACTTGCAAGATTTTGCTGAAAGGACCCAAATATAACTGTCTCTTGTGAGACGATGCCAGGGCCTAGCAAACACAGGAGTGGATGTTCACAGTCAGCTATTGGATGTATCACAGGGCTCCCAATGGAGAAGCTAGAGAAAGTACCCAAGGAGCTAAAGGGATCTGCAACCCTATTGTTGGAACAACATGATGTACTAACCAGAACCCCGGAGCTCTTGTCTCTAGCTGCATATGTATCGAAAGATGGCCTAGTCAGCCATCAATGGAAAGAGAGGCCCATTGGACTCGCAAACTTTATATGCCCCAATATAGGGGAATGCCAGGGCCAAAAGAATGGGAATTGGTGGGTAGGGAAGTGGGGGGCGCTATGGGGGACTTTTGGGATAGCATTGGAAACGTAATTGAGGAAAATATGTAATAAAAATATTAAAAAAATAAATAAATAATAAAAAAAAAAAAAAAAAAAAAAAGAAATTGGTTTACTACGGAAGAGACTCAGATGCAGAAAGCATAGGCTGTGACTCTTAGCAGTTCACATCATCGGCCATTAAAATAACTTTTATTTTCTTAATCTGAAATGCTTATGCTTTTTAAAAAAAGTATAGTGTAGAAATGAGATGCTTATACAATGCATTTGGTTAAATAACCAAATGTCTATGTCAGCATGAATCATCTGTGCTACTTAAATGTAGGTCAGGCGAGTTATTCATGAGTTATCATAGACCTTTGCATTATCCTTAAAACCTCTCCAATGCACTCTTTTGTTCAGTAAACCTGGTCACTTTCTGCTTCATGAACTTGCCTTCAAATGGAGCATTGTCTTAAGGGCTGTTTTGATTGAAGTCCTCTCCTTATGCATGTTTTTGATAGTATCATGTATTTAACTCTCTTCTGCCCAGAGTTGGCCATATAAAGAGAAAAAGTAACATGAGAACAAAAGACCCCCAACAGTGCATAACCAGGATTATGGGACTTCCCAGTCCACTATTACATTTGTCTATAATCCAATTAAGCACAGGAGTGGACAGTGACAATAACAAAAGCCAGTGTGACTTCACCTACACATGAGGTCCTGTACACCTTGTCTCATGTCTACAACTTCACATAAACTCTTTCTGGTTGATTCAAAATGCATAGAAGCAGCAAATTATGGGATGGGGATGCTTAGCAAGAGGGTAGAGCAGTTGACTCTAAAACCTTGAAAAAAGAAAGGGCTGAAAGTGACAGTATGCAAAATGGACACAGCTGAAAATGAATCTGGCCACCTCCCAAAAGAACAAAAAAATCACACTACTCAGCTCAGAAGAATTTAATTATTAACTTTATAATAGTTGAAACATAGGTAGTGCCCCATTTAATCTAAATTACAGTGAAGGACTGATTTACAGTTTTCATTTATTTAGCTTTTTATTATGAACAAGTTCAGTTAGTAATACCTTTGTGTATTTATGCGAGGCTGTCCAACCACCTACAAAACTGCACAATATTAGGAGGTCTTGCTGGTTTTTTAGGATTGTCATCTTCAACTTATTAGAGAAAATTTAAAAAAAAATTGTACTTAATACTAAGAGTAGTTTTTGCTACACAAATCTCTAATCATTAAAGGTATTTTAGGTCCTAGAAACGATCCAAATTCTGATCTTTCTAGAGCTTTAGTTCCAGAGAAGGAGGTCAAACACAAACAAAAAAAATAGCATAAAAGTACACTGTGATATGGCCAAGCTTTCTCACAGAAACATGAGTATGGGAACAGTGCAAGGGGCAGGGGAGAAGTTGCGATTTTAAATTATTTGGTGGGAAGTGGTTTGGGGTTCAAACTCTAAATGGGGTAAGGAAGTCCCACTGATGACAGAGGCAGTTCTGTGTTTATACCCTGGATGTCTACAATGCTGGTAACAATAATTTCTCAATAACCTCAATTTTAGTCACTCTACACACCAGACCAACCATTTCTCTTTTCTTAAATCCCTCATACCTCTCTGTCCACTCTGACTCCAAGTGTCCTTGGGCCTGAATGTTGAGATGTTTTCCTTTTCTGTCTATTCAGATTGGCACTTCCCTATAAAGTCCATGATCAGCTGTCAGTCACCACACTCCCCTGACACCCACCCTGCCTGTGGATGCTGGTGTTCTCTAGGTTCTTTGCAATTACCTAGTGAAATCTCACTCCTGAGGATCCAGACCTTCTCTGTTCCATGCTGACCACCAACTGCTTTCAAGCAGAAACCATCAGCCTCAACTGAGTTTGCAGCATGGTCCAGGACTCAGATCACAGTATGCCACTGTGTTTTGCTTTCCTGCAGTCAGGGTGGACACACTCTTTCATCCCTTCCAGACTCCTGAGTCCCCCTTCCCCAGCCTCCTCTTCATTAGTTCCTTTCCCAGATTTGTGACTTGCAATTTTTTTGTTTTGGCTGCTTGGGTTTTGTTGCCTATGTGTTTGTGTGTTTGACTCATTTAGGTTAAAAATAATCTTCTGTCTGAACCACCAACTACAGAGGATGGATGGTTTGGACCTAGCTCCCTCCTTCCCCCACACATATGTAGCAGATGTGCAGCTTGGTCCCACAACAGCTAGGGGGAAATGTCCCTGACTCTGTTGCCTGCCTGTGGTTCCTGTTCCCCAAACTGGGGCTGACTTGTCTGGCCTAGGTGGGATAGGATGTGCCTGGTACTATAGTGTCTTGATGTGGCAGGGAGGGTAAGTGCCCAGGGGCCCTTCCCCTTCACAGAAGAAAAGGGGAGGGAAGAATGGGGAGGGATTATGTGAGGAGGAACTGGGAGGAGGAAGGGCTGTGATCTGGATGCAGAGTAAATAAATAAATAAATAGGAAAAAAGAAAGGTCATGTGTATAAACATTGAACTGGACCTATTCTCTGAAGCCTTCTAATGTCAGAAGTAGGTTTATCACTGAAGGAAATGACTCTCCCACTCCTTAAATTTATCCATAGCAGCAAACTGCATCCTAAGAATTGATGTTTGTGTCTATTGTTGAGCACTGCCCAGCCTGACTCAGAGACCCCTCTCTGCAGTGAATGATGGTGGTTACACCGAGTGCTGAGACTAAGTGACAGATGAGTGTTCCATCCTGAACAAAACACTTACATTATTCTTTCTGCAGACTAGAGAACACTTCCTAGATGGGGCAGAATCAATATAGGAGGCATCAGATACGAAGAAGGGCTGGGAAATGCCATCTTCCGGGCAAGACATGGTCTTTCCGACGAAGAACTTACAGCAGCTTCAGATACCTGACTTGGGACTGCATAAGACTGGGCCTTGGGGTTGTTGGGCATGGACAGAAGGTACAGCAGGGATCAAGGGCCTTCCAATCACTGCTGAAATATTTCCTCCCAATCCTTTAAAAAAAATAATTCCAAACAGGATTTTGTTCTTATTGGCTTCTTAACTGGGTTCTCTGAAAATGTCCAGAAATCTCTTTTTAACTAAATTCATTCAGTTCTCAGTCTACATCTAGATTGATCAATCTACCGTTTGACTCTTTTTTATTGTAAAATAACAAAAATTATTAACGAAACAAAACAAGAACGAACTAGAAGACTTGGATCAAGAGTGAATGAACATCCAACAATGCTCATTAGGACCAGAGATTTGACTAGGCATACACACACACTCTCTCTCTTTTATTAATGTATTTAATGCTTAATTAAAGCATAATTATATCATTTACCACCTTCTCACCTCCCTTTAATCTATCCCATGTCCCTCTAATTTCTCTCAAATTCTTAACCCCTATTTCTTCAATTTTTACATATATGCATATATATGAGTCTGTGTGAACAAATATATAAATCAATCCTGTTGAGTTTGTTTAGTGTTTCTTGCATGTATATTTTAAGGGCAGATGATTTGGCATTAGATAATCAGTTAGGGGCTCATCCCTGAGGCAGACTAATTCTCCCTTTTCCAGTAGTCACTAATTGCCAATAGCTCTTCATCTAGTGGTGAGACCCAGTGAGGCTCCCTCATGAGCACTGCTATACTATCAATAGTTCCTCTTAGTGCACATCAGCATGTTCATCATGGAGTGATGGCTCGAGTCATCAAGGACTGCTGGATAGAATAGACCTGGTCTTTAAATCTGAGTCTATGGATGGATTAGAGTAAAAGTTCCACTCATGTGACATCTCACATTTTCTAATTATTCTTTATATCATATATTTTAATAATTCCTGATAATAATTCCAGGTAAATAGCATACTTTTCAGATGAAAAACATCTTAACAAAAAAAAGTATATCTCACAGGAACAGAAAGAGTCTGATGCCAGAGGATTAACAGAGGAGAATAATGTAGGGTTCTGAGTAGGTATGGTAAGAAGGCAAGAAGGCAGGGGTCTGGGAGGGAGGCAGGGAGAGAAGCAAGGAGCCAAAGGAACAGAGAGATGGAGAACAGGGTGGCAGAGGGGCAGGGAGCCAGAAGGAATCAAGAAGAAATCAAGAAGGAAGGACGAAAATATTGGTAATGGGGAAGAATAGATGGGGTTAGGGAAAGGAAACAGCCACAGCGGGGAGGAAGGAGAAGGAAGAAAAGATTGAAGAGGCTTATTTTGTTCTGTCATTTTGTCTGCAGACAGTCTTAAGTACACTGACATACTAATACCAAATCCTTAAGGATCCTTGAGAATCATTTCAGAGATGAAAATAAACATCCATTGGTTTTTGTTTCGATTCTTTTAGAGAAATCAGAAATTATACTCTAAAGTTCAGTTTTCGCTTTTTCTCTGCAAGTACTTTTTGATTAAAAAATATAGTTGAGACCACAGGGGGAGGGGGTCCGTCTCTTATTAGATCTCAGAGACTAATCCAAGAGATTCCATCATTGGTGTTTTTATACATTATAGGTACAAATAATTTTAGAGAATAAAAATAAGGGTATAAAAATGTGTATCCATATCATGTGTGTGCCAACACACACACACACACACCACACATATCACACCCTCATAGACAGGCAACTTGTGGTTCTTTCATGGTAACTGCTGCCCTTTGTTGTAGCTGGTAAAGTATTCCATAGAGCAGTCATCAACAGTGATTAACTTTTGTCTTTCTTTGATCTGAATCTGATCGAGAAGAGCACTTAGACAAATTATTAATGAAGAGATTTCATTACTGTCATTTACTTCCACACATACAAGGAATAATAGGGCCACCCTACTCAAAATTACCCTGCTGATTACCTTTCTCTGCTCACTTTAAATCCAATCACTTACCATAATCCATCAGCATTCAGATACAGGGATGACTGTAGTTTCATAAATTGAGACAATACAACTCAGCCTTCACACTGCATTTTCTACTAATTATGGTAGTCACAATCTCAAGTCCTAGAAGAGGGATGGTATATCAACCTAAATGCTGCTCAATTGACCGTGTTTCTTTTACACAGCCTTTAAAGGTACTCTTAACTTAGAAAGTCATTTAAGCCTTGTGCTTCTGTAAAGCTGATCGTATTCTAAAAGAATCTGTAATGTGGGTGCTCATTCTCCAGTTTAAATCTTCCTTCACTAGAACTTATAGGATCTCTGGCCCTGGCATATTTTTTGGTGCTGTTTTTGTTTGTTGTTCTTAAGGCATAGGTAAAATATTAAGGACTAGATGGAATATTAAAGCCTAGATGGACTGTTCCCTGGGTAAAATGTAAAGGTCTAAGTAACCGTTACCTGGATAGCTTGCCATGATAAGGAAACTTTCCTCACATGCTACTGCTGTTACTAAAACACTTTCTAATGCCAAGATTGATTACATATTCCATTATGTTCTGTGCCCTTAGAAATCAGTCATGAAAACAGTCAATGGAATTGTTTGGTATAGTGTCCTAAATAAGTTTGGATCTGAACCAACCATCCAACAACACCTCCTGTGCCTGTATATATAAGCTTTCATGGTATAAGCTGCCCCTGTGATTGACCCCAATATAAGAGTGACACCTGCACCAATATAAGAAACTATGTGCAATAAGACTTCTGTTTTGAGTAGTGGTCAATTAAAGTTTAAGTTCCCAAAACCTCCCTGGAAACTGACTTCCTACTTGGCAGAAAGAGACACGTATGTGGATAACTGAATTCTGGTTGGCAACTAAAGACATGAATGTTAGACAAGTCCCATTCTGGCAGACAAGTTAAGACATGAATATGATACAAGGCAAATAACCTACCACAGTTGAATATCCCAACCAATGAGTGCAGGATAAGTGTACAACAAAGATACGTTCCTAAGGAAACCCCCTATCTCTAAATCCTGATTGGAGAAATAACTTGGCACAGATGTTTGTAGATTTGGGGCTGAAAACACCAGGGGACCTTCACTAGTGGTCATGGTTCAACTCTCAAATTTGGACCATGGCCTGGTTGATCAGTCCTGCGGGATATGCTCAATAAACTATCCCTGTCTGACTGAAATTGGTGTTTATGTGGTTTGTGAGGGGATTCCTGGATCCCAACAGTTTTTATTGTTATAAAAAACTTATTTGGGTAGGTATGTACTACCAAGATAGGAAGTAATGTAATTTAGAGATAAAGGTAAGGGGTTACTTAAGTCATTCTTTCTCTATGCCCAAGCCTCTTATAATGTATGTGGATGCTGGCAATGGCCATGTTGGTGGACATTGTACTTTTTCTCACTTTCCATCCTCTGGGATTAGCCCAGCAGTATTTTCCCAAGAATCAAAAATGCTTTGCTCCCACCCCACTCAGAAAATATCCTTAACCTTACACTTAGTAAATCTTGATTAACTACCATATGACAGACAGTATTGTATGCTGCATGATTACCTCACTGAGACAGATAAACAAACCCCCACGTAGCTTGCTGTCTTCATGTTGCTCCTATCAATTCCCCTTTAAATAAAAACACTGAACAGGTGGTTCCAGTAATAGTATCGACATTTGTTTTTCATTTCCTTAATTTACTATTTTGAGAGTTCTTTGTTGCTAAAAGTTTTGAATATAAATGTAGTATCAACATCATGTTCCATGGAGTTGATTCTCAGCAATCTATTTCATCCTTCCAACATGGGGACCTTAACTCCAACCCTCACTCCAGATGAGTTCCCTGTTCTTATGAGAGAGATTGCTCTACACGTTTCTTTCTATAATTAAATCAAGATAATTTGGTTTTAAGGTTTAAAGGATCAACTCATCTTTCTCACTCTAGCAGGTTCTATCTGAAGTTTCAGATACACTTCCCAGCTGTTCTTGGGACAGAGGCAGAAAGAGAAGGAAAGGGAAAGAAAACAAAGATTCAGATCCTGACTTCACAGAGAGGTGAAGAGGGTGAATGTAATCTAAGCTACCTGAATTAAACAAAAATCTGTGAGGTTAATTCTCCAGAACTATAATGGGCAGACCAAAATGTATATGTTTTCATTATAAATATTTACCTAAAGGCTTTAAAAAATTTAAGAATCATTTACCCAATGAATTTTTTTGAAGATTACAAAGGAACAGAAAACTTGCCCCAAATCTTCAGGGGACTATGATCTAGTCTGACAGCTATTATTCTGTACATTGTATACTCATTATTCTTTTTTTTATACTCATTTTTCTTGAGGGATACATTTACCAGTGAAGAGACCAAGGCCCTGAATTACATGGCCATATAAAGATAAGGCTGCAGAGATGGCTCAGCACTTAAAGGCTCCTCCTGCACCTGCAGAGGACCTGAGTCCTCAACCCATATCAGGAATAATTTCTTGTCACTTCAGCTCCAGGGGATCTGATACCCTCTTCTAAACTCCATAGGTACCTCACACACATGGTATCTACTCTAATGCCAACACAAGCACACACATGTACTTGAATAAAAAATATATATCAATCTTAAAATTTAAACTCAACAAAGTATAGTACTCAAGTATCTGAAACTAGGATGCTACCAAAACTCAAACTATATGCAGATAACAGGGGAAGAAATAGAGAGACAGGTTTTGTCATTCATTTACTAAAACAGAAAGGGTGTGACTTTATAGTATGCAGAGCTGTGGTGCAGTACAGCAAACAACAATCAGCACAGTCAGCACATGCCAGGCCTTTCAAATGTGCTCTCAATATGTTTGGACACGACCTAATAAGTGGTGGAAGGTCACTGTCACCCCACACACTGGAGCAGAGCATAAAGAGAGCACTGTTACATAATCCACAAAGCCAGTATTGTCTTGCTGTAGGGGATCTGAAGGGCCTGACACTGCTCTCCATTTAAAAAAAAAAAACAAAAAAAAAAAACAAAAAAACAACAAACTTGCATGTCTTATTAAACCCCAAACCTTCTTACATCCTAAGGCCATGAGGATATAATAAAAATAAGACAGAATCAACCCCCATGTGTGATGGTATATAACTTAAATGGGACATGCCCAGTTGATATTAAGGACTTGACCTCACAAAGACAGAAGAGCAGAATCAATAAACTCCAGAAGGAGCGTTGGGCTTTCCTTATGAGAGAGAAAAAAAACTCCTTCCAACTTTTGGATTTGATAGCCTCGGGATTCCAGGTAATTAGGCTTCTGGTCACTAAATGAGGCTACATTAAGAGTCTACTGGCATTTCGGTGCAAAGGCCAGAAAGCACAGGGGAGGTGGCACTAACTCCTTATCCTTTCCTTCTCTTTGAATGGAATGTTATTAACACTGTCACACTGGCCAAGAGGCTAAAGTCCCCTTCGGAGAACTTGGACTTGGCACTGATTAAAGGCCATGCAGGTCATTTCCCTCCAATTGGTACATTAGATAAATAGGCTCAAATAACGCTGGAAATGTTTTACTTCACATCAATCTGTCTCCTTCTCACTGTGGTGTGGAGCTTGAATGGGGAACCTGTTCCTCACGACTGGACTTAGGGCCTGAATACATGGGACATGTGGTTGTTGTTCATCAGACAGGTGGGAATTCATTACTTAATTACCCTTAGTCACTTAAAAATGTGTCAATTTTAAGAATAGTTTTTAAAACTACAAACTGAATAAAGAAGAAAAATCACCAGGGCAGCATCTGGCTAACATCCATTTCTAGCCCCACTCTCAGGGGCTTTATAGCACATATGAGACAAAAACTCCATAGTGAATAGTGAACCCTTATGAATCTTCAGACAGCCAGTGACTCTACCAATACCCAGCATACATAACAAGAACTAATTAGGGATGAATCCATCTACTCAGTTACTTTCCAGAAGAGCTGCTTCAGAGTCTGAGCATGTCCTGAGAAATTTTGTGGGTAATTTCTAACTATGTTTTCACATTCATAGATACTGGTTGAGTGAAGATTTATATATTTGGGGTTTAGCACAAACCTAGAAACCACTTAGGTGAAATCAATCACTGAAGTATGTGACCTGAGCTTGACAATAATCCCCAGGTCTGTGACACATAGCTGATTTAGACCTCAGCTACTTTCAAGCATAACTCACTACTAAGGTATCTTCTATATTCAAACCAGATGGCATACCTTCCTTACTTCAAGTTTCTAGCTCACATGACCATGTAAGTCTGAGTTGTGAATTGGGGTCTATGAAATAGGAAATGGTGAAGTTATATATTAAAAGAAGAGCTTTCCACCTGTGGAGACATGGGTTGGAAGAAAGCTAGACTGATGAGTTGTAGGGATAAGGACAATAGGCATGGGCATTGTCACCAATCAGTATGGAAACAAAGGATTCAATGTGTATAGGCTGTGTTTAAATCAAAGCTTAACATAAACTGAACAAATAAAAGATCAAGTGCTGACTTGAGGAGATGCCTAGAATTCAAGAGAACAAGAAGAAAAGAGGAAGCCACTGGAAAATCTAGAAAGGATTACAGACATAATGTTGTGTTACAAGCCAGAGAAGCAGGATCAATAAAGCAAGGTCATGAATAACTTCAATGAAGCTAAAATGCTGGTCCATACCATCTTGTCATTTTGCGATTTCTTAGGGCCATGGAAATGGCTCACTGGATTAGAGCACATAGTCCTCTTGCAGGGGCCTCCAGTTTGTTACCAGTACCTACAACAGGTGATTGTAAACTGCATGTAACTCCAGATCTGGCATCAATAGGCACCGGCAGTGAAGAACACACACACACACACACACACACACACACACACACACACACTCACACTCACTCATTCCTACACACAAACACATATACATGCACTCACATAAACACACACACACACACTCACACAAACACATACACCCTCATACACACAAACATATATATTTTGTATATGTTTATACAAAGACACAATTAAAGCCTAAATTTTGTCAATAATTGTTGTCTGATCTCAATTTCATATCCCCTGGAATCCATTCCTTTCTCTTTCTTTCTTTCTTTCTTTCTTTCTTTCTTTCTTTCTTTCTTTCTTTCTTTCTTTCTTTCTTTCTTTCCTTTCCTTTCCTTTCCTTTCCTTTTTCTTTCTTTCTTTCTTTCTTTCTTTCTTTCTTTCTTTCTTTCTTTCTTTCTTCTTTCCTTCCTTCCTTCCTTCCTTCCTTCCTTCCTTCCTTCCTTCCTTCCTCTCTCTCTCTCTCTCTCTCTCTCTCTCTCTTTCTTTCTTTCATTTTTGGGGGTGGGGTGGGTCGAGACAGGGTTTCTCTGTATAGCCCTGTCCTGGAACTCACTTTGTAGACCACGCTGGCCTCAAACTCAGAAATCCACCTGCCTCTGCCTTCTGAGTGCTGGGATTAAAGGCGTGCACCACCACTGCCCGGTACTTCCCATTTTCTACTTGACTTTGCTTGAGATGCTTGATCTACCCTCCCCTTGGGACTTCTGGACTCTATGTTGAGGATGTATGTATCAGGCTTTCTATGCCACTTACTTGCCTAGCTATAAATTGTGGACATGTTCTAAATTATACTTATGATTCACTTGTAGCTTTGGGATACTAGATATTTGGTCAGACATTAATAAGCCACTGACACTAAATGGGTTCCAATGCGGGTGGGTGGGGCAGATGAAGGAGCCATAATCTGCTATCAAATTAAAACAGCCCTACGACATTGTCAGCTCTGGAGCAGACAGGTTGGGACCTTGGGGATATTGATCTATGGGAAGTGGCAACAACTGTGGGTGCTCTGTGGCCATTTCTTCTCATAGGCTCTTGACAGCAGGCATAGCTTATTTTACCTTGTCTGCTATTTTTCTATTCTTACATCTTTGGGGAAAGCAACTACCAGATTGGACTTCCTTTATATTCTCAGAGGCAGATAAAGCTGAACTGCTGCAGGTCCCCGCTTTTTTATTAATAGCTTGTTATTTAAAGAGTCCTTCCCTGCTTCAGGGCATTTTGCAGCTCCCTTCCTGGAGAGCCAAGGGAGCTATCATACCTCCACCTAGCTGGCTGTAGTTTACTCCCTTCTATTGTCCAATCCTCAGATGCCATCTCCAAATGCACCTTCTGCTCCAGGACACACTGCTGGTGGTGAGCTGGGAGGAGACCTTTACAAAACAAACCCCTGAAAGGGCGGTCAGAATATAGTGAACTTGAAATAATGTTTGGACATTAAAAAAAAAAAGAAGAAGAATGCTTTAGTAGAACAAACAGAAAATACTCAAAAATATGGGAAGTTTAGCTGTTTGTATATGAACTGTCCTTAAGTATTTACTGATAGCAAAATTATATATACCATAAGGGAAATCAAAGTTTAATACATTTTAAAATCTGATACTATCAGGCAACATAATAATCTCAAAATTGAAGATCCAAAGTTGAATATCTAAATCAGGTATAGGGGACATATGCTATATTATGAATTATTTAAATATACTGCACACATGGTACTCACATCTTAAAGAACATTTTTTAAAAAAAATTGAAAAATGTCACCAAATAAAAACACAGTTTTCTTCTTTGAACATATTGTTTAACCTTTGACAATCATATATATTGAATTTTGTTCATTTTTACTCATTACCTTCTTACCCTTTCCCATTAAAACACTTCTTCCCAACAAATGACATTCAAACACATTTTTTTTTCTGATTTAAAATAAGTACCCATCTACTGTGAGTTATTTGGATACATTCCTTCTTGAATGTTAGTAGCTAGAGCTCTCTGACCTCTAGACATTAATTATGCTATTTGAAGCTCAGGTCTGCATGTTATTTTACTCTAGTGTTATCCTATTTAAAGCATGCATTATTCTTATATACAGACACTTCTGTTTGTGCGTTGTTTCAGTGGAGACTGAAATGGAGTATTCTACAGTAAGAGGCAGGGCTGCATTTCGGCACACCAACAGGTGACAGTGGTACCAGCTGAAGCCAGTGCTCTGGCATTCTCTTAGTGCCTGGTTTTATAAATGATGACAGATATCCACTAATTTCCAGTGCAATAAGGACCTGTTTGCAGTGATCACAACTTGGAGAATTTCAAGCTTCTGTGAACTGGCAGGGTTATTTTATTTCTACTCTTGCACCATGAAGACATAGCCACGCATACATTAAGTGTACATGTATGTACACACACTTTAAACATTAAATAATGTGAATTAAACAACCACGGGACTAAACTTGTCATATCTAAATTTAATAGATATACATAAGGTTCCTTTACTAGCTTTACCCCAATCCCCATACACTCTTCCAGCTAACTCTAGATGTAGTCCTTGCTGTGTGGTGTCCTATGCAGGCTGATGATGTCTGGCTCAGGACCCTCCTGCCCAGGTGTTCTGTACTATGTGTGGCTGCCAGAGAGCTAGTGGGTGTGGCTTTATCCTATCACATTGTTGACCAAAGTTGCCTCCTGGAATCCAAATATGCCCTTATCTCACTGTTTCATCTGAGGGAAAGCCATGGCTTAATTTCTCCAAATAGATTCAGTAATGGAGGACAACACCTGATGTGAGCCAGCTGCAGTAAGAGGGAAGTGATTATCTTGGCTGAAATTAAGCAGCTACAGGTTCCAATACCTGCTGCACAGTTAAAGAGTGTCTACATGACCGCTGTTTTCTCTCATCTGGAAACAGTTCATTTGGCATTTCAATCAATGGAAACAAGGGCTTTGGCCTGAATTTGTCTTCCCTAACAGGCAAGCAAAATACATACTCCAAGTGAGCATCATTGGTTTACTGCACGTTCCGAAAGAGGTGTAAAAATTCCACCACCTCACATTTTGCAAAACAACTCCAAGACTGCAATGAAGAGCATGTTAGAGTTATTGTTTTGAATGGGATGACATCATGGAAAGAATGTAGAAGTCGGTAGTCTGAAAAAGATGACGCCATGGAATGTGGGAGAACTGAGCATATCCCGACTAGCTGGCCGAAATGGCCCATGCATACACAGCAAGCACTACCGCATTTACTAATCTCAGAACCTGCCTGACACTCTAAGATGAACAAAGACAGAGCATGTGACCAGACAGCTAATCAGCTGCTGCAGGGACACAGGACAAGCAGTTACAGACAGGGCGGACATGGGCGGACAGTATATATATTTATACCATGGCCATGTGGTATAAATCCTACAAAAAGAGTTGAGTCTGCTTCTGCTTCTCACCTGGCTCCTGGATCTGTGTTGTTGATTCCTCATATTCTTACTCCCTACCCACAAGAATCATTCCAAAGGGTATAGGGCAACAAAGGAGAACATGTTAAAACTTATATTCTGAATAAGATGACATCATGGAGAACATCTCAGTAAGATGAGGTCATGGCCTTCCACTTTCCTGATATTGATGTGCTCCTCAAGTTTTTTCCGTTATGGCAAAGTGGAGAAAAACATAATACCCAGGAACAACTATCTCATTCACCCCAGTCCAGAAAAGTGGCATAAAAGGGACAATAACACACAATTCCTACAGATATTGAGCACTATGTTGTAAAGTCTTGAAGTAATTATAATAAAATGCAATGCAGTGCATAGAAGAAGTGAAGGCAAAAAAATAAGTGAAATATTAGAGCACTCCATTTGAAAACTATTATATCTAGTCAAATCAGCTAAACAAACAAACAAACAAAAAAGAGAGTTCCGTGTTCCTCTTAAAAGGTCCATCTTCCTGTTTGAATCCCGCTTTCCTTACGCAGAAAATGAGATTTCTCAATCAGATCCATGTTAGGTTTCCTTTTAATCTTACATATATGATCATGTATCCATCTACTCATCTATCCATCTATTCATCCATCTATATTCATTAACTCATATCTGTATTATGATGTTAGATGCTTAAAGCATTTGCGTCCTCCCTCAACCACCCTTATAAGCCTATGGAATATAATGCATTGCTTTGGGCACAGGGATGTATAAACAAAAGTAAATGTGTTCTCTGATAGGTCAGTAAAGAAGGCTCAGTTCATACTCCATGAAAAGGAGGCGTCATGGAACAGAGTATTGGGAAAGACATAGAAGGATTCATGGACATTTGTGTGTCTGGTGAGAAGGTACGGGATGTGACAATATAATAGTATAGTATGGATGGATGGCCAGAAGTGCCAGGAAGAAAGTCATTTCCCTTCAGATTGAGAGAAGACTGTGACTGCATGGTTTGAGCAGAGAGATGTAAATCTTAGGTACAGAAAAGGCCTGGAGTTCTCATCATTCCAATACTAATGCTACATTCTTTAGGTGCACAGCTTTTAAAAAAATATATGTGTTCATATTTTGTTGAGCTTGCATTATATCCAATGGAAAAAAATGCTGGCTTCTACAGTAAGTCCATGTCAGCGACAGAAGTTACCTGATCATATTTGAGGTAACTACTAATTGCATTCATCTGCTAATTAGCTCTTTCTTTGTCACTGACAATAATACCAGATTGGATTTCCCACTGGGAAGTGCAAGTTAAAAAACATCAAGAAAGTAAAGTTCTAGTTGCTATGAGGATGTGCAGAAAAAAAAAATATGTGAGAAATGTTGATACCACGCTAAGTTTAAGAGGTGGGTGGCCAATAAGGAATGTAACACATATGTCCATAATAATAGCAATAACCAAATTTTAGTATAAACAGCACTGATTCTACTTGACCAGGATGAGACATTGAACTAATGTAATGGCTCATTAGAAATCAGGCAAAATCCAAAGAAGGGGAGAAACTGAGCAGAAAAAGATCAGAGTTAGAAGTCTGATGATGAACACGGTTCTAATCACAAGCAAGGGGAAAGCAACTAAACTAATTTTCTTGAATTCAACTGAATGTATGTCTTTAAACATTATCAGACACAGAGAGTTATTTATTGTTTAAAGCGCTACAGAATCTGCTTTGAAATGCCAAGTAGAGACTGGCAAATTCAGATGGGAGTAAACTTGCTAGTTTCTAACTTTAATTTTTTCAAAGCCTATTTTAAATGATTTTTCTTAAATGCTTTAGTCTCCCTTAAAGCACACCACCCAGCAAAGGTAGCGGGAAAGAAAAGATACAGGGGAAGTGAACCTCTTTAGAAAGGTTCTGTGAAACAACTCCTATCTCTATTGCCTGGAAACCAGCAGTTCAGTTCACAGGTTACCTGTAGCAGTTCTACCCACCCATAAACACATTACAGGTACAGTAGCAGTCCAGTTTGGTAGAGTTGGCATGGCAAACAGGCATCAGCAGGGGTGGCACTGCCTAACAGAAACAGCCATGCCTTAGCCTCATCTGGAGTCAGCAGGAAGGACCTGATAGTTAAGTAGTATTCATATGGGATAAATCCAAATAACAGTGTATACACATTGTAAACTTAGCAAATTGAAACTATTGAATCTGGGGTGTGAAAGCAAAATCCAACCTTTCTTCTCAGGACTTAAACAAGACCTTGCTGCAATATTCAGTTCTGTAATGTTCGGGCCTGCAAAGAATTATGAAATTCGCAGCTGCATAAGTGAAAAAAAATGAATGCATGCCAAAACATGCTGGCAATGCAGATGCCAGTATTATCTGATAAAGAATTCAAATCAGCACCTTTGAAAAGTCTCAGATGACCAATCATAAACACACTTGAAACAAATATAACCAAAAGGGCATGGGAATAACAGAGATTAACACTAGGTACCTAGTGAGAGCACTCTGTCCCCCAGACATTAGATTTTCAAAGTGGCTTTACTCTTAAACTTTCAATATGGTTTCTATACTATCAAATCCCAACTTCTAATGATCCTTGATGTATTCAGGAGATTGTAGAATTAGTTAATTCTAGAGTGGTTTTATTATCTTAGAGAAAAAAGTATTGGATGTAACTCATTTCTTCTTTACCCCAAACTAGCTTCAATTTTCTAAGTTTATAAACACTCCTAACTATGACACATGAGATTCATGTAAATTAATAATGAATAGTGAAGGTGCTCTGTCAGTCTGTAATGTGGATCACTTCTTCATTGAGTTCTTTATCTATGTTTGTGCACAAGAGTGCATGTGTGTGTGAGAGTGTGCATGGAGGCCGGAGTTTGAGTCTTAGCTTCCTCAATTGCTTTTATGTATTACTTTTTAAGCAGGCTCTTACTGAACCTTGAGCATACCGCTTGACTAGACTGTCTGAGCAGTGAGTTCCAGAAATCTTCCTGCTCTGCCACCCCAGGACTAAATGACATAGACATGCTAACAAGCTTGGCTTTTTACATGGGTAAAAGCTTATGTGCCACATCATATCGCATGCCTGTGGGGCAAGTACATAACTCACTGAACCACCTCCCTAGTCTCTGATGTAAATTCTTGAACTGCTATTAATAACAAACTAAGCAAATATATAAGATTGATAATACTAAAGAGAATTTCAAGGTAAACTTTGTTTAAATACTGAATTGATAACTCTCGCAATCCATATTTTTAAAATGGATGAAAACTCTCAATGCATAAAGGAAGTACTATCAATTACTTACAATGAAAATATCAAAAAATCTTTATTATTATTATTATTATTATTGATCATTTTTAAAGTCCAGTTGTTATCTTTAGATGGTACATAAGAGTATGCTTTTCATTTACCTAGTACCATTTTGATAAAAGATCTGCATAGCAAAAGTAGCTCCAAAATGATGTGGCTACTTTAATTTCTGAAATCCATATATAGAGGCTCTTGCTTTGATTCCAAGCACCAGGAAGCAGAGGCAGGAGAACTGACTATGTTTTTGAATCTAGCCTGCACTACATAGTGAGTGTCAGGAAAGCCTGGCTTACAGTATGAGTTCTTGTCTCACAAACAACAGCAATAACTAAAAATCAAGGCCAAACAAAACCAAAGCTTTCTGAGAATGCTTCTCTTTCTCCACACACTTGTTTATTTCACCTAATCCATCCTCAACTAGACAAAACTACCTACACATCCTTTTGATACTTTTATTTATTGAACATTTGATGTTGATACAAAGCCAATCTATTTCTAAATGTGCAGGCATCTGTTTTCTATGGAAAGTTACATTTTATAGACATATCCTTTTCTGCTTGAGACTGTCTTCTATGACATTTTGGAAATCAAGTAAGAGGGGAGAGTCATGAATCATGATTTGCTAGATAGTAAAGCATGGAATATTTGTTCAATGATGACTGGTAACCCAACATAGAAGCCCAAATTAAATAAGTGTGGCATACACTAAATCTTCAATAGTAATAAGTTAACCAAAGTTGAACATTTAAAATCTCACACTTTGAATAGGATCAAATAAATTCTGCAGTTCTCTGAAATATGTGGCACTTAAATCCATAAATCACAAAGAAATAAATTATACTTTCTTGTCAGAAATATCTATCATTTATCTAAAAACTTTTCTTGATTGAGTATACATGCCTTTGATTCCTCACTTTGCAAATAAACACTGTAGCTGCTAGGGCTCCTTTTTTTTTTTTTTGCATTTGAGCATGTGTCTATGTATATGATGTCACCGTATATTTGAGTGTGAGAGTAAAGGAAGAGTCATTGGCTGTCTCCTGACTATCAACCCGTCCTATCTACACTTCTGCCTTGATGATTGGAATTTTTTACCTCATTAAAAAACCCCAAGTTATTTAGAGATATAAAGTAATGTCTACCTGAGGCTGAGTCTGCAAAATTAAATATGGTATAGTGTAAAATAGATTTGTATCTAAGAAAAATAATGGATAAAATCCATTTGATTATTAATAAACTTTAAAAAAGTGAGAACACTACTTTGGAGTGTGAAAAATATAAACACAACTCAGTAGGTACATGCAAAAATAAATGTGTGTGCTTCCTTTTAAAGTATTTCATAGTAAATTTGTCTTACTGTAAACAACATACAATAAAACTGCAAGAAAACATCTATATTTTTGAGCGATTGAAATAGTTCCCAAAGGGGGTCATGAGAAGTTATACTTCAAGACAAATGTATGTACAATATAGGCTCACAATTTGATTGATTTTATTTTGCAACATTTTCTTTCTCCCACTGAATATTATAAAGCCCAGATGTACAGCAAAGAATGTGTGAAATCTATCAAAACTCTTCCCTTTATAGCACCATAATGTGGACAGAAGTGGCTGTGAAAACTGAGGCTCATTCTTACTGCTATAGTTCTCCCAGAGATATAAAATATTGAAGTGCTATAGTTGAAATCTAAATGTGAATAAAAAAACTTTAAAATAATAATGCATTTGCTGGGGGAGAGGATTGTGGTTTTCTTTCTTTCTTTTCTTTTTGAGAAAGGATCTTCTGTGTAACTAATTTAGCTGTGTAGCTAAAGATAACCTTGAAATCATGCTATTCATAACTCAATTCATTTTGATCCCAGATACCTACAGTATACATCAGTTAGCAATTTGATATTTATTCAAATTATATATTTCAATATGTACTGCTGTGTGTGTGTAAATATATATTACCTGTGTGGTTATTTGTGGAAGCCAAAAAAAAAACCCCAAAAAACCAAAAAGCCATTGGATCCTCTGGAGCTAGAGTTGCAGGAGCTCTGAGCCACCTGATATGGGTGCTGAGGAGTGAGTTCAGGTCCCCTGGGATAGCAGTATGTTTTTGTAAATGCTGAGCTACCCTCTCGGTCCCTTAGAATGTACATTTTCATAAAGTTAATATCAGAATCAAGTCACTCCTGCAAGTTAATCATAAGTGCTAACATGAACTGAGATTGCTACAGGATCAGCCAAGCAAGATTTCTGCAGGCATGAATAAGAGTTTCATTAAAATCACAGTCATAAAAATAGATTCCCTGGCATTATGAGACTATTGGCAGCTTTAAATAACTGCCCTGAAATTATCTGGGTACACATCTCCTGGAGAAATATGGTCAAGTGTCCCCGTGTTCATGAGCTCATTTCACCTCCCACAGTTGCTAAGGCTGCTCAGATCTTTGTGACAGAACAGATGCTGAGCTATTCAAGACCCATGGAAGACAAAGGGTGACTTCCTGGTAAAGTTACATTTCTTCTGGACATACCAACATTTTCAGAATTATACACTAGTATTAGAATTTGAGAGTTACTTTATATTCTTACAATAATACATGCTAAGACAAGCTGAAAAACACTAATGCCATACTTCATCATTGAGAAAATTTTAGGGAGTCAGTTCTTTTTAAAAGGAACTCTGTTTTTATAACTTCATTTTTAGCAGCTTTGTTGTAGCATACAGAGCATGTAAGACACAATACATAATAAAGTTTACTATTAATCAGGATTTAAAAAAAAACTGCAGTTAAGATAGTGAACACATCTTCTATCCCAAAAGACACTCTAACCTCTCTGTAATTCTTCATCCCCCTCTTTATCACTGCTCCCCCCATATTTGATTTATTTTCTGGAATTAAAGGTTAGTTACCAGGCTCTAAAATTTTGTGTAATTAGAGTCACAAACAGCATAATCATTTGTGCCTGGCTTGCTCCATGCACTGTAATTGTTTTCTGAGATTCCCTGTGTTTTTATATTAGTTCATGTATCCATGCCATTTTATTGCTCTAAAGTACATGAGTCAGGTATACCACAACTTGTTGAGATATTCAAATACCATTGAATCTTTTAGTGGTTTCCAAATTACAAATAATTAGGTGTGAATGTTTGTATAACAGTGTTTATGTGAGAATACATACTAGTTTTTTTCTCAACAAATATTTGAAATGGCTACATTTTATAGTAAGTTGATACTTAATGTTTCTGTGTGTATATGATGTTTGTATGTTAGTGCATGTGCTTGCACACACACAAGTGTGTGTGTGCCTGCTATATAAATGTGTGCCCATTGCCACAGGCCAACCCATTTGGAGTCCCTCAACCCAGGGGAGAATCAGAATTCCAATACCGAGGTGGGCAAGGAGTTGGCAAGTGACAGACATGAGCACAAGAGTGCTGAGTCTTGAGTGTAATTTCTCAAAGCAAGCATCAGACTTATATTACAGAAGAAAACAAGGAATTTAGGTGACACATCAGCCAAGATAGATTGAGGTCGTCTGATGCATAATGACTCTTTACACACAGCAGAGATATGCATACATTAAGACTGACAGGAACCAAGCAGTAGTTACAGCTGAGATAAAATCAGCCCTATCTAAAGTCAGCTATTATAGAAGCCAGGTGCAAGGGTTTCCCACCCTAATCACAATTCTAGACTATTGTATAACCCACCACCAGGGGATCCCTTAGTAAGTCCCTAATTATGCTGTTCCTCTGATCCTTGTGAAAATGTTCACCAGGGGGGTTCCACTCTTGCTAACCTTTTCATGAATAATGCATTACTCTAGCTCCTCCTTAAACCACAACCCACCTTCTTTCTAGACCATTGTAAATTCCCGAATATAGGAGTGTCTTACTTAGTTAGGGTCTCTATTCCTGCACAAACATCATGACAAAGAAGCAAGTTGGGGAGGAAAGAGTTTATTCAGCTTACACTTCCATACTGCTGTTCATCACCAAGGAAGTCAGGACTGGAACTCAAGCAGATCAGAAAGCAGGAGCTGATGCAGAGGCCATGGAGGGATGTTCTTTACTGGCTTGCTTCCCCTGGTTTTCTCAGCCTGCTCTCTTATAGAACCAAGCACTAATTGAGAAAATGCCTTATAGCATCTCTTCCATCTCATGGAGGCATTTCCCCAACTGAAGCTTCTTTGTCTGTGATGACTCCAGCCTGTGTCAAGTTGACACAAAACTAGCCAGTACAGGGAGTGACTTGGTTGTTATTCCAAGTATCTGTGAAAAACATCCATTTATCAGAGGATCCCACTTTCTTCTAATATGTAATGTAGTCTGCCATACATGACTGTAATGATAATTCCAAGTTTACTTTGTTGAATTTCCCTTGAAATTTACTCTTATCCAGTAAACTGCAATGCCTGATTTCTTTCACTATCTCTTTTTCAACACTGGAGGCATTTTGTCTGAATGAGTAGTATTACCTATAATAAAAGAATACTGAAAGAAAGCACACAAAACCATCTACTGACTATCACAAGGACAAATCTGGACCACATCTGTGTTACAGGATGCCAAGATCCTCCAGGAGACCAGTTCCTGTGAAACTTTTTGCCTCAGGACTGCAGCCAAGCTTTTGGACATGTCACTCAGACTCCATTGGAGTGGGTGTGGCAGCCCATGCCTCCAGACATGTATGTGTGTGCAGAGGTCAAATTTTTCAAAATACCTAAAACATTAATTGAACAAAAGAAGGCCATGCATTTGGGAGATGACATAGGAGTGGTTCAACAAACGAAAATAAATGAAGAGGTATTATATGTTTTAATTTCAAAAATAAGAAAATAAAGAAAAGTTTTTTTTCTTACTTCTTTCTTTTTTGACAGTTTCTTTCAGTGTGTTTTGATAATATTCAGTCCCCCAAGTCTTCACAGTCCCTGGGTATGTAGTGGGATGGGAATCATTGTTTATCTTACCTTTTGAAACAGTGCTTCTCATGAGATCTGCAGCTCTCTAATTTGGCTACATTGTTTTACCAGCATGCCCCTCAGATGTTTTACCATCTTTGCCTCCTCTGCTCTGTCCTACTGATATCCACTACTGTGCCTGAAACTTTACCTGAACTTAGGTCTCCATGCTTATGGATCAAACACTTTACCTATGCACTGAACAAACTCCCCAGTGCAATACTTAACTTCTACAGACACACACGTCATTTCCTAGTTACACTATTTCACATAAATACCAGGATTTATGAGTATCTCCATTCCTCTACACATCGGGAATGACAAATCTATTTTTTAACCACTCTGCAGTGTAGTTATAGCTGTTTTTAGCTTTAACTTATATTTCTGTAATAGTGTATTATGTTGAGAATATTTTTGTGGTTTTATTAGACACAAAAATATTCATTTATATATAATTTATATATTTCACTTAACCTCAGATCTCTGAAATGATAGCATACTGCTTGGTGTTAGAAAAAACAGTATCCGTAGAGGACTTTATGTTTGCCTTGATGCAAACACCAAATCTCTGAAAACATCTTGTCAGTTTTCCTTTTTCAGAAAGTGATTCTGAGCTGGCTAATGGGAAACTTGTGTAAACAATCATTTCAAGAATTTTCTGTCAGCAAGTGTGAGTTTAACTTTAATTTGAGGACAAATTTAAAAATGATGACTTTGAACTCTCTCCTCACAAGGAGCCCTGTTGAAGGAAGCCACACATTTAAGCTGAGCTGGCTAGGATCTATCCAGAAGCACCCGAGAGGCCAGAGTCTGACTGTTGGGCCAGTTGTTAATAGGGTGATCAACTTCTTATTAATATCAGGCAACATTGCAAAATTGGTGATTTTAAGAAAAGAAAGTCATTCCTGTTTTACTTCCCATTTTATTTCTAGCGCTTGCTCTAGAATGCACAATGCTCATTATATCACAGGTATTTATTTAACACAGGCAAAAATGTACATTTTTAAATGCTCAACATAATACTTCCTTATCTACAATACAAGATCCAGCTTATTAGATTATCTTTCTTTTTCTACATCTTAATGAGTGAATTACACATAATAGGATGCTTGGGGGGGGGGGGTTGTTTAATGGCCTGAAATAATCACAACCTCATCATGTCTCCCAGACTGAGTACTGCTGTAACCGAATCCTCTCCAAAGGCTTCGAGGACACAGTGAATACCACGACAGCTCCATTTATGACAACAGCATAAGATCAATATTCCAGAGTCTAGGCTACAAGCATTTAAGCTCATGAAAGTTTTTAACTTTACTTCTTCCCTTTATAACCCATTGCCCTCCCTCCTGTAGTAATAGTTACCTAAGATATGAAATCTTAAATTTAGATACTATTACAATCTGAAAAGGAAAGAGGATGCTAATGAGTGCTCCCATTCAGAACAGAGAAGCTTCCACTGGCAGGATGCAAATGACACTGTGTCTTTTGGAGTACTGTACCTATCTTTGGTCACAAACTCAGAATTGGACTCAAGAAGTCTCAGCTTGTACATGTGAGCACTATCAATGATTGAAAATCCCATTATAGAGCTTATATTAAACTCTGTGATCTCACTCTTCCAGCCCACAGAGTGGTGAAGAGATACCTTTCTGTTGTTTGATTCATCCAGTTGCTGGTATTTCACTAGGCAGCAAGAGCAATCTCAGATAAAGACAGCAAAACACATGTTTTCTCTGAATGATATATAAGCAGAAATTGAGAGTCATGCTTGTGAAAAGACATGGAAACAGTAGGTTAATGAAAGACAGGCAATTGATTAGACAGACAGAGAGACAGAAAGATAGATTATAGATAGATAGGTAGATAGATAGATAGATAGATAGATAGATAGATGATAATAAATAAGTAATAAATATTTTATAATACATTTCACTAAAATTTCCATTGCTAATAATTTCTGAATGTTGTAATATTAAATATAAATCTATCACAAATTGTTGATTAATACACAACTCAAGAGTTCAAGTGTTTGATGGAGTGTTTGTGTCAAAGCCATACATTCCCAATAGAGGCCACAATTGCCAATGAAAATCAAAATGTTTTAACCTATATCTAGTGCCTTCTTGAATTGTCTAACACCTTGAGGTAGAACCTCAGAGATTTTCAAACAGGTTATTTGCTTCTACTATTGCCTAACATGAATACCAACTTTGCTTTTGGAACTTTTAGACATATGAAAAAGCAAAATGAAAAACAGCAATTGCCTATATTTGAGCTAGGGTATAGATAACAAATTGGCTACCAAGTGTTCAAATATGGGAGCATTTGGGAGCCATTTCACATAGGCTAACACTCATGTGCTATATTAATTAATTTTAAAAATGTAATTATATGTAATTAAGCACTTACGTAGAACAACTTCATATAAATATAGTGTACATTTTTTGTTTTGAGATAACAGAATATGGAACATGAATTAAGCTCTTGGAAGTTTTCAAAGCACATTCCCATGCATGTTCCCTCATGACTCTTAAAGCACCATGTGGATCATCAGTCAAGGTGCTGTCCTGTCATCAGGTGAGTTAACTGAAAGGGGCAGAAGCCATGTTAGAGTGCATGTGGCTGTCTCAAACTGACAATTTTGCTGAGATCCAGTGATCTAACAGCAGATAAGAAAGTCTTTGTAATCTGTTTCCTAGATATCTGTAAAAACAAACAAAAACAAACAAACAAGTTCATGGTTACAGAAATATATATATATATATATATATATATATATATATTCCAAAAACAGAAGCTAAACACTGCTAGACATGAGGGAAAATGAACACTCATATAGGACATCAATACACTGTCAGTCTGCAGTTTCCACTGTAAAGATTTTTAAATGATACAGCAGGAACATTGCCCCCAACACAGAGAGAATGTCTTTTAACAGCAAGTGTTTTGAAATATCCAAGTAAAAATCAAATGTTAGTGTCTGCAACTGGTGGATAGTGTACGACGCCAGGAAGGTGTTCTTCTCTCTTCTAATGTGGCAGTGTGAGAACAACCCATAAACAGCTGACCCCAAGGCTCTTTTTTATTATCTAACATATTTAGCTTCTTTAATTGACACAGGATGCATCATACCACCAGAAAGTATGTGGAAAATTCCACGCCGAACTTGTTAATTTCTAGACTGTAACCACAATGTCTGACATGATTACAGTTAGTCTGTAACCATATTTTCTAGACTTTTTTCATAAAACCTTATTGGATTGAATGGTGTTTAAAAAGAGAGCTAAGAGGTGAGGGAAATACACATGTATTATAAAAATATGGCAAGTTACTTATTAGAGAAAAGCATTATGAATGCTTCCCTGCAAACATTTGTTAAGAGCCTATATGTTCTACCCACTAGGCTTTCCATTCTCTGTTTAATTTTCAAGAGCTACCCATTGGCAACTGTTTGTAATTTTTACCTAACACACTCTTTTTTTTTTTTTTTGTAACACAACAAATTGCTTTTATTTCGGTATGCATCCACATTTCAATATTTAGTGGTAATGAACAGAGTGGGGAGGGTGGCCATGAGCCAGGAGGCCAGGCCCACGGATCTGCAAATGATCTGCAAACATGGTGACACAGAGCTCCTCCCGGTCCCTGAAGAGAGCCTGAGGAGTAACACTGAAACCTGAGTCTTCATGGTCAAGGACTCCTGTTCCAGCTGTCAGGCTCCACATCAGACCAGATGGGTGGCCAGGATGACCTGAGAGCCCGGTTCAAACCTCTTCAATGTGTAAAAGCAAAGCAATTATGGAAACCGAACCAACTCAGAACCATGTGCACTGAGAACTCCCCTGGCCTTTCTCTAGGCATAGACCCACCAAGAACTCTGAGCACTGGCTGGTCTGAGTCTCTCTGTGACTGCTCTTTTCATCTCCCAAACCTGCGGTGGCTGCCATCTTGTGTTGCTGTCACTCCTTACCTAACACACTCTTAAAACTTTGCCTGAGTCTCCTGCTCTCTGATGAAATTATAACGCTAATAATTGTGTAATAATAATAATAATAGTAGTAGTAGTAGTAGTAGTAGTAGTAGTAGTAGTAGTAGTAGTAGTAGTAGTAAAACAACCATAAGATTATTTCAGGCCTAGAAACCCTGTCTCGAAAAACAAAAAAAAAAAAAAAAAAAAAAAACAACAACAACAAAAAAAAAAAGTGAAGTCTTAAGAACCACATGTGCCTTGTAGCGATGTGACTGGCAGTCACTCATCTGATGACAGGAACGTACGTACCTTGACTGATGATGCATATGGTGCTTTAAGGCTCATTCATGGAAATGTGCTTTGAAACCTACAACGTGCTTAATTCGTGTTATATATTCTGTTATCTCAAGACATGATAAGAATATACATTACATTTATATGAAGTGTTTCTAGGCCGTGCTTTCATCCCATATAAAGTACATCATTAAAATGAAGACATAGAGTATATATGTATATGCTAGTATATATGAAAAGGCCCCCAAGAGATCCTGTAATTTATCCCTCGTGACCCAATTTCTTGCCATGCTTGCATAAACTTTTGAACGAGGAAGTGGAGCATCCCTTGAAGAAGGAGGTCACTAGAAGCAGTCCTTGTGGCTCACAGCCCAGTATAGTTCTTATGCAGTTTCTGCCAGAATAAGCTATTCCTCACTTAAATTCCAGTTAATGCAATGAGGAAAATAACTATATATTTTGTATATCTAATTTTATTGAAGAAATATTTTAAAGAATATTTTCTATTACTTTTATATTTTTTTAAGTCCAGGCATTGTTCCCCTCCAGGTATGCCCTCCCACAGTTTCTCATTCCATTCTTCCTCCCACCTGTCTCCAAAAGTATGTTCACCCCACCCCATACCCACGCTTCTCTTGACTGTGGGATGTGAGCTCCATCCTTCCATTTGATGCCCTGTCTTTCTACTGGAGGTAGACTCCAAGAGTTTCTTCTCCCCATTGTTGGGCATTTCATCTAAGGTCCCACTCTTTGATTCCAAAGAGTCTTTCACTTCCTGGTTTCTGGCACTTTCTAGAGGGTCCTTCCACCTCCTATTCCCAGAGATTCTTATTTTCATTCATTCTGCTGGGCCTCAGGACTTTGCTCCTGTCTCCCCCCAATATCTGATCATGTTCCTCTCCCCCCCCCCCAGGTCCCTTCCTCCCTCTGACACCTGTGATTGTTTTCTTCTCCCTCCCAAGTAGGATTGAAAGATACTCACTTGGGTCCTTCTGCTTGTTATACTCCTTGAGTTCCATGAATTGTATCCTAGGTATGGTGTACTTTCTTGGCTAATATCCATTTATTAGTGAGTACATACCATGAATGTACTTGTTGATCAGAAATTTTTAACATTCATAAATTTCATCAGTTTGAATTTTTAAGAATACAGAGAAGACTACCAAGAAGATGTGGTAAATCACAATTCTATTTTAAAAATTGGAAAATTCTTATATATAATAATAATAATAATAATAATAATAATAATAATAATAATAATATATGTAGTTCCCCAAAGTATCTAGAAAAGATAATTAATAATATAGTTTTCAATCTTCTTTTCTTCCATATGATTAAAATAATGTTTCAGATTCAAGGAAGTCATAATATGAAGATAGAAAATGTGTATAGAGTGAGCCTTCTGAATACACGGTATTCACAAGTCAACTGGCTTCAAACTCAATAGATATAATGGAAAGCAAATTATACTGTGATAAAGAGTACAGTAATTTGTCTATTACCCTGTCTCGAAAAACCAAAAACCAAAAACAAACAAACAAAAAAAACAAAACAAAAGAGTACAGTATAACTGTTTATGAAATTATTTATAATTTTACCTAAACTATATTGCCTTTGTAATAGTAATGGAGATAATTATAATTGATGCAAGTTTCATTTAAATTATTGGAGAAAATGTTTCAATTTTACATGCTGTCTGTTTTGTACATACACTTATTTCATTTTCTAGGATTAGAGAGAAACATGAAGGCTTCTGCAAACAGGTAGAACCCTGAGGGGTAACAACTTAGTCATATCTAAGATAGCGGAAGAACAAACAAACAAGACAAGCAAACAAACAAAAACATTGTCAGCACAGTGATGAGACTGGACATGTGAGCCAGGACAACTCTGTTGTCAAGAGCGATCCCTACATTCTGACTCCCTCTGCTCATGATAAATGTGAGGGACTGAGGATTTTCTGGTCAATAGTAAAGACTTTTGATAACATTTTGAATGTCAATTCCAATTACTAATTCTGTAGTAATGATTTAGCAATGTAGACATGAAGTGGGAAATGAATTTTGTACTAAGATTAACAGATATTCTATACTTCAGCAAAAATAAATAGCATAAGATTACTTTCATTTTATTTTCTTAAGAATGATAAGAAAACCATCTGGATATTTGAGGATTATGGTTCCTGAGTTGGGTTGTACCACAATTAAGACACAGGCATATTTTTAAATTAAATGCATTATTTACCATTTTCATAAAATACAAGATGCATTCTGATTATTCTTCCCTCCTACCTGTCAAGTGCAACTCCCACTGTCTTACTAGTCCCTTTTGCAAATGTTAGTCTTTCTCTTTTGGTTTGTGGTCCAAGAGTGTCTGTGTAACGCTAGGTTTGGAACTGCTCGCTGGAATTGTGTGATCTCACCAGAGGATACAATACCTGAAGACAATGGCTTTCAGTCCCAGTATCTTTTAGTAGCCAATAGTTCAGTAGGAAGGAAGAATACCTCATGAAGCAACCACGACCCCCCACATGACCGTTGGTGACAATGTCAGTTTTATGTAGGTCCTGATGCAGATAATAATAGCTTTATGGTTTTAATATTATGCCAAGCACACATAATTTCATTTCACTGCCTCAAGAAAAAAATATTTTAGAGCAAATCTTAAATATTCCCTGAGTTTTGCAAAGGCAATATGGTCTGGACTTTGGGGACTATGCAGAACAGTCTGAGGTTGGAGTGATCTGAGTTAAAATTTAAAAGAAGTAAGCTGTTGGCACACCACAATTATAACTCTTCAAGTGTTTAAAACTCTTGGACCAGACTTAATCATGCCCATCATCCCCTATCCCTCTGCTGTGGGTTTTACCTACTTCATCCAGATGTCATTCCTAAACACTTAATCAAATACATATTCCACAAACTAAAGTGCTTACACCATATGGTTGATGGGTTACATACAACTACTTATTTACTGACTTAAAGTTTTTATGATTTCATACTGTGATAGCTGTTATAGCAATTGACTAAAGAGGACAGACAGATGGTAAAAGCAAAATGAAGCACAGAGGTTAAAATATTCATGACCATTTCTCATGAAACTGAACACAAATCCACACAGGATCTCATGCTTGGTAGTTTAAAGTCAGAGGGTTACCATCATCATCACTAAAACTATATTTCTAGGTTATTTCTATTTTCTTGTATTCATATCCTTTCCATGCCAATTAGACGAGTTTCTACATTCCCTATATTTCATTTTCTCTACTATCTCTACCTATATTCATAGAGTAAAATTTCTTGTTGGTGCCACCAACTTCATTAGTGATGTTAACCCTACATTTTTGCTAACTCAAATTTGACCATCCTCTAAGGAAAAAAATAAAGAACATGGCTATGCCGAGCTATATTATCTTCATTTCCTCTTTATAAGCAAAGTGCTTTTGTTCTAGATAAGTCAGAGAATGAACGAACAATTTCTTTTTCATAGTTAACTTTTGTTTATGTGTTTTGTGTTTGTAAACGTACTCCTTTCATGATCCATGCCTTTGAGAACTTTTTATATGCCTAGTTCTTTGTCTTGAAAAGAACTGGTGTTTTATATGCCTCTATTAACTGGGTGTTCAATAAGCGTTAGTTGACTTATGGAAAATATAGTTAGTGATATTCATTTCTAGCAAAACAAAACTCATGTTTAAAAGAACAAAATGATTTCTTCCTAAAGTACTGTGATGTGAATTCCATAAGCACTGACCCAAGGGGCTGAAATTTTATACTGTATTATTTTTTTCTGTTTAAAAATTAATAATAATATAATATATCAAGTGCCTTTTAAAATTTATTGGCATTGATTGCTGTTCACCATGGGCTTTTGACTTAGAACCCAGTGCTACAATAGCAGTTTAGAGGAGAAATATGAAGGCTACGTGCGTACATCAAAATATGAAGAAGTTAAAAGTGTATATTGTGATTTTTCATTTGAATTAAAAATAAAAACATATTAACAAAGGCCATGTCAAAAACTAGTTTGCAGTTATCTCAAATACAAAGAAGCTTTTGAAATAGACTTCTAGTGCTTGGAATCAGAGTCAGGGCTCCTGAATGTAAGTTTCCAAGTGTGTTTTTATGCTCCATAGAGTCTATTTAGTGTACATAGTAAATATAAAATACGAAACAATATGTCAAACAGCTACATACTTCTTTCTAAGACACCTGTCACTTCTCAGCTCTTTTCTCCCAGGACTTCCTGGCTACTTGATAAAGTGGTGTTCTCTTTTGAGTGTCTGGTGCTGCAAACTTATGTTAACCACTCTTTCTGCTAGTTTTCAAACTAACAGCTTTTACATCAGGGCCATCTCATCCAATAGCAATGTGAACAGATTATGTGTGCTAAGCCTCCCAGAGAATGTGTGCTTATCCTCTGCAAGGTCTACACAATGGCTACACTATGGCTTTAAACTATGGAATTGGAATTACATGTTAGAGATGTCTCAACTCTTCCTTTTAAGTCACCACCTATTATTTATTGGAATTGAAATGTATGCCATTATAAATTAAACACAAAAACATCTCAATTATCCTTTTCCTTAAATACTAAAAGGAAAACAAGAATTATCACAGAGCATAAGCTATTGGTGTTCTGTTCAGGAAATTTTCCCCTATGTTCATGGGCTTGAGGCTCTTCCCCACTTTCTTTTTAATTAGTTTCAGTATATCTGGTTTTATGTGGTGGTCCTTGATCCATTTGGTCTTGATCTTGAGGTCAGGGATGATGATTCCCAGGACTTCTTTTATTGTTGAGAATAGTTTTTGATATACTGGGCTTTTTGTTATTCCAAATGAATTTGGCAATTGCTCTTTCAAACTCTATAAAGAATTGAGTTGGAATTTTGATTGTGATTGCATTGAATCTATAGATTGCTTCCAGTGAGATGGTCATTTTTGCTGTACCTACCAATCCTACCAATCCATGAGCATGGGAGATCTTTCCATCTTCTGAGATCTTCTTTGATTTCTTTCTTCAGAGACTTGAAGTTCATGTCATACAAATCGTACACTTTCTTAGTTAGAATCACACCAATATATTTTATATTATTTGTGACTATTGTGAAAGGTGTTGTTTCCCTAATTTCTTTCTCAGCCTTTTTATCCTTTGAGTGGAGGAAGGCCACTGATTTGATTGAGTTAATCTTATATCCTGCCACTTTGCTGAAGTTGTTTATCAAGTTTAGGAGTTCTCTAGTGGAATTTTTTGTGTAGATTTTTACCTTTGATGAACATGAAGTGTTACTCATGTTTTTTGATAATTTATGTTGAAAGTACATTTACACAATGGAGTACTGCATAGCTATTAAAAACAATGAATTTATGAAATCCTTAGATAAATGGATGGATCTGGAGGATATTATCCTTAGCGAGGTAACCCAATCACGAAATAACACACATGATATGCACTCACTGATAAGTGGATATTAGCCCAGAACCTCAGAATCATTCTTAGAAGGTGAAACAAAATACCCATGAAAGGAGTTACAGAGACAAAGTCTGGAGGAGAGACTGAACAAATGACAATCCAGAGACTGCCCCACTTGGGGATCCATCCCATAAACAACCACCAAACCCAGACACTATGGCAGATGCCAACAAGAGCCTGCTGACAGGAGCTTGATATAGCTGCTACCTGAGAGGCTCTGCCACTGCCTGACTAATACAGAAGTGGATGCTCACAGTCATCCATTAGACAGAGCACAGGATCCCCAATGAAGGAGCTAGAGAAAGTACCCAAGGAGCTGAAGGGGTTTGCAGCCCCCTAGGAGGAACAACAATATGAACTAACCAGTATCCCCAGAGCTTCTTGGAACTAAACCACCAATCAAAGAAAAAAACACATAGTGGAACTTGTGGCTCTAGCTGTATATGTAGCAGAGGATGGCCTAGTCTGTCATCAATGGGAGGAGAGGCCCTAGGTCCTGTGAAGGTTCTTTGCCCCAATATAGGGGAATGCCAGGGCCAGGAATGGGAGTGGGTGGGCTGGGGAGCAAGGGGAGGGGGAAAAGGGGAGGGGATTTCCAGAGGGGAAACTAGGAAAGGGGATAACATTTGGAATGTAAATAAATAAAATATCTAATAAAAATAATCAAAAAACTATATCATATTGCATTTAAGAAACTCACAATAAAATTAACCATGTGATTTATTACCACAAAAAAAGTGCATTTTATTCTAACACATCTGATATTCACTCAAGTTCGGAATACCCAAGGTACAATTCACAAACCATATGAAGCTCAAGAAGAAGGAAGACCAAAGCATGGATTCTTGGGTCCTTCTTAGAATGGGAAACAAAAATACCCATGGGAGTAGATACAGAGATAAAGTGAGGAGCAGAAAGTAAAGGAACAGCCATCTAGAGAGTGTCCCTCTTGGGGATCCATCCCACATATAGTTACCAAACCCAGACAGTACTGTGGATGCCAACAAGTGCTTGCTGACAGGAGCCTGATATAGCTGTCTCTTGAGAGGCTCTGCCAGTGCCTTATAAATACAGAGGCAGATGCTCTCAGCCATCCATTGGACTGAGCACAGGGTCCCCAATGTAAGAGTTAGAAAAAGGACGGAAGGAGCTGAAGGGGTTTGCAGCTCCATAGGAGGAGCAACAATATGAAATAATCAGTACCCCAGAGCTCCCAGGGACTAAACCACCAACCAAAGAATACACATGGAAGGATCCATGGCTCCAGCTATATATGTAGCAGAGGATGGCCTTATGGGACATCAGTGAGAGGAAAGGCCCTTGGTCCTGTGAAGGCTCGATGCCCCAGTGTAGGGGAGTGCCAGGACAGGAAAGGGAGAGTGGGTGGGTTAATGAGCAGGGGGAGGGACGTTGGGATATGGGAATTTCGGAGGGCAAATGAGGAAAAGGGATAACTTTTGAAATATAAATAAAGAAAATACCTAATAAAAAAGAATCATCTCTGCATTTATCATTACTTGCAATACTTTAAAGGATCCTCACTCTGAGCATAACAGCATAATTTTTAACCAAGAGCTTCTGTGTCATTGACCCAAATAAAACAAGATATGTTTGCATTAATATAATGCATACTAAGTGCAATGAAAATCTCTAAAAGTTAACATTAAATTTAAAAAATTAAGCCTTTCTTAACCAAATTCAACACCTTTCCATGTCTTCTGGTTGTGAGAGCTGTAATAATTATTCATTTCCAAATCAATACAATTTTTATCACATTTCTGAAAGTCATTGCTGATGATAATATTTTAATGCATTTTTGGAAATGTTGGCAGTATTAACTTTGATCTGTGCTGATTGCTATAAAAACTATTTAGTTGTTCTTCTTTAGCCATATTATTTATCCACTTGCCTAATTATTGGTAAGGACAGTAAAATGAGGAATATTGAGATTAAGGGGTTCATGCAGACATGATAGCATTGGAAATGTAATTGAGGAAAAGATGTAATTAAAAAAAAGGAAAAAATCAAAAAAAAAAAGAAAGAAAAAGAAAACCAACAAGTAGGGAATGAGACCCTCATGGATTGTTAGTAGAAGGGAAAATGTATGCAGCCACAATGGAAATCAATGCTATACTTCCTTTATAAAAACTAGAAGTAGATTTACTACATAACCCAGCTACAGCATTTTTGGGCAATATCACCAAGAGATTCTAAGTCCTAAAACAGAGATGGATTCTCATCTGTGTTCATCACTTATCTAGTCACAAGAAGTAGTACATGGAAACAGTCTCAGTGACCATCAACTGGTGGAGGGATACCAAAAATATGGTTCCTGTACACAATGGGATTTTATCCAACTGCAAATAAAAATGAAAGTACACAAGTGAATAAGGAAAGGTGATAGAACTTAGAGTCATATTGCATGGGGGAACCTAGATCCGAAAAAAGTCAAATCTTTGCATTTGTATGGTTAACTTGTAGTGTGTGTAGACCCCGGAAAATTAGAGAGAAGCTGTTTTTAGAGAGAGGGAAGAAATGCCTTAAGTGAAGGAGGCAAATATAGCAGAGGTTATGTAAAGGGCAAAGGAGGAACGGTGGGAAGGGAGATTTTATGTATGAGTTCTCTAACTACATGTATAGAATGCCAGAAGAGGGCATCAGTTCCCATTATAGTTGTTGTAAGTCGTCATGTAGTTGCTGGGAATTGAACTCAGAATCTCTGGAATTGCAGCCAGTGCTCTTAACCAGTTAGCTATCCCTGCAGCCCAGAGAAAGGAGATTCAATGGAGAGAAAAATGGGAGAGTAGAACAGAGGTAGGTGTGGGGGATATAAGTAACTAACACAGGATGATTGAAAAGTCACAACTAAACCTTCTTTATAAGCTTCCTAAGTATATATGTATATCTGTTTAAAACAGATTAATTGAGTATCTACATAGGGGATAAAGGTTGGAGTGATATAAAATGTGAAGGCTTTGCAAGTAGGACAAAAGAAATTAAATTTACTTTGTTCAAATCAACTTTTATCTTTTAGTTTAGGTGTGTAAAATACCTCGGAGAAAGTTAAGGTATGAGAGGGTTGAAATGCTGTTTTCTTTTGTGGAATTTTTGTTGAGGACTATAGGTTCTATTCCCAGTCTTTTGAGATTCTACTGTCTGCAAAAGCAAACACTATCCAGGGCCACCATACCACTTGTTGGTTCTCTCCTCTTCTTCATTCCTGTATGACTGTCCAAGTTCTGTGGGACCACAATGGCTCAAGGTTACAGAGGAAGAGTCAAAAATGAGCTTCAATCCAGGATATTTCAGATAAGGATGGCAGAATTAGCTCTCCCTAAACATCTCAACTTGGTGCCGTGAAGTCAGCTGCCTGACCATCAACCACAGTAAAAATTTATTACCCTGAAAGTTATTAGGCTTCAGTCCTTGTTTGACTTGATAAAGTTCCCACTTAGCCCCCACCACTGACTCTACAGCCCCTGACTATGCAGATAATTCATATCCCAACACCCCTTTCCTGGCCAATTATATACAGCTGCACAAACCTTGCTCCAGTGACCCTAGACACAACCCCAGGGGCACAAATATCCATTTCTCTAAACCCTTAAATTCAACCAGTTCTCCAGAGCTGTTCCCAGGTGTATGTTCTTTCTTCAACCAAGATCCTGCTTGCTCACTCATCTGATTAATATTCCCTCCCTCCATCACAGCTTGGTGAGCAATGGGCCTGGCTACAATGAGGGAGAAGCAGACATGGGCCAGCAAAACTCAGCTCTTATTCTAACATATTTCATAGTTAATAACAGAACATATATTGTGAGTGTTTATAGCCAAGTATTTATTTTCAACATCTTTTTTTTTTGTATCTAGTACTATGCAGAAAGGCAGCCCATCTTTGATTACCAATTTACAGTTAGATTTAATTTTTCCTGTGGACACTAATCTGAATTTTTAATTCAGTTTTTTGGATAAATTTAATTCTTCATACTGTGGTTAATTGCATACTCATCAATCCCAGTCTGTTGGCCTTCATAATGATAAAATGAAAAGCTAACTTGTAAGCCAGCCATCTAGAATATTTCCCAGTAGTTAGTTCCCTTTTATCTTGGTTATACTTCACCACATCAATCTCTGGAGTTGAATCAAGATAATTTTTTGATTACTTCACCATTTAAAGAAAAATCCCATTATATATCTATTATAAGTGTTTTTGCCTGTATTCATATTTGTTTATCATGCCTAGTACCTTCAGAGGTTTAAAAAAAACTAAAAACCAGTGCATTGCATCCTTGTAATTGGTGTTATGGTCTATGGTGAACAATGATGCTGGAGCTGGGCATCTCTACAAGAACAAGTGCTGTTAATCATCTCTCCAACCCCATGCTTTCCTTTTCCATCAAAGTTTTTTTTTTAAATCATAGTTTATTAGCCTTGTTCAGATTTTATGTAACTAATTCAGATACTAAACACAAGCCCATGACTGTGAAATGACTTCCATGTCTGTATTACATCTGTTGTTGGCTAATGTTTTGACTCAAAACACAGAGAACTCATTAAACCTGAGTCAATCTGCTTCATGCTTACCAGAAGGACAGGCTTGTAAATTAGGTTAGATATAAATCAATTTTTAAAAGATATTATCAACATTTTTTTTGGCCAACTCATAGTAAGACTTCATTCATCTTGTCCTCTGGGTCATCTGTTTCTGCAAGACCTCCTGCATACATAACTCAATAGCCATGGTATTTAACAGAGACTCATTTTCTGGTAGTGCATCCTTTGAAAGTCAGGTATGCGAATTTGAACAGGAATAGCCTTCATAGACTTGATGGGATTATGAGGTTTGAGCTAGTTGGATTAGGCCAGGCCAAATATGTAGTAGGACAAAATATGTCACTTGGCTTTGTGTTTTCAATTGTTCAAGCCAGGAACAGTCTCTAGCTCTTCCTGCTGTTTTCAGATATGAATGTAGAATGCTACCATGTCTATCTGCATGCACCTATGATGCCTGCCTTGAGGATAATGGGCTAGACCTCCGAAACTATCACAAGGCCCCAATTAAACACTCCTCTTTCTAAGACTTGCTATATGGTCTTAGTGTATCTTTACACCAAGAGGACAGTGGCTAAGATACCAGGGCCATCTTTAGGCTGTCTTCTCTTTTCTGACCCTGCTGCCATGTTTATTAAGAGAGGTCTTGGTTTCACCCCTGCAGTATCTTCTCATTATTACCAAATTTCTAAAAGTCAGATTTTATTTTTTTGTCCTGACTTAGAAACATACTCGTATCAGATTATCAACCTCTACACAAAGCTCCTGAATGTTGTCTTGATATCCAGACAACATTTTCCTCCAACTCAACCCTTATCAAGACAATGTTTCAGTGTTCTTCTGGGGTCCTGGACCGTAAATTGTCATTTACATCTGAACATGCCTTTGGTGTTTAAAGAATGTATTTTACTCTCAGCTTGCCATCAATGTCTCCTTCTACACAATCCTCTTTTTCACTCACCCACTGCGGTTCCAGAAGACTGTGATATGACACCCAAACCCATTAAACAGCACCGAACACCCAATATGATTTTCACTGAGGAAGAATTGAATTGTGACCTTATGCATGCTATGGGGAACACTCTGTCCACTCTATCACTGTGACCTTATGCATGCTATGGGGAGCACTCTGTCCACTCTATCACTGAGCTATGTATTCAGCCCCATAACCTAGCAACCAACTCTTTCCTAAAAATACTCAATCAGTAAGAAACCGAAGTTCTTCTGGGTATGGATCCAGAAATTTTCACAAAAAGTCTATTCAGGCTAACTACCTAATAAATTCCTGGCAGAAAACCCTACTTCTGACCTACACTTTTCTAAAAAGCAAACTATATTTACAAATGGTATATCTCCATCTTAATCATTCACCACAGGTAATACTGGCTATAGAGAAGCAAAATATAAAATAATGTTAAACATAGATATAACCTTAACATTCATTTAACATATTATGAAAAATTAAGTGGGGATGTTTAGTGGCCAATTTAAGGGCTTTTAAAGTTTTAAATGATAAGGCCCAGATAGTACCCACCGTTTTTAACTCAGAATAGAAGTTTAAATTCTGTCTTTCTGTATTTATGATGCATATCTCTAACAACAATTATAAGCATGAAAATAAAACTATTCTATGATCTCTTATTATAACTGGCCCACCCTGAAACAACCGGAGTCTTGTTTTGTTTGTTTTGTTTTTTTTGAGACAGGGTTTCTCTGTAAAGCCCTGGCTGTCCTGGAACTCACTTTGTAGACCAGGCTGGCCTTGAACTCACAAATCTGCCTACCTCTGCCTCCCGAGTGCTGGGATTAAAGGCGTGTGCCACCACACCCGGCTAGAAGCCTTAGTCTTATTTAATATTTGCAACAATACCCATGAAAAATATACCAGCATTGGCTAACTTTATAAGTAGAGAAACTGACCATTTATATGCTGTAAAAATTTTAACTGGAACCAATATTAAAGCATAAGTAAGAAATGCTCTTGACCCTGCAAGGAAGTCTAGCTTTCAGTATCATAAAATACAAAGAGAGAATTGAAATGAAAAAAAAATTTCTACAAATTTCAAAACACATTATATTCTCATTTGCATTTGTTGTGACAGCTTAGTGTACTGTCATGTTATAAGCTAAGGAATGAAGCTCACAATGCCTTTGGTGATACATTGCTGTAATATTGCCTCTTTTCCTGGTTTTGTTTGACCGACATGGAGGGACAGGAGACCTGGATTATGGCTCAGCATTCCTAATGTCAATCAATGGGTGTCTGCCCTGCTTGCATTTCTGCTAAATTTCCCTCTGAGTTCACAGCCCCTCATTCTAATCTTCCATTTTCAAGCTTCTGAGGCCAAACAAAGGTTGACAAGCCATTGATACTTGACTGTAGATCAACATAGTAATAACTTGTTGTCTGAGGGGCCACTGATGGTAGACTTACTTCTCACAGGCTTAAAGCAATCATTCTGAAGGAACCAAAGCCATGTCCAGAACACTTCTCCTGCCAGCCACTGTGAGTGGCTCTTCATTGTTGATGCTTTTCAGCTCGCTTGGTTATGCTTTCCTCTAGATTGGCAGTCTAAACACTTTGTGGGGAGATGAGACAGGAGAGAGAATATAATTTGAAATATGGCCATGGGTGTTTTTGTTAACAAGTTCTATAAAAACTCTTTTAAAAAGACCTTTAAAAAACATCTCTGTGAATTACCTTCTTTTACTTTAAAAATACAGAGTGTTTAATGTTCAGCCTTATTTCAACAGATGAATTCTTCAGTGTAAAAAAAAGAGTGATCTCAATTTAGATGCCTAACCAAAATACATATTTTCTTTAGGCATTCTTGCCCTTCCCCCATCCCCCAAGAACACTGGGAAAATGTCATCTTGAAAATTAATGCCAACATGTCTTCCAGTTGTAAAGTACAGACAAAAAGGAATCCATAAGCAGAGATCCAAACACTACAGTAAAGATCCTAAAACATAACGAAGGTGCTCCTCTTTTGAATGCAGCTTCTACCCTATCTCTATAAGACTCTAACCATGGCAGCAATGACCTGGCAAGGATCCATACTCATTTATGTCAAACAATCTAATTTTCGTCACATCATTTGCACACACATTTAATGCCACATTGGCATTCAAAGGAAGGATATTGAAGTTCCCACTGTCTGAGACCACAATATGGTGTGCTCGATTAATTTCAAAATATAGGACATATGATATCACAAAATCTACACATGGTCTTTAATAGTAGCCCTGCTGGAACACTAAAGTGGTGTACTCAAAGAAAATATTGCAAACACAGGAGTCAAGTGAAGGACAAAACACGGGACTTGGTGCAAACTGCATTTTATATTCTGTTGTACATACCAGTAACAGTAGTTTGGTCTTAAAACGCATACATTATGCTCCATGGCTACAGAATTGTATACTTATTCTTTCTTTTAATAAAGTTATACAGATATGAGATGCATGTAGTTCTCATAAAATGTTGCATTTACAGATTGTTCTTGTGATATATTGCTCAAATAGGCATTGTAAACACTCTTTGGGGTTTCTTTATAACTCATGATCCATCTATGTTCTCCAGCAAGTGAACTTTGACTCATGATTTGGTCCTTGCCCCAGCAACCACAGACAAACACAGGCTATGTGATTGCATCTCATTAACATTAAAGGGTGACACAAGCTAGGTAAACAAGTGGAGACAATTCCATGATCTTTTCCAGAACCTGAGCATAGGGATAGAGCATGAGTAGATGATTGAATTCTAAGCATCATCGAAAGTGGATGGAAAGCAGAGGCACCTGGAATAGAGTCAAGACTGAATATAAGATTAAAGGCTAGAGATGTCGAGAAATGGCAAAGAGACAAGTAATTTAACTCTTCTCACCTCCTCTTCAGAGTCAACTCTGGGTGACCTATCCATTCATCACAAACTACATTTTTTGACTCAATTTCCCTTTTTGCTTAAACTAGTCTTCTAACAGAAACCTAACACCTATTGATCCTATGGGGACATTAATGTCTGATGTGTGACAACAAGAGGAAAACTGGGACTTTGAGGACTGTTCTTGTTTTTAAATAATTTTATTAGTGTATTTGTGTTTGTGTGTGTGAGAGAGTGTGTGTGTTTATTTTTCCTGCATGTATGTCTGTGTGCCAAGTGCATGCAGAGCCCTTGAAAATCAAAAGAGGATGGCCGATCCAATATGACTAGATTCACACATAGTTGTGGAATACCACAAGGGTGATGAAAATTGGCTTTCACTCTTCAGGAAGGACAGGCAGTGCTCTCAACTGTCAAGTCATCATGCCAGCACTAATGACCATTTTTGTTTGTTTGTTTATTTGTTTGTTTTCCTTTTTTTCTACCAGCTATTAAAATGTGCTATAATGTTGTCAAATAAATTCATTCCTCCACATGGAACAGGCTTTGCCAGGGGAAAGTACTTCTTTTCTCACCTCCTGTCAGCTCCATCTTTATAACCCGGAGATTCACAAAGGACAATCTACATTGATTACTTATTTTAAAAGTAATTGTCAAAATAATTCTCTATACTTTGAAGCATAGGTCTTCCATTTCTCTCCTCTTCAACACTTCCACTATGCCTTTCCCATGCAGATGAGGAGTTAATGGGTGCAGCAAAATTCCAAGCACAGGGTAAATCACCTATGCAGAAAGATGCTTTACCCCTGTAAACAAATATGACACTGGGATTTAGGACCAAAAGCCTGGTCACTCTGAAGAGCATCTCCATAATCACATGATTCATTGATCAATAAAAGATACTGCTGACATACACTTTTCTGAAAGGAGGGAGGGTTTGCAGAATAAAGCTCTCTCACATAACCACTTAATCACCTGTAGTTTACTGCTCTCTGAAATGGTAATCTCCTTAAGCCAGGTGTCTTTACAAAAATCAATGTCTAAACTTTCTCCTCTCTCTGAAGAGGGAAACTGTATCATGGTCTGAGCAGAAAAACTGTAGCCCAGGATCATCCTCTGAGTAGGAGACACCACAGGGAATTTAGAAAATTCAGGGAGAGTAGCAGAACAAATGAGCTATTATAAAAGTGACAACAATTTCAGATCCTCTAAGACAGCTGGAGTGAGACTCTTGGGCCATTCACTAATGGAAGATAAAAAGCATCATTCCTCCATACACTTGATTGTCTATTTAGTAGAGGTGAGAATGTAGCTTTCACACCATGTCCTGAAGAAGTTAAGTTTCACCCACTCATTCTTTTTCACCCTTATCTACAGAATACGCCTAATAAGACCCTTTGCTAAGGAAATGGCAGGCCAAGAGCTACATAAAAACTCAATTTATCTTTGTGATCTTATTCAGTTTTGCTCTTTGTAGTCATATATTTTCACGGGATACATTTTGCAGTAACTGCTGGATATATTTTTGTGGGGTTTTGTTGTTGTTGTTGTGGTGGTGGTGGTGGTGGTGGTGGTGGTGGTGGTGGTGGTGATTTTTTATCTATGATAGCAATTAGCTAGAGTGTTCTCCTTCTTAAAATATATGAGATAATTTCAGAAGCAAAGAAAATAACTATGTTGTGATTACCGATAAATTTACAATTCCTGAGCCATTTCTCAAGTGTTCTCTGCTTACTGAAATGAATGATGCAAAGGACTTCATTTATAAAATCAAGTATACTTTTAAATTAATGGCTATGATCCATGGATAACCATTGCATACTTTGATTCAGGGGATTGGGGAAAAGCAGTGATAAACTTTGCTCTAAAACAGATTCAAGAAAACTCACACCACCAGCTCTTCAGCATGTGGTCAGGAAGAAGTTTAAGGCTATTTCTTCAGCTTGCAACCTCAAGCCTAATATTCCTCAATTCCAAGTTACTCTTGAGACTACGTAAGAATACAGTTGGGACAGTTACTTCATGTGATCCTTCTTTGGCTGTTTCTAGGCAGCTTCTTTATCTTGGAGGCAAGCTGTAATCAATAGAACTAGAACATGCCATTTCTAGTCAAGTCAATAGAACTAGAACATGTCACTTCAGACTTAGAAGACAAAAGTAAAGATAAAAACAGAGCTGTAGCTACTGTTCCATAGAGAACAAGGCTTTGAGCCAAGTCTCTAGACATGGCTTAATTCATTTCCTGTGTATAAGGGATTCATTGACCCACAAGGCAAACTCTGGTACTTAGATTGCAGTAAGTGCTTCCTGAGAAATACCATCTCAAGACAAAACATAAGTAATATGTGGATATTCTTATTGAAGGCATGTTGACAGTATCTCCCTACTCCCATCTACTTAACTTAGTCCAAGCCTGACTATTTGCAGGACCCTCCTTACCTGATTCTCAGGCCCAAGATCTCTGCTGATCCTTCCTGCTACAAAGCACATCGTACCTCATTCTTTTAATTCTACTGTAGACTGCCTCCCTCTGGCTTTAGAAAGTGTAGGAAACCAGACTAATCTACAGAAATTGGGAGACAGAAACCATGACCCAACCTACTCTAAACTTTTAAAATCCCAGTGCTTCCTTATTGAATAATAGAACCATTTTCATATTCCATTTACATTTTCTAAAGACTCTCCTTTTATTCCCTTTGGTGTTCATGGCTTCTGCATTGAAGTGAGAAAAGAAACCTGAGGACCAGTCTGGCTCATCACATTGAGTGTTTTGAGTTCTAGGAGCTCTGAGTAAAGTAATTGGATTACTGAGTCCTGAGCAAAATAATGGAACAACAATGGCTATTCCTAGAGGAGGGTCATCATCTAAAAAAACAGATATGTTTGGGAAGAATGTTTATTCCCCAGCGATTTACTGAGTAGATGGGATTCATCCAAGTTCACCAAAGGATTTTGCATTAAAGTTCTTTTGAATTCTTTGGAGTCATACTCTTGAGATATCAGTGATTGGTCCTTTTTCTAGGCAAGTATTCCTGTCTCTAATTGGCTATGAAATGGTGAATCGTTATAAAGTAACAAAGAAAGCAATGTGTTCTTTTGCAGACATTTTGTATTATATGAAAATATTGCAGTTTTCAAGTAAAGGTGGCCTCAAAGCTTTGGTCCAAAACTCATTCAATTAGTCAATTTATTTTTCTTCTACATTCTATTTATTCCTTTGAAACAAAAAATCCAGGGAGCAGTGACTTTACAATAATAAAGTCAGTCTCCATCTTCTTACAAGTGTTGAAATGCACATACATACCATAGACAAATAAATCTGATTTATCAGAGCATTGAATTTTATGGTGACAATCCACAGGACAAATTCTATATACTGAGGCCAAGGCCAACTATATCTCAGAGGTAGAATCACCAAGCTCAGAGGTAAACCCATTTGAGAAGTGGAACATTTCTTCTTCTTCTTCTTCTTCTTCTTCTTCTTCTTCTTCTTCTTCTTCTTCTTCTTCTTCTTCTTCTTCTTCTTCTTCTTCTTCTTCTTCTTCTTCTTCTTCTCCGTCTCCTTCTCCTTCTCCTTCTCCTTCTCCTTCTCCTTCTCCTTCTCCTTCTCCTTCTCCTTCTCCTTCTCCTTCTCCTTCTCCTTCTCCTTCTCCTTCTCCTTCTCCTTCTCCTTCTCCTCCTCTTCCTCCTCCTCCTCCTCCTTCTCCTCCTTCTCCTTCTTTCTTTTGTTTTTTGTTTGTTTGTTTGTTTGTTTGTTTGTTTTCAAACAGTATTTCTCTGTATAGCCCTGGCTGTCCTGGAACTCACTTTATAGACCAGGCTGGCCTGGAAATCTGAAATATGCCTACCTCTGCCTCCTGAGTGCTGGGATTAAAGGCAGGCGCCACCATGCCCGGCTGGAACACTTCATTTTCCAAGAAAGATTGTGACTGGTCTTTTCCCCATTCATCTACCCTGTTTAGTGGAGCAAACTTGGGCCATATGATGTGAGAATCTAGACTCTACATTTCTTCAGCAAAATATCTTGCTTAAGTGTAAATCAGAAACAAAAAACTATAAATCAATATTTATATAATATTAACACAGACATGGTATACAACGTTTTTCCCTGTATTCCTCTCATTGCCTTCCTTTGAGTATCAGATGCAGAGTAATGTTTATTTTAATTTTGTTGATTATTTCTTTATTTTAAAATAAAATATAATAAGGTAAAGCAAAACTAACACATCAGAATTGGAAACAAACAAACAAACAAAGGTAGGTAAAAGAACCCAAGAGAAGCCACAAGAAAGCCCCACTCTTTCACACACTTGGGAATCTAACACTCAACTGGAAAACATAATATGAATGTAAATGACCTGGAGTAGCACTGTACATTCTGCCCCATCTCTGTGAGTTCCTATGAGTTGTGATCATGCTGATTTAGGGGACCTTCTTGATGTCCTACATTTGCTCAGACTCTTACACTCTTTCTGTCTCTTCTTCCACAAGGTTTTCTGAGCTCTGAGTGGAGAGAGATTTGATAGAGACATCCTGTTAAATACTGAGTGTCCCAAGGTCTCTCACGCTCTGCATAATGTCAGAGTGGATCTCTGTATTTGTTCACATCTGTAGCAGGAGTAAGCTTTTCTGATGACAGTTACTCATGGTATTGATGTGTTTCCCTGTCCAGAATGGACCATGGTAATTTCTTTAGCGCTTGCATCAACCTTCAGCTGGAAACTTTAATTCTTGTCAATTATCCAATGGAGTTCTATTTTCCCATAATGATATTGTCTGTAATTATCCAAGAAATGTGCCCTGTGGAGTACCTACTCTCATGCCAGATCAATCTGGTTACATCTCATTTATTTTTCAAGAACTCATTGGAAGAGTTTTTTGTTCATTGCTAAAAACCACATAATGCAGCTACTCTTTTTTGCTGTTTTTGTATGGTCTCTGTCAATGCTTTTGAAGTAGTAAACCTCTTTCTAAATATTTACAAATTATATTTGATATAAACTCTTTAAGGCCTCTTTGCCCTTTGAATAATGGGGTGATATTTAAGATTTGGAGGTCAACAAATTATTATCTTTCCCTTTCTCCAATATTCAAAGTTAACTGAAAGATACAATCTAAAATTATGTATAGCTTTGAAACAAGTTGTTTCTGTTATGAAAACAGTAACTAGGCTGAAATGGGTTTTTAAACATATACAATTATTCAATTAACACTTCTCATTGATTCAAAATTATTGAAATGAAGAGGCATTCACAATAATTGATGGAATAGATATGGTAACATGTATACCACAAAACTAATTGCAATGTAATTGTCTATGTGTAAGATTAAAATTGCTTGAAACATAAGTTTATGTGTTAGTAATATAGAGTGCATGCACTATAGGGCACTGTAGATACTGGAGTAACTCCTTATATCCTACAGTATGTTAGAGGTCACTGTTACCTGAAGCTAGCTAAACTGCAGGCATTTGTACAGGGGGAGCAGGTGCATTATTCAGTGAGATGTGTTACATAATCCCTTTCCCCATCAGTATTGATTTGTACATTAAATGCCTAAATAATTCTTTATATTTCCAGAGGGACCCACTCTGTCAGAGCAGGCTCTATTTGCTTTATTCCTTGCTTTTGGCTGCAGATGCCGATTTTCCAAGTTGTTGAAGAAAGACTTTATAAATCACAGTGTTGTTTCATTGGAAATGAAGCATGGCATGGCATACTCAACTAGACCCAATGTACCTCTCTATTCAGAAAAGGATGTGTGCATTTAGGGAGGGACCTAAAATCATCAGGCCTAGTTCTATATGAATTATCTCTAGTTTATAACACAGAATTCTGATTCAGACTCAGAAGTAAGATAAATCTTCTATCTTATTAGGAAAGCTTCATCAGAAAACTTTGTCTTCCATCGTTTGTTTAATCCTATTCAACACTAATAATTGGAAGAACATTAGGCACAGGTGGCTCTAGTACCTACATTTCTATGTAAACAGGACACATGGCAACTTAATGAAAGGAAACATATTTTAACCGGTCCTCACCTAGTCTCTAGCCAGGGACTTACTGTAAAGATGACCCAATCAGGGTTGCTGTAAATATTTCTTTTACCTTGAATTTTCCTCTGCTTGTAAATGCCTTCCTATCCCTCAACTCAATCCCTTTGCCAGGCCCAGAAGTGCTGCCTTCTTTAGCTTCCCAATTTATGAAGTCTTCTATTCCTAGTCGTTAAATGTTTAATGTGCCTAAGTTTATCTTTTAACAGTTCATAATGATAATATTTATATATTTAATTATTTTATTTATTTACATTCCAGATGTTGCCCCTACCTCTCAGTCCCCCCCAGACATAGTTCCTCATCCCATTCTTCATCACCCTTGCCTTTAAAAGGGTGTTGTCCCTCCCACTCCCCTCACCCCAGGCATTCCCCTTTTCTGGGGCCTGAACTCTCTCCAAGATTAGGCACATTCTCTTTCACTGAGGCCAGATCAGGCAGTCCTCTGCTATATATGTGCTGGAAGCCTCAGACCAGGCCATGATATAATCTCATCTTTCTTTCAATTAGCTTTAAATTTTAAGGAGTGAAATGTATTAATTTATTGATACTCCTTCCAAACTCTGGTGACTTTCCCCACAATGCTCAACACTAAGTGGTTTCTGCTTACTAACTTTATCTTTGTTTTATCTCTATAAATTCCTATCACAGGCAAATGACACATTATGCTTTTGACCACTTGGTTTGTTCAAATGGCTCTGATCCAAACTGTCACCCAGCTTTTCTTAACCTCAAGAGGTACACGGTCACTCACATATGGAGAAGAATATCATTAGAAGTTTTACTTTGAAATTCTCCACACATATCCAAATTAATGTGAACTATATGGTGGATGGAACAGTATTAAACCAGAATGTGTAGAATGTTTGGATTTTTACCAGCTTTCAGTTGAAGGAAACAACAGATGAAATTTATTTTATGCAAAAAAAACTTGGTTCATTATTAATGAATGGTGATAAGGCAAAAATGTATAGGTAATAAGTGTTTTATAAATAAAGAGAGCAATCAACATCTGTCTTTGCCTCCATATTTGAAACCCTATGCCCTAGGTAAATATCAACCTAATAATCATAGTGTAGCTATAAAAGACATTTTCTAAGTTTGGGATCAGAGTTTTGTAGAAAATTTGACAGATATTCTGATCTAAATACTGTTGGCCATAGAGTGCCCTGTATCATCTCTAAAGCATAGCTTCACTTTCCTTCATGTAGGACTGTTTCACCAATCCAGATCACACTTCCAGCTCTAACTCAGAAGCCCCACCTCCCTATCTGCAGGAAGGGTTCTGTGAATGTGGCACCTATTACCATGGTTCCTTATGGAGCCAAGAATGAGGAATGTGGTTTTTACACAGTGTAGTTACAGCCATTTCCCAAACACTGAACATTTGGTGGTAGAAAGAAACTGTCTATGTACTTCCTGGAGGAGAGTAAAGCCCTTTAGTTCTTGGCTTCTTTTAGAACTTCCAAATGCATCTCTTTTCAGTTGCCGTGGAGATTTCTTTGCTCATCTGTCATCACAGGTGGCATCTGCTCTCCACCTGCTTCCTCTCCTTTTCTTATTACAGAATGACTTGGTTGACAATGACATAAGCACAAAACAAGTGAATTTGGAGGTGATAGATGACTTTAGGTCAAGGATTATGAGAAATGTCTCTGAGAAATTTTGTTTCACCAAAAATATTCACAGGCAGACAGGGGTTAACAGTACCACCTTTGAGCACCCAAATTATTTCATAGATCTGGTGTTGGTTGATTTTGTTTAGCTTTGGAAAAAATAAATAAAAGCTGTGTGTTTCAGGGGGGCCTTTGGAGTTTATTTCAAGGGTTTCTCCATCAATATAGCTTAATATAGATTTTTTTCAATCCTTGTGAATTCAAACCTCCATCTCATGGCTAGTTTTCTCTGTTAAGAGCACTTCCTAAAAGAGCATGCCATTTCATTCAGAAAGGCATCCATACCCTGTGGTTTGAATTAAAAACAGGAAAGGTAATCTCTGCTCCTTCCATATTTTCTCAGGAATTCTTCCTCAGCTTGGCATTGCATTTTCTTCTTTTCAGAAGCAGGGAATCTGAAGGAAAATTCATTAGGAACGTTTTCAAACTGTAATGTATCCCACCTCCCTCTGCTCATCTGTGTTTGACTCTAGTTCACAGTAATGCCACTGTGAACAAGTCTCATTTAGTGTATTCACCAGGTTTTACACTTAAATCAGATGGCTTTCTCAGTAACACTGGCATAGCTCTCTGATGGTGTGGGTGCTCTCCAATTACCTGGGTGCCTTTGCTTTGCAAGGCAAAGATTGGGAATACTTTCTTAAGAAAGAATGAAGAAATGTTTTAATACGATTGCCTGCAAATGTCCTTGGCTAGTCTCTTACTGCCATAAGCAATCTGAACCATTTTCATATATAATTCATTTGCTCCTCCATCTTATAGTATACTCAGAACTTTTTCTATTTCCACCTGTGTGAAGGTCATTTCCTTGGCCCACAAGGCATCTCTTACTCTATCAGAATTATTTTATGTATAGGCATTTATCAACCTCTAGTATTTTGGACTTGTACATTAGTAATTTGGCTAGAATCCTGTCATTGTTCTCATTTTAAATGAAAACCCAAATCATTTATTTTATAATTCCAAGTGAAGGGAGTATATATCCCAATGAATGGAAGTTATGAAGATTACATGTGACTATTAAACTGTAATAAGTATGTCAGAGCTTACTTGGCACCTCTAACTAGACATATGATAGTATTTCACCTCAATGAGTCTTCTTCTGTGAAATAATGCTGTTGAACTATGAGGTTTCAAAAGCTTATTCTAATCTTCATTGCCAAGATTCCAAGCTCATTTGTTATTGGTAAAGCAAATAACATTAATTTATTAAAAACAAAACCTATTTTGGCAGAATAGTGTCAGTCTTTCATTTGACCTTGATTTCTGTAATGCAGATTTTGTTTTTATGAAATTAAGACAAGTTTAATAAAAGCAATTTTTAAATGCATTGGAGTGTTATGGGAATAAAGTTGGCATATGGTCTATAGCTATTCTAGGATTTTAATTTTTTTCTTTATTGGATATTCTATTTATTTCCATTTCAAATTTTGTCTCCTTTCCCCTTTCTTCAGTTTCCCCTCCACAAGCCCTCATCACATCCTCCCTCTCCCTGCTTCAATGAAGGTGCTCCTCCAACCACCCACCCACTCCTCCTACCCTGCTCTGGCATTCTCCTACCTTGGGACATCAAGTCTTCCCAGGACCAAGGACCTCTGCTCCCATCGATGTCCAACAAGGCTATCCTCTGCTACATATGCAGCTGGAGCCATGGGTCCCTCCATATGTACTCTTTGGTGATATAGTCCCTGGTAGCTGTTGGGTTCTGGTTGGTTGATGTTGTTCTTTCTATGGGATGCAAACCCCTTCAACTTCTTTAGTTCTTTCTCTTACTCCTCCATTGGGTACCCCTGCAAATCCAATGGTTGACTGTGAGCATCTGCCTCTGTAGTTTTTAGGCTCTGGCAGAGCATTTCAGGAGTCAGCCATATCAGGCTCTGACAGCAATTACTTCTTGGCATCCACAATAGTGCCTGGATTTAGTGTCTGTATATGGGATGGATACCCAGGTAGAGCAGTCTCTGGATGGCCTTTTCTTCAGTTTCTGCTCCATACTTTGTATTTCTTCCCTGGAGTATTTTGTTCCCCCTTCTAAGAAGAATTGAAGCATCCACACTTTAGTTTCCCTTGTCCTTAAGTTTCCTGTAGTCTGTGAATTGTATCTTGGGTAGTCCAAACTTTTGGGCCAATATCCACATGCATACCATGTATGTTCTTTTGTTCTTTAGTTACAGCACTCAGGATGGTATTTTCTAATTTTATCCATTTGCCTAAGAATTTCTTGAATTCGTTGTTTTTAATAGTTCAGTAGTACTCCATTGAGTAAATGTACCATATTTTCTGTATCCATTCCTCTGTTGAAGAACATTTTGGTTCTTTCCAGCTTCTGTCTATTATAAATAAGGCTTCTATGAACATAATAGAGTTTGTGTCCTTGTTATATGTTGGCGCATCTTCTGGGTTTATGCCCAGTAGTGGTATAGTTGGGTCCTCAGGTAGTACTATGTCCATTTTTCTGAGGAACTGTTAGACTGATTTCAACAGGGATTGTACCAGCTTGTACTCCCACCAACAATGGAGGAGTGCTCCTCTTTCTCCACATCCTTGCTAGCATCTGCTGTCACATGAGTTTTTGATCTTAGCCATTCTGACTGGTGAAAGGTGGAATCTCAGGGTTGTTTTCATTTGCATTTCCCTGATGACTAAAGGTGTTGAACATTTCTTTAGGTGTTTCTTGGCTATTTGATAGTCCTCAGCTGAGAATTCCTTGTTTAACTCTGTACTCCATTTTTAAAATAGAGTTATTTGGTTCTATGGGGTTTACCTTCTTAAGTTCTTGCATATATTAGATAACAGCCCTCTAACAGATGTAGACTTTCTAATGATCTTTCCCCAATGTATTGGTTGCTGGTTTATCCTATTGACAATCTCTTTTGCCTTACAGAGTCACATCAAGGTATTTTATATTATTTGTGAGTACTGTGACTATTGTTTCCCTAATTTTTCTCTCAGCCTGTTTATTCCTTGAGTAGAGGAAAGTTTCTGATTTGATTGAGTTAATTTTATATTCAGCAACTTTGCTGATGTTGTTGTTGAGGATTAAGAGTTCTCTGATGTAATGTTTTGGGTCACCTAAGTATATGATCATATCATCTGCAAATAGTGATATCTAGACTTCTTCCTTTCAAATTTGTATCCCTTTGACATCCTTTTGCTGTCTAATTGCTCAGGCTAGGACTTTGAGTAGTAGTATATCGAATAGGTAGGGAGAGAGTGGGTAGTCTTGTCAAAATTTGGTTTTGTCATGGATTATCTTGGTTTCTCCATCTATGTTAATTGAGAGTTTTGCTGGGTATAGTAGCCTGGGTTGGCATTGTGTTCTCTTAGGGTATGTATGATATCTGCCCAGGATCTTTCTGGTTTTTATAGTCTTTATTGACAAGTCTGGTATAATTCTCATAGTTCTGCCTTTATAAATTGATTTAACTTTTTCCCTCACTGCTTTTAATATTTTGTGTTTTATGCATTTGGTGTTTTAACTATTATGTGTTAGAAAAAATTTCTTTTCTGATCCAATCTATTTAGAGTTCTGTAGGCTTCTTGATTGTTTATGGTCATCTTTTTTGGGGGGGTTGTAGGGAAGTTTTCTTCTATAATTTTGTTGGAAGTATTTACTGGCTCTTTAAGTTGGGAAACTTTGCTCTCTTCTCTACCTATTATCCATAGGTTTGATCTTCTCATTCTGTCTTGGATTTCCTGGATGTTTTGGTCTTGGAACTTTTTGTAATTTTCATTTTCTTTGACTTTTGTGTCACTGTTTTCTATGGTATGTTCTGCACCTGAGTTTCTCTCTTCTATCTCTTGTATTGTGTTGGTCATGCTTGCATCTATGACTCCTGATCTCTTTCCTAGGCTTTCTAACTCCAGAGTTGTCTCCCTTTGTGATTTCTTTATTGTTTCTGTTTTCATTTTTAGATCCTGTATGGTTTTGTTCAATCCCTTCCCCTGTTTGATTGTTTTTGCCTATAATTCTTTAAGTGATTTTTGTCTTTCCTCTTTAAGGGCTTCTAACTTTTTACCTGTGTTCTCCTATATTTGTTTAGGGGAGTTATGTCATTCTTTAAGTTCTCTATCATTACATGAGAAGTGATTTTAAACCTGAGTCTTGCTTTTCCAGTGTGTTGAGGTGTCCAGAACTTGCTGTGGTTCGTGGACTGGGTTCTGATGATGCCAAGTAGCCTTGGTTTATGACCCTTATGTTCTTGTGTTTGTCTTTCACCATCAGGTTATCTCTGGAGTTAGTTGGTCTTGCTTTCTCTGACTGGAGCTTGTCCCTTCTGTGGTTCTTAAGCCTGTGGCTTTAGGTATGTCAGCATTCTTTGGGAGAACAGCTGTCTCCTGGCAAAATTTGTGTGAGGAGGGCTGTGGGACAGTCTTGGGTTTGGAGTGCAGATGGAGACCAGAAGGATCCAGCCCCAAACTGCTCTGCTGTTCCTGTGCCCTGTGTGCTCCTGGCATGTCGGCATTGTACAATTATTGAGGTGAAAGTGGTGATCTCACCTCTGAGCTTTGAAGTGAGAGCACTCCTTGGAGACCATCTCTCTCCTGGCAGGATTTATGTATGAAGGGCTGTGGAACAACCTTAGGTCTGGAGTTCAGGCAGAGAGAGAAAGGATTCTATCCCCAGGTGCTCTGCTGTTCCTATGCCCTGTGCATTGAGTTGTCTCCTTTCTGTCCTGTTCTTTATTCTAATCCACTGATATTTGGAAACTTATTAGCCCAGTTCCAGAATTATGACTGTGGGTTATAAATCACCTTTGCCTGGTCTATCACTAGACCCATGGGTTGAGAGCCATCTTTCTCTGACTTTAACTGGTCCAAATAAACAGTTTGTCAATCAACTTTGCCTGGCCTATCTCAGGCCACTCACCTGTACTTGTCCAATCTTAGTGGGGCAGATATCACATCAGATATATAATCATTTTGTTTAATTTTTATCAAAAATAAATCAAGAAATTTGAAGAAGATATAAACAAAAAAACATTGAACTACAAGAATATAATGATTAATGCATAAGTAATATTGAAGAAAATAAACACAATTAAAGGAAAAAGGAACATAATTCAAGATTAAAAACTTAATTCTATAAAGAAATTAAAACATTGAAGAGAACATAAACTGAAATGGAGATAGAACTGAAAAAAAATCCACAATATCTCAATTAGAAAGCCCTGTGGGAAGCCTTACAAGTAGAATGATGGATGGATTATCAGAACTCAAAAATTAAGTAGAAGATCTAGATGACATAAGAAAACAAAAGAAATTAAAGCCAGAATAGGAACCTATAGGAAATGTAGGATAGCATGGAGAAATCAGATATTTGAATCATGAACAAAGAAAAGGTCAAGAATTCCATGTTAATGACACAGATTTGCCTTTGATAATGTCATAGCAGAAAACTCATTGAAACTAAGTAATAAATACATATAGATGCATGATGCACACAGAAGACAACATAGAGAAGAAAAATATCCCATATCATATCATAGACAAAACACTAAATATACAGAACAAAGAAATTATATTAAAATCTACAAGAGAAAAATACAAATAACAATAAAGGAAAATTGTTAGATAACATTTTATTTCTCTATAGAAACTATACAAGCAGGAAAATTCTGGATTAATACACTTAAAGTTCTGAAGATCACAATAGTTATCCAAGATTTCTGTACCCAGAAAAATGACCTACTATAGCTTAAAGAGGAAACAAACAAACAAAAACAAAATGCTCTCCATTAGCCTAAAAGAAAATTATATCCAACACCAATAAAAACCAACCTAAACAGTATACTGGAAGCACAAAGTGAAAAGAGGAATAAGTACAACCAAGATACTCTAGGAAGAAAACACATGAAGATATAATGCATTGTAAACCAAACCAAAACTAAGAATGAAAACCAGGAAAAAATAAACATATCACACACACACACACACACACACACACACACACACACACAGACACACACATACAGACACACCTTTTAATAACACTAAATACTAATGACTTCAACACTCTAATTAAAAGACAAAGACTAACTGAATATATCAAGAAGCAAAATTCACCTATCTTTGATCTTAAAGAAACTGACCTTTAACGATAGCGTCACCTTCTAGTGAAAGGATAGAAAAATTTAAAAATACTGTAGCAAAAAATGTAGACATCCTAATATCTGACAAAATATACTTCAAACTAAAAGTAGTCAATAGACAAAAAAGTATTTCCTTCTAACCATTATTCAAAATATATCATAACACTAAACTCATATGTACTAAAATATGATATAAAACTCCATGAAGGCTTGATAGTTGTTGCTAAATGTTAAGACAGGGAAATCTCTGGATCAGCTTAGGCCTTTAGGAGCTCTGTCTCATATCAGCAACATAACCCCCAAAGTTACTCTTCTTCTGTGTTTTGTTCCCTAATGAGTCCTATTCAGTGTTGCTATAATAGCCAACGGGATGCAGTTTTTACCATGGGTTTTGGCATCATATATAAGTAATACTATATAAATGAAACATATCATTGTTGTTGTGACTCCATTCCCTCTAGTATTCTCAACAGTTTATAAGCCATGTATTTCACACCATCAAATTCCATGTGCATAGTTTATTCAGCTATCAGCTCAAATATTCTTCCTTTAAAAAGTGAATTTGTCTTTGGTGTGTTTATTCGTATTGACTGCTCTTAATTCACGTTCTTTTAATATACTCATAGTTCATTTTAATTTCTCCTTTGAGCACTTGTTCCAGTAGCAGTTAGACAAAGAATTGGGCTACTAGCACTAACATATCTTTACATCTGGAAGCCGTATCTATTGTTGTATTGCACAGAGGACAGACAAAACTACTAAACCATGAACATCGTGTCATAAGTACTTTTGCTACTATATATATACACTTTTAAGGCTTAAATATCTATTCTCTTTATCCTTTTTCCTATGAATTATTCTGTTTATATCATGAGTTTTCAGACTTCTTGGCCAAGAATAGTTGACTAAAAATATTTGTAGAAATTTTACATTATATATGTGCCAATGACAACTAAATTACCATTTTCTTCTCTCTTAAATATTAGATTTTGAGATGCAAGTAGATTAACTTAGGAAATAGACAGCTCTTATGCTTTATATAGTGCTTTTAGATTCCATTTTAAATGTGTTCCTTGAAATTTACATAATCATTGATGAATCTCCCTACATCTGAATACCACAGTGATGACAACTTAAGAAACATTGTCTGCAGTTTATTCAAAATGGATTTCAATTATCAAAGTAAATTTTTATGTATAAACCTGTTTTCATATTTGCTATGGATTCAGTGTATGATTATGTAAGCTTATGCTGTTTCAGAATATACCATGTATATTCTGTAACTTGTAAATTATTAAGGAGCAGTGAGTTTGATTTATTATTTTTAATTATTAATTTGTAGTTCCAAACCTTGGATAGCATTCTATACTTATCAGTGTTTATTCTGGTTGTGCTTTAATGAGTCAAAACTGGATAATAGGACAGAAATAGTTGCTGACACTAATTCCAGTGAAGGGCAATCTCTAATCCCTAGGAAAAAAAATCCCTCTTCTTTTGAAAGAAGAACACAAAGAAATTGTGTCTTATTCTTACTCCCCCCCCCAAAAAATCTAATCTGTTATTTGATAGTGAAGACATTGAATTCTCTTCATCACTTAACTCTAGTATCTTTGTATTGTAGCAAACAATCTGCTTTACAGTATTATAAAATTATGAATTCAGGGAACAGCTGTGTCTCCATTGTTTGAAATAGGGCAGCTCAGTGAGCTTTTGCTACCATTGACATCTGAAGGATGACTTAATGGCTCAAAAGCTAAAGGCACAGGTTGATTTCTGGAAAGAGTTTACCACCATTTGATTTTTTGAAAAGAATAAATGTCCAATAACTACAAATCATCGTTTAAATTTTTGTTGTTTTCCTATTGATCATGTGCATATGCCCATATCATTCTCATGAACCCTTATTATTTATTCTTCTACACAAATATGTTCATTATTTTGACCACACAAACTTGGTGACTAGCTGTCAATGTTTTTTTCTTTTTCCCTTCTTAATATTTTTACAAAACAAATGAGATGCTGGTGTATTTGTTTCCTCTTTCTATATTTTATACAAAACCAATTTTGTTTTAGAAATGAGAGTTTGGTGCATTTTCTGGGTGATATTGTGCTAGTAGCCAGAATAACGAGGATTAATAATGTAATTTGATGATTCTCCCACTGCCTTTCTTCCACCTCCATCAGTTTCCTGAGTCATACAGGTAAGCTTCCCTTCCCACTTTTTTGCTCTCTGAGTCCTATGGGCCAGGACAAGATGCCCTTAGGAGCCTGTCATCCTAGGGGGAATTCCATTCTCCTGCTGCCTCTCCTCCATCGCCACTACACTCCTGAATCATACAGGTAAACTTCCCTTCCTCTACCCATCTCCCCTGCTCTCTGGGCCTTCTGGGCTAAATCATGTTGCCCTGAGCAGCCTGACATCCCAGAGGGACATCTGGTCTCCTGCCACCTCTCCACCCACTTTCATAAGACCTGAGGCTCATGAACTACCTGGAAATACAGGTCTGGAACCATCAACCCCAAATTGATCCATCACAGGCCTGTCATCCCAGGGACATCTAGGTTTACCCCCATCTCAATACCTACTTTAACAGGAACATATAGGGACCAAAACCAACCACATGGTTAAAGGCCCTCAAAAGAACATAATAAACAAGATCCAGGGCCATATGACACTTCCAAGACACAGCTCTCCAACTACAAAAAGCCCAAGATATATCCTAACACAATGAAAACCCAAGAAAATGACCTTAAATCCAATCTTTTAAAGATGGTAGATTCCTTACAAGAGAACAAATAAATCCCGTAAACACATATGGGAAAATAAAATTAAACACGTGAAGGAAATAAGTAAAGCTGTGCAAGTCTGCAAAGTGGAAATAGAAGCAATAAAAAAAAAAATACAAACCCAGGAAATCCTGGAGATGGAAAACCTGAGGAAGAGAACAGGAACGTCAGATGTAAGCATCACCAACAAAAAGGAGACAGAAGAGAGAATTTCAGGGATAGAAGGTATAATAGTACAAATTAATAAAATCGGTTAAGCAAAATGTTAAAGCTAAAAATTTCCTGACAGAAAGCATCCAGGAAATCTGGGATACCATGAAAAGACCTAACCTAAGAACAATATGAATAGAAAAAGGTAAGAAATCCTAGCTCCAAGGCCCAGAGAATAATCTTAACTATCATAAAAGAAACCTCTCCCAACCTAAAAAAGAGATGCCTACAAACATACAAGAAGATTATAGAACACCACCTAGATTAGACCAGAAAAGAAAAATCAAAATACAAAGCCTATAGAACAAGAAAAGAATATTACAATTGGTGAGAGAAAAAGGCAAGCTAACATACAAAGGCAGAGAGCTATCAGACTCTGACTTCCCAACAGAGACTCTCAAAGCTAGAAGGGCCTGGGCAGATAACCTGCAACTTCTAAAAGACCACAGGTACTAACCTCAACTACTGCACCCAGCAAAACTCTCAGTCACCATAGAGGGCGAAAACAAGATATTTCAAGACAAATTCAAATTCAAACAATATCTATCCACAAATCCAGCCCTATAAGAAATACTACAAGGAAAAAAAAAATCAAACCCCAACGATAACTACATACTAGAAAACACAGGAAATATATAATTCCATACCATAAAAAACCAAAATCAACCAGAAACAACTCTCTCTCTCTTCCTGTCTCCCTCTCCCTCCCCCCCTCTCTCTCACACACACACACACAAAATTGATCATTAATATCTTTCAACATCTAATAGAATGGGTGCGAAAATAAGACACATAACTCTGCTGCATATAAGAAATACACCTCAGACATAAAGACAGACATTATCTCGATATAAAGGGTTGAAAAGTTTTCCTAACAAAAGGACCCAAGACTCAAGCTGGAGTAGCCATGCTAATATGCAATAAAATAGACTTTCAGCCAAATTAATCAAAAGAGACAGGGAAGTACACTTCATATTTATTCAAGGAGAATTCTACCAGCTTATCAATTATCAACATATATGCCCTAAACACAAGGACACCAGCTTTCATAACAGCAACATTACTAAAGCATAAATTGCACAATGAACCTTACACATTCATAGTGGGAGACTTTAATACCCCATTTTTAAAAATATTTTATTAGGTATTTTCCTCATTTACATTTCCAATGCTATCCCAAAAGTCCCCTATACCCTCCCCCCCCCACTCTCCTACACATCCACTCCCCCTTTTTGGCCCTGGCGTTCCCCTGTACTGGGGCATATAAAGTTTGCAAGTCCAATGGGCCACTCTTTCCAGTGATGGCCGACTAGGCCATCTTTTGATACATATGCAGCTAGAGTCAAGAGCTCCGGGGTACTGGTTAGTTCATAATGTTGTTCCACCTATAGGGTTGCAGATCCCTTTAGCCCCTTGGGTATTTTCTCTAGCTCCTCCATTGGGGGCCCTGTGATCCATCCAATAGCTGACTGTGAGCATCCACTTATGTGTTTGCTAGGCCCTGGCATAGCCTCACAAGAGACAGCTATATCTGGGTCCTTTCAGCAAAATCTTGCTAGTGTATGCAATGGTGTCAGCGTTTGGAGGCTGATTATGGGATGGATCCCCGGGTATCACAGTCTCTAAATGGTCCATCCTTTCATCTCCGCTCCAAACTTTGTCTCTGTAACTCCTTCCATGGGTGTTTTGTTCCCAGTTCTAAGAAGGAACAAACAGTCCACACTTTGGTCTTTGTTCTTCTTGAGTTTCATGTGTTTTGCAAATTGTATCTTGTATCTTGGGTATTCTAAGTTTCTGGGCTAATATCCACTTATCAGTGAGTATATGTCATGTGAGTTCTTTTGTGATTGTATTACCTCACTCAGGATGATGCCCTCTAGGTTCACCCATTTGCCTAGGAATTTCATAGATTCATTCTTTTTAATAGCTGAGTAGTATTCCATTGTGTAAATGTACCACATCTTCTGTATCCATTCCTCTGTTGAGGGACATCTGGGTTCTTTCCAGCTTCTGGCTACTACAAATAAGGCTGCTATGAACATAGTTGAGCATGTGTCCTTCTTACTGGTTGGAACATCTTCTGGATATATCCCCAGGAGAGATATTGCGGGATCCTCCAGTAGTACTATGTCCAATTTTCTGAGGAACTTCCAGACTGATTTCCAGAGTGGTTGTACAAGCTTGCAATTCCACCAACAATGGAGGAGTGTTCCTCTTTCTCCACATCCTCAACAGAACTAAAGGGGTGTGCAACCCTATAGGAGGATCAACAATATGAACTAACCAGTAACCCCCAGAACTGTGTCTCTAGTTGCATATGTAGCAGAGGATGGCCTAGTCAGCCATCAATGGGAAGAGAGGTCCTTGGTCTTGTGAAGATCATATGCCCCAGTACAGGGGGATTACAGGGCCAGGAAGCTGGAGCAGGTGGGTTAGGGAGCAGGGCGGAGGGAGGGTATAGGGGACTTTAGGGATAGTATTTGGAATGTAAATGAAGAAAATATCTAATAAAAAAATAAAAAGAAAGAAAATCCAAAAGCTGTATCTTTGAGAAATTCAACAAGAAATTCAACAAACCCTTAGCCAAACTAACAAAGAAACAGAGAGACAGTATCAAAATAAACAAAATCAGAAATGAAAAGAGAGGCATAACAACTGTCACTGAGGAAGTACTAAGAATCATTAGGTCGTACTTCAAAAACTTGTACTCACAAAATGGGAAAATATTAATGAAATGGACTATTCTTTTTTAATATTTATTTTTATTGTTATATGTACACTGTATCTGTCTTCAGACACACCAGAAGAAGTCATCAGTTCTCATTATGGATGGTTGTGAGCCACCATGTGGTTGCGGAGATTTGAACTCAGGATCTTCGAAGTCAGTGCTCTTGACTGCTGAGCCATCTCACCAGCCCGGAATGGAACTTATCAGAGGAACTCAAATGGCTGAAAAGCATGTAAATAAATGTTCAAAGTCCTTGGTCATTAGGGAAATTCAAATCAAAACAACTCTGAGGTTTCATCTTACACACATCTGAATGGCTAAGATAAAATTCTCAAGAGATACCAAATGGTGGCAAGGATGTGGAACAAGGAGGGGGGCACTCTTCCATTACTGGTAGGAGTGCTAACATATACAAACACTTTTGAAATCAATTTGGCCTTTTTTTTTTCTTTTTCAGAAAATTGTGAATAGTTCTACCTCAAGACCTGGCTATAGCCATCCTGGGCAAATACCCAAAAGATGCTTCAAGATCTCACAAAGACATTTATGCAACTGATATAGCAGCTAGGTTTGTAATAGCCAGAAGTTGTAAACAACCTATATGTCCTTCAACTGAAGAATGAATAAAGAAAATGTGGTAATGTACACAATATAGCACTATTCAGCTATTCTAAACCAAGACATCATGAATTTTGTCAGCAAGTAGATGGGACTTGAGAGTATCTTTCTGAGTGCATTAATGGATTCCCTAAAGGACATGCATGGTATGTACTCACTTATATGTGGTAATTAGACATAAAATACAGGTACCATGTTATAATCTACAGACCCAAAGACGCTAAACAAGAAGAAAGGCCCAAGCTAAGAAGCTTGAAACTTGTTTAGAAAGGGGAGTAAAATAGTTATAAGAGGCAAATGGAGGGAGGGAACTAGAAAGGGAAGTGGGAAGGGGAGGTGAATAGGGGATTCAGGATCAAGTGTGGGGAAGAACAGGAGAGATGGCTAGATGGCCATAAAAATGAATGGAAATCTGCAAATGATAGGGTTGAGGAGGTAGAAGACATCTACAGGAAGAAACCAACACCTGGGATAAAGTAGGCACCCAAGAGTCAATGGGGGTGAACTTAGCTGTGACTCACTACACTGCAGAATTGGAACCTGAAGTGGCCACCCCCTGTAGCCAGACAGGAACCCTAGTGGAGCAATAGAGACACCAACATACCCACAAAACTTTTAATCCAAAATTTATCCAGTCTACAAATAATGTAGGCATGGGAGAGGGTGCAGAGATTGAGGGAATGTCCAACCAATAACTGGTGACACATCCCATGTGGAAGCACCAATCCCTAACATTATTAATGGTAATATGTTATGCTTGCAAATAGGACCATGTCCTCTGAGAAGATCCACCCAGCAGCTGACTCAGGCAGACACAGACATCCACAGTCAAACAGTGGATGGAGCTTTGGGGATTCTTATGAAAGATTAGGAGGAAAAAATTTGGGTCCTGAGGGGGATAGGAACTCTACAGAAAGAGCAACAGAGTCAACTAACCTGTACTCTCAGGGTTCTCAGAGTCTGAACCACTAATGAAAGAGCATGTACAGGCTGGATCTAGGATTCCCTACTCATATGTAGCAAGTGTGCAGCTTGACTTTCATGTGGGTTCTGAATAACTGGATCAGTTATCCCAAAATCTGTTGCCTGTCCCTGGGATGTGTTCTACTAATGGCTGCCTCATCTGGCCTCAGTGGGAGAGGAAGCAACTAAGATCAAAGAGAATTGAAGTGCTAGGATAGGGTGGACAACCAACTGCTCATGCTGAAGGGAAGAGGGAATGATTGTGTGAAGCAGTGACCAGGAGGGGGGAGCAGTGAATGGATTATGAAATGGACAAGTAAAAAAAAGTTAAATAAAAATACAATGTTGTATGACATATACATATTTATTTAATTTTTAAAAATTTTTTACATTGTGTATTTATTTATGTATTTATTTGTGTATTTATTTATTATCCATGAATAATCTATCTGCATATGCACCTGTGTGCCAGAAAAGAGCATCAGATCCTACAATAGATTGTTTTGAGCCACTATGTGGTTGCTGGGAATTGAACTCAGTACTTCTGAAAGAGCAGCAGACAATGCTCTTAACCAATTAGCCATCTCTCCAGCCTGGCATATATATCTGTAATCAACACTTAGAAACATTATTTTGTGGGGAAGGAAGGGGGGGTTATTAGTAGAGGAAGGAGGTAAGAGTAGGTGCTAGGGATTAACATTATTAAAATATATTTTATATATTAATGAAATTATCATATATTTATTAAAATCCCCAAACATAAACCTAAGGTTTTTTTTAAAATTACTTTATTTTAAATTATGTTTATGTGACTATATGTGTGTACATGAGAGTTCAGGTACATGCAAAAAGTAGAAGAGGGTGTTCTATTGGCTATCCTGTACGTGATATTACAGGCAGCTGTGAGTTGTCTGATGTGAGTGCTAGAAATAAGCTTAATTCAGATCATCTTCAAGAGCAGAATATGCTCTTAACCACTGAGTCATCTCTCCAGATCACCAAATCAAGGTTTTATTTTCTTTTTATCTATTATTTTTTATTTATCATATTTATATCTACCTTGTGTCTTTACAACCTCCCCTCTAAAAAAGTGACATCACCAACAGTAACAACAACAACTCATAGATCAACAACAACCATAGAAGCTGCCACGTGTTACTGTATGTCTATATTCTTTTGTCCATACAGCTTCACTGTAAATGTTCATTTCAGTGAGTAAGTGGTCTAGTTTAAGGCCTCTGGCTTCTGGTATACGATCAACACTTGATCCCCTTGGATGCCCTATTGTGGCCCTATGTCAAGTAGATCCTGAAGTCTTGGATCTACAGTACCAATCCCTTTACAGAGGCTCCAGCAGATCATAGATATGTAGGTGTTGGAATGGGCCAACTCATGTATCTGGCCTTTCATGGTAGCTGAGTTGGTTAGCATACCAACTTTTCAGTACCTAGACTAACACAGCCAGGTAAAGTGCAAGCCCTACTCTTCCAAGTGCTGCAGCCAGTGAGGGACAGGGCAACCTCTCCTGAGTTCTCCACCAGTAAAGGACATGGCTGTGCTGTGCTGCCTTTAGACTTTGACATAGTTTCATGCAGCAGCCCAGACCAGGTAATTTCACATGGCTTTTGGTCAAACACAATTTTTCTAATGCTGCAACTAAGGCCAAATGCAAGAGAAATACAGGAAACAAACAAACAAACAAACAAACAATCTCTGTTTAATACTATCCTTACAACACTTAGGAATGAGATAGCCTCACGTTCATTATCTCTTCTCACATAGGTGCAGATGAATAATTTTAGAAGTGACTGAGAAAACAAATAATTGATAAGAGGCGTGTATATGTATGTGTATGTGTATGTGTGGATCTGTGTATGTATGTATGCACATATGTGTTTCCTCCAATGATACCATTTAGTATGCACTATTGTATTTGAATTTTAAACTTAATATTTTAAATATGTTTTTAATTTAAATAGAATTAATTCACTCCCCTTTCTCCCTCTAGTTCTTTCCCATCTACAATCCTCAAACTACCCATGTTCTCACATTAAGTTGATAGTCTTTTTTCCTTTCATTATTATTGTACATACATGCATACATATGTGTGTATGAATATGTATGTGAAACTACATGTAAATACAACTTTTTGAGTCCACTTGTGTTGTTTGTATGTATATGGTTTCAGAGCTAATGACTATACATTTGTTAATGCAGCTAATAAAACCGTTTATTCCTAGGAGAGGCTAATTCTTCCTGTAGTCATTAGTTGCCTATAGTTTTTTGTCTAGGGGTGGGACCCTGTGAAATTTTCTTCATTCCATGTTAACATGTTCATTGACATTGTCATTTTCTGGTCTTGTTTAAGCAATAGTTTCTAGGAGAGACTGTTTCACAATAGACTTCCTGGTATTCTGGTTCTTGCAATGATTCTGCCACCTCTTCTACATGTCTCCTCAAAAATAAATGCAGGAACTGTGGTCTAGATATATTGGGGGGAGGGAGTTGTGTTCTTGTCTGTTACTTTTCATCTCTCTGTAAAGACACCATGAACAAGTTAACTCTTACTTAAAGAAGTAAGAGTTTATCTAGGGTTTCCAGTTTCAGAGGGTGAGGCCATGACCATGATTATAGGGAAGATAGCAACAGATAGGCAAGCATGAAACTGGATGAGTAGCTGAGACCTTACCTTCTTATCTATAAGTAGGAGGCAGTGATATCTATTTGGGAAATGTCTGAGTTTTTGAAGCCACAAAGCTTCCAGTGAAGAACCTCCTCCAACATACTGTGCCTCCCAATTCTTCTTCTACAGTGTCAGTGATTGAGAACCAAGCATTCAAATATTCTTATCCACACTGTTAAAGTGTTCCACAATCTGTTGATCTCTGCTTGTGTCTAGTTGTGGTTTTCTGTGCTGGTTTCCATTTCTTGTATGGCTTTATTCAAAAATAATGCTGAGACAAAATTATAAGATAGGCTTAATTATTCAGTTGTAACTTATTTTAGTAGTATACATTATTATTGATCTATTGAGGCAACACTTAAGTTTATGGTACTAGAAGAGCTCTAAAGATTGGCATGGTCCTTACTTTTCCTTATTTTCTTTGCAATAAGCATTGATAGATAAAACATTCTAAAATCAAAACAGTTTAATTGGTTCTTTATTCCATTCGATAGACTCTCAGGCAGAATTCTACAAAGAGAGTGTAATATATCTATATATACAAAAATCTAGACAGTCCCAAGAGTGGATAGGGTTAGGCTGGAGCTGAGAAGAAAGGCTGAGACCAAACAGTGAAGTTACTTGACTATTATTTTGAAAAAGATTAATGATAATGTTCAATGGAAAAAGACAGTAATTATAAAATCTAAATTTAAAAGCTTTGTTGATATGACTCAGGATATTTGCGGATATGAGCTAAGAAGAACAATTTGGAATTGAGAACAGAAGCTAAAGTTGTTGGGACCAGAGCATATAATGGGTGTTTTAATGATAAGGAAGAATAAGCAACTTCAAGATCTACTATTAGTTCTCTTCAGAAGATGAGAAGTGGGAATATCGAATCTTTTTAGATACATGGGATGCTTCCATACATTTGTGCTTTATAGTGATACATGGATATATTCACATTCAGTTTCATTATATAGATTTTGTACATTTCTGGCATAATAATTATTATTGCAAGTGATTGGCATATCATAAACTTGGTTTACAATATTGATAGATTAATCTATTGATCATTAGCAAATGCTTTCCTTATTGATTAGACTGTTGAGTACTAATATCATTCATTCCCTAAACATTGAAGGAAAGTAATTGAAGAAACTTAAACCGCACCTTTTCTGGAGGTAAGAAGAAAGTGCATAATTTTAAAAAAGAATAAAAAGCATCAATTATCATGTTCCTTCTTCAGAAGAACATGATTCTGGAGAAATGTGACAACAAAGAATCCTTACTAAGAAAGAAAAATGCTACATTAAAAATGACTGGCTCAAAGTAGATTCTACTTTGGTTAAATGGACTCTGAACACTGTAGAAATAAATGTTAGATGAATAAAAGCCAGCTGTGTGGTTCCTGAATGAAAGACTCACATAGTCTTTATATTTTCATATGCCTTAAGCAGCTCAATAGCTGGGTCACAGACTAATCTCCGTGCAGTTAATTATGAGTTATTGAATACTAATTCTATGTTCTATGCTGGCTGCTCTGGACCCAGAGTACTGACCAAATGGACCACACTCTGAGCCACTCATTCTGGGCTCTTTCACATGGTGGACAGACCCCTCTGTCCTGCACTGTTCTTAGACAAGGCATCTCTCCTCTTCTCCACATTCCCCAGCATGGCAGACCCCTCTCCTTTTCCTCTTCTGGTCTCTAGGTCATGAAAACTAAAACATGCCTATGTCTCTTCTCCCCAGCTTTTGTCAGAGTCCCTCCGTCTCTTGCATGCAGACTCTCTCATGAAAATCATTTTGGGAATCCAAATTCACTTTAGAATACAAGCAGCATTAGTCTGAACACACTACATAACACCTCATTTTAATTTAACACATTTAATTTATCACACAAAAGTAACCCTTTCAAATTATTATGTACCTTCTACAAAGGACATATCTATAAAGGACACATTTAGATTCATCATTACCAAGGCATGTCACATTGACATTGTCAACAAATCACCTGGGTTTGGACCCATTATGAACTTGTGCCTCAGGTATAATCAGATAAAAAGGTACATAGACAACTTAAGAGAAATTGATGTGTACTTGAAAGGTCACATTGGCTCAAAAAAAAAAAAAGCCAACTAAAAATAGGGTAAAAAAAAACTGTAAAAGTCAGAGAGTTATGGTACAAAATATTTCTTATAAAGTAAAAAAATGGTCAGGTATATGTAAAGAAAACGGAATTAAAATAGATTAGGAAAGAGCTCAAAAATTATTTGCAAGTTCAGCTAGTGACTTAAAACATTACCTTTATATGCCTCATAACTTGCTTTTTTCATTTACTTAAATAGTAGTAGTGTTCTAGAAGTGGGGAATGAGCCATTTACAATTATTGCATGATAAGGTGCATGAAGAATGTCATTTGATGTCAAGAGTTTTGAAACTCTGCATGTAATTTGAAATCCAGATAGAAAAAATAAAGTTTCTTCTGCTGGCAGAGTTTAGCAATCTAGGTAATAATAGAACAGGTAAATGTCCAGACTATCTTTGTGCGGCTATCTAAAATTCATTCTATGAAGACATTTTCTCAGTTCCCTGATAAAATTCATTTTTTATCAACTATCACACAGTATGAATTTCTATAGCTTCTGCAATTTCAACACCATTGTTCTGCTACTTTCAAGTAGTCATAGACTGATAAAGGCAGAAAAGATTAGTGGGACACAAGAGAAGGCCTTCGATATGGAATTTATTATCTTATTTGCCAGTGGTTTATTCCTAGATCGCTTGAGTAAGATCATATTCAGTACTCTAAAGAACACATAGATTTCAATGCAAACAAAATGGCCAAAAACACTAACTAAAATAGGTAGTATGAAGAGATTCTGACCATCTGAAGGAGCTGTAAACATGAAAGGAGTATACTAGATAGACATCAGTTACCAGAAGGAATAAGCATGGGTTTATTTTCCTTTTATGTTTTATTTGTGGTGAATAAAAAATGATGAATAGTTGATCTTCGGGAAGAGTTTAAATTGTTTTTCAAATTTTAAATGATAAGAGTTTGAACATGTGCAAAAACAATGGGAACATTTAAGCCGAAGACACTGCCATGAGTCACTGATATGTTAATGATGAAGATCTCATAATGAAGACCAGTATTCAAGTTGCACATTCTTTTATTTAGTAGTCTAATTAAATAGTCTAACGCTGATATAGTGACCTTATATTTTAGGTGGCCAGAATGTTTATGTTGGGAATCATGCTCTACATATCTGTCAATCTTATTTAACTTTTCTTACTTCCTGCTAAGTGGTGCACATTCAGTCAATATCGGGAAACGGGGTGTCATACTTCAAGAACACAACTGATAAGTTCTGATCAATTTTACTGATTTGCCACAAACTGGAATCATTTCCATCTAGATGCAAAATATTTGGCGAGGCTAGATATGGCCCCTGTGGCAGCCATATTCCTTTCTCAAATTTATTATCTATCAAAGTAGAATACTAAACCTTTAATGGGAAAATAGGAGTGTTTTCCATAGTCTATTTCCCACTGCTTCCTCAAAAGTGCAGGTCTTTACTTTGGTAATCTTACCACAGAGCACGGAGCTATGTGAAGACTTCGGGAACACCACTGCACATGGATGCAAACATCAATCTCAAACTTGATGTAACATTGGTATTTTCTCCTTTGCAGAAGTATTTTATGAGAAACAGTCATATGTTAGCATGCACTTGACACAATTGGGCTCATCATATTCATGAGACATCAATAAAAAAGAAAATGGATCCTCCCCAGACACACACACACACACTCCAATACAAAGTGCTGGGATGAGGATGGCTCATGTGAACTGAATACTGTTCTTTTGAAAGAAAACTGGGAATTTAAAGAAGATGTTGACTTTTGAAAATCATCAAATTCTTCTGTACAAAATTAATTACCACTCCTTGTTTTGTCATTGAGTGAAGTTCTTGAATTAACCCACAAAATAACTTCTGGAAATTCACATTGTGGTCCTTGTTCCCTTACTACAACCCCATCCCCACCAGCACCACCATCCCCCAAGCCTCACCACCACCACCACTCCTTATGGGAGATTTTCCTTGTCATCATTTTTGTGATGAAAATATGAGAAATTATGTTGATCTTTGAGACTGGATAACTTGTACAGTCTACATCACTCTGGAAAAAATTAAGGGCCACTAGAATTTTCCTTTAAGGGAAGAGAAATTTTTTAAAAAAAATGTATCCTATAGTTCTTTGGAAATACAATTTCTTAAGTAATTAGTGGGCTTCTAGTCAATCTTTTTCTGCTAATAACCAAAAACAAGTATCTTACCAGAATGTATTTTTTCATAAGTACTATTTCTTATGTCATAATTATTTTAATTATTGGTCACACTTATATCTTTGATGCACTGAGAATCCAGCATGTGACTATCACCCTGAGGTTACTTTTATTGACTGAAAATACCAAATGAGATTTGAAGAAGGAAAGACTTAATGCCACAACGTTATCAATAGTATGGCTACCTCCCCTAAAGAGCCTTTTTAAATAGTTTCCATTGATGTATCATGAGTTTGAGTATAAAAGGAGGGAAAATTAACATGAAACAATTTTCTAAGGGTTTCTAACCAATTCCAATAGAATTATATAGGCTTCAATTCAATTCTGCTTCCCACATATTTTTGAAAAATAATGTCATGGAATACATATCTGCCAAACTAAGATCTGCAAATGGTTGCAATGGCCTTTATTTGCTGACTTCTGGCAGTCATAAAGACATGGTAACATATTTCAGATTATGTTAGAATTGCTCTTATACCTGTTAACTGTATTATTCAAATGATTAAATATTATTGATAATGTAAATTAAAGCATAGAGGTGCTTATTGTTTCCCAATAACTTAGAAGACAATTGTCATCCAAGATAAATGCAAAGGCATTTTTAAAATATATATTAACTTATTTGAACTTGTTAACATAAATTAAATAATATTAATTAGTTGTAAAATGATCAAAATCCTATAACATATTTAAAATAAAAATATATTAAAATGTAATTATAGTAGAATATTAGTATATACCAGAAAATATTTTTTGAAATTTTTTATTAGATATTTTCTTTATTTAATTTCAAATGTTATCCCCTTTTCTGGTTTCCCCTTCCACAACTCCCGATCCCATCCACCCCTCGTCCTGCTTCGATAGGGTGTTCCCTCACCCATCCACCCGCTCCAGCTTCCTGCCCTGGCATTCCCCGTCACTGGGGCATTGAGCCTTCACAGAACCAAGGGCTTGTCCTCTCACTGATTCTCAACAAGGGCATCCTCTGCTACTTATGTGACTGGAACCATGGGTCCCTCCATGTGTATTCTTTGGTTGGTGGTTTAGTCCCTGGGAGTCCTGAGGAGTCTAGTTGGTTGATATTGTTGTTCCTCCCATGGGCTTCAGCTCCTTCAGTCCTTTTTCTAATTCCTACATTGGGGACCTTGTGCTCAGTCCAGTGGTTGGCTGTGAGCATCAACATCTGCACTTGCCAAGCTCTGGCAGAGTCTCTCAGGAGACAGCTATATAAGGCTCCTGACAGCAAGAACTTTTTGGCATCTGCCTTAATATCAGGGTTTGGTGTCTCTATATAGGATAGATCCCCAGGTGGGGCAGTCTCTGGATGGCCTTCTTTCAGTCTCTGCTCTACATTTTGTCTCTGTATCTTTGGGTATTTTGTTCCCCCTTCTAAGAAAGACCAAAGTATTCACACTGTGGTCTTCCTTCTTCTTAAGCTTCCTGTGATCTGTGAATTGTATCATGGGTATTCCACGCTTTGGGGCCTAATATCCACTTATGAGTGAGTGCATACAATGTGTTCTCTTTTGTGATTGGGTTCCCTCACTCAGGATGTTTTTTGATATTATCTAATTCCATCTATTTACCTGCAAATTTCATGAAGCCATCATTTTTAATACTTGAGTAGTACTCCATTGTGTAAATGTACCACATTTTCTGTATCCATTCCTCTGTTGAGGGACATCTGGATTCTTTTCAGCTTCTGGTTATTATAAATAAGGCTGTTATGAATATAGTGGAACCTGTGTCCTTGTTATATGTTGGAACATCTTTTGGGTATATGTGCAGGAGTGGTATAGCTGGGTCCTCAGGTAGTAGTATGTTCAATTTTTCTGAAGAACTGCCAAACTGATTTCCAGAGTGGTTGTACCAGCTTGCAATCCCACCAGCAAAGGAGGAGTGTTCCCCTTTCTCCACATCCTCACCAGCATCTGCTGTCAAATGAGTTTTTGATCTTAGCCATTCTGACTGGTATGAGATGGAATCTCAGGGTCATTTTGATTTGCATTTCACTGACAACTAAGGATGTTGAACATTTCTTTAGGTGCTTCTCAGCCTAAATACTAGTATATATTAGAAAATATTAACCAATGCAAAAAATAATAAAAATAAAAGAAAAGTGAATAAAAAAAGCAAAATTATTTAGAAATGAATAGAATCAAATATTTTTTATCATAAGTTATGAACCAATCTGCCATAGTTCTGATAAATTAAGAGATATTTAAATATCCAGATTTACTATCTGAATTTAACTAACGTTTTACATATTAAGCAGCAGTAAGACCTTTTTCCTCAGGACCCCCAAAATCATGCCTGACATGGTGAAAATCAAATACATTGAAGAAATTCTTAGGAAATTTTACATCACTACTGTTCATTCAAGAAAAAGAATTATATGTCTTTAAGTATAAATGAAATTTGTTGAAATTATTTTCACAAAGCAAAGTCACACTATAGGAACCCCAAGAATTCAGTTACTTATTTCATGGAAAAATTCTAATCTATGTAGCTTTTACAAACTAAAGAGTAAGATTACTCAACAAATATAATTAAGCAAGGATTACTGTGGTAGCAAACAGGAAAAAAGATATTTAGTTACTAAAAATAGAACAGTAATTTCACTCATAAGCATAGGTAAAAATAATTGTTAATAAGTTAACAGGAAAAGAGAAGTATAATAATTTATGACTAAGTTGAGTCTCAAGGATAATAATTGATTTACCATTTTAAAATATAAAATTAACAAGCATAATCCTCATGATCTGTAAAAGCAGTAACAATCACATTCTGGTGGAAAGGTACTATTTGCTCCACAAAAATGCATCATATGTTCTCCATAGTCTTATACTTGAGCTCTGTACAGGAAGAGTCCAGGAATCAAGAGTTTCCTCATAGCCATCATAAACAGGAACTCTAGTTCTCCTACCAACTACATGTGGCTATTTTCATGATTTCATAAGGAACAGGACATGTTTCACTAGCTGCTGGATTACTCAGGGGGAAATTGATCTGTTATTGAAGCTGAGCTAATATACTTATAGGGACAAGAGAGTATGGAACTTTCTACTCTTTCATATTAATGACATTTATCCCCATCTTATCACATTTGTCTACACCAAACCTTATAAATCTCCACAAGTATTCTCATTAAAAACTTTTTAGAGACAATGACATCTAAAAGATGGTCTGAAACCATCTTTATCAAATATACTCAATTTGTGCTGGGTATAAAAGAAAATGAATCCTAAAGAATGAGAACAGAATGTTATAAGCTTAGTTTAAAAATACTACCAATGGAAACTTTTCTGCTCATCTACAAATGCATTTTTGCTCTATAAAAAGAATAAGTGATTCAACCTGAAGTGCTTGACAGTAAAGTTACAGAAGTAGAAGCAAACGTGTATTGTTTTATCCCAGCGAAATGTACTCTTACACCCTCTGTGGCAATCATTATCAAAGGCACTGTTGTTACATCTAGAGAAGTATCTCAATTCTCTACTGCATTGATGTTCTTTTATTGATTGCTATGTTATCAAAAATATATGAACTACATTAGAAGCCTTTGTACAACATGAGTTTGATAGAGAATATCATATTCAACTCAAGGCAATGCTGTTTTGGTAATGTGTCCATGTTCCTATCATAAAGTTGAAAAATCTTTCAGTCTGAGACAGATATCATATGTTCTGTGCTTCATTAAATCTGTGCCATGACTAAGTCTCTTAATGTATCTGTGTTCCAAACACTATATTTAAACAGGTGGCAAGCCAGATCTAGCTTTACTTTATTAATTCCAAATATACTAACTGCAAAGTGTACATCTTACCATGTTCAAGGAAACCTTTGAGTAATTTATTTCTCAGATTCTGAATTGAAATTGGCCATCCCACATTTTCATTGCTAAATAGGTTCTCTGTCACTGTGCTTTCATTGTCTGGAAATGACCACAGAAAGTGAAATAAGCCTCTCTCAAAAAGACAGGTCTGACATCTTTTCTTTCATAGGCAGAACCTGAGTGGGGATAAAGGATGGAAAAAAAGATGATGAGTATTCAGGAAAGAGAATGGTACTATCAGGAAAGAAAATAAGAGAGAATAATGGTGTGTGTGTGTGTGTGTGTGTGTGTGTGTGTGTGTGTGTGTGTGTATGTGTGTGTGTGTGTGTGTGTGTGTGCTGTGTGATCAAAGTACATATTTGTATACTTTGTATACATAAAAATGTCACAATGAAGCCCATTATTTTATAAACTATATAACTTATTTATATACACTAATAAATATTCATAGACATTTTATTGATTTAATTTTCACTAATAAAGAATTGTGCTATTTTTACAGAGAACTGTATATAATGTGGCTTCTTTACTGATATTGTCTTTGCTACTTACCTTTCTGTGACCATTCCTTTTAATCTTTCTGTCTTTTTATGTTTTCCTTAAATTCTTTTTAGACTTTTTAATTTTCTTTTATGTGTATGAGTGTTTTGCATATATATGTATATATGCTTATGGCTGGTACCAGCAGAGTTCAGAAGAGGGTGTAGAGTTGCTAGAATTGTAGTTATAAATAGCTGTGAGCCACCATGTGAGTACTGGGAAGCTGAATCTACATCTTTCACAAGAGCAAAATGTGTTCCTAACAGCTGTTTTACTTCTCCAGCACACACAACTTCTTTCTGTTCTACTGAGGACTGAACACTCGGCTTCACACATTCTAGGTTAGTGTTCTACTTTGGAGAAACACTGCAGACCCTTTGTATGTTGATTTTTAGAATGTAGTGTTTATGATATTACATTGAAAGCAAAATATACTTGATCTAAAATAATCTTTTGCCTGTTGGAACTATTTTCTTGTATGTCTAGGACATGAATTCTATTGAATTTATATTACTTTTCATTATAAAATCTTTTCTATACTCTATGTTATTTATCTTTTACCCTTATAGTTTATTAAAGAGCAGCAATAATCCTAGGTGTGTACACTATATTTCAATCTTCAGGTTAGATTTTTATAGCTGGTAACCAACATGAATAAACAGACCATTTTTGTTGTTTAGCTCTGCCTTCAGTGCTGAAAATTTACTCAGAATTTGCAATATTAGGTAAGCACTCTACACTGCACCAGAACTCCTCATATTTATAAATTGGTTTTTGAGACAATCACACAAGTTCTTGTTAAATTCTCATCGTCTAGAAACTCTTTGTCCAGTGTTGCTTTGCTCAAAAGTGATGAGTTTGGTTGCCTGCTTCTTTTTCCACTTTCTCAGAGTAGTGTAAGGGGATTTATTCCTGTGTGGTTTCAAATTCTTCTTCTTCAAAAACACAGTAAGCAATGTATATTGTATATTACAGTGCTCCACATACTTTTTAATGAAACAACCACAGTACTGCCAGCAGGAAGGAGTTATACAGTGTCTTAGGTGGTAAAGGCTCCAAAATGAATGAAGAAGAAAAGCAGAAATAGGGAATACTAAATCTGGTGCCTCACTAGGTAGCTTGCATGATGGATTGATTTGCCACTAGATTTTCTGTACATTTGCAGTCTATAAGGCCCTGATATAGTAAGCAATTTTATTATATGCAAATCTTCATTACACTCCTTTAATCTGATGATGATTTCTTTTTATTTTCAACATAATATTTTTATTTATTATTTGGGACTTTAACATAAGACACCTGATCACATTCACTTCCCAGTCTTCCCCGGTTCCACCCTTTACACCCTTATAATCCTCCCCACGAAAGAAATTTCGAAGAAAAAAATACCAAGTCTAATATGTGTTGCCCATATACTTACTGGAGTATGATTAAATTCTAAGTGGCTAGCCCCTTTAAAAAGACTTAGTCCTTTCCCACCTCTACCCCTGCCAGAAGCCATCAACTGTGAAGGGCTACATTTCAGAATCCCTATCACAATTTTTAAGAATGCCAGTGCCTGGCAAATACAGAAGTGGATGCTCACAATCATCTATAGGATGGAACACATGGCCCTCAATGGAGGAGCTAGAGAAAGTACCCAAGGAGCTGAAGGGGTCTGCAACCCTATAGGTGGAACAACATTATGAACTAACCAGTACCCCGGAGCTCTTGTCTCTAGCTGCATATGTATCAGAAGATGACCTAGTCGGCCATCATTGGGAAGAGAGGCCCCTTGTTCTTGCAAACTTTATATGCCCCAGTACAGGGGAATGCCTGGGCCAAGAAGTAGGTGGGGAGGGGATCAGGGTGAGGAGAAGGTATAGGGAACTTTCAGAATAGCATTTTAAATGTAAATAAAGAAAATATCTAATAAAATAAAAAAGAATTCTCTTCCATAACTTCCTGTCTAGACTGCTCCTTTTGGCGGGGAGTGTCATAAGCAGGATTAGTCTTGCAACCATTCTTCACTAAGTTCACAAGAGATATATTTGGTGATCATTTTCTTTTTAAAAATACTTCTTTTGTTTTTGAGAGTATAATGTAAATTCAGAATATCTTCTTTCCGTTTCCTTCTTCTAACCTGCTCCCACCACCTATCCTCCTTGAAATCATCAAATTGAAAGTTTCTTCAGTAAGTATTGTTATATAAATACAAGCTGCTTAATCTGTATGTTACTTATATGTATACCTTCAAGGTGAGCCATTTGATATTGGTTCACCAATTAACATGCTTTCTCCTGAGATCACTGAGGAGGTTAGAATTCCTTAGTTGTATATAGTTATTTCTATAGAGTAAAGTGGACAGGAAAAGTCCAGCTGGCCTTTACACAAAAAACTACATACAACTAAGGAATTCTAAGAGAGGGTCATTTACTTTTGAAAAGTTCTCATAATACAGCAGATATTCAAGAAATGTGACATGTCAGTAGCCTAAGATTGATACTACTCTTAGATATCATGCTATTTGAATCCCCAAATTATTTCTCTTTTCCCTATTCCCATATACCATTTCCTAAGTTAAACAACTGGGTTTTTTTTAATATGTGTAGATACATCTGAACCAAAAAAAAAAATTCTTGCTTTCCACATGCAGCATCCTTCATATATATCATACATGAGATGGAATGTAGTAATGAAAAGTCTTAGGAAGTGAGGTGAGTGATTCTGAGACATGAGGTTATTAGTGCAAATTTTACAGAATGATGTATGAAGGCCTTTTGAAGTTCCTGAGTAGTTCCTATGACACAGAGAAACATTTGCTTTATTGAAAGCACTTTCCAGATCACTTCAAGATCTTGGGTTGCCATGCAGCATAGCTTGAGTGTAGACAGGCTTAAGGACCGCCTACCTTGAAACCAGAAAGTGAGTTCTGCCAGTTCTTCTAGCTGCAGGAAGGCCTGTCAAGAAATGAGAAATGATAATCATTATTTCCCTGTTTTGAAATATTCTTAATCTACAACCAAGTAGCTCTTACGATGAGAGAAAGTCACCATACTTTTTTGACATGTTCTATAATAAATGGTATTTTCCTTAGTCATTTCCTTTAAACTACCTTCATATAGACAAGGGTTGAGAATTAATAATCTAAGCTTTAGGGTGGTATTTGGACTAAATAATATATTATGCATTAAATTTGCTTTCTAGTCAGAGAATCTGTCTACTTTGTAAAAAATAATATGACGATCAGGAATACTTTACAAAGATTTGATTTATTAAAAGTAGGCCATGTAAGAGATTCCTCCGAGGACTAAAAAGTAGGTGCATATTCTGTCAACATTTCACTGCAGAATCTCATTCACTGCCCGAGAGAAGACTGTTTTCTCAATCATGGTTTCTTATTTCCTAATTGTATTATTTAAAGTAGCCACGATGACTTTATGATGTTGTGTTTATTAAATATAATATCATAGCTCTCGTCACATATATCCATTGTGTCTTATAATATCTCTCTCAAGCTTTTTCCACCTTAATAAATGTTGTGTCCATGGAAAATGGCCTGATGTTTTTTTTTTCTACTTACAAGGCTTTTGCATATGTCAGTTGCTCAAGTTAGCTCAAATAACTACTGCTCATTTCTAGAATGATTTTTTTATGAAATGATTTACATGTAAATATACTTGTAGTAACTCCACTTATCATCATATTTTATTTCTAAAAGGAATATTAAATGGCAGTTTGGCTGACCAGAGAGCTTCTGATGAACTAGAACTAAGACTATTATATACAGTTACAAACAGTTTAAAAAACACACCTGTAACTAAATCACTAAATCAAGCCAGACTACCCGAAAATAACTATGAGAAGAGATAAGGTTAGATTATTGCTGCTATCTGGCAGGTAAAATTCTAATTGGTGAAAGGATCCATAGATATCAGTTAATATTTTCATCCATTTTATATTTTTCACCTCATAGTGCATATATAGCACTGTCATGTTCTGTTACAAATTAAAACTTCATTCAAGTTCACTATCTATTGATATCATGGATTATAAAAGAAATCAATATGTTACCACCCATAAACATTTATTAAGTAGTTTGATATGGATACAATAATACATAATTCTACAATATAATAAGTGTCTCCTTGCAGTTCTTAGAAGCCACAAGCTTCTCAGACTACAAATATTTACTAATAATTCAGTGTTGTCTGAGATCAAATTATTTTTTACAATGCTATCCCACACAGAAAAAAAATAACACGTATCCTATCCCACCCAGAAAAAAATAACACATATCTTAGCATGTATTTTAAGTCATGTTGTCTTCCCTCAAAATGATTGTTTTAGAGTTGAATAAAGACAGAAAAGAAACCAGCGAATGGAATCTTCAACCAGGAACACAGAAAACTGACCATGGAATGAGTGATTTCACGATACCACATCCCAGACAAGAATTGCTATGCTTAGCCTGGTGCATCTTCTTTAGAGATCTGGTCATTGTGTTGGCCTGACTCTGAATAAGTCAGTTTCCTACAAATATTCCATGTACACAGTGGTTCTGCCCTGTTTGCAATTGCTGAAGTATGCTCTCAGCAAAGCTCCCCTCCTGCTGCTTCTCAGCCTATCAACCAGCAGTTGTTTAGCTATTCAATAATCCCTCTGCATATCCTACCAGAAATCCCTCTTCACTATGCATTGCATCAGATACTGGCTACCTTCCAGAATCTCCTTGTGGGTGATCCCAACTCACCATTTAATTAAATAGGATTTCCCATGCATCTTCCTTTGAAACCATTTATAGAGAATTGAGCCATATGAGCTCTCACCACTCCGTAAAACATGACAGATTTGCAGACATTCCACTTCATTCAAAGTTTGAGGCAAACTAGCTAGGCATCACATTCCTGGCTCCTGAGAAGACTCTGTGTCCCATAAGCCCTTTCACTATATTACATCTATACAGCCATTAAATACCAGTTTTGTCAGGCAGGTACTATGGTTGGGATGCACATCAAACATAATTAAAATCCATGCGTCAAGGGATATATCATCTTATAATTAGTGTAAATGCTCTAATGGAGGTTTGTAAAAATACATTTTTGAAGTATAGAAGATTTTTAAAAAATCCTAAAACAGAGTATAGTGGAAAATTGAGACAAAAATGAAACAAACATTAGAAGGTAGGCAGAGCGAAAATGGCCCATCTCCAGCAGAAATGAGACATGAACTCCAAAAGCCAACAAAAGCACCCGGTAAAAATCCAGCATAAATTCAGTCAAATGGTTTAGCATCTCCCACCATGGTCAATCTCTCCAGGACAATACTATACCCCGTAACAAAAACACCCTGGGACATTGTGAAAGTGACTTCTCTAGTACGCCCAATGACTTAGTAACATTGCTGGGTCTACCCTTCCAGCACATCTGGCTGAAGTATGAGACCCTCAAAACAATGTAGTTCCCCAGTTAACATCAGCAGAGACTTCTAATAGCAAGCAGAACTTAAGAAAGTTTCCCATACCAGCACTGAGCAGCTATGATAACCTCTTCCAGTGTGGAGGAAGTTAAGAAATGTAATAAAGTCAATTAAAACTTTAAGAAGAAAGATCATCCATTTACACACTAAATTAAAAACAAAAACCTCAGATTTTAACAGTAGCATCTAAGTTCCCCTGCCAACAGTTCTCTGAATGTTCAAGCTTTGCTTGGTTCTCTTGATTCTCCAATATAATTTCCACTTTTAATCCATATATCAACCTGTATAACCTGCAAGCATCCTTTTATACACACTTCTATTCTCTGAAAATTACTTTTTGCCGAGCTTTTAAAATTTAGAAGGGCCTTTAAGCCATACCTTTAGCCCAATTTCTCTGCAGACACACAAGGGTCTCCTTTATCTCTGACACATCTCCTGCATTAAAGACCTCCAAACACACAACTGCTTTTGGCTGCTAATATACTGACCAGATAACATTTCTATACTTATTTTCTCCTGAACTGGTTTTCATCCCCTTACCCTGCAAATGCATTTGTTCTTTAAATCCAAACTCTAGGCCCATTGTCTCACAAAAACATTCAATTATTTAGGAACTTGAACACATTACCTACCAACATCTGGTGCTGTGTTCTCTACCATTCTAGACGTCTCTCCTCCCCACAATCCCCAAACCAAAGATTACTTTTCTTCATTTTATATGTTCAGTTTCCAGGATAGAGCCAGTTTTACATTTGAGTAAATTTATAATTAAAAAAAAAAAAAGAAGAATTTTAAAACCACATTTTACTTGAGATAAATGTTAGACATTCAATTAGAAATATAAAACCTGTGCTTGATACTTAAAGATGAGTTGTAGGGAGCAGATTTATAGCACTGAGGATTATAGAGAAAGTATGTGAGGAGGGACAATCTCTGAGGACACACTGATCTTACTCATCACAGCAAACCTGGAAAAAGACAGTCAAATGAGACGGACTTTCAGTTTAGAGCAACTCAGTAGTGCTTTGTGTTTTCTGCTAGCCAATCCAGTGCCTCTCACTACTGAGCTACAAGGGGAACTGGTCAGCAGCATAACATACCGAGGAAAGACAACTGGACACCAAAGAGATAAAAAGTGTAAGCATGTTAAAATAGCAGTGCTCATACATCCAGTGATTAAATGAAAGCAGAACACTGAGGGAGGGCTTGTTTGCAGTAGCAGGAGAATGGCTTGAAAGAGCACCGTTAAAGAAAAATTCACAGAAGAGAAGATGCCGTAGGTGAATACAGCAATATAGTTAGGGACATAGAAGTTAAAAAAAAGTGAGAGAAAAGGAAGGCGGAGAACTGTCCCTGAGAGGTGTGGATAGGAAAGACAGGTCAGTATTCCTAGAGCACAGCCTCCCAAGCTGAGAATGGCTAGGATAATCTTCTCAAAGAGTCAGAATGCCTGCAAGGCTTATCTCCTGGGGTGCAATGCTGAGAAGATGCCCTCAACATAAAAGCAGTAGGTAGGCAAAAGTGGCCTGGGCCATTGGAACTGACAAAGTCCCATGTGCAGCTTATATTTAACCTCCAAGAAGAGTGATACAGATGGCCTTGGGGGCAGCAAGCCACAACTTGGGCAGAGCACCTAGGTAGAAGAGTTGGGATTCAATAGAAGGAAACAAGGGTGAAAAACTTCGTGCTAAAAATATTAGGAAATAAAACTGACAGAAGTTGCTTAGATAAGCATCTAATTCTAATATTTTCACTTTATTAGGAGAAAATATGACAAAGGGATAGCAAACACCCAATCCTAGGCCTGGCTGCTAAGCAGTATTTAGCCCTTGAGTACCTTCTGTAAATAAGTTACATAGTAGCATTTACCACACAGCCATATGGTGAGTTCACTCATCAATGACATTCCTCTGAGGCCCTTAATTAGATGCACCTGACACAGTTTATTTTTTAAAAGATCAAGATTTTTTTCTTTGCTAAATGATTCTAGAGGATGGTATGGAAGCCACTCCGGTTAAAGTACAGGCAGTCTTATGAATTCAAACATTAAAGTGTAGAACAATTTTACAACTCTAAATTGCCTTTAATATATTGGGCATCATATATATATATAATGTGAATATGTTAAAATATATATATTATATATATAATGTGAATATGTTAAAATAAAATTCATAAATTGCAGATTTCACTATTGATCAAAATAGTAGGAATTTGGTTGTGAAGGTCGTATTGTTCCAAACACTTTGAACACCATTAATCCACAGGCAAAAAAAAATCTCTATAGTTATTATCTTTCTATGCTCACAGTTCTTTCTTTGTGTGCACATTTAAATAAGCTTTATATTTATGAATATTTTAAATTCATGAGAAGCTTATAAAAACAATCTCTCAGATGTTAATGCCATACATTTATGGTAACATATTTGTGAAATTAAGAGAGAATCGTGGTGTCACTGTTAAACTATAGAACTTTAGACCTCGTTTCTTCACAACTGTCCTTTTTCTGTTGCTACAGACCATTAGGTTCCCATGAGGAACCACTACTTTCACTACTTTTCTTGACTTTGGCCATTTTGTCTTGAACAGATATCTTCTAGAATGTTCCTTTACTTGGCCTAGGCTGATGCTCCTGTCATGATTGGCCTACAGTTCTGAGTTTACAGGACGAAGGCCATGGAGATGAAATGCCCTTGCATTTTACCAGAAGCTGTGTAACACTGTGACATTATTATTTCTACAAGTGTTAAATGGGATTATTTGGCTAGGGGCATGGTTGCCACAGCTGAACACAGGAAAGGGGCTTTTTAAAGTTTTACATTCTTTTGGCATTCTGTGTCTTAGAATCAGTCATTAAATGGAACCTGCACCCTGTGTGAGGGAAGCTACACTGCATGTTCTAGAGGAGAAAATGTCTCTATCAGTTGTTTGGACTTACTGGGAGTACTCTTTAAATTACATTAGTCTCTTCTCCCATTTAGTTATACAAATATATTTAGAGAAACTCATAACTACAGTCTTTTGTCACCCAAAGTGCTAAAACAAAAGCTAAGTTAATTATAACCATGATCATTTATTTCTCACAGCTACAGAGTCTGAGAAACAAGAACATGATACACAGTACAGAAAGACCCTGTGTCCACAGAAGCCCAACCTCCACCTCATAGACACACCCTATCCTCATATACTACAAAAAGAGAAATGAACCATATGAAACCTCTACCCACCTGACTTATTATCACAAAGGCCTTATTTATCACAGAAGCCTCTCCTCTAAATCCATGTGAGCTTCCACAAACTTCCACTCTACAGTAGATATTTTTTACTCTGAATTACCAATCAGTCATTTCATATGTATATGTGCATGTGTATGCATATGCATATACACACATAAACACACACACACATATATATTTGTTGTTGACGTTGAAGAAGTTGATCTACATTTGATCACCACGAATTCCCTTAGGATGCTTCATGCTTGCTTTGACCTGCAACATATTTGATTTTAACTTTTTCTTACATTTATGGCGGAAACAGAAGAGATATAAGCTCCAGGGCAGCTTGAGCTGCATAGTGAGACCCTCTATTGCCCTGTCCTTAGATCTAGAATTTGCATTCTCCAGGGAGTTCAGCTCTTTTAATTGGAGATCAATATTTAACAACCAATGTCTGCAGGGGTTGCTTGTTAAAGTATTTGTTCCTCATTGCATATCTCATGATTTTAGATCAGACCACAAAGGTAATCCTATCCTTGTTATTCTTCCTCCTAAAATCAATTTTTGTGGCTTGAGGATATTTTGGATGTCCCTAGCTTCACCACTAGGGACAAAATCTTAGTAAGTCTGTAGGCGGGCAGTAGGTAGTGTTCTTAGTGTTGATGTTGCAATGTACTGGTGCAACTCAGTACAGAAAATAGTTCAGGAAATACTATATATGTAATCAAAGCCTCCATTTCCCAGTGGTACAGAATGTGGCTCAGAGTGTTTAGCTCATACCCAAAGACAATCAGCAAAGAAACTGCTGTTTTCCCTCCAGCCCACCAGCTACTGCATTGGCACATACTCTCAATGTATGTTCATCGTTATGCTCTGAGTCAGGGACTCAGTCCTGGCCCTTGGGAGATTTAAAAAGCCTGTGTTCAGACTTCATGCTCTCAGACCTTCTGGTTTCGATGATCTCAGTGGCAGCCAGTTTTTGCTTGTTTGTATGTTTTGTTTTGTTTTGTTTTGTTTTGTTTTGTTTTGTTTGACTTCATGCAAAGGCTTTAGTGAGCAGCCCGGGATAAGAACGTCTTCAAATGAATAAACCAGTTTTACCTGAGAAAGATTCTGCTCAGTGAGCTTCCTTTCTCCTGACATCACCAAGTAATGTTTTATTTCTTATTAGATAACCTGCTTGCTCAGTATCATCAGTTTACTTGCAAAAACATTTGTAACACCTACATCATGCCTGTCTACTAGGAGGAGAGAAAAAGCAGGGACAGCAGACAGCTAAAGTCTCTTCCCTTCCAGAGCTTGACTCTGTCAGAGGAGCCTTAGCATGACACAGATCAGTAGAATAACATGTGGAGACAGGTGAGTGAAGAGCCTCACAGAGTCCAGGAAATGTAGGTTGAAGGAATGAGATTGTGTTAACTAAACTAATAATTTGTTGTCTAGCTGAGGAAATAGTGCCTTACCTCCAAGACTTTATTACCATCCATGAATGGCATTAACCAAAGCTGTAGCTTTGCCAGAAATCTAGAATTCATATTTTCTCTGAACAGCCCATTAGAATTTGTGGGTTAGCTAACATGGTTATCAGCCTAGGTCTTGATTAAGCTTCCTAAAGCAGGAGGCTAAGCAAACCATGTTAACAATGACTCCAGCTGTAGGGAAACTTATGTTATTTTTAGGCATCTTGAGTGAAAATTGCTTTATCCAATCACTGGGCAATGCTTTTATTACTGTTTTTACTGCTGGTAAATTAGATTGCATGTTGTAGAAATTATGCATAACTACCCTGTTTTTAATATTTGCTACTGTAATCATTTCTGTAATTATGATTCAAAAGCACTGCTGCAAGCTGTTCTGAGGAGGGCTACTTTACTGTGTTCTAATGATGGTATCTACAGAAAATTCTATTCTCAAAGGCCCTCCTGGCAATAGCCTCCCTGGTGATGCGAGGCAGATAAGCTTCATTGGATGCTGTTAATGAGTTTGATTTATGATGGTAGTGGCTCAGTATGACACATTATTTGGGGGCTTGGATATTTAGATTCCAGCCTTGAATATATCTTTCCCACCACTTGGGAAAAGAAAGAAGCTGTTAGAATATGAAGCCAGTAAGGTTTTTAAAGCAATACTGTTCACACATCACATTTTCTTATAAAAACTTTCTCTCGAGTGCAAGGTTAAGCCATGAACTGCATATCAAGGACAAGGTAAGTGATGCTGTGTGTCAAATAAAGGATGATTATTAACCAAGTAATGGCTGCTGCATTAGCTCTGGGTATTGTATAAAATGGGTCAATTCACAGTTTTCACAGAGTGAGGTGATGTCCCCATAGCTGTTGGTTTCTGCATGAGCTTCTGATGTGCTGATTTCTTTTCTTCCTAATGCATATTTTTGTCAGAGGAGGGCCATGTTCACTGTGTGCAACCACATCACTTTGGGGGAATTAATCCAAGTCTTGGACACTAGCAAAAACAGGGTGAACCATAACAGTGTGATTCTTGGTTTTTCCAGGATTTCCTGTTCTCCAAGTTTGTCCTGTATCTGCTTCCTAGATATTATAGTATCAAGATTCTTGTGTATGAGCTCTGAAGGGAACTTGGTTATTTCCTTGTTGATGCAATGAAATTCAGTTACCGCTGAAACTAATATGGTAAATTCTCATGGATTAGTATAATTGTATTTTACTAAATGGATTATGTCACTTTGCCCAAAATAAAATATTTCACCTGTGTGTGTAATGAGTTGTCTCAGCTGCAGTATGGGGCTGAAAGGCTAACAGGCATTACTAGGGGCTCAAGCCTTGGATTTATATTATACAATTAAATGATTTATTTTGTTTCAGAGGGGACTGTTTTCTTTTTTCTTTTCCCTTTGAGCTGTAATTGGCAAATACAATATATATATATATATGAATATTTACAAAGCAGATACAGGACAAAGTTGGAGAACAGGAGGAAATCCTGGAAAACCCATGAACCACACAGTTATGGGTCACCCTGTTTTTGCTTTTATATATGCTAATGGTGTATATTGATAACTCGAGATGATACACATGAAATGCTTAGCACAATAAGTTGACAGCCCATCACATTAGTGATGGTTAATTCCATTGCCAACGTGACAGGATCTGAAACTTTGAGGGAGACAGCTCTCTATGTAACCTGTGGATAAGATTATCTGAAGAGGGAGGACAGCCCTCAAGGAGGACCACACCTTCTGATTTGTTGTCCCGTTACACTCGTAGGCTTTCCTTTACTTCCAGCCTTCCAGATTACAGTGAACATTGATTCACCAGAAACCCTCCAGATCTTCAGCACTGGATTAGAACTCTGAATTATCCAAATTTATGGGCTGCGAATTACCAGGTTTCCTGCATCTTCAATAGGCATATGCCTATTTTTGGACTATTCAGCACTGACAATGAAAGCTAAACTAGAATATGTTATAAGTATTAAAATAAATTGTAAAGTATATATATTACACATGAGCACACACGTTCTATTGGTTCTGTTCATCAAGATAACACTGCCCAATGCAGATATTTTGATGTCCTTCTGTGTATATTTCTAAGAACATTTAAGACTTACTATTCATGAGTTTCAATTATATAATGTGGCATTTTAAAATATAGTGAACTCTACAAAAGGCAAGAATTCCTTCTGACCTTTTGTCTTACTAGAAAATATACTTATTACATTTTCAAATGTATTAATGCCCCCTTCAACTCCACATTACTGCATGAGAGAGTAAAATAGTCTAAAGTATAGGAGAGGACACCAGAATAAGAGGACAGAGCAAAGGAAGCCTGTGCAGAATTGCTTTCTTACATTCCTGGAGTGTAGAGCTTCTCCTCTATGGGTGGTAATTTTTCTGAGACAGGAGAGGGTGGATAGTTAAGAGTCCTCACACCTCAAAGCTGGCTTTATCCAAACAGATCAGAAACACTTTGTATCTCTTGGGAACAGTTTTACAGTCTTAGCTATTTGTAAGCCTGACAGGTGGCATGCTATATGTCTATAACAACATCTAAAAGTCCCTTAGATGAGACTGAAAATGTGGTGGCCACAGTGCAGTCACCTCCTGACAAGTCCCGTTGAAGTTTGAAAAAAAAAAAAACTTTTGAAACTCTCATCTGTCCTTCTCTGTCTACTTTTCTCTCTGAGTCTCTTTCATCATATTCTGAACAGTAACCTGTGACCTGCTTTCTGATAGTTTCTGATGTTCATCCACCTGCATTTTCTGTTTCTTTCCTCTCTGTTCCTCTCCACTTTGCTTTGTATATAGCTTTTTGCTTGAGCAAGTTTTTGTTTCAGATCGTAGAAAAAGATGAAAGTGCATAGCATTTTTTTTCTTCAACTGAAGAAATGTTAAGGGAAGATAAATTTTAAGTGGGTTACCATTCCCGTGGAGCACCTAAATGTCTTTATATATGACACCTTTTCTCTCTTCTTGTAACTTGGGGAAATGATGAAAATATTGACCCAACTAACGCAGTAATAATTGGTGAAATCCATTTACAGGCATTCACTTTTGAATTTTCCTTTGTAAGTCCCCTGTTATGAAAAGTGGTATTCTTTTGTCTTTCTTGATTCTGTGTCATTCATCAGTTTTCTGTCTGCTTATCTAAACTAAAACTAAAAATGTTCCATGAGTTAGGTTGATGACATCACTCCAACACTGTCACCTAGGTAATGGAATGATTACCATAGAAACAGAGCCTTTATCTTTCAGTGCCCACAAAATTTTGACAGATGGGAAAGACTGAAGATTTAAAACAGAACTTAAAAGTATTATATCTTGGTGGCCAAGGTCTTAGTAATATCTTATAAATTAGTTTATTTTGTAAAGCTTAGATTGGATAGGAGATGTTATATAATGCTATTTATCTGAGGTTAACATTGCTTTTGTGCAAAAGGATATTCTCTTCTTTGAAAACCTGAAATTAAATAATTAATTGCAGAGATAATAATAACATATTTAAAATATTGTAAAACTTTAAGACAGTATAAAGAAGGCAATTGTAGATTTATCCTAATAAACTAATCACTTAAGCATTTCTGATCCTTACATGTATAACCTGTATTTCATGAAAGAATTAAGAAAAATTTCTCCTTGAATTTTTTCTTGCATGTATATATATATGCCCAGTATTCATATGCACATATACGGGTAGGATTGCTCCTGTATTCTCTATGCTCTGTGTGAGAAAAGCTGGGATTGTTGTGGGTGTCTTCCTCTATTATTCTACCCTTTATATTTTGAGACAGGACCTCACACAGAAACTGCACTTCTGATTTGCTAGAATGTCCAGCAGCATCCTTAAGGGACCTCTCATCTATAATATTTTTCCAGCACACCAGCTCTATAATTATATATACATGTCAATATGTCTGGATTTTATGTTTGTGTAAACAATCCAAACCTAGGTACTAATGCTTGAATAGAAAGTAAGCCATCTTCTCAGCTCCTTTTCCATTTATGCCTGCATAAGATTTAAGTGACATAATCTTGACTGTACTTATGTCTTTGTATTGTATGTATGTGTGTACATGTGCATGTGGCTCTCTTATTAAGTAAGGTGAACTCAATGTTCACTTTTCAGGGGATTTTTCTCACATGAATTTACCTCAAAGTTAAAGAAATAAAAAGCCAAAGGTCATTTATATATTTTTTTATGCTGCCACCCACACAATAAAACAACATGATAATTTAATTTTTCACTCTTACCTGACTCATTTCTGAGTAAATTACTACTTAATAGGAGAAGAAGGCCCAGTAAAGTATCTTTTGTTGAACAAACTTCAAATCAGTTTAGGGTAGAACAACAGGACAGAAATTTGAGAAAAAAAAATGCCTAATGATAATATGCCCTTGGCTTTTTCAGTAACTGAAGCTTAACTTTACTAATAAAAGCATCCTTGCTATAAAAATAATCATTTCTCCTGGTAAGTGATATGTGTATGTATATATCCACATGGTCATTTACCGAGCAATGTATAGTCTCATTATAAAACCAACGCCTGAAAATAAAAATAGAATATAGTTAGTGGGCAGTATTTTTGACTAGAAATTATTGATCTAAAATTTCTAGTGTTCTCTAGTTCCTTGAAACTTTTGTTAGTTTTTTCCTGGCATAAGCTCAAGCAAAGAATCTCATCCACATACTTTATTCTTAAACAGAAAATAGTGCTTTGAAATATTTGGTCACAGTCAAAATCTGATGTCTCCTTTGGTTCTTCTCTCAAATGTGACAGAGTCATGAAAACTAACAAAAATACAATTGTGTATGTGTATCTGCATATATGTCTCTGTTTGTATTTACACGTGTGTGAAAGACCATTTTAATTCCTATGACAGATTTTACTAATTGAATGACAAAGTCCTTATATACTCAGGCAAGGAAATTAAAGTTCATTTCATTCATAGAGGACAAAGCAATTCCAAAATAGTTATGAGAACATTGGAAAAATTAATCGGTCCTCAAGAAGTTATCTATACAAATGGACAATCTTTCACCCTGTGTTGAGCTTGCTACAAGCAATCAGAAGCTATAATATAGAGTTTAAAGAGACAAAATATTTGAGTATTTGAACCATCCACTTACTGATGATGAGACACTGCTTCTGTTCAGACATCTTATTATAGGGGAATTAGAAAGCTAAAAGAGGGCTATCTACTTAGGAGTATTTGAAAATTATTTTATTTACAATGATATAGTACCTCATGCAAGATAGGTATCAACAAACACTGACTGTTGATATATATTGTTCTAGTTCCCAATACTATGGCTCAGTTGTGATTAGAGTTAAGCCTGGGTTGAGTTAGAGGAGGAAATAATCGATTTAAACCCAGTCTGAAGCACACATCTCAAGGGGCGTGGAAACAATGGAAGCTAATGAGCTAGTATACATGGCAGCCACCTGGTGTGAAGCTCAAATGAGGCCCCTCAGGCTTATTATTAAAGACATTTGAAGTGTCAGAAAGGAATCATATTTTCAATTAAAATCTCTATCATTGGGGAAGAAAGAGACTCATGTTAGTTACCACATTAAGATGAGTGAGAAGCCCTAGGACAACACAGTGAACCACATTACCTTCCTCTGGACTTTCCAGAAAGCTGCCTGTTTCTGATGAGTAAAAGAAAGAATTACATTTGACAGCCTGATCACAAGATCCAGTGTAATGATTGTCACAACTCAGGGTTTGAGGCTAGAAGTGAAAGGAAAACCCGTTGCTCCAGAATCTGGTAACTATGTATGTGTAAGATACCAAGCAAGAGGCTTTGCCTACACATTTGTAAGATGTGCCCTGAATTTCTTTATGATAGTGCTGTCAACTCTTGTCTGTAAAAATAACTGTATGTCTCACATAGAATTACAAGGCAACATTCTGCTTGTTTTCATTCATAAGCAAGTCTGACCTGTATCCAAGCAGGATGCTACAGTTCTTAGCTTTCAATTATGTAACTCTGACAGAGATATGGCTGGTAGATTCTGAGCACTTAGTTTCCTCTATGGAATAACACTGCCTCTCCCCTAATCCCCACCTCCATTAAATTTCTCTGGCCAGACACCCTGTACTCAGAGTGTGCATTAAGCACTCAGTGTTCACCCATAGATGCAAATGCAGGCAACAAAAGCAGCACACCTAAGATGATCACTGGTATAAAAGAAGTAGCAATCTAATGCTCAACAATGTGCAACAATAGTAGAAGGAATGTGAAGGCAGGAAGAGCAGATGTTCAGGCTAACCTTAGATACTGTACAGTGTGTTCAAGGCCAGCCTGTAATAATGAGACTCTCAGAAATAAAAGTATGCAAATTTGATAAAAAAAAGTTGAAAAATAACCAGTTATCTAGGTAAAGACTAAACATGAAATAAGTAAAAAATTAAAAAGTATACTAAACAAAAGGAAAATTACAGCATAAGAAATAATACTGCATATCCAAAACATATTAGAATCAATTTAATAGATTATTTAGATAATGAAGTTCAGTCAAGTCTAAAGAAATTAGAAATTGTTAGAGCAGAAGCAACAACCAAAGAGAATGAGAGAAAGAAACAGCACTATGTTACAGAATTTCTATAGGAGATTCAGTGTTCAAATGAAAGAGAATATATTCTGAAAAAAAAAAAAGTAGAAAGTAGAGAGAATTGTAAAATGAATAAGTCAGAATATTGTTTAGAATTATTGGAGTTGAGATTCTCCCGCGAAAGACTCTTTCACCAGCATCATGAATAAAAATAAAACAAAACAATAAAAATTTCACTAATATATATCATCTTGAAATTTCAGAAAACCCGAAATAAAAGGAAAAGGCAAAATCATTCTAGAGGGGAAAAAAGTAAGTTACGAAGGAAGAAATTTAAGATCTGCATCACCTGTATAATGCTTAGTAGCTGAGCAAGCTTGGTGATTCATGCTAAGTGTTCCTAGGCTAAAGCAGGAAGACTGCTATGAGATCTAGGCCAGTTGATCCTACGGTATGAGCTTCTGTCTTGAAGTAGTAAGCATAGACCATGAATGTACCACAATAGCTCCACACAGATGGACGAGAAGAGGTCATGGAGAAGTGCAGGGGTCAAAGCGAACTGACGGACATGGACTTCCACCGCTGCCGTCACCTCCCTTCCCCACTTCTCCAACTGTATCCTTGCTGCCACAGGCCAGCAGTAAAGTACAGGGAGGTTACATCACACAAGGGCACCTGTAACCTCAGGAATCCCCAGCGCCAAGTGGAACCTGCTAGAGACAAAGGGATGTGAGAAACTATCAACTTAACAAGTGGTAAAGGCAGCTCACTCCCAAAGTATACTTCTCATTTCTTATTTCCTGACCTAATCTTCACTCTGACATAGGTGCCCCTGCTTTTGTTTTTATGCAGCTCATCTGGCTTGCTGACCTGTTTATTTTTCTGCACTCAGTTTACCATAGGGCATTCTTCACTCTACTGACTACCCAAGCATCACATATCCCCCTCTTATCCCTAAGTATTTTCTTCTTTCTCTCATTTTTATTGCCCTTTTATTTCTTGATTGTAACCCAGTGTTGACTTAGGAATCTCTAAAGTCTACGGAACTAACATTATCCTGCCCCTTCCCTCTCACATAATTTACATACTTCATTTATCCTTTACAAACTTTAACTAGTATTTAATCTTTATCCTCACCCACACTATTGCCTTTCAACCTCATACTCCACACTTCTTTATTCTCCAACAGCTATTGAAGTTGTAGAGAGGAATGTTATTAACTGGTAAGTAAGAGATTTACATAATTATAATATCAAGAAGTTTCTGTGACTCTCCCAGTCAATATTCTACATTCATTTGATATCCTGAGATCCTGCACTAAGTCATTATTTTCTAAAATACACACTCAGCTCTCATTCATCCAACTCCCATTTGAGCATTGCAAATATTTCAACTGAAAGAATATGTCTTATAAACAAACAATTACATGACAACAATAAAAACCCAAAGAACGTAACACCAGATGCATATATTTCACAGAAGCAAAACTAAAAACACAAGGAACCAAGACACCATACTCTCCAAAATTTGTTAACTCTATTTGATGGCATCTAGTGAAAGTCTGTTAGATGCAATCCAGAGAATGAAAAACAAAAAGACTATAAGTGTGTTCAAAGACACAAACAGCAGAAAGCAGGAAACACAGCGAAGGGCATTATAAAAGATTTAACAAAGATATAGAAATGTTGAAGAAAATGAATATGAAATGTTAGAAATTAAAAAAAACATAGTATGTCAAATAAAAATCTCTATGGAAATTCAGCAATTTATATGTCACAGAGCAAACACAATATCTATTTGTGAAGACAAGGTGGAGGAACTGAAACAATACAACAGAGAAAAGGAACATGTATCAACATTTCACCTAGGGTAGGTCCCTGGATGTTAAAACATTCATCAGCTGAGAAATAAGTGGCCACTTGTATAATAGTGGCATGACTGGTATGAAGGGAACCAGCTACTTGCTGATTGGATAAGAAGCCTGCTCCAGAGGAGGGGATTGATGGTGGATACTATAAACTAGATCAAAAGTCTCTGACTGGGGAGATCACAGGCCCAAGCTACTATTGTTTTGCTAAATGGTCATGTTATCAAACTGGCTTCTAAATATTTATATTTGTGCCCATAGATTTGTGCTGCTTTCAACTTTGGCTACAGAATCTTCTTTTGGAATTGGACAGCAAGCAGTGTAGACACTCATGATTAGAGTAAAAGTGCTTATAATAAAAAGTGACAGAGTGTTCAGTCCTAAATGGAATATTTGCATCAATCTCTGTCACCCAAGTTTCAGCAAAGATCTCAGAAAAAAAAAAAAAAGACAATGGAAAGCCAGAGGGTAGGAGTGCTGAACTTAACCAATTCTAGCATGGATTAGGAGGGGCTCATACAATCTCATCCCTGCTTTAGGAGTCATTGGCTGCTGGGGGAGAAAGAGGGTTCCCCTTGCCCCTAGTGGTGTGACCGCCGATAGCACCCCCACTTTCCAGTAGATGATCCTGCACTCATATACATTATGGAAGTATGAATTGGACATAGAAGGTTATTTTTAAAAGGTTATGAATTCAGAAGAATTTGAATTTGGGAGGGTATCTGGGTAGAAGGCAGTCCTCTGTTGGAAAGGGGTAGACGGTGCTATGATCAAAATATGTTATATATGTATATGACCTCCTCAAATAATGAATACTTCCCATAAAATAAAATAATGATATGTTCTAGTTTGTAAATAATCATCATTATACTCCTCCTGCTTTTGAGAAATGAGGTTCACAAAACTGAAAGAAAAATACAAAGGGGAATTATAGGACTCAAGAAGCCAGGTTTTCTGCAGGTGGGGGAGAGAGAGAGAGAGAGAGAGAGAGAGAGAGAGAGAGAGAGAGAGAGAGAGAGAGAGAGAGAGAGCCATGGATAGTAAAGACATGGATTATTTAGAGAATAAATAGAAACAGTGTGATTAGAGAATGGAAAACTCTTGAAGGTATGATCTGAAAAAAACCAAAAAAGACATGCACTAAAGATTCCATGTTCCACAATCATATTAATGATGAGTAATATTTGTTATATCACCCAAACCAAACTAAGTTAACTGTTTTAAAAGGGCAGAGTGGAGCTGGGAATTTGTATGAGTGAGAAGTTGGAGATGGAGGTTTGAAGAAATAACATATATTTACTACTGATTTGGTGAGAAAACTTGAATACTGAGTCTTTAAAAATACTTTTCAAGTAACTGCAGAGGATTTGTATATACAAAATTAGAGAGAGAGAGAGAAAGAGACAAGGAGAGACGAAGAGACATCGAGACAGAACTTACCGTTTCAAGTTTTCTAAGTAATTCCTGTAAGGGGTTTAGGGGCCATAATCGTGGACTGACAGGAATAATGCTGACTAAAGTATAATCAAACTAAGAAGAATATTAAGGTTTCATGGTCACTGGAAGTAGAAACACTGAGAACTCCCTGATTATTTCAAGTCTAATTTGACATTGATACCTACGTATAGAAGAACAGCACTGCAGAAAAAAAAAATCATAAGCCAGTATCCCTCATGAATATTAACAAAAAAAATGCCAAAGCAAAATATTCACCATTGAAACTAGGGATATATTTGAAACTCACAATGCATTACCTCTATGTTGGCTTTATTTTGAGAACACAGAACTGCCTTTAGATTTTTAAAAACGATAGAATTCATCATATAAACAGATTAAAGGTGAAAATCAAAATTACCGTCTCAAAAGCATAAAAACCGTACAACAGAGCTCAGCAATAATTCATGACCTAAAACTCTTTAGGTAATTATTAACAGAGAATTTCTTTTCCTAATGAAATGTGTCTACAGATCTTAAGCCAAAGCATAATAATGTACAGCATAAGAAGCATTCCTCTCAAGCACACACACAAGACAAAGAACCCTGCTCGCACAGTTTCCATGCTGTAATGAGAAAGATTTCCTTGCCTATATAGTTTTTCAAAAAATATAATTAAAAGTACATACTCGGGAGTGAAAGAAACCAAATGTCGTTATTTGCAGACATTATTATGGTTACCTACATAGAACCATAAGAGAATCTGTAGGCAAATGATCAGAATTAATGAGCAACCAGCAGGTATATAAGACTCATATAAAAATAAATTGAATTTTTATAAAGAAGCAGCAACAGTAAATGTATTCGAAGTAGACATCTGTCATTGGTAGCAGATATTAAAGAATCCCAAGATTAAGTACAAACAAAGAGGCTCATGATTTTATGGAGAAAAATCATAAAACCTTATTACTACTTGAAAGATATTAAAGATGACCTACATAAAATGAAATAGCATGTTCCTTATCAGTATCAATGTATAGTATAGCAAATCTCATTAAAATTATCTATATGAACAAAGAGAAACCAAGGAGATCACCACAGGGATTTTAATGGAATTTGAAAGGCTGCTTTTATAATTAATTTAAGGAAAAATATCAAAATTACCAAAACATTATTGAAGAAGCACAAAAAGGGGACTGGCACCAAAATAAATCTTATAAATGAGATTTAATTAATACAGAGTATTGGTTTAATAAACAATTAGAATATAAAGATTACAAAGGCATATACTAAGTAACTTGATACTTGAAATAATTGAAATTACAAGTCAGTTGGAAAATAGTTTTTGAAGTTTTTCTTAAAGGAAACATATAACAAATAAAACAAAACAAAGCCTCTGATGTCTGACTCACACATTGTCCAGTATAAGTCTATATAAGTGCATGACCTAAAGGTAAATAATAGAATATAATGAAAGAAAATGTCTTTGTCATTTAAGGAATGGAAAAATGTTTTAATGGTATATGAAATACAAAACATAAATAAAAATTATAAATACAAGTAAGTTAAAATTATTTTGTTTATTCAAATATATTATTTAATAAACATAGGAGGAAAACTAACAATATGAAATATTCATAATCTCTAATTTCCAAATGCCTACAATTCCTACATATCAATAAGAAAAATGTATATCAATAAGAAAAAATGTATATGTACATGTACATATGCATATACATATACATATATGACAGCATTTTCAACAAATGGTAATGGCAAAACTGGAGGTTATCATGTAGAAGAATGCAAATTGTTCCATTCTTATCTCCTTGTACTAAGATCAAGTCTACATTGATTAAGAAACTCCACATAAAACCAGAGAAACTGAAACTTATAGAGGAGAAAGTAGGGAAAAGCCTCAAAGATATGGGCACAGGAGAAAAATTCCTGAACAGAACAGCAATGGCTTGTGCTGTAAGATCGAGAATCGACAAATGGGACCTCATAAAATTGCAAAGTTTCTGTAACACAAAAGAAACTGTCAATAAGACAAAAAAGCCACCAACAGATTGGGAAAGGAGCTTTACCAATCCTAAATCAGATAGGGGACTAATATCCAATATATATAAAGAACTCAAAAAGATGGGCTCCAGAAAATCAAATAACCCTATTAAAAAATGCGGTGCAGAGCTAAACGAATTCTCAACTGAGGAATACTGAATGGCTGAGAAGCACCTGAAAAAATGCTCAACATCCTTAATCATCAGGGAAATGAAAATTAAAACAACCCTGAGATTCCACCTCACACCAGTCAGAATGACTAAGATAAAAAATTCAGGTGAAAGCAGGTGCTGGTGAGGATGTGGAGAAAGAGGGACACTCCTCCATTGTTGGTGGGATTGCAAGCTGGTACAACCACTCTGAAAATCAGTCTGGTGGTTCCTCAGAAAACTGGACATAGTACTACCAGAATATCCAGCAATTCCTCTCCTGGGCATATACCTAGAAGATGTTCCAACTTGAAATAAGGACACATGCTCATTTATAATAGCCAGAAGCTGGAAATAACCCAGATGTCCCTCTACAGAGGAATGGATACAGAAAATGTGGTACATTTACACATTGGAGCAATATTTAGCTATTAAAAACAATGAATTCATGACATTCTTAGGTAAATGGATGTATCTGGAAGATATCATCCTGAGTGAGGTGACCCAATCACAAAAGAACACACATGGTATGCACTCACTGATAATCAGATATTAGCCCAGAAACTTAGAATATCCAAGATACAATTTGCAAAACACATGAAACTCAAGAAGAAGGAAGACCAAAGTGCGGAAACGTCATTCATTTTTAGAATGGGGAACAAAATACCCATGGAAGGAGTTACAGAGACAAAGTTTGGAGCTAAGACGGAAGAAAAGACCATCCAGAGACTGCCCCATCTGGGATCCATTCCATATACAACCACCAAACCCAGACACTACTGCATATGCCAGAAAGATTTTGCTGACAGGACCCTGACATAGCTCTCTTTTGTGAGTCTATGCCAATGCCTGGCAAATACAGAAGTGGATGCTCACAGTCATCTTTGGATGGAACACAGAGCTCCTAATGAAGGAGCTAGAGGATGTACCCAAGGAGCTAAAGGGGTCTGCAACTCTATAGGAGGAACAAAGATATGAACTAAACAGTAACCCCACAGAACTGTGTCTCTAGTTGCATATGTAGCAGAGGATGGCCTAGTCAGCCATCAATGGGAGGAGAGGTCCTTGATCTTGCGAAGATCATATGCCCCTGTACAAGGGAATGCCAGGGCCAGGAAGCGGGAGTGGGTGGGTTGGGGAGCAGGGCAGGGGGGTACAGGGGGCTTTGGGGTTAGCATTTGAAATGTAAATGAAGAAAATATCTAATAAAAAACTCAAAAAAGAAATTATATATAATTTATTCAGCTGAGCACATGATCTTTAAATTACATAGAAAATGTAAATGTCATAGACCACACACACACACACACACACACACAAACACACACACACACCTATTAGGAGAATGAATGAATTCATTAACCTTTCAGGGTACAACACTAACATGCAAAGTTCAGTGTTATTTCTATAGAGTAAAAATGTATAACCTTAAAAAGGAGATGAAAAGAAACATTTCACTAAAACCAGTTGTTAAATATTTATTGGTAACGTTAACACAACCGGTGAGAGATTTCAAGAGAGTTTCAAAGGATCAATAAACAAGTGGAGATGATATAAATCACTAAGATGATGACAATGTTCGAGAAAGAAAGGCATAGTGAGAACATGCTATGCTCTCTGGATCAGTGAAGGGCTGTGAGCATCAATGACATTCCTTACATGACTACAAAAACAATCTTGAATTTGTGTGAAACCATTGAAAGGCCTTGGCTAACCAAAGAATATTTTGAAAAGAATAAGACTGGAGTCACCATATTACATGACTTGAAAATATATCGCACAGTTCCAGTGATACAAATTTTCAAACATAAAAGGGATTCTAGCATTAAAACTCAAATGGCTGAGAAGTACCTAAAGAAATGTTGAACATCCTTAGTCAGCTATCAAAAACAATGACTTCATGAAATTCACAGGCAAATGGATGGAACTTGAAAATATAATCCTGAGTGAGGTGATTCAGGCACAAAAGAACACACACACAGTATGCACTCACTGATAAGTGGATATTAGCCCAAAGGTCCATAATACAAGAGATACAATTCACAGACCATATGAAGCTCAAGAAGAAGGAAGACCAAAGTTTGGACATTTCAGTACTTCTTAGAAGAGGGAACAAAATACTCTCAGGAGGAAACATGGAGACAATGTGTGGAGCAGATACTGAAGGAAAGGCCATCTAGAGACTGCCCCACCTGGGAATGTATCCCATAAACAGTCGCCAAATCCGGATATATTGCAGATATAGGGAAGTGCTTGCTGATGGAAGCTTGATATGGCTGTCTCCTGAGAGGCTCTTCCAAAGTCCGACAAATACAGAGGCAAATGATCCCTGTCAACCACTGGACTGAGCAATGGGTCCCTGCTAAAGGAGTTGGAGAAGGGACTGAAGGAGCTGAGGAGGGTTGCAGTCCCATGTGGGGAGCAACAATGTCAACAGGCCAGACACTCCCAGAGTTCCCGGGGACTGGACCACCAACCAAAGAGTACACATGGAGGGACCCATGGCGCTGGCCTCATAAGTGGCAGAGGATGGCCTTGTTAGACATCAGTGGGAGGAGAGGCTCTTGGGCCTGAGGGGGTTCGATGCCCCAGTGAAGGGAAATGTCAGGCTGGGAAGGCAGGATGGGGTTGGGGAAGTAGGGAAATGCCAGGCCAGGAAGGCAGGAGGGGATTTGGGGGTGGGGGTAGGACAGTTGGAATAGGGGAAAAAGTGATAATATTTGAAATGTAAATAAAGAAAATATATAAATAAAACTAATTACTCTATCATAGGTTTAGATTTTTCAAAACAAGAGTTCTGAAATGCTTCAATCTCCCATCTAGCCCTGTGACCAAAGATCGGGGAGGAAGTTAATAGGGAGCCAGAGATTCGGACCTGTTTAGCAGTAGTCCCTTAGGGAGGATCTAATCACGAGTCCTCAGGAGCAAGCAGTTCAGTCCTATTGGTAAACACCAACATGAACCGGTAGCAGCAGGTTGATCCAGAAGAAACAACAAGGCTCTGCTGGGTACATGTCCATGGACGCACCAAAAAGCGGCTTGAATACCACAAGATATCCTTTGGTGTATTTTTTCTCTAAGAAGTCACAAGTGAAGATCAGGCAAGACCAGCAAAGCATTGCAAGAGCATCTCCTTACTGTCTGTGAGAAATAAATTTGTATTCTTTCTAAAGACCATGCATATCACAAGAGTCTACTCTAACAAAACACCATACGCCCTCTCACAAGACAGCTTACAGGAAAACATAACTGGTCTGTTCTCAGAAAAACATCCTCTCATAAATCAGTTTCCAGAAAACAAAAACAAAAAACAACAACAACAAAAAAATTCCATGACACAACTGACTCTCCAAAGAAACCAGAAATTTCCACTTCTGTCTATAGTTTCTTAAAAAAAAAAAAAAACAAAAAAAAAAACAGTTTTTACTTTGTCTGTACATACATGATATGCACACATTCTACACATAGATGTAGAGTTTAGAAGTGAACTTATCAGATGCGATTTTATCCTAAGCACCAAGAGGGTCACAGAGATCAGACTTGTGTCATCGGGGTGTGACATCAATTCCTTTACCTGCTGAACCACCTGACTGTTCAATATGTAAATTTTTATTATTTTATTTATTTACATTTCAAATGTTATCCCCCTTCCTGGTTTCCCTTCTACAAACCCCTATCCCAACTGCCTTCCCCCATGTGTTTCTATGAGGGTGCTCTCTCCACACCCACCCACTCCCACCTCACTGCCCACCATAGTGCTGGGTCAAGGATCCTCCACAGGACCACTGGCCTCCACTCCCATTGATTCCAAATAAGACAATCCTCTGCTACATTTGCAGTTGGAGCCATGAATCCCTCCATGTCTACTCTTTGGTTGATGGTTTAGTTCCTGGGAGCTCTGGGTGGTGGTAGGGGTCTTGTTGATTGATATTGTTGTTCTTCCTATGGTATTGCAAACCCCTTCCCCTAATTCCTCCATTGGGGTCCCAGCGTTCAGTCTGATAGTTTGCTGCAAACATCAGCATTTGTATTATTCAGACTCTGGCAGAGCCTCTCAGGAGACAGCCATACCAGGCTCCATATCCAGAGGTTAGGCACGGCCCCCTAGTTGAGGGATGGAGCTACCCACCCATCTCAAAAAATATTAACACAGAGTTGTTCCTGTCTAAAGGAAATGCAGGGACAAAGACTTGAGCATGAACTGAACGAAAGGCCATTCAGAAACTGCCGTATCTTGGGATCCATCCCACCTGCAGACACCAAATCCAGACACTATTGCTAAGTGCCAAGAAGAGCTTGCTGAGAGGAGCCAATATGTAACTTAAAAAAATACATAAATGTTATTTGCTACAGCATAGTCTACATACAAGTAACATGGAGTCTGAGCAGGATATATTTTGTTCATTTAGTAATATTCATTTATATGCATATGTGTATATAACAAAAAACAATTAAGAAAAAAAGACCATGAAATTGAAACAGAGCAGAGGTCAGGAGAAGGTTATTAGAAGAAGGAAAGGAAAAAAGGAAATGATCTAATTATATTGTAATTTATAACATAAAAGCTTTTTTTAAGGAACAAAATATATAAACACCATAAAAATGCAAAATTGTGTGCTAGATTAAAAGAATGACAGAAACATAAAAGCTAGTTACAATACATGGCCGTCGATTGGATATTAGAAGGAAATTTGAAAGAAGAGAATGAGGATAAAATGCAATATTATAGGAAAGTGGTAGAATTTGAGGCTGAGACTAGCTAATAGCATTATCATTGTTAATTCTCTGACTCGGAAAGAGTCTACAGTTTTGTACCTTTCCTTATCTTGCCCACAGAAGCTAAGGGGAAAAGTGGAAACATTTTTTAAAAACATGTCATGTCTATTCATCATCTATATGACTATATCCATATATTTGTCAATTTGTCATGTTGCTTTTCCTGTGGCATTGCTGTCTTGTTAGTCTATCAAAATGAAATGGCTCAATCCTATGCATAATATCAAAAATAATACATGTATAATAATATAACGCCATAAACTTTTAAAAACAAAAAGAAACCCTTAAATATTTTTTTTCTTCAAACGACTAGCACTATCTTTCATATTTGTACACACAGACAGCTTAGCTGCAATTCTTCTGGAATCCTGAAGAAGATTCTTTTTGGTATGAGAAAAAGAAAAAATGGGGTTGGAAGCAGGGTAGAGTAACAGAAGCAGAGCTCATAGAAAACCAAAGAAGAGCTGTTCATCCAAGGCTAAGGTCCAGGCTAGGAATTCTCCCTGGTTAACTGTGTGGGTCATTTATCCCTAACATAATAAACAAACAAACAAACAAACAAACAACCCTTCATGGTTTCTCAGTCACACGTAAGAATAAGCGAGGCTAGGAATAAACCATATGAGCTGGGCAAAGTTTACACAAACTAGTTATTTTGCTAGGCGCTATCATACCAAGCCAGCTTCAAGCATTCTGGTATGAGCCTGTTAAGGGGAGCATGGGAGTGGAGGGAGGAGTGGGCCCACAATCTTTACCCATTTGTATCCCTAAATTAATGTGTAGACAACTTAGGCTTCCACAATTTGGTAGCATCTTGACCACAAAATCTGAATATTGACAACCTCCATCAAACAGGAGATGTTTTATCCATGTGCACAAATGCCTGCTTCACTTTTTTAGGCTCTTAATTCTTTCCCAAGGCTTTATTAAAAAAATAGAAGGAGTGAGAATGAGTACATGGAGAGTTTGAAGGAAAAATGGGAAAATGATGTAATTATATTATAAGCTCCAAAGCATGATATTGCTGACCACCACAGTGGCTTCGCATTGTGAGAGATCTCTTCCAGTTATTGGAAGAGTCACTGTGTAGCAACTGACAAACTTAATAAAAGTTAAATGTTCTGTGTAAAAGGGAACAGATGGTTCCTCTGGGATGTGGTTCATAACATGCACCTACTTGTTTCTTAAAACATAAATTTAAGAAAGAAAGCTCAGGATTGAACAGTCATAATTTGAAGGTTTGATAAGCAGCTCATAGACAAATGGCATATGGAGCTAAGAACTATTGCTGCTTCTAGAGTTTATGTGAAGACCCGAAACAGCTTTGCCCTTTGTGGTCATAGAAATTTTTTATGAGCAAGAAAATTTCAGGTTATCGGTTGAAATATTAACTTTTAGTATACCTTTCAGCTCCCTCTAGGTTGCTTTTTCATAGGAAATGGGTTTTTTACGCAATGCAGACCAAGGAATTGATTAATTTGTCTCTTGTGAAATAAATTGCTGTCTATATCCCTCACTGTTATAAGAATTTTGTATAACTGAAAAGACCTGAATATTCATCGCATCATCACAATAGCAGAATGATGGAGAAGGGCTGATGCAGGAGAAATATATTTGAAGTTTGCATAGTGGGTGATACTCCCCATAAGTTTTGTAATCATACAAAGGATTTTGCCTAAATAACCTGTGTTAGGAGGCCCTCAGATACATATATACACAATATACACAATACACTATAAAATTATAGTATTTTATTGCAATTGAAACAAATGTCCTCTCCAAGAATGTTGTAGTAAATTTGAATTAACAATCACACTATTCACTTTCTGTTGAGCAACACTTGTTAGACAAATTTAAAATATCTAATAAGAAAAGATAATCCTGAATTTTAGAGTCAGGGATATTATGAAGTTAATAAATTCTAGTATGTATAAATCTTAACATAAAAAGATACAGGTACTTTACAACATAGATATGTGTAGTGATTTAAATAAAAATGGCCCCCTTACCCTATTAGGCTCATGTGAATGCTTAGGAGATAACACCAGGAAGTATGGTCTTGTTGGAGTAGATGTGGCCTTGGAGGAAATATGTGACTGAGGTGGACTGAGGTTTTCAAATGCTCAAGCCAAGTCCAGTGTCTGTGCCCTGCTCCCTGCAGATCTGGAAGTAGAACCTTCAGCTTCTCCCCAGCTCCATGTTTTCCTGTGTGTTGTCATGTTTCCCACAATGATGTTGAGGAACTAAATCTCTGACTGTAAACAAGCCTCAACTAAATGCTTTCCTTTATATGGATTACAGTGTTCCATTCAAGAAAATTTCCCCTGGGCCCATGTGCTCCAGGCTCTTCCCCCCACTTTCTTTTCTATTAGTTTCAGTGGATCTGGTTTTATGTGGAGGTCCTTAATCCATTTGGACTTGAGCTTTGTACAAAGAGATCAGGATGGACTTATTTGCATTCTTCTACATGCTAACAGCCAGTTGAACTAGCACCATTTGTGGAAAATGCTCTCTTCTTTCCACTGGATGGTTTTAGCTCCTTTGACGAAGATCAAGCGACCATAGTTGTGTGGGATCATTATTGGGTCTTCAATTCTATTCCATTGACCTGCCTGTCATGGTACCAATACCATGCAGTTTTTAATCACAATTGCTCTATAGCACAGCTGGAGGTCAGGGAGGGTGATTCCAAAAGAAGTTCTTTTATTGTTGAGAATAGTTTTGGCTATCCTGGGTTTGTTGTTATTCCAAAGGAATTTACTGGTTGCTCTTTCTAACTCAGTGAAGAATTGAGTTGGAGTTTTGGTGGGGATTGCATTGAATCTGTACATTGCTTTTGGCAGAATAGCCATTTTTACTATATTAATCCTGCCAATCCATGAGGATGGGAAATCTTTCCATCTTCCGAGATCTTCCTCAATTTCTTTCTACTACATTTAAGATTGAATGGGGGCAGTAGAATTTCAGGGTGAAGAGGGATTTAAGAATAAGTAGTAATTATTCACTGTTTTTAAAGTCATTTTCTGTAGTTCTAAAATAAGTGAAATTATAAGCAATGCAAATAAGAGTAAAACTTTAATTCAAAATTGTCAAATAATTTTCTGTGACGATTAAATCTTTTGAGATTCTTAGGAATAAGTGCTACAATGTGAGAATGACTGCTACAGAGAAAATGGGATTTGATTGTGGCAAAAGCCACTGACCCATTCACGAGTGCTTTCTGTTTGATGTACAGGATTACTCCTACATGCTCCCAGCCCAAAAATGAAAGGTCAACTATTTCATTTTTCAGGAAACATGACTAGCCCTTAGTCAGTGAGAAGCAATCCCCTGCCCTTTGGAGTCACATGACCCTTTATCTCTGTTCTTCTTACAGTACCCATCACTCTGTGTGATGGAATAATGCTCTGATCTTCATGTTCTACTTTAAGCCTCTGATGGAAAGGACTAGCTACTGTCATTCATATATCCTTCCAGTCCCAGTCACCTGATCATGTAGAAAAAAAAATATAAATGTCAGTTACAGAAGCTGAGTGAACCTCTTTATAAAACACTAAACTGAGCCAAAACTACTGCCACACAGTATGCCTGAATGCAGATGATCACTCCCTGGCCCCTTTCTGTTGTCTGCATAGCCTCTGTTCCCTGAGAGCAGCTCTCTAACAGTCAGATGTCAGGATCATGGAAACATCTCATGGGCGTTCCTGAGATCTGTACTTTGCAGGATCTGCAAATTAACCCAGTTAACAAACTTAGAGATCCTGACAAGGAGGTGCTTGATGTGAGGACATTCACAACTCAAATAGAAGGAAGGTGGCAGAGAGGAGGGGGCCACAGAGCTGTGGACCAGCACTGAGTACCAGCAAGCATCCTCCCCAAAGCTTATTGGTGAGTCTTCAGGAAAGACGACTGGAAGAAAGATGGCCTGCAAGACAGATTTACTGTTTTCAGCAGCCTTTCTAGGGAAAGAAAAAAGCTGTCTGTGGCCTCCCTTCCCCCAGCCTGGAACCTGCTTGCTCAAGGGTGGAGCTACCGGCTCATTAGTCCTGCCACGCCTATTGCTGGAACCTGCCTTTGCTGCCTGGAGGCACACACGTGTTCGTCCTGCTACTGGACCCTGAGTTACTTGGCGGGATATTGGGTTCCCTCCCCCTTCCTTTATAACTGAGTGTCTGAAAATAGTAAAATTGAGCCTTGATCAGAATGTTCGTTGTCTTGGCTCCATTGTTTCTTCCGCCCCGTCTAGATTCCTCTCTTTTCAGTTCGAACTGCCATTCTCAGTTGAACTGAACTCGTGTTGTGGACTGCGGGCAGGTCGCAACAGCTGTCGACATTAGTTTGAATAGCTCTTAATTGATGAAGGGGTTGCAGTAATGAGGTTTTAAGAAAGAAGTGGAGTGCACAGCAGGCATGCTTCTATTTGAACAATGCAGAATGGTGTGGTGTGTGTGCTATTTATATAACGTCCTGTTGTAGCAGGGACATACATCATGTGTGAAGCTAAACAGCATTTAGGCATGATAATTCATCCCCTCAAATGCAACTTAATGAATTGCCCTTTTGAAGTTTGAGTTTTAACACACATTTGTGCTATTTCCTCTTCCCTACCTTTTTCATGGAAGGGCCAGATGTTCTTCATGTGCTCTGAAAGCACAACAGATCTCAAGGCTACTCTTTCCACAGATTCCTTTTTTGTCGTTTCTTATTACTTTTTGTGTCCTTATGAGACTGGTCTTCTTCATTTTGTTATGCCCATGACTGGAATTTTATTATCTCTCTTCCTGTAATTGAACTAGCAGCAGGTTTTCTTACTATAAATCATATCTTATCCTTAGAAGAGAAAAAAAAAAAAAAAAAAACTTTCAACTTTTCTTACTAGAGTTGGTTCTGTGTATCATGGCTTTGATACTTAACTGAATTTTCCCATAAGCCATCATTTCCTGTGTCCTTTGATGAATCTCAATCCCTTTGAGGAAATGGTCTGTGCTTTCTGACTCTTGTATATGTGGACATTATAATCTCCTTGACTATTCATTCTGCTATTAAGGTAAAAACCTGGTTCTTTCCAGTAGTATTTCCAGTATCCTCTGAAGTGTTTTACATTGGGTGTAGTGGAATGTAAAATGTATTCACAATCAAACTTTGAAGGGGAATTAATACAGATTGTGGATCTTTGGACTTGTGTGTGGTAAGGAACCAGCGCTTAAGCTACTGACAAATGCTAAAAGTTCATTGGCTATAGAGAAAGTAGCAAAACCTCTGAGCTATTTCCCAGTGGCACTGATTGCTTGATATATACATGGTTAGACCAAACATTAGAGGAAAAATAAAACAGATAAACATTATTCTTACTATATTCTTTTCTAAATCAAGAATCTGATTATATGTGTAGCAAAATCCAAATGTGCATATCATGTGATGCTAGGGTTATATTTCACTGGTAGAGCATTTGCTGACTGTGCCTGAAGCCCTGGGGTATATATTCAGCACTGTATAAACTAGGTATAGTGGTATCCCTTTATAATCTCAGCACTATGAGCTGGAAGCAGAAGGCTTGGAGGTTCAAGATCAATCTTGACTATAAAGTAAATTCAAGGCAAGACTGTGCTATCCATGAGATTCTGTCTCAATAAAATAATATAGTGAAAATAAACAAGAAAAAAAGAGATAAGGAAAACTCAAGTAAGTTCCAAAGAGTTTAATTAATGGGTTTTTCAGAGTCAGCAAAGGTTTTTATGTTGTGTTGGTAATTGATGAATTAATGCCTTTTTCTTTGTTAGCTCAGTAAATTGAATTTTTGCTGCATGCCAGCCAGTGAGTTAACCATGAATGCATATGTGGAGTTGTATTGCCACAGTTAAACTTTAAACTGTAAAGTGATCTAATGATTACATGATATAACTTGAGATCACCACCAACTAAGCCACGGTATTAATCATGAGAGCGCTGTTTAGAAATGTTTACTAAATGTTGATAACATAGTCACCATTGATGTCCTTGCTGCTATCACCTTTCTGTGGGTCTATCTGTTTATTTCTCTAAGTGGTGTATTAGTAGGTTACATAAGTAAAACAGAATTCTAAATTCAGCTGATCATTGACCTTTCTGTAATGATAACTACAACTATAGCCTCAGTTAGTTGTATACAAGTTTTATTATATATGGTGGGTACTGCTATGACTAATTATATTAACGAAAAATATCAAAATAAAGAAAATAATGACATTTATTAAGATCTCTCCATAACTGAAGAATTAGCTACTATTACATGGGTTTTGATAGACCTGAAGGCAAGGAAGCAAGAGCAGGCCTTCGTAGATGTGACATGGGGTGGGATTAAAGTCTCCGAAGTAACTGCTTGGAGCTGCAAATGCAACTTTCCCTAGTTAGTGTCAAGTTAATTAGAAAAGGTTCAAAAAAAAAAAAAACCCAGAGAAGCTGGCAGTTATTGATCAAGTCCTGACTATTTTGAACTAAGTGTTAGAAGGTTATTGTTTAAATTCAAGGACTGTTGCTTGATATCTCAGTCTGCTTAATAGCATTTTGGCTTCCTGGGCTGTGTTTTGAGAAACACTGTTTTAGGTCAGGTTATACTACTAGATATGGTTAAGCTACAATCCATTTTCACATTCAGTCACTAAGGGTTTAGGATATAGAGCTTGTGATCTCAGGAAAGCTGAGACCTAGATCAAAACTGTAAATCTTTCTATGCCTTACTATGTTAGCTTGTCATAGAAATCAAGACAGTTATCAACATTTATATTTTGTATAATTAATATAAACACCTAAAATGCTTGACCTTTATGAATATTGAGTGATTATTTAAAATAGAGAAAAATCAAGGATATAACATGTTCAAGATCTGTAAAATTATGGCAACTGGAATGACATCGGCATTTTGTACCAACATATATGCAATTTACACCTAAACAATTGAGTTTTCTTGCATATATCTTCATGATAGAACAAGTATGTTTCCTTAAAGAGATGTAGATTCTCAAACCTTTGATTTTTTTTCCTGCTATGTAGTCTTGGTATGTAAGACCAAACTCTGCCTACACTGATTTGAATTGAACAAAGATAATAAATGTTTGTCTCATCTTTTGTTTCTGTGATTGCCTTGTGAGTGTTTGCCACAGCAAATCTTTAGCCCAGGGGTTCTCAACCCTCCTGTTGCTTTGACCCTATAATACAGTTCATCTTATTATGGTGATCTTCAACTATGAAATTATTTTTGTTGCTACCTCATAACTATAATTTCCCTACTGTTATGGATTGTAATATAAATATCTGTGTTTTCTGATGAGGAATATTCCACCCTCAAATGGGCCAAGACCTACAGACTGAGAAGCTCTGCTTTAGTCTAAGACCAGAAAGAAGTTATATGAAAGTGTACCTAAGTGTGACCAGAATCTAGTCTCCCCTGTGACTTCAAACATCTCAGTGGCTACTCCTGTCTGGAAAAATATAAACACTTCTTTAAAAAGCCAACTGTTTCATAGAGTAATTTATTATGTAACATTATTGCAGTGATAATATATAATAACAAGAAAAATAGATGAAATATCTCATTGTCAACATCAACAACTTCGTTGTCAGTAGATTAAAATGAGTGTCTTTTTAACTAGAGGGAATATTAATAAGCTGAGACAAAGAAGAATAATGTGTTGATGTGGCAGTAGTGACTGAGGAAGTCAAGGATCCTGAGGTGGGGATGTCAACATGTTTGTTAGCAGTTGGGCCTGGGCACTAATGTAGCTGCTCACACTAATACATAGGAACAGGAATTTTATCCAAAGAGATCAGGAAGAGTGCCATTGGTTTGAATATGGTAAGTGAAAGAGTTAATTTCTCTCCCTAAAGCAAATATTTCCTAACAGCATGCAGAAAGCTGTGCAATGAAGAAAAAGTTATTCTAGACTAATAATAATCAGTGAAAAACCTCATAATTTCATGGAAAAATTCCAAGTATTAGACACATGCTGGTGGGTTGGATTTAATATTTATGACTACACAAGCCAGGTTTTTAGAAATACTGTATATATTTGAAGTGATTCCCCAGTTCTGGCACCACATTGAAATTTAATGCCATGCAACTCCTGATTATTTTGTTTATAGCATCAGCCTTTACAGTGAATTCTGTCAGCGTGTGCCACAAAGCTTTCCTATGTTTCAGCTAGTCACAGATAGGTCTAGTTTCTGAATGACACATCAGCATATATGCAGAGAGAAACATTATTTTCTTGGTGATGCGAACCCTGAAATGTACACTGCACCAGGCAAAGTATTCAGTATTATTGCAAATTATCTTTACCTATCAGACATTAGCTTTCAGGAGGTACCTCATTTCAGCAGTGGGTGAGCCAGCCTACATTCTAAGTAACCCAAATTTAGTGTTTCTTTCAACCATCATCTCCATTTGCCAAAGCAGTGGACTTCAAGAATTCCTGTCAGCAAAATGTAGAGCTTAATATAAAATCTAAAAAACTCTTAATTACTCTTCTTTTATTTATTTTCCACAGGGTTAATTTAATTTTTCTTTTTTTGTAAACATGTCTTTCAGTATTATGATAATAACATTATTATTATTATTTAGAAAGCAGAATACCATCCATAAAATAAAAACAAGATTAAAGAGCTCTCTAGTTCTTTTTAAAAGCACTAGCAAGTAAATTTTTTCCACTTTTTTCCTTAGATATTTTCTTTATTTACATTTCAAATGTTATCCCCTTCTCTAGTTTCCCCTCTGAAAAGCCCCTATCCCCTCCTACCTCTTCCTGCTCACCAACCTACATAGGCACTCCCACTTCCTGGCCCTGGCATTCCCCATATACTGGGGCAAAAAAACTTCACAGGACCAAGGGCCACTCCTCCCATTGATAACATACTAGGCCATCCTCTGCTACATAAGATGTGTTGGGGTATTCAGGACTGACTGTGGTAGGAGTACTGGGTTTTAGTGATGCCAAGTAATCTTGGTTTCTGTTGGTAAGATTCATGCGTTTGCCTTTGGCCATCTGATAATCTCTGGTGTTAGATGTTCTTGCTCTCTCTGGATGGAGCTTGTATCTCCTGTGAGTCTGTAAGTCTTTTCCAGCACTCCTGGGAGGCCAGCTCTTGCCTGGCAAGACCAGTGCACAGAGGGCTGCGGAACAGCTCCACATGCTGGCTGCAGATGTAGGCCCGTGGGACCCTGTCTCAGCTGCTCTGTATCTTCTGCAGCCTGTGCGTTCCTGTTTGGACCCAACTTAGAGAGTCACCAAAGAGAAAATGAAGATCTCACCTGAGTTCTGGGGTCAAACACTTCCTGGAGGCAAGCTCTCCTCTGGCAGGGAAGGCACACAGAGATCTGAGGACTAGCCCTACCTGCTGGGTACAGATGTAAACCCTAGGTCCCTGTCCTAGAAGATCTGCTACTTCTGAGGCCTGTGCTCTACTGAGTGGACCCTTAATTACTCTTCTACTTAGAAAGGGAATACAAAACTGAGAAAAGCTAGATTGGTATGAGACTCCAGTGGATAAATGTGCTTGCCAGCTGACACAGACATTAGTTATATTCCTGGAAGAAGAGTGGAAGCTTTACAAATCCATCCTCTGATCCCCAATACTCCAGGCACAGCTACACACCTGGGTACATGAAACATTGCACTCCAACATAAATATACAATAATAATAATAATAGTTTAAAATGAGGAAGGATGAAGATAAAAACACAAAGAGGATGAGTTGTAATAGACTATGGAAAACATAGAAATACAATATCCCAAATTCAGAGGTACCAGAAATATCCTCTGTCTCATCACCCAGAAACAATTTCAATGACTGATCAGAAAATGATGTGTTGTACCTCCACTCAGGGCAATCTGAGCTTTAAAATAAATTAGTGTTCTAAAACAGAGAATGAAGCTAAATTAGCTGAACTTCAGGTAACCTAGGAGAGCTTTGGAACTGGATGCTCTTAGTGACATACGGAGGGCAGAATAGACTTTGCAAGAGCTGGTCACCCACGGAATTCATCATATCTGAGCAACCTGCACAGCTCCTGAGCTAACTGTCATGCCTTCTTAGAAAGCACTGAGGACAGCAGATGAAACTCGAGTCTTAAAAGTAGGGATTTTAATAAAAGACGTCAAGATAATTGCATTAAAATACTCTCTGCCATTATTGCATGCTCTATCTTTTTGTGGCCAGAGTGGTATGACAGCTATGATGGAATCACAAGGTTCCTGTAACATTTAGGCATGCTATGTCTATCAGGACATTGGTATTTACCCCACATGATTGAAGAATGACTGGTGCCCATTACTGTCTGCCTGGTGAGTCCATGTTAAGCCTATTATACTTTGCTTACCATTCTGCCTCTACTCTTTGCTTATTTTCATTAATGGGAATAAAGAGTTCAAGCACACAGAGCAGTATAAATATTCCTATATTTATAAGACTTGTGAACTTTTGAAAGATGAAAAGAAAAAAAACAGAATAAAGGATAAAATAGTGGTCTATAAATTCTCCAAACATAAAATTTATAATTATTAAAAAACTTAAATGACACCTTAAAAATATATAATCATGTCAGCCGGGTAGTGGTGGCTCATGCCTTTGATCCCAGCACTTGGGAGGCAGAGGCAGGCAGATCTCTGAATTTGAGGCCAGCCTGGTTCACACAGTGAGTTCCAGGACAGCCAGGGCTACACAGAAAAACCCTGTTTGAAAAAAACAAAAAAATTAGAAATATGTATACCAAGCAGAAAAAAATTACTTTTCAAAAATAACTATTATTTTAGTATTCCATAAGCATATATACACACATACATATTTACATATACAGTAATTCTCTTTATGTATCATTACAAGCATGATTTTATATATCTGCTATTTGTTCATGTTATAGAATTGGTGAATGCTTGCATAGTTATATGTAAAATTTTGACATTTATTTTTTGTAGGAGGGCTGGACATGCCACAGTGCTTGTGTGGAGCCAAGAGGACAACTTGGAAGAATTTTCTCTCCTATCATGTGGGTATTAGAGATCAAACTCAAGTCAACAGTTTTGGCAGTATAATTCTTTATGCTCTAAGCCATCGCCCTAACCTTCATGTATTTTAAAAGCAATGCATAATCTTCAATGCATAGTTTATCCACAGTGATATTCACTTAGATTTTTGCAAGAGTTTACATAAACACTTAGGTTGTTATTATATAAATTACCAAACTGAATAGCCTTAATCATATAGTTTTAGATATTATGGGAAACACATCACAATTACCCAACTTGCTATAGGACTCTGAACCAAGAGCCATAATTATTAAATGTCCCAAAGGTATTACCCATACAGTTGTTGAGGCTTTGTTGACTTTGTTGGAGTACGCATGGCCTTGTTGGAAGTAGGGTATGACTTTGAGGGTGGGCTTTGAGGTCTCCTATGCTCAAACTATGCCCAGTGTGTAACATAAGCTCCTCCATGTTACCAGTGTATCAAGATGTAACACCCTCAGCTCCTTCTCCAGGACCATGTCTTCCTGGATGTTGCCATGATTCCCACCATGGTGATAAAGAACTGAACCTCTGAACTGTAAGCCATCTCCAATTAAATATTTTCCTTCCTAAGAGCTGCTTTAGACCTAGTGTCTCTTCACAGCAATGAATCCCTAAGACTCTCTTGTTACTAGCAGGTTGGCCTTGTGATTACACAGCCATGTTCTGAAATGTCTGACACAGTTATGAAAACCTAATTTCCAGAGTGACCTCATGATGGATGTGGCCACCGAGAACTTCTTAAGAATGTATGACCTATATGTGGATTAAACCCTTGGGTGGCAAGGCACTGAGATTCAGGAAGGTGTCTTTACCATAAACTAAGATATACAATAATAATTTAGTCAAGACACTGTGGGCTTAGTTTGAATACTCCAGTCCATTATGGGAAAAATATATCAGAAGAGAGCAAAAATCACCTGAAATTCTATCATCCATAAGTAACCTTCTTGGCTTTGAGTGATATTTATATACATGTGAATCAGAGAAGTAGATGGATAAATGAGTATATATGTATATAATAAAAAATAATATAATATACATAATAAAATAATGATAAATGAGTATATATGTGTATGTATGTGTGTTCACATGTATATATGTATAACACTATCAAAACACAGTGCACAAATGGAGTCATATGACAGGTATACTGAGTGCTTGTGAGGAAACTCATAGAAAACAAGAGTACTATAACCTCAGTTTCTTAAAAAGAAAAACATAAATAGTTCTTGGAATGTGTTTTTGTTCCCCTTCCAGTTGTAGCAGGTAGGGATAAGTTTACTTTAGACTATTCATTATAACTGGTTATTGTTATTTCCTTATATGTCTCTTGGCAAAATTTGTTTTTGCCATATGTGCCTTGTCCTTGTTATTGTGATTTGTGTTACTCGTGTGATTTGTCTGAATCCTTAGCGTATAGATTGTCTGATGTTCTTCATCAAATTGTCTACTTTATGAGATTTTATTCTGCCTCAATTGTAGTCTCCATTTTTTGTCAGGTTCCATCAGCTCTAGAGCAGTAAACATGATACATAAGAAAAGTATTATTGTTTACAATTTTATTTCACAAATATTCAAATTTTACTCTACCTTAAGAGCAACAACAAAAAGCAATTAAAGAAACTTCTCATGTTCAGATGAAAATTAATTTCCTACAAGAACCTCAAGTTTCTCACAGATTCTCCCAAAAGATCTTAAAAGTTTAAACTTGTGGTCATTATCATTCTACAACACCTGCATTAGTTTAAGTCGGTGTCTCAACCTGTGCTCTGAAAAACCCACAGATGAGGGTTCTTACAGAGCATCGTTGACTCCTTCTCAGACTCTCCACTCCTGTTACTATTCTTATTATGATGGGATGGTAATGACGTATAAATTCTGTTCTACTAGTATAAATAGACTCATAATCACAGTTCTCTATCTCAGTTCCATAGCCAAATAAAATCATTTCTTAAAAGAGAGAGGGATTTCTCAGATACTCTTCTCTGTGCCTGCTCCTATTGTATGGTGCAACAGATATATCTCCTGTATTTTAAGCTCTCCCTCTTAATGAAGCTTCTTCATTCTAAATGAAAGCATCTTTTCCTGTAAGGTCACATCAAGCTGTCTCTGATTTGATGCACTGTTGCTTTGTAATGGTTTCAAGTGATGAGCACCACTCACTCCCATGGTCACAACGTCTCCCTGTACTAACAAAGTCCATCTTTGGAACAGACTTCATCATTCCTAGGAGGCAGAGTTATGGAAGTGTTAGTAGCGCTGGGTTCCATTTTAGGGAGAGGTGTGGGAGTCTTTCTGCTTTGCAGGTTTGCATTTTAGATATAAACAAGTACTTACTTGATGTGACTATCCCGAGAGAAATTTATTTCATTAGTAAGTCTGTTGATGCTGATTTAGTATCTTGTGCTGTGGAGACTAAGGTGAAAATGATGCTTCACTTTGTCTGACTTACTTTTTTGTACAGTCCAAATGGATCTTAATCTCTGTTCATATTTGAAGTTCAATGGGTTGACTTGACTATGGCTGGCTCTGGAGTCACTCCTTTTTTATTCAGACATACACATCCTTCCAATCACATCTTTATTTCACAAATACTTTCCTCCTCTGTTCTGTCAGGGACTGTAACTGTGGGGCTTGCTTTGTCTTCCATTTTTGTTATCTCGGGAAGATTCTAATTTCTTCTTATTTATAATGTTTCTCAAGCTCACCTCTCTGGTGGGACTGAAGGCCCACTCAGCAAGAGGGAGATCATACATGGTACGCTAAGCCTTGTTTATTATCCAGGGCTATAAAGTTATGGATCTTGGAGAACTGCTACACAACAAAACCAGTATAATCCCTTACTACATTCTTCTACATACTTAGTCTTAGAAATCATTATGCACGATCAAGCAGAGATTATAAAATTCAGAGAAATTTTACTGTGATATTGGGTCTCTTGGACATGTCAGAGAGGGTATACCCAGGAAGCCTCACCAACATGATGACTGCCTAAACGTTACGTGAACAAAGAAGACATCAATGGTTATACTAATTAGAGGAGGGAAAGCACATGAGGCCTCAACCTGCATAAAGAACTACTGAAAAATAAGGAATGCTGAGAGTGGGAAAGTTGTCTTTATCCCCAGGGAAGAGCAGGATATATGAACAAATACAGACTGAGCAGCTGGTATTGTTATGTTTAGGAACACACACAAACATATGTAACAATAATTAAACTAAAAGAGGCCTTGAATTTGACGAAGAATGTGGTGAGGGATATAGAAGGAACTGGATAAAAGAAAGGGAAAGGAGAAAATGGTGTAATTATATTCACAATTTTTTTTTAAAAAAGGCTAAATTACAAAATAAATAAGAAATACGGAAAAGTAATAGATTAGGGAAACTAAAACAAAACCAGACCACTATTAGTTCTCATTTGTTTTTAATGTGTTATATATTTCAGCTTAATACAAGTTCTTTAAAATTTCTCAAATTAGTTCTTTCGAACACAGTGTCTACCATCTGGGGCATTTCTTTGGAAACATCTGGATAATGACTTAGTATTGTGGCTTCCATGTAAATGTCTAGAATCACATATATACAATCTTGGAGCAGAATTTTAATCACTATCAAGAGAGTACATTTAATTTTTTGGGAAATCTTCAGGGTTTATGAAGTTGTATGAATCACATATTTTTATTTTAATACAGTTATTCTTTCTTTGTATATTGTTCTAGATGCATATGACATTACTAGCTATATATCATATATCTACATAACATGTAGATATATATATTTGAGAAACAGAGAGAAATATAGAGAGAAGTGTTCATATAACCTTATGCACCTAGAACAATTTTGGTTTTCATTTGTATGTTTGCTAGAAGTGGGCATGGAAACCTTTCTTATAATTTTTGGTCAAGAAAGTCCAAGAGACTCCCAAAGCAATATAGTCCACTGCTACTGTCCTCAGTTGTATTCCAGAACTTGAAGGTAAGTCTGCATTACTGAGGCTATCACACACTTCAGACACAGGATGTAACAGACTTGGAAGCCTTCTTCCTAAGTAGTAGATACTATACTATCATATAGTATCTCATAGTGCTAAGAGACATAGCTGCCAAGAAAGAAAAACAATTGATAGTTCTTCTAAAACTTCAACTGTGTGGAAATAATAAAACTATTGTTATATAAGAAAGTGAGATAGTAATTCTTACAAATAAGAAGGAAACTAAAGTATAGAAATTAAAGCATACACTTTTGAAGGAATGCTGAGGTCGTTACTGTCTGTGCATCATCTGGGCACAGAGTTAAATACAGGAAGAAACTCAAGAAAACAGATGAGGAAAAACGGATTCTGAAGTGGCAGTACAGGGAAGTCTCCAGGATCAGTGTTTCTCATGTAGATGAAACAAGGAAGCTATTCCAGCATTGAAAGGTTGAGTCCCAGGAGATGAGAGCAGGTAGAACAAGTTCATAGCCTAGGGTGTGCTTCTATCTCATTGTAAATATGATGAGATGCATATAAATATGTTCTGAGTCCCAAACACATCTAACATGCTCTAACATGCTTCATGGCTACCATCAGACCCAAATGCCAGTACAAGAGTTCCGAACCATCATATGTTTGTCAAATTATATATCTTAGATGTAAGCTTCCTCATCCATGGTGAGGATATCATAACTTACAGTAATTTTGTGGAGGCTGTACAAAACTGATCCCAGTAATGCTCTCAGCACAACAACATCCAAGGCAGGGAGTGTTCAGTGAGTATAATTTAGTGTTCTTTTTATTGCACGGATTCATAATTGTTGTTGTTGTTGAGTAAATCTTCCGAAAGTCTCAAGGGAAGAGAACACCTGTGTCTAAAAATGAAAACATTGGAAGAAGGTGGAGAGTGGGGCAGAGATGGATTATAAGAGATGAACTGAAGCATGAGTGAGGAAGGGAGGATTATTTGGGATGGGGAGAAGAAAGGGGGCAGCCAGTGCAGCCCGTGCGGGGAGGGGGCACATAGGGAAATGTACAATGACATAGGCGTATAAAGATGCCATACATGACTCTGTATACTAACTAAAAATTTTAATTTAAAAAGAAATACTCTGTTGAAATAATCCTTTTAAAATATATATGAGGGCAATGGTCAAACTAAAACTTTGCTTTTAAAAATGACCTTGGGATATTTCCCATCTAATTTTACTTTCCTTGCTTTTCCTCCTCCTATCCCTGTCTTCTAATAAACCATAGTGTTGCAGAACCCAAGCGGGGCACTCTGATCTTTGACACCACTTCCATAGCACATTTAGTCGTCTTGTCTAATTTGCTGCAAAAGTGTTAAAAACAGGAATATGTGTGAAGCAATTAACAACAAAAAAAGTGATTATGTACCCCCACGGAGTCCTACAACCAGACATGGAATACTAGTTCATTTAGAACTGTTTTGCTCACTTTATTCATTGGACTTTGTACCAAGACAAGTTTGATGACTGAAGTCACTGTCAAAGGCTCACAAACATGTCATTGTCTGCATAGTCACTGCCAACGCCAGATCTGTTTACGACATTTCACTTTAAATTCTACTGTTTATTTTATATTTAAATCTGTACATCAGCCAAGAGTAATAAATTTATAGAACACATAGTAACAATGAATAATTTAGTAGGCTGAAAGTCTTTCCTCATTTTCATATGAAGGCCAATTAGAAAAAAATTGAAATTTCTTTTTAGCTGTGCTTGTACATTACTGTGATAGTTTCTGGAGCCAAGTTGGGCTCTTAGGTTGTTCAGAGATGCTTTATCAAAATTAAAGAAGTGAATATAGTTTCATGTGAGATCACCATGCTTTTAAAAATTCAGCTTTGATGGCTGGCTTTGGCTCAGATTCAGGTTTGACAATAGGGCACAGGGGCCATTAAGTAGACTGATGTCCCGAAAGCAGCTTATAAGTGGCTGGAAAAGGTTTTCATAGTCTGAGTCCTCTGTCCATCTGCCCCCATCACACAGCCACAGTAGGCAGCCATTCACGAAGTCAGGGAGATGTTCTCAGCCAGGGAAGCCTACTGCTGGCCTCCAGCTAATGAGATCCACCAGAGAAAATGAACAATGTCAAAATGAAGCCAGAGCAGGATATGTACACTCACCAGGCAGGGTGTCTTCCATTGCAGGTTATTGTGATATGGTATTACGTTTATCAATTTATACTGACTAGTTCTCTTTTAGTTTTTGCTACAAGAAAATCAGAAGCCTGAATCCAATTATATGTACGCATACAATCTATGCCTCAGTGGGCCTTCTCTGAAGAAGCCAGAGAGGAGTTCTAATTCTGCTCATTTCACTTTGTGAAAGGTGACCTTTGTTGACATCTGCCTGGACACTGCTTGCGGGGAAGAGGAGCAAGGGCAAAGAGTTGACAATTGGTTTCTGTTGGACTATAGCAATATACATGTGTGGGAATACACATTTGTGTGCTTATGCGCATGCTTTATGCATAGTTATCAATCTGTATGAGAAGAAAAGAAGTGCCAAGTGGGCGTGGCAGAACGAATGAGCAGGAAACTCCACCCTTGAGCAAGCAGGTTCCAGGCTGGGGAAAGGGAGACCACAAAGAAGAAACCGAAATAAGCATTTCCTATTTATATAAGAAGATGTGGGTCATGGCAATGACTTCCCTCAGACCTTTTGTGCAGAGAAGCATGCAATCTTCAGGATGCTTGAAAGATAAATTAAATAAATGGCACTGAAATCTAGATGGGGCTGAGAAAATAGAATCTTTTCATTTTCTTCCTTTCTGAGTAAGCTCATGGTTGAATCAGAAATCAAAGAATTTTAGTCCTTTCTCTAACTCCTCCATTGGGGACCCTGTGCTCAGTCCAATGATTGGCTGTGAGCATCCTCCTCTGCATTTGTCAGGCTCTGGCAGAGCCTCTCAGGAAGACAGCTATATCAGGCTCCTGTCAGCAAGCACTTGTTGGCATCTGCAATAGTGTCTGGGTTTGGTAACTGTATATGGGATAGATCCCCAGGTGGGCCAGTCTCTGCATGACCTTTCCTTCAGTGTCTGCTCCAACAATATTAACCTACCACACCCTCCAGAGCTCCCAGGTACTAAACCACCAATCAAAGAGTACACATGAGTGACCCATGGCTCCAGCTGCATATGTAGCATTGTTGGACATCAATGGGAGGAGAGGCTCTTGGTTCTATGAAAGCTCTATGTATGCCCAAGTGTATGGGAATGCCAGGATGGGGAAGCAGGAGTGAGTGTGTGGGTGGGGGAACACCCTTATAGAAGCGAGGGAGAGGGAGAGGGGTTTTTCGGAGGGGAAACCAGGGAAGGGGATGACATTTGAAATGTAAATAAAGAAAATATCTAATTAAAAAAAACAAACAAAAAACTAATAATAAATAAATAAATAAAAGAAATCAAAGAACTTTGCACCTATCATTTCAGGCTGTGGGTGATACATTATGATTAAAACTCTATTAACAAGAGAAAGGCTATGGATGTAACATTTTCTTACAGGAATAATAGTGACTAACCTGTCTATCAGGATGCAAGGAATCTGCAGAAACTCACACAGAATGGAATTGTCAATGACTACAAACAAGAAAGCAAGCCACAAGATGTAGAACCTGGATCTATCAACTTCTTAAAGATTATTTCCCAGCAAATTTGTTTTTATTCACTTTACACCTCAATCACACTCCCCCTCCTTCCTCTCCCCCCAGCATCACATACAGCCACTCCCCCATTGCTCCTTTCCCTTCTACTTAGAGAATGAGAAAACTCCCATGGGCAACCATCTGCCCTGGCACATCAAGTCCCAGAAGGACCAAGGGCATCCTCTCCCACTGCCACGGACTGGGCCCAGTAGGCCCCCCTCAATACGTGGGAATCAGAGTCTCGGATAGATAGACACTGAATCAGCGGGAATGGGGTGACAAACAGACTCGACACAAGGGAATGTGCATCTGAATGTAATTTGGCACATTGAGCATCAAACTATTTATACTGAATAAAATAGGGAAGTTAGGTGACACATCAGCAAGGTACAATAAAGTTACCAGATGCTTAATGACTCTTACACGAAACAGGAAATGCAAACACAAAGACTGGCAGGAACTGGGCAATAAAACAACAGAGACAAAGTAAGTGCTATCTAAGGTCAGCTATAGTCTTAGAAGCCAGGTGTGAAGTCTTTACACTCCTGGGGCAAGAGCTATCACACTTAAGTCATGGTTCTAATTAGGGAGTTCTGCTCTAGCTAACCTTCTCATGAATAATACAATACTCTAAAACCACAGCCCGATCTACTTCCTAAACCATTGTAAATTCCTGTATATGGGAGCGACTTGGCTTTTATTTTGAGTGATGGGGGGGAGGGCTTTCTACTAATAAGTAATGTAGTCTGCCATACATAACTATAATAAGAATTCTAAACTTACTTTGCTAAGCTTGCCCTGAGATTTCTAAATCTATATAGTAGATAATAATGTCTGATTTCTTTCACTATCTCTCTTACAATACTAGAGGCAATTCTGAATGTCACTGAATAGGCAACATTCTTACTGAATTCCAAGTCAATAGTTGGCTCAAGGACTACCTAGGGCATTGAAGGCCAGGAAGCAAAGTTCAGTTTTGCTTAGGTATTTGGCAAGTCACTGCTTGGAGGCACCTATAACAAAACAATACTGAAAGGAAGCACACAAATCCATTCACAAGGACAAGTTTGGAGCATATGTGCTATGGGATGCCACAGTTCCAGGAGACTAAGTTTCTGTGTACTTTTTGCCTTGGGACTGCATCCAGGCTTTTGGCCTGTCATTTGTGTCACTACTGGGGTGGATGTAGCATCCCACTGAGGCAAGTTAAGGCAACCCAGCTACAAGAAGGTGATCCAAATGCAGGCAACATCATCAGAGAAAGCACCCTTCAATATTTATGCAACTCACATGAAGACCAAGTTGCATATCAACTACAAATATGTAGGAGGGGGTAGGCTATGTGCAGTCCATGCATGTTCTCTGGTTGAGCACCCATGGGAAAAGGTTAGTTGACTCTGTATGTCTTCTTGTGGTATCCTTAACCTCCCTGGTTTCCTGATTCTTTCCCCCAATTCTTCTACAAGACTCTGAGCAGAGTGTAATGTTTGGCTGTGAGTCTCTGCAACTGTTTGCATCAGCTGCTGGAAGAAGCCAGTTATGCTAGGCTCCTTTCTGCAAGCATAGCAAGATATCATTAATAGTGTCAGGGATTGGCTCTCTCCCATAAATCTTAATAAACCAAACCTCCTCTATGCAAGATACAGGAATCTGTACAAGGCAAAGGGGGTTTAGTTGAATGACTGTTGCCTGTTATATGCGAATATTCTTGAAAATTGTTTGAGAATTCTTTTCAGCAACAACAAAATAAAACTGTGTTACTTTCATTAGGTGAACCTTGCCAGTTTCCACTTAAACTCTGCCACTGAATTATGGGCACCGTTCTGAGATAATTTGTAATGATTGATTTCACAAGACTGATACACAACACCAAATGTATTAAACCCCCAATTGCCTCTGCATGCAGCAAAGCATATTATCCCACCCACAAGATGAAGTTCACCCACTATTTTATCAATATATGTCATATCTTGGGTCACAGAATTTTCATATTTAAAGCACTAAGACCTTTATGGAAAAAATTCTCCAATTTAAAAAGCAAATCTGCAAAGATAAAAATAAAGACAAAACAAAACAAACCCCACACATATCATTTGATCTTCAATGCCTAAGTTTATGACAAGTTAGTTTGTGTCTCCTGCTTCCCCTTAAACTAAACTCCTACATGCCATCTGGCTCACCTCTTAATTTTTATTGATATCTTTCATTGTTGATGCCAAATGAATCAGGACTGTGTTAAATTTAAGATTATACCTCTCTATGTAATAATGATGCTAAATGGATCTGACTAATTATTTAATTGAGAATAATGGCATGCAACTCCCATCCCTTCTTCATGATGATGAAAATACTTCAAAAAAGTAGAAAGCATTAATTAATCCTATTTTTATCTTTAACTTATTGAAACTTAATCCAGGAAATCTGTTGTTTGATACGTCCTCTGAATCAGCCAAATGGGAAAAGTTTACTCTCAGTATGGTTTGTCATTTTTCAAATGTTACAATAAAAAATTGATACAGGATAAGAAATAGAAAAGAATCCTTTAAGATATTTACTTAAAAATAGTTCATTTAAGCTGGGCGGTGGTGGTGCACAACTTTAATCCCAGCACTTGGGAGGCAGAGGCAGGTGAATTTCTGAGTTCAAGATCAGCCTGGTCTACAGAGTGAGTTCCAGGACAGCCCGGGCTATACAGAGAAACCCTGTATTGAAAAAAAAAAAAAAGAAAAAGAAAGAAAGAAAGAAAGAAAGAAAGAAAGAAAGAAAGAAAGAAAGAAAGAAAGAAAGAAAGAGAGAGAAAAAGAAATAGTTCATTTAATACAAACAATCAAATAATTTTGCTTGATTTTCTCTTTCCAAAGCATGCTTTATTAAATCTAGGACACAAACGATACCTTAAAGAAACTGAGGGATTTATTCTCAAATTAGGACATCAGTTTGAATTTGTTGAAAAACTAACTTCTGAGAGTTGGCCATTGTTTAAAGTGAATACCAACATTTATGTTTTAAGTCCATTATCTGAATTTCTGGTCTTCATAGATTTGGTCACAGATGCTGATGGAAGCTACTATTCAGTTAATTACTTAGGACTAGTTCTGAGTAAACCCAGAATAAAGTTATTTAAATTATGTAAAAAAGACTAGACACTTAAAAATATGCTGAGGGATATTAACTTTACAAAATTATTCACAGGTCCAGAGTGTCATTAAATACTGTGTGTGTGTGTGTGTGTGTGTGTGTGTGTGTGTGCATGTGTCCAGGTTTAACTGTGTTCAGAAGGTATTTAGCTTAAATAGTAGAAAACATCTAAGAACTAATTTTAAAAAATGAAAAAAAGTAAGTAAGTAAGAAAGAAAGGAAGAGATAGAGAGGAAGAAGGAAAGAAAGAAAGAAAGAAAGAAAGAAAGAAAGAAAGAAAGAAAGAAAGAACAAAGGAAGGAAGGAAGGAAGGAAGAAAGGAAGGAAGAAAGAAAGAAAGAAAGAAAGAAAGAAAGAAAGAAAGAAAGAAAGAAAGAAAGAAAGAAAAAGAACAAAGGAAGGAAGGAAGGAGGAAGGAAGGAATGAAGGAAGGAAGGAAGGAAGGAAGGAAGGAAGGAAGGAAGGAAAAGAAAGAAAGAAAGAAAGAAAGAAAGAAAGAAAGAAAGAAAGAAAGAAAGAAAGAAAGGAAGGAAGGAAGGAAGGAAGGAAGGAAGAAAGAAAAAAAAGTGTGTACCCGTAGTTTTGACACACACCAGCCCACCATGTATTTTTCAAGTCAGGGCAGGGAGCTTACTTATTCATTAGATGAGTGGTAGGCAAGTACATTATTGTTTCACCAAAACACCTGCTTCCCCTCATCATGTAATGACTTGGGCAGTGGCATCCTTTCCAAATATGCAGCTTTGCAGATTTTGCTTATATATTTTAAACATGCAAATCAATGTGCATATAAAATGTTTATAGCACAATCTAGATAAAACAAGAAGCCATTTGACTTTAACATGGCTTCATTCTTAAACAGTGCCTTGCCATTTTGTTGTTTTGATCAATGACTTGAGGCTGTGTCATTATCCACAGTAGTATGACTTTATACTCCCCTGTGTGTGCTTGCTGTCTTTGCTCTCACAGCAAAAAAATGGTTCAACACTGGCCGCCTTGCCTTGCAGCTTATTTGTACTGATCCACAATTTTTTTTTCCAATAGATGTCCATATAGAGTCTAAATTTCATGCTTTAATCTATTCAATTTTCCCCTCCTAGTAATAATCCCACTAGTTTGTTTTATATTCTAGTCTTGTTATTTTCAACAGCACATGCATTTTGATCTCTTGGCTCTGTTTAAGTACTGACCAAAAATAAGTTATTTACTGAGAAGGATGGGTGATTATTTAAAGCTCCTTACCTTGAAATAATATCCTATCACTTGAGTTTAGAAACTTTACCTTTTCTTTTGTATTTATCTATTTAAAGTATTTCTTATAGTAGTCTGCACTATTGAAATTCCATAGTGTCTATTTCATTAGCAATTTAGAACACAGGTTAGCATTCATAGTCTCAATTCTCATGACCTACCTCTTGATTTAAAAGTGTCTGAAGCCAATAATAGTATAGTAACTGCATCCAAGAAAATGTGCTTGCTCTTTTGTAAATTTTTCATTAATTTGTATATTGATAGCCAACCAATGAAATGTAGGAACAAGTGTGTGTGTGTGTGTGTGTGTGTGTGTAAGTAAAAGGGGGCCATTTGTAGGGAGGATCCAGCAGAGGATGGGTCAGGGAAGGTTTGGTGATAGATATTGATTGCAATGATATGTAAATGTGAATATGTCATAATGAAGCCAATTATTTGTATGCCAGCTAAACATGATCTTAAAATGTTGCTTTGGGGAAAAGCAAAAAGTGGTTTTAAAATCATATCTCTTGATGCTGATAGAGGATTTTAAGAAGAACATAGATAACTCCCTTAAAGAAACATAGTAGAACACAGGTAAATAGGTAGAAGCCCTTAAAGAGGAAACACAAAAATCACTTAAAGAATTAGAGGAAAACACTAGTAAACAGGTGAAGGAATAGAACAAAACCACCCAGGATCTAAAAATGGATGTACAAACAATAAAGAAATGACAAAGGGAGACAACTCTGGAGATTGAAAACCTAGGAAAGAGATCAGGAGCCATAGATGAAAACATCACCAACAGAATACAAGAGTTGGAAAAGAGAATCTCAGGTGCAGAAGACTCCATAGAAATCATTTAGACAACAATCAAAGAAAATGCAAAATGCGAAATGATCCTAACCCCCAACATCCAGGAAATCTAGGACACAATGAGAAGACCAAACCTAAGGATAATAGTTATAGATAAGAATGAAGATTTTCAACTTAAAGAGCCAGTAAATATCTTCAACAAAATTATAGAAGAAAACTTCCCTAAACTAAAGAAAGAGAGGCCCATGATCATACAAGAAGCCTACAGAACACCAAATAGATTGGACCAGAAAAGAAATTCCTCCCAACACATAATAATCAGAACACCAAATGCACTAAACAAAAAAAGAATATTAAAAGCAAGTAAGTCAAGTAACACATAAAGGCAGACCTATTAGAATTACACCAGACATCTCACCAGATGCTATGAAAGCCAGGAAATCCTGGGCAGATGTCATACAGTCCCTAAAAGAACACAATGCCAACCCAGGCTACTATAACCAGCAAAACTCTCAATTACCATAGATGGAGAAACCAAGATAATCCATGAAAAAAAAAAAAAAAAAAACGAATTTACACAATACATCTCTACAAATCCAGCCCTTCGAAGGATAATTAATGCAAAACTCCCACACAAGGAGGGAAACTACACCCTAGAAAAAGAAAGAAAATAATCTACTTTTAACAAAACAAAAAGAAGATAACCACAAAAACCATAATTCTACCTACAACAATAAAAATAACAGGAAGAAATAGTCTTTTTCCCTTAATATCTCTTAATATCAATGGACTCAATTCCCCAATAAAAAGACATAAACTAACAGGCTGGTTACATAAACAGGACCCAACATTTTGTTGCATACAGGAAACCCACCTCAGTGACAGAGACAGACACTTTCACAGGATAAAGGACTGGAGAACAATTCTCCAAGCAAGTGGTCCCAAGAAACAAGCTGGAGTAGCCATTCTAATATCAAATAAAATCGACTTCCAACATAAAGTTATCAAAAAGATAAGGAAGGACACTTCATACTCATCAAAGGAAAAATCTACCAAGAAGAACTCTCTATTCTGAATAGCTATTCTCCTAATGCAAGGTCACCTACATTCATAAAAGAAACTTTACTAAAGCTCAAAGCACATACTGTACTACACACAATAATAGTGGGAGTCTTCAATACCCCACTCTCAGCAATGGACCGATCATAGAAACAGAAACTAAACAAAGACACTGTGAAAATAACAGAAGTTATAAACCAAATGGATCTAACATATCTATAGAACAATTCACCCTAAAACAAATGAATATATCTTCTTCTCAGCACCTCATGGTACTTTCTCCAAAAATTTCCATATATTTGGTCACAAAACAGGCCTGAACAGATAGAAGACTGAAATAATCTCATGCATCCTATCAGATCACCATGGACTAAGGCTGATCTTCAATAACAACATAAATAATAGAAAGCCCACATACATGTGGAAGCTGAACAATACTCTACTCAATGATAACTTGGTCAAGGAAGAAATAAAGAAATTAAAGACTTTTTAGAGTTTAATGAAAATGAAGCCACAACATATCCAAACATGTGGGAAACAATGAAAGCAGTCTTAAGAGAAAAACACATAGCTGTGAGTGCATCCAAAAAAAAAAAAAAAAAAAAAAATGGAGAGAGTATAAAATAGCAGCATGACAGCACATCTGAAAGCGCTAGAGCAAAAAGAAGTAAATTCACCCAAGTTGAGTAGACCCCAGGAAATAATCAAACACAGGGCTGAAAACAACCAAGTGGAAATAAAAAGAACTATACAAAGCAGCAAAAACCAAGAACTGGTTCTTTGAGAAAATAAAAAAGATAGATAAACCCTTAGCCAGACTAACTAGAGGGCACAGAAACCGTATTGTAATTAACAAAATCAGAAATGAAAAGGGAGACATAACAACAGAAACTGAGGAAATCCAAAAAATTATCAGATCCTACTATAAAAGCCTATAGTCAACAAAACTGTAAAATCTGAATTAAATGGACAATATTCTAGACAGATACCAGGTTCTAAAGTTAAATCAGGATCAGATTAACAATCTAAACACTCCCATATCCCCTAAAGAAAGAGAAACATTCATTAATAGTCTCCCAACCAGAAAAAAAAAAAAGCCAGGACCTGATGGGTTTAGTGCAGAGTTCTATTAGACCTTCAAAGAAGACCAATATTTCTCAAACTTTTCCACAAAATAGGAACAGAAGGTACTCTACCCAATATGTTCTATGAAACCACAATTACTCTGATACCTAAATCACCGAAAGGCACAATAAAAAAGAGAACTTCAGACTAATTTCCCGTATGAATACCGATGCAAAAATACTGAATTAAATTCTTGCAAACAGAATCCAAGAACACATCAAAATGACCATCTATCATGATTAAGTAGGCTTCATCCTATGGATGCAGGGATGGTTCAATATACTGAAATCAATCAATGTAATCCCCTATATACACAAGCTCAAAGGAAAAAAACCATATGATCATCTCTTTAGATATTGACAATGTATTTGACAAGATCCAACACCCCTTCATGATAAAAGTCTTGGAAAGAACAGGAACTCAAGGCCCATACCTAAACATAGTAAAAGAAATATACAGCAAATAAGTTGCTAATTTCAAGCAAAATAGAGAGAAAGTTGTAGCAATTCCAGTGAAATCAGGGACTAGACAAGGATGCCCATGTTCTAGTGCTTGAAGTCCTAGCTAGAGCAATTAGAGAACAAAAGCAGATCAAAGGTATACAAACTTGAAAGGAAGAAGTCAAAATATCACTATTTGCAGATGGTATGATGATATACTTAAGTGACCCCCAAAATTCCACCAGAGCACACCTAAACCTAATAAACAACTTCAGTGAAGTAGCTGGATATAAAATCAATTCAAACAAACCAGTGGCCTTCTGCTACACAAAGGATAAGCAAGCTGAGAAAAAAAATTAGAGAAACAACACCTTTCACAATAGTCACAAATAATATAAAATACCTTGCCGTGACACTAACTAAGCAAGTGAAATATCTGTTTGATAAGAAATTCAAGTCTCTGAAGAAAGAAATAGAGGAAGATCTCAGAAGACAGTAAGATCTCTCATGCTCATGGATTGGCAGGATTAATATGGTAAAAATTGTCAGCTTGCCAAAGCCAATCTACAGATTCAATGCAATCCCTATCTAAATTCCAAGTTAATTCTTCACAGAGTTAGAAAGGGCAATTTGCAAATTCGTCTGGAATAACAAAAAACCTAGAATAGTGAAAAGTATTCTCAACAACTAAAGAAATTTTTTTTGGAATCACCATTCCTGACCTAAAGCTGTACTACAGAGCAATTGTGATTAAAAACTTCATGGTATTTGTACAGTGAAAATCAGGTAGGACAATGGAATAGAATTGAAGACCCAGAAATGAACCCACACACCTATAGTCACTTGATTTTTGACCAACGAGCTAAAACCATCCAGTGGAAAAGACACCATTTTCAACAAATGGTGCTGGCTCAACTGGCAGCTCACATGTAAAAGAATTCAAATCAATCCATTCTTATCTCCTTGTACGAAGCTTAAGTCCAAGTGGATCAAGCACCTCCACATAAAACCCGATCCACTGAAACTAATATAAGAGAATGTGGGGAAGAGCCTCAAGAACATGGACACAGGGAAAAATTTTTTGAAGAGAACACCCATAGCTCATGCTGTAAGATCAAGAATTGACAAATGGGACCTCATAAAATTACAAAGCTTCTGTAAGGCAAAGGACACTGTCAATAGGACAAATAGGCAACCAATAGATTGGGGAAAGATCTTTACCAATCCTAAATCCAAGAGAGGGCTTATATCCAATATATATAAAGAAAGCAAGAAGTTAGATACCAAAGTATCAAATAACCCTATTAAAAAATGGAGTACAGGGTTAAATAAAGAATTCTCAACTGAAGAATACTGAACTCTCAGTAACACTTAAAGAAATGTTCAACGTCCTTAGCTGCCAGGGATAGGCAAATCAAAAGAACCCTGAGATTCCACCTCACACCACTCAGAATGGCTAAGATCAAAAACTCAGGTGAGAGGAGATGCTGGTTAGGATGTGGAGAGAGAGGAACACTCCTCCATTGCTGGTGGGATTTCAAGCTAGTACAACCACTCTGGAAATCATTTTGGCTGTTCCTCAAAAAATTGGACAAAGTACTAACAGAGGACCCATAAATACCACTCCTGGGCATATACCCAGAAGATGCTCCAACATGTAATAAGAACATATGCTACACTATGCTCATCACAGCCTTGTTTATAATAGCCAGGAGCTGGAAAGAACCCAGATGTCCCTCAATAGAGGAATGGATAAAGAAAATGTCATACATTTACACAATGGAGTACTACTCAACTATTAGAAGCAATGAATTATGAAATTCTTAGGCAAATGGACAGAACAAGATAATATCACCCTGAATGAGTTAACCCAATTACAAAAGAACACACAGTATGCACTCACTGATATGTGGATATTAGCCCAGAAGCTTGGAATACCAAAGATACAATTCACAAACCACATGAAACTCAAGAAGTGTGGATACTTAGATCCTTCTTAGAAGGGGGAACAAAATATCCATGGAAGGAGTTACAGAGACAAATTTCAGAGCAGAGACTGAAGGGATAACCATCCAGAGACTGCCCCACCTGGGGGTTCATCCCATATACAGTTACCAAACCCAGACAATTTTGTGGATGCCAATAAGGACTTACTGACAGAAATCTGTAATAGCTATCTCTTGAGAGGCTCCACCTGTGTCTGACAAATACAGAAGTGGATCCTTACAGCCATCCATTGGCGTGAGCACAACATCCCCAATAAAGGAGCTAGAGAAAGGACCCAAGGAGATGAAGGGATTAGCAGTCCCAAAGGAGGAACAACAATATGAACAAACCAGTATCTGCCAAAGGTCCCAGAGACTAAATCACCAATCAAAGGGTACACATTGTGGGACTCATGGCTCCAGCTGCATATGTATCAGAGGATGGCCTAGTCGGTCATCAATGGGAGGAAAGGCCCTTGGTCGTGTAAAGACTCTATGTCCCAGTGTAGGGGAAAGTCAGCATCAGGAAGCAGGTGTGGGTGGGTTGCTGAACAGGGGGCTGGGGGAGGTGACAGAGGGCTGTTCGTGGGAAATCATGAAATGGGACAACCTTTGAAATGTAAATAAAGTAAATATCTACTAAAAAATGTTGCTGTGGAATTTATGTTGTCTCACATAAAGAGAAAATGACTTATACTCACTGTGGCTCAGATTGATCAGAGGGCCCTCAATCTGTTGCTTATTATGTGACAATCATGTTTTTATTCACTAACAGTAACTGGCTAAAATCAATTTCCTCATCGGAATTTGAAATGATACTTTCTAAATGGATGATTCTTTCCCTATAAAAATGAAACACTTTGTATTAATTTAGTCTGATTCCAAAGAACTATTACTTAAAAGTGAATGGCATGATAAATCTGATCCTTTTTTGGTAAATATTTCCTCTTAGGTATTGATATCAAGGTCCCTTCCCTGAGTCCTGGGAGGCTTCACTTACTTTTTGCTATCGCATTCCCAAGTTTGTTAGTTCATTTGTTTTTTTTATTTTAGTAGCATAAAAACATGTAATTTGTAAACATATTCAATATATTACAATCAGTTATGTTAATTATTCCCTTTCACCCAGAAAATAAAGATTTTTTCTCTGAATTTGAGACTGTGCTTCTATGGCGACTTTGACTTTGGCAGTGACTCTAGTCTTAATCTCAAAAATACATTGTAAATACTTCCTGCTTATTTTCTTTTTTGAAATTTACCAGAGTTTATTCTGGAAGTTATTTTTCAGTCATTGCAAAAGAAGCTTATTTATATCATGAATACAAATTTGGTCTAACAAGTTTATTGGTGCAATAGTTTTAAAATGATTTCTTTTAAAATCATATTTATTTATTCACTTTACAATCCTGTATCAACACTTCCTCTTCTCCTAGTACCCTCTCAGCCTCCAAATGGAGTCATTTATTCTCCAGATAACACATCATATTTCTAATGTTGTTTAAATATGTCCATCTGGGCTCTCAAGTTGCACATTCCCACGGTGTTGCCATTTCTTCAAGAGTTCTTAAAAATTAAGTTTGGTTTTAAGATGTTATTTTAATATTAATTGTGCATATATGTTTGTATCTGTCTGTTTTTAATGTGTGTGCATGTGCCCATGGAAGCCCGTAAATATCTTAAATCTTTAGAGCTAGGCTTACAAGTGTTTGTGTGCTGCCAGACATGAGTGCTGGGAGCTGAATTTGGATCCTCTTCAAAAACAGTACCAGTGCTATGTGCAACACATTGTGGTGCTTTGAATATGCTTGGCCCATGGGAAGTGTGGCCTTGTTAGAGGGTGTGTGCCTTTGTTTGAGGAAGTGTGCCACTGTAAGGATAGGCTTTGAGATCTGCTACTGCTCAAGCTCTACCCAGTGTAGAGAGCCTCTTCTGGATGCCTGTAGAAGACAGTCCCCTTCTGCTGGCTGTGAATCAAGATGTAGAATTTTTGGTTCTTCCAGCACTTTGTCTGTCAGTACACTGCCATACTTCCTGCCATGATGATAATGGACTGAACCACTGAAACTGTAAGCCAGCCCCAGTTAAATGTTTCCCTTTATAAAAGTTGCCTTGGTCATGATGTCTCTTTAGAGAAATAACACCCTAACTAAGACACACATCAAGGACTTGGAAACCTGACTGGGGCAGCAAGGGAGTAAAGAAAGGTTCGACACAAGCACACATATTAAGAAACTGGGATGAGATGAGTTTTGTTTACTCTGATGAAACACATCTACTATGCTCCTCCATCAAAACTGAAGCCTCAGCATTTTTATTATGTACACCAGAGTTTGTGGCCTACACTATTCTCAATAGGAAGTCTCTATGGGTGGGTGCCCTTGGCTATAAATACATGGAAGGAAGGAGGGAGCTGCTGTTGTTAGTTTTGTACACACTGCCAACATTCTTATTCCAACCAGAAGAGAGCTCTTCCAATTTCCAGCCTGACCCACATATAGAAGGCTTTGTCACTGTCATGATACAAATTTATTTAGACTTCACCCATCCTTTATACTAAGGAACTTGGGTCCCCATGGAGGAGTTTTATTTCCTGGACCATATCTTCAGGCCCCAGATATTAATTTTTTGATAAAAAAATATATTCAGAGCCTCTGAATATATTTCAGATTAAATATATACTATGTGTTTTGATTTTCTGATTACTTTTTTCTCAAAATATCAATTTTATGCCTTAAAAATTACTTTCTTATAAAACTTATTAGTTTCTAAATAACACTGCATTTACTCCTCTTGTTTGGACTACTTACTGAAGCTAAGAACTTCTTTTCAGTCTATGCTGTGCTTGAAGATTTTCATTAGAGCAGTTGCCCATGCTCCTCATATTTTGTGTAACTTTTATTTAAAGCTTTTCATTCTCTATTAAATTAAGCATATAAGTTTTCATGTACACGTGCCCATGTGTCTTATTTTCAATGAAAGGAACAATTTGCACTGTCAAACCTTTTACATGCAAACCTTTGGGGGGACACTTCAGAGTAAAGTTCAAGCCATAACATTCTACTCGTGACCTGCAAAAGCTCATTTGTACCTCACAGCATAAAATCAAGTAGTCCATCTTCAAGACTACACAGTCTTAAGAGGTCAGTATTTATCAAAGGCAAAGTCTAAATCTCTCAGTAAAAGAGTAAATACTTTGTATTCTCCAAATCAATTCTCCCACAGTTTGACAGCCAGTGTGTGAACCAAACACCATGAAAGGATTAAACAGACCAGATTTCCTTGTGTGGAAGCCTGGTTGCTTCCACAAAGGAGTGCCAGCACTGTATTATTGACACATAGTGTGGGTCTTCTGATTACAGGTTTTCTTTCAGTTGGAAAGTCATATTTTGACACTGAAGCTGCCTTGTGAGGACATGATTGGAGTTGTATTTGGTTACTTCAAATGTTGACGTCCACAGCTTTGTCCTTTAGAGATGGCCAATTGATGTCTCTTGCACTCCAGCTTCTAGTAATCAGCTGACAGAGGAAAATCTTTTCTGGTACTTTCAAAAGTCCATAGTCCATTGTGTGTCATGGATCATTTTTTCCACAGTGTTATTTCTAAGACACTAAATAAAGATTGATATTGACTCCATATTTCCTGAAAGATACAATTTGCTAAACACATGAAACTCAAGAAGAATGAAGACCAAAATGTGGACACTGTGCCCCTTCTTAGAATTGGGAACAAAACACCCATGGAAGGAGTTACAGAGACAAAGTTTGGAGCTGTGATGAAAGGATGGACCATCTAGAGACTGCCGTATCCAGGGATCCATCCCATAATCAGCTTCTAAACGCGGACACCATTGCATACACAAGCAAGATTTTGCTGAAAGGACCCAAATATAGCTGTCTCTTGTGAGACTATGCAGGGGCCTAGCAAACACAGGAGTGGATGCTCACAGTCAGCTATTGGATGTATCACAGGGCTCCCAATGGAGAAGCTAGAGAAAGTACCCAAGGAGCTAAAGGGATCTGCAACCCTATAGTTGGAACAACATGATGAACTAACCAGTACCCCGGAGCTCTTGTCTCTAGCTGCATATGTATCGAAAGATGGCCTAGTCGGCCATCAATGGAAAGAGAGGCCCATTGGACTTGCAAACTTTATATGCCCCAATATAGGGGAACGCCAGGGCCAAAAGAATGGGAATGGGTGGGTAGGGAAGTGGGGGGCACTATGGGGGACTTTTGGGATAGTATTGGAAATGTAATTGAGGAAAATATGTAATAAAAAATATTAAAAATTAAAAAAAAGATTAAAATACAGAAATAAAAAAAAAACTCAGTTTTTCATCACCCTTCTAAGAAGCAAAGCTCTTATGAATGACCCTAAAGGGAAATATTAATTTTTCTTCCAGCTTTCTTTTAATTTTATCTTTCAATTTTCATAGCATCTTGCACTACAAAAAATTTGAATCTGACATGATGTAATTAGGAAATATATCATCCTAGAAATCATTTCTTAATAAACTTCGGGCAGGGAAATACTTTTCTAGGAAATAAGAGGAAGACATACTGGTTGACTGAATCTAATCTCATTTCATATGAAAGGTATTATTTCTGCTTTATTCTGTATTCTCCCTTTCGCTTTTTCTTGCTACTGGGGAGGGGAGATAGGAAGCAATTAATGACTGTCTTTTCCTATAATGACTGTCTTTCCCTATAAAAATCTTTTTTTTGTTGTTGTTAAGAATGTTTCTTAGGGAGAAAGAAGAAAAGCACTGCTTATGTTCAACAATAATAAAACAAATCCTTGAGTCTTTGTTGTGCTCATGCCTACATTGATAACAAGCAGTAAATCTGATCAGAAAGGAGAGAAAAGAAAGATACTGATAAAGTGTTCTGAGGACCAGGTAAGTCGTTACCCTTTCTTTTTGCAATAACAAAATGATTTTCCCATGTATTTCAAAATCATCCTGCTCTAAGTGTGGTATCCAAAATGAATCTTAAAAATAAAACCCTGGTAACTCAGGTTTGAGAAATATCAACATTGATTGCACTGACTAAGTAAACATGATTGGAGGAAACTAAAGTCTATAAATTTTATCCTCATATGATTTTGTGTTTTCCAGACCATATGCTCTTTTGAAAAATAACTAAAAGATTTAGTATTATATAACTCTGCTGAGTTACTGTTTTATTAATTAAAATACAATATTTAGAATGTCTACCAAGAGAAAGAACTAACCTCAAGTGATTAAAATCAATCAGAAAATAATTTTATAGTATACTATGTTAAGTATAAAAATGCAATTTTATAGTACAAAATTAGGAATTTAGTTAATATTAAGAAAGAGTTACTTTTAAAAGTTCTGTAAGTTATTGACAATTTACAGCAATGTACTTTTAAGCCATTTTGGAGACATTTGTTTTGCATATGAAATCGACTTATATATCCTTTGGATGGTATTAGTTTTAGAAAAATTGTTTATTAATAATCAATGTATTTAATATCACTATGTAAATATTGGGGCCTTCACATATATCTTAAGCTACAAGCATTGATGATACACCATTTTTTTTAACCTTCTGATCATTGAACATGTCTTCCCTAAAAGTAGCTTTTGGTGTTTCTCTGGCCAGTGATGTTATTTGGCTGTCCTTAGCTGAAAGACTAGTCACTTTGCGTTGATGTACAATAATCTTAGTATCAACATTTCACACCTTTCATGACACTAGCACAGTTGTCAGGTAATAAAACTGCCATTGTTAGGAGGTAGGGCAACCACTCTGAACATCACAAAAGCTACAAACCATTTATCACTATGAACTTGAAGCAGCAGTAGTCATATCAACCTGGAGGGAGTTTCAGACAAGCTTAAACCATCAGTGCACCAAGCACGTGGTCCAACTACAGCAAAGTTCATTTGAAAGTCAGCTCCTCCAAACATCTGCATCCTGTCTCTGTCTTAGAACCAGCTGTAAGTCAGTTTTTACAACACAAGAGTACAATGCCTGCATCATCTTCCTCCTACTTGATTCAGGTTATCTGTTATGCAAGGAACCTACCACGGAAGGTGAAATAAGTATTCCTAAGAACCATTTTGAAAATGAAGAAGCAGTGTACAAGTCTGTTCATATAAAAGATATAGGATTGTCTGTTACTTTGTTTAAAAACCAAACCAAACCAAACCAAACAAAAACTTTGTTTTTACATGATTAGCTTTGCTCTGGTTTTTAGTTAAAATACTGGAAATGTTTGAATCCTTCTAAAGTTTGTTTCTCTATCTGATAAAATCAAATGGAGCATTCTTCCATCCAAAGCTGATTCATCGTTCATCCCGCTGCTCAGAATGTTTCCTGGACCCCTGATCACTGGTGTTTTGTTTTGTTTTGTTTTGTTTTGTTTTGTTTTGTTTTGTTTTGTTTTGTTTTGTTTTGTTTTGTTTTGTTTTGTTTTGTTTGTTTTGTTTTGTTTTGTTTTGCTTTGTTTTGTTTTTTATAATACTAATTGGTAGGAACTAGTTCCAGAGCTGTGTGTACTTAAGGAATTCTTGCAGCACTTCCAAGTTGTTGGCACTTTCTTCATCTCAATGCATTTTCATGGGTCTATCTTCATCTTTATGCTAGATTGGGATTGATTGAGCCCACTTACAAATACTAGGAAGCAGACATGCTCTTGATCAGAGCAACCGAAGGGCCAGAGACCCTCTGAAGGGACAGAAGTGGACATTGCATTGGGAACAGGGGCTTCAGGTTGGGTAGGAGGAAAACCATTTGGAAGCCTTATCGGGTTCTGTCAGTCAAGTTAACTTTTCTGTCTGGAGTTTCTCAGTATACTTGAGGCTTTTATATCATTAACCCAGAATTCCTTAAACAGGCAACTCTCTTCTCCCATTCTTTGCCCTGATAACTGTATCTGCTTTATGCTCTTCAAGTACTGACCCAGTTGCTTCAATCAGGGACAATTCCATCCCTGATCTGCAACCTTGAAGTCCTTTGCAATCAATAGACACTAACATTTATTTCTTCTCCTTAAAAATCACTTGTCAGTGTAGCTTGTTGTGCAAAGTCAGAAAAACCTTACTTCATATACTTTACTTTTGTAATTTGTTAAGGTCGTAAGAAAATTCTAGTCTCTATCTCTCCATTATAAAGTAAAAATTCAACGTTTGCTTTCTAATGTTATATTAGTATATTGCATCTATAAATATTTTCCTAGTCATATTTGCTAATATTTATCTTATTATTATTATGTGTCCTTGATGTCACAGAAATAGTCTTCTAGAAAATTATATATAATCCTCCACTTTTTCTAGGTTCTAATATATCATTATTAAATAGTCATGTTTAATCCATTTTTCATAATTAGTTACCATAAAAAGTGAGATAAGATTTTAATATTTTATGTGATTACACATTTGTTCTTCATCCATATTTGAATAATTTCATTTTAAAATAAGACATTTTCATTTATTTTATGTAGGTATCTTTACATCTCCTATATGGGCTTATAATTTTTCAGACAAAAGTTATAGGCAAATTTTATTTTTATAATATTACAGCACACTTTTATGTTAAATTTTTATTCTATCTCCCATTTTGTTGATTTTCTAGGTAATTGTCATTACCTCTGATAATTAATTTATCTCAGTAATTCAAAATAGCATTGCCTTTTTGTTGCTCAGTATTGATGAACATTTTCCATTGATAAACATAATATTAATAAATTATATTCTAATTTATATTGTTTTAAATATTACATTGATTAAGAATTGGAATTCTGTCAGTTAGAATAAACTCATATGAAAAATTACCCAAGACCATCACATTGAGGAAGTGCATCTCCCCAGTCTCCATCTGCCTCTGGTACACCATTCTACTTTCTCAGTTCTCACAATAAACAGAAGCTTCTCTTTGACATGCATGTGTCAAACAAACGCATGTCTAAAAAGTATTATAAATAGGTTTTATTTTTTCACAAAATTATAGAAGCTAATACACTTTTAAAAAGATTAATAGCTGTTTTGCTAGTAATATTATCCTATGTTTTTTCTGTAGATGAAATATCCATTGTTTCATAAGCTTCCAACACACACACACACAATGTTTTTACATAAAAATGTTTAATTGGATATTTTGTATGTTTTTATTTTTCTGGCTAATATCCACTTATTAATGAGCACATACCATGCATGTCCTTTTGGGTATGAGTTACCTCACTCAGGGTGATATTTTCTAGTTCTATCCATTTGCCTGCAACTCTGAATGTCCTTGTTCTTAATAGCTGAGTAGTATTCCATTGTGCAAATGAACCACATTTTCTGTATCCATCCTTCTGTCGTAGAGCATCTAGGTTGTTTCCAGCTTCTGACTATCACAGATAAGGCCACTATGAACATAGTGGAACACGTTCCCCTGTGGCTTGGTGGGGCATCTTTTGGGTATATTCCCAAGAGTGGTATACCTGGATCTTCAGGTAGATTTATTTCCAATTTTCTGAGAAATCTCCAGATTGATTTCCAGAGTGATTGTACCAGTTTGCAATCCCACCAGCAATGGAGGAGCATTCCTCTTTCTCCACATCATTGCCAACATGTGTTGCCACCTGAGGTTTTGATCTTAGCCATTCCGATTAGTATAAGGTGGAATCTCAGGGTCATTTTGATTTGCATTTCTCTGATGACTAAGGATGTTGAACATTTCTTTAGGCGCTTCTCAGCCATTGGAGATTCCTCAGTTGTGAATTCTCAGTTTAGTTCGTTACCCCATTTTTTTTATTGTTTTTTGTTTTTGTTTTTGTTTTTGTATGATTAACTTCTTGAGGCCTTTATATATTTTGGATATTAGCCCTCTATCAGTTGTGGGGTTAGTGAAGTTTTTTTTTCCCCAATTTGTAGGTTGCCAATTTGTCTTATCAACTATGTTCTTTGCCTTACAGAATCTTTGTACTTTCATGAGGTCCCATCTATCAATTGTTGATCTTAGAGCATGAGCCATTGGAGTTCCGTTCAGAAAACTTCCCCCTGTGCCAATGAGTTCAAGGGTCTTTCCCACTTTATCTTCTATTAGATTCAGTGTATCTGGTTTGATGTCGAGGTCCTTGATCCACTTGGACTTGATCTTTTTACAAGGCGACAAAGCTCAACATGCTGAAATGCCCAAGTGAGGATGCCTCAGTTCTACTTGGGAAAAAGAAGAAAGCAATCACTAGTGGGGAGGGAGGGAAGAATCTAGAAGGGAAAGTGGACTGGGCGGAAGGGGAGTGGGGTCAGAGAGGGAAACCTGATCTGGTATTGGGTGAGAGAAAAGGACTGAAGAACAGTCAGGGCCAGCAGAAAGAACAGAAACAGGCAACCTAAGGAAATAGGAGGTTTGGGAAGCCATCCAAAATGCACCAGAGACCTGGGACATGAGAGACTCCCAAGACTCAAAGGGAGGGACCTTAGAGGAAAAGCCTGACAGGGAGAGGGAACTTATAGAGTTCACTTCCAGCAGGAAGACAGGACACCAAGTGAAGGATGGGGTTACCATTCTACAGTCACATCTCTGACCCATATTTGTTCCAGTCTGAAAGAATTACAGGAATGAAAATCAGAGGAACCTGAGGAAAAGAAGGTCCAAGGTCAGGGCCAAAGTGGGATCCAGCTGAAGGGGAGGTCCCAAGGCCTTATACCATTACTGAAGCTATAGAGAGCTCACAAAAAGGGATCTATCATGACTGCTCACCAAAAGACCCAACAAGTAGTGGAAAGAGTCAAATGCATATATTTGCACCCAAACAATGGACACAAGCAGCTGACCTCTGTTGTTGAGTTAGGAAAGGCTGAAAGAAGCTGAAGAGAAGGGTGATCCTGTAGGAGGACCAGTAGTCTCAATTATTCTGGACCCCTGAGATCTCTCAAACACTGGACCACCAAACAGACAGCATACACCAGCTGATATGAGGCCCCCAACACAATACAGTAGAGGACTGCCAGGTCTGTGTTCATTCAGAGATGATGCACCAAACCCTCAAGAGACTGGAGGCCCCAGGGAGTTTAGAGGTCAGGTGGGGTAGGAGGCATCCAAGTGAAAAATTAGTTGGGGTAGGGATGGAGCAAGGACTGGGGGCAGGGAATGGAATGTGGAGTGTAAAAATTAAATTAAAAATAAAATTAAGTTAAAAAAATGTTTAATTGGAGTTACAGGTGGCAAAACAAAACAAAACAAACAACAAAAACAAAACAAAACAAAACACACAAACAATGCCAAATGTGAGATCCTTAAACAAGTTGTTGGTCAGAGATCCCCAAAACAAATTAGGCTATCACCATTGCTCTTTATTAGCCACCATGATAGCAAGAGCCTGTTGCTGAAAACCATATATACATTGGGGCAAGACATGGAGAAATCAAGGTAAGACTAACCAGAAGAGTCCTTCTTGCTGGCTAACTTTCACAGTATTGTAAGTTAATATACATGATACTGAGAGACAGAAGTTACCAACAGTCTTACCTAATTATGAACCCCATGTGTTACAATAATAACCTAGAGGGCAAGATATACCTATTGTTAAAATAGTGACCCAAATGTTTGGGAGTACTTACTTAAGAAATAGTTTTGAGACCTATTTGACAGAAGGAAATATATACCTAGTACTATAAAACTAGCCATGGTTGAGGAGCTCATAGGGCCTGTGGGTGAACCCACAAGTATTATTTTGCTGAATGGAAAAAATATCAAACTGTGCTCTAAATTTGTATTTTTACATCCATGTTAGTACAACCCTCAGACCCCATAAAACAAGTTTCTTCTTGTGAACATGGAACTTCACAACTGGTCCAAATGCAGAGTATGAGTGTGGAGTGCTCAGTTACAAATAAAATCTTTGTTTTCTCCTGCCAAAGACCAGGGACTATCATAGAAGCAGCACTGAAATGACTGTAAAAGCCAGAGGTTGGGCAAGACTGGAGATAAGCACTGTCCTCTTATGATGGAAGGACTGCCACACTCTTGAACTCACAGGCATGAGGCCTGCACAAGCTCAAGCCAATCAACATTCAAGCCTAAAGCAGGGGGAGGGGCTCATAGATGTCACCTATAGCTGAGGGATAACTAGGACTTGATGGTATCTAGGGGTAGGAAGTTAGTTTTCTTAATATTTTGTTGCCTGGTAGGCTGAGCACACTCCAGTGCATGACCATATATCTATGATTTAATGGGAAGCAGAAATTGGACTTGATAGCTAAAAAAAAAAGAAAAGAGAACATAAAATTGGTATGGGTTTGATGTATAATACGGGTCTGCAAAACATGAGGAGAAGGAGAGAGGTGGAATATGTTCAGAATACACTGCTATATTTATACAATTTGCAAAAAATAAAATATTATATATATATTTAAGATCTTTTCGTCTGTGGAAATTTTAGCTTGCCTTTTCTTTTTATTGCATTAATTTATTTGTGTAGACGAGTGTGTGGAGGGAGGGAGAGTATATATTTATCAAAGCATAGGTGTAGAAGGCAGAGGAGAGCTTGGAGAAGGTGGTTCGCTTCTTACCATGTGAGTTCTGAGGACTGAACACAGGCATTGGGCTTGGTAGGAAGCACACATACCCATTAAGCCATCCTTCTGGCCCCAGTTTGTTTACTAAGAAATCTAACTGACAAGTCCTTTAACCAGAGCATTACTTTCTCCTCTGGGTGTATCCTCCCACCAAAAGAAAAGACTAAATCACAAAGCTAAATCACAAAGTAAGTACTTAATTCTTTATTTCCTAACCTATGCTTTACTTAGTAATGGTTAAATTGGGTGACTTCATGGTGGTATGGCTGTAGACTCATTTAGTAATGAAATAATTGAACAGTATTAATTTCTCTCCAAAGAAACTTTCAGTCATACATTTTATATATACACATAGTAATTATAACAGTAATTAAAATCAGTATAATTTATCATTGTTCTATTTTCTAAATATTAAGTTAAAATTTGGAGTTTTGCTTCGTGTTTAATGGCTAAAATGTATTTTGTGTTTTATTTCCAATGTCACTTCACCATATTGTTATTAGAGTCTTTAAGACTACACTACTTTTACATTCCAGGTTTTACTGAGGATTCTTTGTGACTTTCTATATGAGCAATTTTATGACTAATTTGTAGGTGCCGTTTAAAGGATTTTCTCTGTAGGATACAGTTTAATATACAATGTGATATTAACTTTATTAAAATAGCATTCATATTCTGTGCAGTACTTCATTAGTTCTCTAGCTATGCATTACAGCCTCCTGGGAGGTTTTTATAAACTAATAACACTTAGGAAACATTGGAGCTGTATGTTTGAGTGTGGTCTGAGCAGCAGCACACTTGGAGCCAGGAACAGTTGTTGATCTGGGGCTGAGCCGCAGTTTCAGCACAGGATTCATTTGTTTCTGATGTTTAGTTGTTTGTTTGTTTGTTTGTTTGGTTGTTTGGTTGGTTTGGCTTAGTTTTGGTCAACAATGAAGGCAAAATAACTTAACTTTTTTTTTCTTTTTATTGATTCTTTGTGAATTTCACATCATGTAACCCAATCTGACTCATCTTTCATATCCATCCTTTGCCCTTGCCACCTTTCCCCCCGAAACAGAATAAAATAAGATAAAGAAATTTATTTTTTAAAAAATCTTGTGATTGGGTTACCTCACTCAGGATGATGCCCTCCAGGTCCATCCATTTACCTAGGAATTTCATAAATTCATTCTTTTTAATAGCTGAGTAGTACTCCATTGTGTAAATGTACCACATTTTCTGTATCCATTCTTCTGTTGAGGGACATCTGGGTTCTTTCCAGCTTCTGGCTATTATAAATAAGGCTGCTATGAACATAGTGGAGCATGTGTCCTTCTTACCGGTTGGGACATCTTCTGGATATATGCCCAGGAGAGGTATTGCGGGATCCTCCGGTAGTAATATATCCAATTTTCTGAGGAACCGCCAGACTGATTTCCAGAGTGGTTGTACAAGCTTGCAATCCCACCAACAATAGAGGAGTGTTCCTCTTTCTCCACATCCTCGCCAGCATCTGCTGTCACCTGAATTTTTGATCTTAGCCATTCTGACTGGAGTGAAGTGGAATCTCAGGGTTGTTTTGATTTACATTTCCCTGATGATTAAGGATGTTGAACATTTTTTCAGGTGCTTCTCAGCCATTCAGTATTCCTCAGGTGAGAATTCTTTGTTCAGCTCTGAGCCCCATTTTTAATGGGGTTATTTGATTTTCTGGAGTCCACCTTCTTGAGTTCTTTATATATATGAGGTAACTCAATCACAAAGGAACTCGCACAATATGTACTCACTGATAAGTGGATATTAGCCCAAAAACTTAGGATACCCAAGATATAAGATACAATTTGCTAAACGCATGAAATTCAAGAAGAACAAAGACCAAAGTGTGGACACTTTGCCCCTTCTTAGAAATGGGAACAAAACACCCATGGAAAGAGTTACAGAGACAAAATTTGGAGCTGTGATGAAAGGATGGGCCATCTAGTGATTGTCATATGCAGGGATCCATCCCATAATCAGCTTCCAAACGCTGACACCATTGCATACACTAGCAAGATTTTGCTGAAAGGACCCAGATATAGCTGTCTCTTGTGAGACTATGCAGGGACCTAGCAAACACAGAAGTGGATGATCACAGTCAGCTATTGGATGGATCACACAGCCCCCAGTGGAGGAGCTAGAGAAATTACCCAAGGAGCTAAAGGGAACTGCAACCCTATAGGTGGAACAACAATATGAACGAACCAGTACCCCGGAGCTCTTGTCTCTAGCTGCATATGTATCAAAAGATGGCCTAGTCGGCCATCACTGCAAAGAGAGGCCCATTGGACTTGCAAACTTTATATGCCCCAGTACAGGGGAACCCCAGGGCCAAAGAGAGGGAGTGGGTGGGTAGGGGATTGAGGGGGTGGGTATGGGGGACTTTTGGGATAGCATTGAAAATGTAAATGAGGAAAATACCTAATAAAAAATAAATTAAAAAAAATCTTGTCTGTAGTGTGTCACAGTGTACACAGTATACCCTTTTGTCCATACATCTTTACTTGAAAATGTTCATTGCAATAAGTCATTCATCTATTTTGAGTCCTCTGCTCTGTTACACTATCCATACTAGACCCCCACAAGGACTACTTTCTGATATCCTGTAGTTGTCCTGGGTCATGAAACTGCAGATTTGGACCAGCCTTTCACATGTGCTAGGAGTAGATGTTGGAATGGGCAAAGTCACAACCCTGGATCTGGGCTGGGGAGGTAGCTGAGTTGGTCAGCCTGCCAGCTCTGCCTCCCCCACACCATCAGGTTAAATGCTCCAGCACTGCCTCAGCTAGCTCACCCAATGCTAAAGATGGTAAGGTTTAGGGTCTTCTCCCTTGTTATCATGTCTTCATGACGTGGCTCACTCTCACCACAGCACTAGAACCAGCTCTACTGTGATACCCAGGTAAGGTACAGATTGAACTCTTCCAAGTGCTGGGTCCAGTAAGGGGGCATGGCTAGCTCTCACATTGTCATTTGCTCAGGACCAGTTCACCTCCCTGTCAGAGGCTATGAGGGGCAGAGAGGGAGAACATCTCACTCTTGCCCATGCCATCCCACAGCAAGTAAGGGGTGGGGCCAGTTCTCCCTCCCTCATTCCCTTGGGATGACTTGCCTGCACTCCTATCGCCAGGGTCACCTCTACTATGCTTTCTGAGCAAGGAATGGGAACAGCTCAGGACAGTGCCTCAGAGTACAGTATAAACCAGGAACATATGCATGGACTTTGGGGGGCAACAGGGGCCTAGAACATCAATACAGACCCCTGTTGCCACAAGACCATGAACCTAGACGTGCCCCTCCCACTGCAGCATCCTGGGCCTAGATGTTCTAATGACCTCAGATGGTAGCACAATTCACTCAGAACAGAATGACCCTCCATGGCAGCATGGCTCTCAGATGACCACATGGTCTCTGGTGGCAAGTCATATCACAGGCCTCTTTGCTTTTGGTGCTAAGTCAGGCCACAGACATTGACACAGACCCCAGCTGCAGCAGGACTACAGACAGAGATGTGGCCCTTGGCAGCATCAAGCGTTAGGATCTTACCATGGCATCCTCATATCTGCCTGTTCCTCACCATCATTTAGTATCCATTTCCACCTTTCTCCACAATGTACAAGCTCCTGAGATTCACTTTACTTCCATCTCTCCCTCAATGCCTCATCTTTCCTACCTCTCCATCACATATTTGTTCACTGTAATGGCTCCTGCAGCAGGTGCTTGGGTATCTGTCGTTTGTACCCCTCACCCCCATTTTACCCTCTGCCACGGTGGTCAGAGTGGGTGCGTGGGTGTCCATATCTTAATTTTTAACTGATTTTAATTGTCTGCCAACTATTTTTTCTTAAATGTCTTGGTATATGTGTGGTATTTAGCGCCTCTCTCTTTGCCTCTGTCATTCTTTGTTCTGGATCTGACATAAATTACCCTAGACAGGGTGGCTTAATTAATCAAAAAAAATGATATCATTCCAACTTCAGAGGCTGGACATAGAGATGAAGATGCTGCCTTGTCACGCTCTTACATTTGCCATCTTGCAGACACCGTTTTGTATCTGTACAGAGTGGAAAGTTCACAGGCACTAATTCCTTCAAGAGACCTCCATTACCAAAGACCAATCATCTCCCAAAGGACCTAACTCTTGACAACATCATATTGGAGAGTAATATTTCATTGCATGGATTTCTTTTTTTCCAATTTCTTATTAGGTATTTTCTTCATTTACATTTCAAATGCTATCCCGAAAGTCCCCTATACGCCCCCCACCCCCGTCCCATCCCCACCCACTCCCACTTCTTGGCCCTGGTGTTCACCTGTACTGGGACGTATAAAGTTTGCAAGACTAAGGGGCCTCTATTCCCAAAGATGGCCGACTAGGCCATCTTCTGCTACATATGCAGCTAGAGACACGAGCTCTGGGGGTACTGATTAATTCATATTGTTGTTCCTCCTATAGGGTTCCAGACCCCTTCAGCTCCTTGGGTACTTTCTCTGGTTCCTCCATTGAGGGCCCTGTGTTCCATCCAATAGATGGCTGTGAGCATCCACTTATGTGTTTGCCAGGCACCGGCATAGCCTCACAAGAGACAGCTATATCAGGGTCCTTTCAGCAAAATCTTGCTGGCGTATGCAATGGTGTCTGCGTTTCATGGCTGATTATGGGATGGATCCCCGTGTGCAGCAGTCTCTGGATGGTCCATCCTTTCATCTGAGCTCCAAACTTTGTATCTGTAACTCCTTCCTTGAGTGTTTTGTTCCCAATTCTAAGAAGGAGCGAAGTGTCCACACTTTGGTCTTTGTTCTTCTTGAGTTTCTTGTGTTTTGCAAATTGTATCTTGGGTATTCTAAGTTTCTGGGCTAATATCCACTTATCAGTGAGTACATATCATGTGAGTTCTTTTGTGATTGGGTTACCTCACTCAGGATGATACCGTCCAGATCCATCCATTTACCTAGGAATTTCATAAATTCATTCTTTTTAATAGCTGAGTAGTACTCCATTGTGTAAATGTACCACATTTTCTGTATCCATTCCTCTGTTGAAGGACATCTGGGTTATTTCCAGCTTCTGGCTATTATAAATAAGGCTGCTATGAACATAGTGGAGCATGTGTCCTTATCAGTTGGAACATCTGGATATATGCCCAGGTGAGGTATTGCGCGATCCTCCGGTAGTACTATATTCAATTTTCTGAGGAACCGCCAGACTGATTTCCAGAGTGGTTGTAAAAGCTCATTGCATGGATTTCAAAGGGTCACACTGACCTCACAGTAATCATAGATAAATCACTCACAAGCACTATATGGATGTATAATTAATACAATATCTTACTTTGAGTTTGAGGAAAATAATTCAAATCTTTAATTTGTATTCACATGTTTTGTATTTGAAGTTTTTCTTTAACTTTCTGAGTATTTTCTGAAAATTTTAGGTTGATTTAAATTTTTAACTCTCTGTGCTCATCCTTTCCTTTTCAGCAATGCCTCTGGATCTAGAGATCTCACACACTCAGGGGGAAAACTCTTATGGGGCATTTACAAGCCACTACATTCTGTTCCTGGTCCCCTTGATTTCTATTGATGATTTTATTAGATGTACTTTTATTTCTACAGCAATTAACTTGCCTTTTGCTTTATTCTTATGTTGCTTTGTCGTGTTGTAGTTTTGTATGTTCTGCTGTTTATATATTTATTTTATTGTCTGTTGATTTGGAAGAACGGAAGTTTTAATAACATGAACAGCAGTTTGTAAGTTGTGTGTGTCCATCAGCCATTTTTGATAACTGCACACCATGCAATATAAGTCAAACTGCCTACAGAAAACATCTGAGAATGCTGAACTAAACTCTCACAACAAAATGAGATGGTGGATCTGGACAGCTGCCAGGCAGTAGGGCTTTGCAGCAATGTGGGCCGTTCCTTTACTTGGGGAACATTCAGGTTTTATATTTTGCTGCAAGGGCACAAAGAAATATTCAGAAAAAAAAAGGAGGGGTAGATTTAGATTTTGTTCTCATTAAGAAGGGGAAGTTCAGAAGAGTCATAAAAGAAAAGCTAAACTGGTTTTCTCAGAAACTGAGGACTTATAAACAGCATGCACTGAGCCAGCAAGATATTAATAAATGAGGTGTTCACTGCCAAGTGTAATGACTTCGTAGTTTCATCCCTAGGATCCAGTTGGGGAGGGCAAAATCTGAAAATCTGACTCTTACAAGCTGTCCCTGATTTTCCCATATTATATCCATGGCACTCACACCTACACACCTCACACACATGAGAGAAAGGTTGGGAGAGGGAGAGAAGGAGAGACAGAGAAACTTGTTGCTTATTTCAATAGCAACAAGATGTGGAAATGAATAGTGTCTATAGGGGCCACCATCACTACTGACATTACACATGTGTGGCACCCCCTTGAAATGATCTCACTCTATCATGTTCACTCTATTAATTCTTGCCCTACTATATTTCCAGAAGGCACCATTTTCTCTTCCTCCTGAAGCAACCCTTCTTTGCAGTCTTCTGATAATTCTCACAATTTTAGAATCTTTCAAAATATGTCTTTCTATTGTCTTTTTTTATGTATTCCCAAGTTGCCACATCTATTCTACCAGCAGTTTTGAGGACACATTTTTATACCAATGCTGTTGATAAGTGCTAGGTTATTGTACCATCTTTAGAAGGATCCATTGAACTTTCTTTCATACTTTTCCTGTGGCAGTTCCACATTATTTTTCTCAGCTGATCTTTTCTATTTGTTTCGCTTGAAATTTGTATTTCTTCTTGGCTCTGTGACTTAATGTCAAATTTTCAAATATTTGTCCTCTCATTCCAGATAAATAGATTTCAGAACTTTCACCATGACTATTCTAGAATATTTCCTATTGCCATGGCAGAATACTTACCTAAGGTTGGATTTTGTTGCTGTTATTCAATGCTGGAGGTTGAAAGCCAAGTCTGAGATTAGGGCTGTCTGGCCTCTGGTGAAGACCCGTTGCTTAGGTCACAGCATGGTAAAGAGATGGAAAGGGCACCATGAGGCCAAGAGTTTTAGGCAGCCTCACTTTATCACTATCAGTTCTCAAGGGGGAAAAGTTACTATGTAAGACCAATGTAAATCCCTTCCTGGAAAAAACTCCACAATATAATTTCTTCACACTAGGCACCATCACCTTAGAGTCCACTACCTTGGTGCCACCACAGTGAGGACATAACTTGAACCACATGAGCATGGAAACCACAGCAGTGATGAGCCATCCCATTTTGTGCTGTGTTTATATATGTCCACACAACTACATACATATACACATATTCAATCATTTGTTTAGGGCTACTTCATATATGCACAACTTGTTTCATATCAAAATATCTGATCATTACTTTTGTATATCCAGATTTATAAAGATGAAATTCTACACTCAAATGTTCAAGATAAAACATTCTACTGTGGCGTAGTCTTCACATTTTATCCTGACACAGGATTTTTAAGGCTTTCTATCATTCTCTCTCTCTGTTTCTCTCTCTGTCTCTCTCTCTCGGTATCTCTCTCTCTCTCTCTGTCTTTTTACTTCTGTCTTTTAATAACTTCATTCATATTTTTTGATATGTATCAATATTGCTTTCTATAAAATTCAATTCTCATTTTTGCATTGGGGGAGGAAAAACCATAAGCAGATTATAATATATGAAAAAAAATCTACTTTCATCTGTTCTCATAGAAACACCAATTACTCACAAATGGTGGGCTTTACTTTCTAATTTTCATTTTGACCATCTATTATTCTACAATTTTTAGTACTTTTATCACATAATTGGCACTGGCAGCCTTGGAGGCTTCAACCTGACTTAATTTTGTGATATACACTTGTTGAGTAGGTTTGTCTATCATATAAAATTATCAAAAAATATCAATGTTAGCTATTTATTGTAAGTAATATATTCTATGCACATGAGTATGTAAATTACTATTTTAAAAAATGTGCAACAGTTATCTGACCTATCTCTGGTTTTGATCTTGATTCAGTGAAAATCACACATTATCATTATATAAAAAACAGTGTGTCTTCATTTTGTTTCCCTATGTTTTTCCCTTTCCCCACACAATTCTATTTTCTGCACTCTATGCAGTTGATGTTGTTAAATACAATATGTATTTATACATATGTGAAATACAATATGGCTTCCCATAATTGTATTTTATCCATGTACTGATGCTAACTGTTAAGAATTCATTCAGCAACATTAAGCTGTAATCTGTCTAGGGATGTTCAGTACAGATGCAAATACTCCTATATGACATCATTTCCTTGAAACAAAGGGACGTTTGGACTCTCTAGATTTCTCATTTCATTCTGCATGGAGTCATTTTTGTATCTGAGCTATTTCATTAACCCAAGCATTGTACTTATCTGCCCACAGGGCATATGGATTGGTTTCTTCTGTTTCCTACCCAAAACCTGGGTTGACTGTTTCAACATCAACTGAGTGAGCTGAGCTCTCAGACGCAGGTGTTGGTCATTTTAGGAAATCATTTCTTTGTTTCCCTAGGTTAATATATTTTTGGTTCTTAAATTTTGCCAGTATTTTTAACTTGGGGGAATCATCAAAAAGTGTCTTAATGTAGAATATATGAAAGATAAATGTTCTAATACATCCAATGATTTGACATGGACAGAATAAGAGAGGGGGGAGATCGTCACTTTATATTTTATTCCATGTGTGTCATTTTGATATAAATACACAGTAATATGAGTTATTTTATGTGTATTTATACATTTATACTAAGAACTATGATAAAATAAATTTTATTCTATTTTAACATGACTAGTGGCATTTTCTTTTTAATTTAGGATAATTATCGGTGACACATATCACATTAACTGTCTCCTGCACCAAATAAATAAGAGTAAGTTTTAAAAAAAATTAAAAAGCGATGTGCTCTTGATGTGTTTATAAAAAGATAAAGAGCTATAGGATATGTTCTATGGGGGGGGATGTTAAGGTATGGGGGTACCTCAGCAGTCCCATACCAAGGCATTGCTTCCCCTTGATGGACCAGCCACACGACGGAATAGTATACAATAGAGTTTATTCAGGGCATGGGGAGGGGAGTTAAGAGGGTAGTAAAGACAGAGAAAGTCAGAAAGAGGGAGAGAGTTGAGACATAGAGACCAGCCATGACCATGTAAGAAAGAGAGGAGGGCACAAGCAGCGCCATTTATAGTTGGCCAGGCCTAACTGGCTGTTGTCAGCTAATGGTGGGGAGGAGCACAGACTGAATGCTAACAGCTTTATTTTAGTTAGGATTGCTGCTGCTGATGTGATGAAACACCATGAACTATCTGTCTGTCGCTGTACAAGTTCCATGCAGTTTTTATCACAATTACTCTGTATTACAGCTCGTGGTCAGGTATGGTTATTCCACCAGAGGTTCTATTATTGTTGAGAGTAGTTTTTGCCATCCTACGTTTTTTGTTATTCCAGATGAATTTGCAAATTGCACTTTCTAACTCTGTGAAGAATTGAGTTGGAATTTTGATGGGGATTGCATTGAATCTGTTGATTACTTTCATCAAGATGGTCATTTTTACTATATTAATTCTGCCAATCTATGACCATGGGAGATCTTTCCATCTTCTGAGATCTTCTTTGATTTCTTTCTTCAGAGACTTGAAGTTCTTATCATACAGATCTTTCACTTCCTTAGTTAGAGTCACATCAACGTATTTTATATAATTTGTGACTATTGTGAAGGGTGGTGTTTCCCTAATTTCTCTCTCAGTCTGTTTGTCCTTTGTGTAGAGAAAGGCAACTGATTTGTTTGAGTTAAATTTTATATCCAGCTACTGCAAGGAAGCTGTTTATCAGGCTTAGGAATTCTCTGGTAGAATTTTTAGGATCACTTATGTATACTATCATATCATCTGCAAATAGTGATATTTTGACTTCTTCCTTTCCAATTTGTATCCCCTTGATCTCCTTTTGTTTTCTAATTGCTTTGGCTAGGACATCAAGTACTATATTAAATAGGTAGGGAGAAAGTGGACAGCCTTTTCTAGTCCCTGATTTTAGTGGGATTGCTACAAGTTTCTTTCCATTTAGTTTGATATTGGCTACTGGTTGGCTGTATTTTGCTTTTATTATGTTTAGGTATGGGCCTTTAATTCCTGACCTTTCCAAGAATTTTATCATTAATGGGTGTTGGATTTTGTCAAATGCTTTCTCAGCATCTGACAAGATGATCATGTGGTTTTTGTCTTTGAGTTTGTTTATATAGTAGATTATGTTGATGGGTTTCCACATATTAAACCATCCCTGTATCCCTGGGATGAAGCCTACTTGATCATGATGGATGATCGTTTTGATGTGTTCTTGGATTCGGTTTGCAAGAATTTTACTGAGTATTTTTACATTGATATTAATAAGGGAAATTGGTCTGAAGATTTCTTTCTTTGTTTGGTCTTTATGTGGTTAAGGTATCAGAGTAATTGTGGCTTCAGAGAATGGTTTGGGTAGAGTACCTTCTGTTTCAATTTTGTGAAATAGTTTGAGGAGAATTGGAATTAGGTCTTCTTTGAAGGATCTTTACCAATCCTAAATCCAATAGGGTACTAATATACAATATATACAAAGAACTTAAGAAGCTGGACTCCAGAAAAATCATATAACATAAAAAATGTGGTACAGAGCTAAAAAAAAGATTTCTCAACTGAGGAATATCAAATATTTGAGACGCACCTTAAAAAATGTTCAACATCCTAAATCATCAAGGAAATGCAAATCAAAACAACCCTGAGATTCCACCTCACAACAGTCAGAATGGCTAAGGTCAAAAATTCAGGTGACAGCAGATGCTGGCGAGGATGAGATGAAAGAGGCTCCACCATTGCTGGTGGGATTGCAAGCTGGTACAACCACTCTGGAAATCAGTCTGGCTGTTCCTCAGAAAATTGGACATAGTACTAACAGAGGATCCATCAATACCTCTCCTGGGCATATACCCAGAAGATGTTCCAACTGGTAATAAGGACACATGCTCCACTATGTTCATAGCAGCCTTATTTATAATAGCCAGAAGCTGGAAAGAACCCAGATGCCCCCCAAAAGAGGAATGGATACAGAAAATGTGGTATATTTACACAATGGAGTACTACTCAGCAATTAAAAACAAAGAATTTATGAAATTCTTAAGAAAATGGATGGATCTGGAGGATATCATCCTGAATGAGATAACCCAATCACAGAAGAACTCACAAGATATGCACTCACTGAGAAGTGGATATTACCCCAGAAACTTAGAATACCCAAGATACAATTTTCAAAACACATGAAACTCAGGAAGAAGGAAGACCAAAGTGTGGATATTTTGTTCTCCCATAGAATGGGTAACAAAATACCCATGGAGGGAGTTACAGACACAAAGTTTGGAGCTGAGATGGAAGAAAGGACCATCCAGGGGATCCATCCCATAAACAGCCACCAAACGCAGACACTATTGTATATGCCAGCAAGAGTTTGCTGACAGGACCCTGATATAGCTGTCTTCTAGAGTGTCCTTGGGAGGACCAAAGCAGCAGACGAGAATATTAGCTATGAAGACAAGGAAGCCGAAGCCATCACACTGTGTGCTGTTTTCAAGGTAAGTAAAGATATCTAATTGGTGAAGGAAAATCTTTTTGCTGAAGATTCCAGGTGGAAATGTGGAAGAATTGATAAAACAGAAAAGACTTGCAGTTCCTAATGAAATAAATAATGGATTCAGACAAAAAATCACAAATTAATGAGAATATAAAGCATAGAGCTTAAGAGATATTTCATAGTAATTGGGGTTGGATTAACAAGTCAAGTCTTCAGTAATTATTCTGTGGCATCAATAAAGGTGAAATGAGCAGAAACTTGGTCCTGAGATGTGAACAATATGACACCATAATTACCTACAAAGTACACTTGCAAAACCAACAAATTCAAACCTTGTGACTAAATCTACCCCTAATTCACAGCTAACTCTATTAAAAGCAGAGATGTGGGTGTTAGTGACATTATATTTATGAATAATAATACAAAAAAGCCCAACATGATGTGGAACCTCTAAAGAACCCTTCACAAAAATCCAATACCAAGAATGGGATAAAAAAAAAAAAAAAAAAAAAAAAAACAGTGAATGTGCCACAGAAAGAACAAAATGATTCAAAAGCTATAAACAGCAATGCACTGAATGAAGCTAGTTACAATGTCATCCAAAGCAACTGTGATAAGCCATTCTTTAGATAACTATGCAAAGTTGAATATGGACTTAATGTACAATGGTACCAAAAAGAGTTATTTTATTTGTCTGGTGTAATAAGGTCAATACACTGTTGCAAGAATTTTTCTAAATTTTAAAAATATGTTCTGGTATGTGTACTAGGTAAGTGTATCTGAAACGTTTGTTTCATCTTAAGAGCTTTCCACAAAAGATCCTGCATGTAAAGAGAGATAGATGCACTAGATGCTGAAAGACCTTGATCACAGTTGTATCTGGGTGACAGATATGGGAAAGTGTAGTGTGCTTCATTGGACAACTTTTATTAAAATTGTTTAGCTGTGAGTGGGAAGAGACATCTCTTTATGTCTCAATTTCTGTGTTCTACATTTTGAACTTTAACGTTTCAAGCTGTGCTTTAAGACTTTATCTAAATGTTACTAACAACTTATTTCTTGTTTGTTTACTTGTGGACCAGAATAAGTGGCATTAGGAAAACAAAGATGTATATGGAGATACAGAATAAATAAATGATATGGTTGGCAGTCAGTAAATAGAATAGAGTAGCACTAGTCAAGAAAGAATGAGAAATAGATGCACAAATCATTTCAAGTCTGAGCTGAGCCTTTAAGAATGAATAAAAAAGGGATTGGAGAGATGGCTCTGCTGCTAAGAGAGTGTATTGCTTTCAAGAGGACCTAAGTTCAGTTCTGAGTATAGGTAGTGGTGGCACACAACTGCCTGAAGATGCAACTCCAGTGTCCAGCTCCCTTTTCTGTCCTCCACAAATACAGATATTCATACTCACATCCACACAAAAACACACAATTAAAAATAAGCCTTAAAAATGACTGAGAACTTTGTCTCTGTAACTCCTTCCACAGGTGTTTTGTTCCCAATTCTACAAAGGGGCAAAGTGTCCACACTTTGGTCTTCATTCTTCTTGAGTTTCATTTGTTTTGCAACTTGTATCTTATATCTTGGGTATTCTAAGTTTCTGGGCTAATATCCACTTATCAGTGAGTACATATTGTGTGAGTTCCTTTGTGATTGTGTTACCTCACTCAGGATGATGCCCTCCAGGTCCATCCATTTGCCTAAGAATTTCATAAATTCATTCTTTTTAATAGCTGAGTAGTACTCTATTGTGTAAATGTACTACATTTCTGTATCTATTCCTCTGTTGAAGGGCATCTGGGTTCTTTCCAGCTTCTGGCTATTATAAATAAGGCTGCTATGAACATAGTGGACCATGTGTCCTTATTACAAACTGGAACATCTTCTGGATATATGCCCAGGAGAGGTATTGCGGGATCCTTCAGTAGTAATATGTCCAATTTTCTGAGGAACAGTCAGACTGATTTCCAGAGTGGTTGTACCAGCTTGCAATCCCACCAACAATGGAGGAGTGTGCCTCTTTCTCCACATCCTCGCCAGCATCTGCTGTCACCTGAATTTTTTATCTTAGCCATTCTGACTGGCATGAGGTGGAATCTCTGGGTTGTTTTGATTTGCATTTCCCTGATGATTAAGGATAATGAACATTTTTTTCAGGTGCTTCTCAGCCATTTGGTATTCCTCAGGTGAGAATTCTTTGTTCATCTCTGAGCCTCATTTTTTAATGAGGTTATTTGATTTTCTAGAGTCCACCTTCTTGAGTTCTTTATATATATTGGATATTAGTCCCCTATCTGATTTAGGATTGGTAAAGATCTTTCCCAATCTGTTGGTGGCCTTTTTGTCTTATTGACAGTGTCTTTTGCCTTACAGAAGCTTTGCAATTTTATGAGGTCCCATTTGTTGATTCTCGATCTTATAGGACCATCTAGAGACTGCAGCATCTGGGGATCCATCCCATAATCAGCTTCCAAAAGCAGACAGCATTGCATATGCCAGCAAGATTTTGCTGAAAGGGTCCTGATATTGCTCTCTCTTGTGAGACTATGCCGGTGCCTGACAAACACAGAAGTAGATGCTCACAGTCAGCTATTGGATGGAATACAGGGCCCCCGATGGAGGAGCTAGAGAAAGTACCCAAAGAGCTGAAGGGGTCTGCAACCGTATAAGAGGAACAGCTATCTGAACTAACCAGTAACCCCCGGAGCTCGTGTCTCTAGCTGTATATATAGCAGAAGATGGCCTAGTGGGCCATCATTGGGAAGAGAAGCCCCTTGGTCTTGCAAACGTTATATGCCTCAGTACTGGGGAACGCCAGGGCCAAGAAGTGGGATTAGGTGGGTAGGGGAGTGGGGGGGAGGGTATGGGGGACTTTTGGGATAGCCTTTGAAATGTATAATAAGAGAATACCTAATTTAAAAAAAAGAAAAAAATGACTGAGAAGCAGTTTGTTGGGAGGTGAGAAAATCATCATGGAGAAATAAAGTAATTTGAAGCATAGAAAGATAACACTAATTATCTTTAAAAAATGGAAAACAAAGCAGATAAAGTAGAAAAAAAAAAGGTGATGGCAAAAGCAAGAACTGATGTGGACCTGAACTAGTGCCAGTGTGAACAGAAAGCTTAGTGTCAATTTAATGACATATTGGAGGGGAAAGGGAGAGAGCACTTTACAAACAAATCAGTGGCATTATTTTTCAGCCATGTTACCTAGGAGCCCAGATTCAATCTTTGCTTAGAAATTAACTTATTATCATCATTTACCATCTAAAGTGTGCTTTCTAAATAAGCAGCGATGCATAAACTAACCACTGAACAGAAAGAGATACAGAGAGGGAGAGTCAAACAAACACAGTCACTTCATTCATGACAACATTCCAAAGAGTGTTTTGATGACACAATGTTTTCTATCAATTACTAATGTTTGATTAGTTGATCAATTGCAACATAATTTTACATTAGAACAGACAGATGTTCCATCTTACACTTTAAAGCACAAAAAGTAAATAAAACTAAATCCTTCGGTAGTCAAAACACAGATCAAAGGATAAAATCGGGAGAAGCAAATATTCCGATGCAGATATAGAAGAGCAGCTTCCAAAGGACAGAAATAACAAAACCAGTAACATATAATTAAATGGTAAATGCTTAATTGTACTAGCAGACATTTAATTGAAAATGATAGAGACATAAAATATCTAATTGGGTCATGAAAACACGCCTTAATTCATTGATTCCCAAGAAGGAAGGCTCATTCCAGAGTGAACACCAGAAGATAAATCCCTGAACCACAGACATAGATACAAAAACAAGTACCAGACAGGTACTTACTTATCAGCAAGAATTTGCACAGTCAGGTCACCTGGAAAGTTGGGAGAAATATAAACTAGAGCATTCATATGAAGACTTTTTGTTTATTTTTAAATGCTCTTTGAAAGTAGTGATTAACTCACAATCTTACATTGTATTCCAGATTGTCCTCCTGCCTCAGCCTCTTGAATACTGGAATTCTAAGTATTATTATTCCCCATGCCAGTCCTGAAGCAGACACATTTTAATAACATCTTGGCAACATATACATTTTAACACATGCAAACCCTATGATCTAGGAATTTAATTCCTACATGTATCCCAAATAGGTCAGTTCATATTCACCCCCAAAAAAGTATTTACAACATCAGTGTTGATAATACCAAAATATTATGCTGAATAGAATGCATTTAAAAGTAATAGTCATACAATAGACTATCACACATAACAGTAAGAGGGAAATATATTTCCATTTAGTTTGTTTGTATTGTTGTTGTTGGAGGCAGGGATTTACTATGTAGACCTGGCTGTTCTGGAACTCAATCTGTAGTAGATTGGGAGGCCTGCCTCTGCCTTCTATATGCTGTGATTAAAAGCATGTGCCACTACCACCGAGATGAAATCTTATATTTCTAATTTGTGGGTCTAATAGGAGACCTTCACTTTGAAAGGATTCATTATGATATTACATTAAATTTGTATACAGTTTTGTCTATATTTCCTTAATCGATGTTTGTAAGTATTTAAAATTATTTTAGCTTAGATTCCTATTATGTATATAGGCATTGAGAAAAATTCATCTTCCAACAATGATCTATATAAAATTCATTAAGCAATCAAAATATATTCATAATTATTACCCTATCATATACTTGTCCAAATGTTTATAACTCTATACAAACACTGATACACAGGCAATATGTAATGAATATTATTTCTCAAAGTCTATTTCAAGTTAGCATTTTCTCCATGGTGCTATCTCACCTATTTGTATGACTTATATCCCTTTTTTCCAAATCTCCAACAATTAATGATCCTTTTAAAAATTATTATTTTATATATGATATATAAGCTAATCTTTTATCTCAACTTGCATATGCCTCAGTATGGAAAAAGCCATTTGCAGATAACATAGTTGTGAATTTAGTATACATTTGATAAAGAACTAGTCAATGTATGTTTTTCATATAGAATTATTGGTAGCACTATTTTACTCATAACATAATGATGTCAAATGCAGTCATAGCACATATACCTAGATACATACAATATTCACATGTAACTATAAAAAATAATGGTGCTTCCTGGTTTTACAAGATAAGTTGTTATAACGGTTGCAGTGCCTTCTAATTACAGAAGCTGAAGTCTTCCCTGGCAGCTAGGATAGGAGTCCAAACTGAAAGCTCGGATAATCAACTATGACACAAAGAATGAAAGGCAGGAAAATTCCTTCTGGCAATGGCAGTCTTATAGTTTGAATTTTCAATGTCTGCTGCAGGCTTGATTATCAGTTGATACGTTTCTGGGAAGTACTGGATCCTGAAAGGTTTGACCTAGTCAGCAAGCTAATTCCTTGATGGACTGATAATAGGATGGTATGATTTGGAGGAGATGCAAAAAAAGCTAGAACCTAGCTGGAAGGAGGTCACTTATAGTTTGCCTTTAGTAGATATACATATTCTGGATCTATTCTGTTTTACAGTTATGTAGTTTACAGTCCTCCATGAAGAGAGTAGTTCTACCTACAAGTCCACAATGAATGAAACATATGGACTGAGCCCTCTGAAACCATGTGCTGAAATAAATCCTTCTTCTCTGAAGTTACTTTCCTCTAGTGTGCGGTGAGATTTATATAAAGGCAGCAAAGTGATGAGATCACCTTTTTAAGCAGTGGTGGCAGAACAAAGGCTACTGTAGTCAGTTTCATTTCACTGTGCTTTATATTGCTGGACTGCCCTAATCATCAAGTTTGGTTTTGCATCATTTGTAGAGAAACAGCTACTCATCAGTCATCTTTTCAAACACCTACTCCCCATTTTTTTCATTTGAACCTCTCTCACTTAGTTAGTTTCTAACTAAAATCCCTCAGAGACAATGTAGGAACACGCACACACACACACACACACACATTTAAAAACCTTATTTTTTGTGTTTATGTTCAAGACCACATGAAATAATTGAGATATTAATAACTGAAAAGTAGATTTTGTTTTTTCATCAAATTGTATTTTGTTCTGTTTTCTAAACAGACAGTATTGTTTTTGTTGGATAATTTTAATAAAAATGTTTTACTTCCCTATGATATAAACTGGTTCATTTTTCAGAATGTCATTTTATAACATAAATTGTGTATGTATTTGTATATGCAATTTCTGTGTGTGTTTCTATAATTGATCACCTAAGTGCCATACTTTAGTTATGTATCTTTCTTTGTCTAGCTGGTTGCGTCTCCATGTGTATAAAGCATCTGATTTACATGAGTATCTAAAATTTCTTCTGGATATTTGCCAACTTTTATGACTCTGTAAGTTTATTCTTGCACAGAAATGTCTCCATTTAATTATTGCAACTTTATGATGGGATTTATTTTCTGATTGAGCAGATGGTATCTTATTTGCATTGAAACAAGCTTTTTGTATCTGTGATTTTTACCAACATCCTCATTTCTAATATTTTAAAAATATTTTAAAGGATAATTTCCTTTCCTCTTAGTTACCTTTGTAACGAATTTATCTATATTTAAAAAGTATTGTTGTTCATAAAGGCCTGGTTTTTTAATTTATTTGAGTTTCAATTTCCATATTTATAAATTCATGGATTTGCTTATGTACCTTTAATATATATCTTTCTTTTACTGAAAATAGATTTTTTTCATATAATATACTCTTATTACAGTTTCCCCTCCTCCTATTTCTCCCAGTTCACCCATCTAATACAAATCCACACCCTTTCTATCTCTCATTAGAAAATAAACTGGCCAGGCATCTAAAGAATAATAGTCAAATAAGGCAAAATAAATAAAATAAATAAAACGGAATGAAAACAAAACAGAGGAAAAAGAACCCAAGGAAAAGCACAATCATATGCAAAGACACACAGACACACACACAGACACATAAGACACAGACACACACAGACACACAGACACACAGGCACACAGAAACACAAGAATTCCATGAAAACACACAACTGAAAGGGATAATATGTTACAAAGAACCTGTAAGATTAAAAACAAAAACAAAAACAAAATAAAAAAAAAATCTGTCCTGACATTATGAGACAAACAACCTCTAAAAATCCCACTGATTTTGTTTTGTGTTCGTCATTTACTGCTGGGCTTGAGCCCTATCTTAAAGAGTGGCTTGTTTCTCCAGTGAACTCCCTCAGAGACAGCTACTTTTATTTGCAAGTGGTTATCAAGGCTTTAAGAGTTTGGGAGTGGGGCATGTGTTCATTCTCTCAGCTATAGGATCCAATTGGATACAGACATGTGCAGGCCCTGTGCTTGTTCTCAGTCTCTGAGAGTCCATATGTGCATTGCTCCATCTCCTCTTCTACTTCTGTGACTCATGACAGGTGGAGATTTGATGGAGATGTCCAATTTATGGCTGAGTGTCACTTTCTGCACATTGTCTGGCTGTGGAAATTTGTACTGGATTCCATATGCTGCAGGAGGAAGTTTCCCTGGTTCAGCAAGACACAGTTTAATAGAATGTCAGTAGAAGTCATTTTGTTGCTATGATCCTTTAGCAGAATAGTATTATTCGGTCTCCTTCTAGATCCCTGGCCTGGGTAGACTCAAGTTTGTAGACACCCAAACTGTGTCAAACATTAGTTCCAAATCATGAAGTGGGGCTCAAATCAAATCAGATATTTGTTGGTGACTCCTACAATTTGTGTATCATTATTGCACTAGCATATCTTGTAGACAGGTTGCTGTAATGAGTAAAACAGTTTGTAGCTGAGTTGGTGTTTGCCTTTCTAGTTTGGTAGTGCTTAGAGTACTTTTTTGGTTTTTTGTTTATTTGTTTGTTTGTTTGTTTGTCATGAGTCTGTAGGATTAAAGGCTCCGTATAGGCACCAGCTCGGCTTCTCCATGTTCAATGAGTAGTAGGTATCTTCATCAATATGACCTTTGCATCACTATTTGGAGAACAACCAGTAGCCTGACAATGACCTAAGTTGTTTGGGGTGGGGGACTCCATAGAGCTCCCTTGTTCAAACTCAATTACCCATTCCTGGTACTAGAAGTATCGTGTGTGTGTGTGTGTGTGTGTGTGTGTGTGTGTGTGTGTGTGTGTGTGTTTAAATTAGAAAACCTCTACCATATTAAATTTCCATACAGCTCCTCAAAAGCCCTTAGTTTTAGCTGTCCCTCTCCATATTTCCTCCATTGCTCCCACTCTTTCCTTTCCCTCTCCTTTGAATCTTCCAATTCAATCCTCCCACCCATAACTATCTATTCTATTTTCCCTTCTATGGAGATTCCCCCTAGACCCTTACCTTACTTATACCTAGCATCATTGGATATATATATATATACATACATATATATATATATATTTATGACCAAATTATCAAAACAGCCACATATAAGTGCATACATACCATATTTCTGTTTCTGTGTCTGATTTACACTTAATGAGGATTATGTTTTTTCTAGGTACATTAATTTACTTGTGTATTTTTGATTTTTTAATGACTGAGTAATATATCATTGTGCAAATATATCACATTTTCTGTTTGGGTTCATCTGTTGAGGGAAGTCAAGGTTGTTTCTATTTTCTGACTCTTATGAATAGAAAGGAAGTGAACATGGTTGAACACACAGCTCCTTTGTAGAATAAGACTTCCTCTGGGTATATGTTCAGGATTGGTGCAGCTGAATCTTGCGATATATTGATTCTCAGCTTCCAGATAACCTGACACATTCATTTCCACACTGGCTGTACAAGCTTGCATTCTCATCAACAACTTCCCGTAATTTACATCCTCACAGCATGAGCTGTGACTTATATTTTTTTTGAATCTTAGACATTCTAACTTGTATAAGATGAAATCTCAAAGTAGACTTGATTTGTATTTCCCTGAAGATTAAGGATGTTGAACATTTCTGTAAGTGTTTCGCAGTCATTTGAGTTTCCTTTTTGAGAATTTTCTGTATAGATTTGTACCTCATTTTTAATTGGATTATTTGTTTTCTTGATATCAAGTTTTTGGGTTATTTATATATTTTGAATATTATCCTTTTGTTAGATATATTATCAGTTAATTTTTTCCCATTCTCAAAGTCGTGACCTCTGGCTATTTAATTGTAGTTACACACATAACATATTTCTAAATACATAAATGTATGATACATAACTACAACTTGCTCAGTGTGTATAATGTTACTTGTATGTATATGGTTTTAGGGCTGAACACTCGGTATTGGATAGCCAAATAGTGGATCTTCTTTGGGGAAGATTATTTATCCCATTTTCTGTATCGCTAAATTGCTTAATTCTTTTTCTAGGGTTGAGGTCTCACGGGATTTTCTCCTTCCATATTAGCAGTGTCATCCTTGTTCAGGTCTGATTTAGATGGTGATATTGATAAGATTTCATGGGTATAGCTTTTCTCACACTGATAGGAATCTAAGCCTCACAGCAAACTTCCTGTTCCTCATGCTCTTACAGTCTCTCCACTCCTGCTTCTTCTATGATGCCAGAGCCTTAGTTACATATTGGATGCCATATCACTTATTCTATCACTTGTTCTCTGCACTTTGATAGTTTGTGGTTGTTGTTTTGGTTTTGTTTGGTTTGGTTTGGTTTGCTTTGGTTTGGTTTGGTTTTTGGTTTTTGTTTTTTCGAGACAGGGTTTCTCTGTATAGCCCTGACTGTTCTGAAACTCACTTTGTAGACCAGGCTGGCCTTGAACTCAGAAATCCGCCTGCCTCTGCCTACCAAGTGCTGGGATTAAAGGTGTGTGCCACCACCTCCTGGCAAGTTTGTGGTTTTCTATAATGTTCTCTATTACAAGGAGATATTTCTTCGATGAAAGATGAAACCTATGGTGTTAAGATGAAATCTAAAGATGGTTTTAATTTGCACGTTTTTCGAGATGAACACTCTTTACACATTTTTTAAGCCATGTGAATTTTGTCTTCTGAGAAATCTTTTTTTTCCTTTTAAAAAATAATTTTATTTATTTACATTCCAGATGTTGTTCCCCTCCCAGCACCCCTCTCACACTGCTGCATGCCAATTTCCCTACTCTTCATCTCTAATAGGGTGTTCCCCCTTCCCCCTGGCATCTCTCTTCCCAGCAGCCTCAATTCTCTACAGGATTAGGCTCCTCCTCTCCAGCCAAGGCCAGACAAGGCAGTCCTGTGCTACATAACTCGAGGAGTCTTAGACTAGTCTGTGTATGCTCTTTGGTTGGCAGCTTAGTCTCTAAGGGCTCCCAGTTTTCTAGGTTAGTTGAGACTGTTGATCTTCCTATGGGGTTGCCCTCCCCTTCAGCTCTTTTAATCCTCCCCCTAAATCTTCCATAGGAGGACCTGACTTGAATCAAATCTGCATCTACTCATCAAGCTTCTCAGAAGAGAGGCATGCTAGGCTCCTGTCTTTAAGCACAATATAGCATTAGTAACAGTGTTAGGCTTTGGTGCCCACCCTTGAGCTGGATCCCAAGTTGGGGCCAGTCACTGGACAGCCTTTCCTTTAAGTCCATTTTTGTCTTTGTATTTCTTTTAGACAAGAATAATTCTGGGTTAGATAACTCCATTCCTCTACTTGGGGGCCTGTCTATCTACTTGAGGTGGTCTCTTCAGATTCCCTCTCCCCACCGATGGGCATTTCACTCCCATTGAGTCCAGAAAGTCTCTCTCACATCCCAGGTCTCTGGGACTCTCTAGAATGTCTCTCCACCCCCAGAAATGGCACACTTCTATAATTCTGGCCCTGGCCCTCTGGGCTTCTCTCCTGTTTCCAACCATACCTAATCCTGCCCCTTTTTCCCCTCTCACACCCAGGTCCCCTCCCCCTTTCTTTTTGCCTCCCATGACCATTTTAGAGCCTCTAACACATTAGCACGGGGGAGAATTTCTTGAACTGAACACAAGTGGTCCAGGCTCTAAGATCAACAATTGATAAATGGGACATCATGAAACTGAAAAGTTTCTGTAAGGCAAAGGACACCATCAATTGGACAGAACAGTAGCCTACAAATTGGAAAAAGATCTTCACTAACCTTACATCCAATAGAAGGATAATATCCAAAATACATAAAGAACTCAAGAATTTAACCACCAAAAACTCAAAGAACCCAATTTTAAAATGGAGTACAGAGCTAAACAGAATTCTCAACAGAGAAATCTCAAATGGCAGGGAAGCACTTCAAGAAGTGGTCAGCATTTCTAGTCATCATGGAAATGCAAATCAAAATGACTCTGAACTGTTCCTGGGCATATACCTAAAAGATGCCTCACCATAGCACAAGGACACATGTTCATAGCAGCCTTATTCATAATAGCCAGAAGCTGGAAACAACCCAGATGTCCTTAACCAAAGAATGGTTACAGAAAATGTGGCTCATTTACATAATGGAATGCTATTCTGCTATTAAAAACAAGGATATCATGAATTTCGCAGGCAAACTGATTGAAGTAGAAAATATCATCCTGATTGAGGTAACCCAGACTCAAAAGGACATGCATAGTATGTACTCGCTGATAAGTGGATATTAGTCAAAAAGTACAGAATACCTAGGATACATCCCACAGAACATAAGTTTAACAAGAAGGAAGGTCCAATAAGGATGCTTCAATCCCACTCAGAAATTTTTGTCAGTTCCATGGGGAATTTTAAAACCTGAATTGTACTATCTTGGTGTTTGGTATTTTTCAGTTTCATATATATTCTAAATATCCGTTCTCTGTAGCCCCCTGCTGCCATATGAATTGGGTTCCCCTGAAAGGCAGGCTGGGACTGAAAGAGATCAAAGGGCAAGAAAAGAATGAGGTCAAGACAAACCTTTCTGTTCAAAGCCTCTGAAGTTTACTGAGAATCTGTGCTTAGAAAGAGGGTGGGCCCACTCACCTCCAGCCTATTCTTGGTGCCTGGAGCCAGCCCATAGGCAATCTACAGGGTGTGTCTCTGGAACCTCTCAAGGACCTTTCAGCAGGAAGCAGAGTCTTGGAGAAGAGCAAATAGAGCCATCAAGGTCAGAAGGCTCTACCCTAGGTAATCTCCTTCTTAGTGGCAGCAAGGTCAAAGTCTGGATCAGCCTACTTCAAGGCTGAGGGAGGCTACAATTCCTCCCTAAATATATAATAAAAATTAGCTGGACTGAGGCATAAAATTTATTTATGCTCCATAGTCCTGCCTGGGAGTTATGGTGGCTGGCAGCTGCGCCTGACTTGGGAACTCAAATTTTCCCAAACTATTCTTATCCGTCAAGGAGAATATATGTAGCTTTTTTGTGTTTATTTTGCACAAAAAATGGCTCTGTGGTGTATTATTAATAAACCATGGCCTCTTGGCATATACCTCTGTCTTAGATTGATATAGTTCTGAAATCTGATTGCCAGTCATTGACTGACCAGGGCCCTCATATCATACCATTCTCTGTCTGGTATGCAGCTAGCAAAGTGTTTTGCCCATTCTCCATGGTATTTCTCCAGTCTCTTAACAGATGAATTTGTACTTCAGAAACTTTTTAATTTTATGGAGTCTTATAGTTGATTGTTAGTCTTAATTGAAGGCAGATGAGAAATCAATTTACATGAGACTACATACTAAAGTGTATTCCCTACTCTGTCTTCTGAATGTTTCAGAGTTTCAAGTCTAAAATCGAGATCTTTGATCCATTTGCAGTTGATCTGTGTTCAGGTTGCAAGGGAAGAACCAGATTTCATTCTTCTAGATGTAGATATGCAGTTTTCCAAGTGTCATTTGCTATTGCCAAAGATGCTATCTTTTCTCCAGTCTATGCTTTTTGCACCTGTATCAAAACTCAGATAGCTGTATTTGTGTGAACCTATATCTGTTTTGTTTAATAATCATTTTTTAAATAATTAATATCTATTTCAACCAATCCTAATTTCCCAGCTCTTAAAGATGGCTTTCACAAATAAATGTTAAAAATTTGCTTTCTAAAGTTTCCTCTAAGTATAATTTCCTCTCGTAAGTTGTTTTTCCTCAAGTTTAACCAACCAATTGTACCCTAATCATAGACTATTTTAAATGTCAGAGAGGAGTCATCATTCTCATCTTAGGCCGAATGTATCTAGGAAAACCTTCTGTTATAAACAGAAAATCTGTTTATCTATATACAACTAGCATCTCTGTTTGTTAAATAGCATTTATAAAAACAGAAACCAAATTCCAAAGGAATACTCACCACAGCAGTACCAACAAAGTTTTTAATTGAACAGTTTTCAAATGTACAATAAGCTTTTATTTATTTAGTCATATGTCATTTCATATTGAATAAACACCACTATAAAATAAGAAAACTGTTAATAGGGGTTAACGAGGAGAGCCAGTACAAATCAAGCACATTCAGGGAGAACTAGTAAATTTAATGTTAGAGGTGAGAGGGCTTGTATGTTTGTAAATACAAGACTTTGGTAATATTGCTAATGTCTAAATAAGTAGCCGTTCATTAAAGCAGGACTGTGATGATCTGTAGGAGCAGTATTGATTTGCTCAGTGTATGTTGCAGTATGTTTTATATATGAAAAAGATCGTGTATGCAAACTGAAGGTCTTTATCTTCACAGCCATCAGCAATCTAGAGTTACAGAGAGCAGCAGCCATTGCTGGCTAAGTTGATGCAAAGTTAGCAGTGTCTTGACGCACAGTTGTAATGTAGCTTTAGGCAAAACTTGTCACCAGGTAAGTTGAATAACAGGACAAGAATGATCTAGAAAGAAGAAACAAGAGTTCTGTAGAAAATATGTTCTTTAACTTTCTATTCATATAACCAAAGCGTGGTATAATATTAACTGAGTAACACCACCCTTTGCTCTCTTATTCTGGAACTGCTGATAGAATATTGAGAAAGAACAGGGCCCCTTTAGGCCAGCTGTTCCAAACATGTGGGTCATGACCACTTTTGGAGGCCTGTCATGTGATCCTTCCACAGAGGACAACTTAAAAGCATTGAAAACACATATATTTTCATTATGAATCATAACAGTAACAAAATTACAGTTATGAAGTAGCAATAAAAATAATTTTATGGTTTGTGGTCATCACAACATTAAGAACCAAATCAAAAGATTGCTTCATTGTCAAACAATGATTTAGGCTTTTCTCTATTTTTGTACTTTTTTTTTTTACACTTATGATGAGTGTATGTGGGTATGTTGATGTGTGTGTTATATGTATGAGTATGTGTGACTATGTATATACCACAACACACATATAGATGTCAGAGCAAAATTTACAAAATGAAAGTGTTTTATAGGTCCTAGTAGTTATTACTATGTAGAAAAGTAGTAAACTCTCAAAAGGCATATATATATCTCAATAGTCAACAAAATGAAATGTCATAAAGTATTTATATAACCATGCATACATAACAGTTAGTTATGATACCATGAAATTGGATCAGATATCTAGCTTCTTCACACTCAGTAGTAAAATTTTCATTGATGTCTGGATCAGCACACTGGAAGAATAGCCATTGAGGGCCTTCTATAATGTAAACAAGGATGGAGATAACAAGTCTCTAAATCTAAATGAAACCTTTACCCCAGTATATTTGTTTTGTATTCTTGAATATAGTATCTTCATTGTTTGCCTCTTCTTTCAGAGATGTAAAACATTTGGAAAAATTCATGAAACCATACAGTAGCAAGATTTAATTTTCCACTTGAGCTAAATCAAAGCAATGTTGTTTTTATTTGCCTTATCCAAACCACTATAGCCAGTTCATCAGTAACCAAAGTGACTATAGTTATTCCTTTTGGGGCACTGTTAAAATAAACTTATTTATATAATTTTCCACATTAGTGTTTTGCTAAAAATCAAAAATTTAGATTTTTGTTACATTAATAACCAAATCTGAAATGCTCTTAAAATCCTTAAATATGTAAATAACTGTTTGGTGTCTTTGGCTCCAAGAAGAAAGTAAATTTATTAGTAATGCTTCGAGTGCACATGTTTATTTTGGAGGTTTCTATACAGCATGTTTCTCTAGATTTATACTTGAACATATATTTGAAACTCTTGTGCTTGCTGTCATCATTTTTAGAAAAAGTAAAAATAATAAAACTAGAGGAATTGGTACATTCTGATGATATATTACATGTGATTTCCAGGATCCTGCCCTAGAATGTGCACTTAGTTCCCAGCCTTTCATGAGTATTTGAAAAGACCGACACAAAGAATAAAAGGTGAGCACTGACCTTATTTGTCAGCACGCAGTATTGGTTTGTCATTTTCCACATTAACGGAATTTTGTGACTGAGTGACCCTGTTAATATAGCTCTGTGTTTTCTGTCACACCATCAGTAACAATCTTCTAAATAGGAAAAGCAGGCATTAAAAACCCATGGCTGATTTCACTCCATTTTCCTCTCCTTCACAACAGTAAACAACTGCTATTACATTGTGATTCAACTTGTACCACCGAAATAAGGAACACACTCTGAGTGTTGAAAATTTTCCCTGTTGAAAAAGCTGGCTAAAATCAATGTAGATACTCAGATTAAACACACACACGAAACAAAACAAAAAACAAAACAAAACAAAAAAAACCTTTGTTTATCTATTCACTTGCCATCCTAATATTAGCTCCTCATTTCCTCTGAGTACCCCCATGAAGAGCCTCTACTATTCTTCCATCCTCTTCTCCCCTGAGAAGGGGGGAGGCCCCCTATAGGTATTACCCCTACCCAGCACACTAGATCACTGCAAGACTAGGCACATCTTCTCCCACTGAGGCCAAACAAGACAATCCATCTAGGTAAACAGGAGTCATAAGCCAGTAGGCAACAGATTCAAGAAGAGTCCAGCTGTTGGGGACCAAGCTGCTCGTCTGATACATATGTGCAGGGACCCAGGTCTAGTTCCTGCTCAATCCTTAATGTACAATCAAGACCTTTAACTATTTGTGGGTGTTTGAGTGTGTGTGTGTGTGAAAGAGAGAGAGAGAGAGAGAGAGAGAGAGAGAGAGCAAGACCAAAAATTAATCTTGCTAAATGTCACTTTACACTTCATTTTCTAGCCAAATTTGGGGTCCAAGTCATGTATATCAGGTATATAAGGTTCTTCTAATCCCTCTGAGTTATGTGAGTCAATTCTGGTCCCATGATTCAGTGTCAGAGATTATGTCTCTTGATCAAAAAATGTTCTAATGAGGGAAGGACATAATTTGCTCAGGGGAAGTTAGGAGTTTTAGAAATTTGGTCTTTCTCATAACTGAGAACCCTTTTCCTGGAGAGGGTTAGCTGTCTCCACAAGGAACGCTTCATGCTTTATGTGAAAGCATTTTTGCTCTGTCACTATCACTGCTGGCTAACCCTTTCACATGACTCCTATGGTCTCTTGACTCACTTCACTTTCTATAGACATATTTTTTTCAATTTCAGTCAATCCTTCAATATTGAAAAGAGTCTTAAGTTTTAAATTCATCCATAAGTCTTCAACTCTTCATCCATAAGACTGCAGAAGTAGATCCCTGCTACAGCTGATTGTATTGTGTGGAGCAGAAACAAAAGCTTATTTGAGAACCCATATTAATAACACCATTCACATCTGTTCTTCCTTAACTTTTCAGACCCTAACTGGGCAAACACTTTAATCCCTAATGCAGACACTGATGAATACATATTAGTAGAAGGGGGCATGGATTTCACACATTGAGAAAACTGCCTTCTCTGTGGACTCACATCTTAGAACAGCCCCACACTTTCGGTGTAGCTCCTGGAACAACACTGTGAATTTATCCGTCCATATACTCGAGATAAAAGGCTGTTTCTGCAGTTTTCTATTAAAATAGTCCAGAAGCTCTGATTCCTGTGAACCTTCAATCACATATCCACTTCCACATCATTTCTATTATCTGACTCTCAAACTCAGTAAGCTCACATGGAATGTGGATGCTTGTTGAAAGCAACAGCAATGCTGTGGGGGCAAACATTGGGGGGCAATAAAATAATTCTTACTTTTTTGATGGATAGAGCACAAATGAATGTTTACTACCAGACAGATTTGTAGCAAATCTACAGAATTAATTCATTCAGAGGAAACAATAATGGGAAAAAGATTAATAAACCAAGAAAACAGCTTGCATATTAATAATTTTAAAGTCTAAAAAAAAATACCAAATTGAGTTATTGACATACACTTTTAGCCATGGCTCTTTTAAACATCAACCTTCAAGTTCCAAACAGCAATCTTTCTACTTCCTCAACACCCTCATGATCAATACAAGTCTCCAGATTCCCATGTCTCCTAGTCCCTACACCATTCCTCCCATTAATACTTTAGATAAAAATATAAAACAGAGCACTGGTTCCCTGAAATGCTATTCCACTTAATGTATGTAAATGTTTGCAAACAATTAGCAACACGTGACAGAATAAATTGGAAGACAGGAAAACCCAACAAAATTTCAACACATACCTTTATTGTAAGATGATTTTGTTGAGGAATTAACGGGTCTATTTTAATTTTAGGAAAATGAAGTAAGAACATGTCTTTATAAAGAGATTTTATGACCTCTAGATGCTAATTTCCTAAGTTTATATGCTTTCTTAACTTCATTGACACTTGTTATATATACATGGAGAAAAAAACTGATATAAAGACCGAAGGCCATGTACAGGGAGGGGCAGCTAAAATTAAGGTCCACTTGAGGGGTAGTATGAAAACATAATACAATAAAAAAAATTCAATACATAGAAGTACTTATGTGAAAACCTCTAAATTGAAATCACCAAATAATAGGAGTGACAAATCCCAGTTGAACTTCTTTCACCACCAAATGAAACCTCCAGAGCTGAGAATGTTGGTCAAGCAGGGCCCATAGAAACTCCAAAACAATCCAGGACATTTCCAGGGTTACTGGTTACTCTTCAAAAATGGATGGTAAGAACCTACTGCTGAAGACAACACCTGTAAGGTTCACTACAGTCAGAAAAGTAGAGCAGAGGCCTCCTTAGAGCCGTCACTCTACAGGGTATTGAAATTCCCTCTGCACTATACTAGGGGAGAAAGATAAACACTAACCCAGCTACAGAGTGTGTGATCTTCAATCATGACCCATCTGTAAGTTATGCTGGTACAGTAGTGAAACAAAATTTGTGGAATAACTAACCACTACGTGATTGGAATTACGGGTCATTCCATGAGATGGTACTACCTATGTGACCAAGTACCTAAGACTAGAGAGGCCAGTGATGGGAGAAAACTAAATACTACTGCTCTGTTAAAGGAACATAGCTATAAAATAACTCCTAATGCCATTCTTCTGTCCTCGTATAGCAGTATCCTGCTCAACCATCATCAGCGATGATCCCTCTGGATTCATACAGAGACACAACTGGACAATTCCCAGAGAGTAAGAGACCTTGGAACACTAAGCTATAGATGGGATGTTGCCATCAAATCCTTCCCTTCATGGTGCAAAGAACTCTTAAGAAGATGAGGGGAAAGATTTTAAGAGTCATAGGAAAGGGAGGACAACAAGGAAATAAGTCCTCATAGACACAACAGGACTGACAGACATAAGAGCTCACAGAGACTGTTTCACCATCCATAGACTGTACAGGCCTATGCCAGGTGGAATCCAAGTGATAAGAGGAGAAATAAACACAGACCCCCATCCCTAACCCAGAAGCTATCTCTGAATAACTACTTCTCATAAAGAAAAAAGGGTTTCCAACAGAACCTCACTGGGTATACAAACCACACTTCAGGATAGACCCAAGGTATACTAATAGAGTTGAAGCAAAGCAAATGTGATGGTATTTTTAGAGGTATTTACTTATTTATTTATTTATTGTCTAACAGTGCTTTTTTTCTAAGCAATTTTTCCCAGGGAAATCTTTTCCTTATATATTCTGGTTTCCAATTTTGTTTTCATGGGTTTTCCGTGTGTGTCAGAAGTGTCTGTGTTTCTTCTGCTTTTTCCATGTCTCTTTTTTTGTTTTTTGTGTGTGATTGTGGTTTGCTTTTTATTTTATATTATTATTATTACTATTCCTATTATTATTATTATTATTAACATCTTCATTATAAAGAGAAAATACAAATTTGTGTGGTTAAGGAGTTGGGAAGGATTGGGAATGAGTTGGGGGAGGGGAAACCATTATTAGAATATATTATATAAAAATCTACTTTCAATAAAAAAATAAATAAAAGTAAGTACTTTCTAAAGTGGAAACGTAAGGGTTCTTTGGAAAGTCAGTTGTGTTGGATGGTGTTTTGCTAGGGCAAACACATAAAGAAGTGTTTTTCTGAAATGGACCCAGATGAAAGGCTAAGGCAGACTTGTGAAGGAACATTTCCCTGAAGCAGACACCGAGAGAGGATGTTCTGCTAAAGCAAGCGTGTGAAAGACCACATGATGAAGGATTTTCTGTTAAGGACATGCATGTATTGGTCCACCTTACACTGTGTAGTTGAACTCTATTTGTTGGAACTCAACAGAGAGAAATTAACCAAAAAACTTCTTGTGGTGTGCTTCAGTTTCTTGCCATTCTTTCTGACTCTGGCTGATTGGCAGAGTGATAGCTGAGATAGACACACATGCTGAGGTGATATACATGCTAAGGCAAGACCCTGGAGGACATGTGATATTTGGAGGGAGTATAAATAGGACTGGTTGGACAGTGATGGGAGCAGAGGTAAGCTTGCTTATAGAGCTAGATGTACAACAATTGTTGATCTTGAGTCTTTGCTGATCTTCATTTCACTGAGAGAGAAACAGCCAAGAACTTTTTCTGGCTTTCCTGTTGGCCCTAGTCCTTCCTGCTGACTTATGCTGAGGTCTGGCAGTCTCTTCTAGATAGCTTCCCAGTTGCCATTTGCTATCCCGATTGCACTGAACTGCTGGGGAAGTGTTTGTGAGTGGATGGAGCTCTCACTGCTAACCTGTGAACTGAGCTGCTGATTTCCAGACAACAGACAGGAGTTGCTCCATAGAAACTTTCTAAACAGGTCTACATCACCCCATATCCTTTTTGTCCATCTGTGGTGGGTGGTGGGATAAAAGAGAGGTTAAAACATTTAAGAACCTTCATTAAAAGTAGACATTGAGAAAAATTAAAGTTATAACTTTCACTAAGAGAATTAAGCATTCCAACCATAACGGCCACTCATTCCACTCATTCTTAGGAAACAAAAGAAATTCCAAGCACTCAGGATTTTACAAATTTCAGTCAAGCTAAAATCATAGTAAGGTCATATCCTTCCTTTAACTATTGTTCTGTAAAAAGAACACATCTCATTGGCATTTTGAAAGATGTATTTGTTTAGGTTTTGGCTTCGGTAGATATGGGGAGCTTCTTTGTTTGTTAAAGGTACAGAGTTTCTGACATTGTTAAACAGAACTTAGTCGACGCACTTGACCTACAAGTACAGAAGTGTGGTTTTCATCATGAACCTCTGTGACAATTGTCACTTAGGCCAGAAATGAGTTGCAAATTATGTTACCTAAAAGGCAGGTACCTGTGCGTCTGCCTTCCTGTGCTCTCCATGTGTTGGAAAAAATTCAAAAAGCTTAAGTAAAGCAAACACACACACATACACAGACACAGCCACACATGGACACACACAGGCACACATAGGCACACATACACATACTCACACACATGTACACGTATGCATGTACACACACACTCAAAACTTTCAGTGATAAAATATTTCTGGATAGCTTATGAAATCTCTCTGGCCCATTGGACTTGCAAACTTTATATGCCCCAATATAGGGGAATGCCAGGGCCAAAAGAATGGGAATGGGTGGGTAGGGAAGTGGGGGGCGCTATGGGGGACTTTTGGAAAGTGGGGGGATAGCATTGGAAATGTAATTGAGGAAAATATGTAATAAAAATATTAAAAATTTAAAAAAAATCTCTCATTAGGACTCATCTATTTAATTCACAGTCCTGGACAAAGATTTGGAATTTAAATTTCAGAGGTCCCTTGCTTTGGTTTGCTTTATGTGTATTTAGACAGTTGCAATTGTGTGTGTGTACTCAAGGAGTGATCTACATGTGGGATGGGGCTGGGAAGTCATGGGTCAAGTCCTAGATTTAAGTAGACATTACATCTACATAGATAGAAAACTCCAGGAAAACCCAAAAGATGAATGTTAAAATCATGGTGTCTCACACTGAACTCCTGAAATTATTGAGGTTGCTAATATTTATTTCTGTCATTAAAATACTCTCTAACTGAATAGTTCCTTGTTTCACAGAGGCTGTGAGGCAGGATTTGAGATTTCATGCCATTCTATTAAACCAGGCGACAAACTAGTCTTCAGGAGATGGTATCTTTCAATGTTGCTTTATCTCAAAGGAAAGGCACACAACAACCAAGTCTAATAACTAGTAACAATATCAAGAATAATAGCTCTTATTCACTGAACATCCACTAAAAGCCAGAAAGCATGCAGAATGCTTCTCAATTATTAATTCTCATTCTCAAAATAGTACTGCAGAGTAACCATAGTGATGCTAATTTTATAGTTTAGGAAACCAAAGCTCAAGGGAAGTGAGATACATTGCTTAAGATCACAAACTATGAATGACAGAACTGAGAATCAAAACCAAATTTAATCAACTCAAAATCCTGTGTTTGCACAATTTACCACATTGCCTCTGCCCCCAGCCCTATGACTTGAGCACATAGAAGTAATGCTGTGTATGAAATTCATAAGAAAAATATATGACAAAAACGAATGTTAATTTATTCATAGATAAAACTTAGAGTGAGGTATTAGAACTAGTATATATATATATATATATATATATATATGTGTGTGTGTGTGTGTGTGTGTTTAAACATATGTATATATATGTGTCTGTGTGTATATTTGTATATGTGTATATATATATATCAAATGGAATATATTTTCAGATAATAGAAAATTATAGCATTCATATGAATCAGTAACGATTCCTAAAGGGTACAGAAAAATACTTTTGAAAAATTGAAAAATGAATATGGAACCAATGACTAAAACATAATAATGGCTAGAAAGGAACATTGTACTTTCATTGTTAAATGTACTTATATTTAAATATAAATTTCTTAATAAGAACAGTGGTATATTTCCCTTAAAGAGAGGCGACAAGCTGTTAATCCATAATAAGGAACAGATGACAGAACAATGAAATGATTCCAGCCAAGTTAGTGGCTTTGCTAGCATTGCTTAAGGAAACACAGGTCTCTCAAGGGCAGCTATCATGCAGAAAACACACTCTAGGAGAGTCCTATACAACTCTCAGGCAGTTTCTGATTCTCCTTCCCAGCACTTGTTACCCACATACCCTGAGGTCTCTTGGCATATGAGTTACATGAGCTTTACTTGTCCCTTCAGGAAGGAATGTTTTCTTGTGAAGAAAATGTTGATACAGGAAAAGGCTTGCTCTCATTGAAACTATTGAAGACATTGATGCAGAGTTTTTAAATAGAAGAGGCCATTCTTTAGCCCCTGTATGCTTGTATGAAGAAAGTCAGGTGCTGGAAACTCAAGAATATCCCAAGTCAAGCAGAGACAGTGACTCTAACTCTCTCACACCACTAAAGATTAAAGATTTATATTCTCATAGGAGCATGCAAAGCAATTGTAGAAAGGTGAAGAATTGAGGCAAGGTGAAGAAATGGAAAAAATTAAAAGAATGTCCTGGGAGTGGGAGACATTTCCAAGAAAGGAAAAGGCCATAAGATGCTGCTGTCTGGGGTTTCTATAGGGTCATTCGAGAAATTGGACAAAACCTAAACTAATGAGATTAGTTTGCTCTCTGGGCTATCGTGGACCAAGCCAATGGAGGGCATACACATTCTATATATAACATGCCTAAATCATCCTCTGTTCATACACTACCCACATAGTAAGGACTGATTAGAGCGACACTGTCTCTGTTTCTTACAGTGCTCTGTCAGCTGCTGACAGTAGCTGTTAGTCATGGCTGGTGTTGCCACATCTGGCCTTACAGATGTCACGATAGCTCTGCTGAGCCCTCTTGATCCTCCCAGCTTCAAAGAAGTAGATACATTTGTTCTTAGTTAACTCTCTGTCTATAGGATAGTCTGGGGGTCTGTCATGTTTGTCAGAATTCATCATTACTATAATGTAGTCTATTATTACTGTCTGTATAGGGAGCAATTTTTATATATACATATATATATATATATATATGTGTGTGTGTGTGTGTGTGTATGTGTGTGTGTGTGATTGTGCCTAACATATGTTTCTCAAGGATTTGTCATGACAACCCTGTCATCACTGGTCTCATCTCTTGGAGCTCCTGCCTATCATGACTATTTGGCTGTCTCCTACCAGGCAATATTTTCTGCTTCTCATCCCTACTGGTACTAGCCCCACTGTTGAACTCTGACCATTCCTTTTAATCCCACAGTCTTTTCTCCGTAACATATGAGGTACTTGAAGTTTCCATATGAGCTCTATTCTCTTATTGTTTATGAGGCTAGCTCCTGCCTCAATGTCCCTGGCAATGAGAATAAGTAAAGGTACACTCTGCTCTAAAAATGATGTGCCTGTGTAAATACACTGACATCCTTACTTCTCACTTCCTTTCTGCACAGGTTTCTACTCTACTTCAACCGGGCTTACACATTCTCTTCCTAACTCTTTATCCCAGTCTCTTCTCCCCATGACTTCTTACCTTGAAATGACAATTTATGCGACTTCAAAGTCACTTGAATTATTATTTTGTCAGTTTCTCTCGTTCACCAGTTACCTTCTAAAGTATAACTCAGCATTTTATAAACCTCAGCTAAGCACGAATGGTTTAGTTCCTCGAAGCCCCTGATATTCTTCTTCCCAGAATTGCAGTAAACTGTCTTTGACTCTACTAAGTAAAAAACTAAAGCCCTACACATAGATTTCATCAAGAAGATTCAATAATTTCCCCCCAAGAAAATATTCCGTGATGAAAGGAGCTGTTATCAATGGGACCAAGTACAATTTGGATTCAGCACACTGAAGGGCTTTGCTAATAATTTGGCTTGGTGGGCACAGTCTTTGCTGGCAGCTGCGATATGTCACATGATATCTTAAGAGCCATGTTCTACTTCAAGAATTACTCAACCTTTCCACTCCTTTAAACAAAACAGAACAAAAGGTGTTTGCTGCTTCCTCTGCAAACTAGCCTTTGCTGCTGGCAGATGCTACAAACTATCCCTTCCCTGAGACTTACACCTCTACCACTTTCTCTGCTCCACCACCTGCCCTGACTCCTCCCTCTTGTCCCTCTCTTCCTCCTGGGACCTGGAAGTCCCACCTTTTCTTTTTCACCAAGGGATTGGCTTCCACCTCATTTATTGATACAATCAAGAGCCATTAGGGAATCAATACCTCCAAGTGTTTTGCTCACAATGTAAAATCTTACTTACCAACATGGAGTTTGAAACCCAATGTTATTTGCTTGTGCGTTTCTACATCCTTAGTCACTCAATGGCAAAGCAAGAACACTAAAGAGTTGGGGAATTTGGTGATTTAAGGTTTCATGGAAATTTCTTTCTGAATGTCAATGACTGATTAAATTTAATTTATTCATCATTTTTCTAATATAAAGTCCATCCAATGAGTTCTCACTTCATTTATTTGTTTGAACTGTAAAGGTGTCCCTCATGCTCAAACACTGAGTATTGTTAGCACTGTAGTGCATATTAGTTTATCTGTCTATACCCATCTCTGTCCTCTCTATAGATAGATAGGAAAATAGATAGATATTGATATAGATTTCTGATAGTCATGAGAAGACACAACACTGAAACTTATAGAGGAGAAAGTACGGAAAAGCCTCGAAGATATGGGTACAGGGGAAAAATTCCTGAATAGAATATCAATGGCTTGTGCTGTAAGATTGAGAATCAACAAATGGGACCTCATAAAACTGCAAACCTTCTTTAAGGCAAAAGACACTGTCAATAAGACAAAAAGGCCACCAACAAATTGGGAAAGGATTTTTACCGATCCTAAATATGATAGGGGACTAATTTCCAATATATAAAAAGAACTCCAGAAGATGGAGTCCAGAAAATCAAATGACCCCATTAAAATGGGGTACAGAGCTAAACAAAGAATTCTCACCTGAGGAATACCAAAGGGCTGAGAAGCACCTGAAAAAACACTCAACATCCTTAATCATCAGGGAAATGTAAATCAAAACAAACCTGAAATTCAACCTCACACAGAACGGCCAAGATCGAAAATTCAGGTGACAGCAGATGCTGGCAAGGATATGGAGAGAGAGAGGAACACTCCTCCATTGTTGGTGGGATTGCAAGCTTGTACAACCACTCTGGAAATCAGTCTGGCGGTTCCTCAGAAAATTGGACATAGTACTACTGGAGGATCCAGCAATACCTCTCCTGGGCATATATCCAGAAGATGTCCAAACCGGTAAGAAGGACACATGCTCCACTATGTTCATAGCAGCCTTATTTATAATAGCCAGAAGCTGGAAAGAACCCAGATGCCCCTCAACAGAGGAATGGATACAGAAAATATGTTACATTTACACAATGGAGTACTACTCAGCTATTAAAAAGAATGAATTTATGAAATTCCTAGCCAAATGGATGGACCTGGAGGGCATCATCTTGAGTGAGGTAACACAATCACAAAGGAACTCACACAATATGTATTCACTGATAAGTGGATATTAGCCCAGAACTTAGGATACCCAAGATATAAGATACGATTTGCTAAACGCATGAAACTCAAGAAGAATGAAGACCAAAGTGTGGACACTGTGCCCCTTCTTAGAATTGGGAACAAAACACCCATGGAAGGAGTTACAGAGACAAAGTTTGGAGCTGCGATGAAAGGATGGACCATCTAGAGACTGCCATATCCAGGGATCCATCCCATAATCAGCTTCCAAATGCTGACACCATTGCATACACTAGCAAGATTTTGCTGAAAGGACCCAAATATAGCTGTCTCTTGTGAGACTATGCCGGGGCCTAGCAAACACAGAAGTGGATGCTCACAGTCAGCTATTGGATGGATCACAGGGCTCCCAATGAAGAAGCTAGAGAAAGTACCCAAGGAGCTAAAGGGATCTGCAACCCTATAGTTGGAACAACATGATGAACTAACCAGTACCCCGGAGCTCTTGTCTCTAGCTGCATATGTATCGAAAGATGGCCTAGTCGGCTATCACTGGAAAGAGAGGCCCATTGGACTTGCAAACTTTATATGCCCCAATATAGGGGAATGCCAGGGCCAAAAGAATGGGAATGGGTGGGTAGGGAAGTGGGGGGGGGTATGGGAGACTTTTGGGATAGCATTGGAAATGTAATTGAGGAAAATACGTAATTTAAAAAAAAAAGGAAATGTCAACAGATTTATGGGAAAAGTGCAATAACACATTAAATATTTTTAAAATGTGTCATGTACAGATATTTATGACAATTCTATTTATAATTGATGACAAATGAAATGAAAACTAACATCCATCAATAGGGGTGTAGATGAACTGATATGTAGCTATGAAATGCAACCCTGCTCAAAAAAAGAAAAAGGCATACACTAACAACACATGTAAAATATGAATTGCTCCAAAAATAATTGTCTCGTGGGAAAGAAGACAGGGAAATGTTATTTATGCTTGTCTGATCCCATTTTATAACATCTTAGACAATGCAAACTAATGTGCAGTGACCAAGAGCATCTTAGTTTCCATAGGAATGGGCAAGCTGAGTGGTAAACTGGCTTGGGCAGTGGTACAAGTGAAATATAGTCATGGGGAGTGAAAAAGGTATGGCTCTGACTGACAGGTTTGATTTCTAGATTTGGATGATGATGTCACTACCATGTGCCAGTGCATTATACTGTATTCTTTAAGTATACAGTTTACCTATGCTTTACTTAAGTAAGGTGTAACTTGGTGATCTGTAACAAATATAAACTTGTATAATTTTCCTAGACAGAAAAGATACCAAAACCTCTAAGAGCCGAGTCCCCGAAGCTATCAGACAGCCTGCTGCTGTGAGACTTGCCAGCCTTCATAATCATGTGAAACAATTCACTTAATAAATTATTTTTGTCCACTTATTCATGATTCCATCTTCCCTTCTTACAGGATTTATTGTTTTTTTTGCCGCTTTGAGAAAATGGAACATCAAACAACTTTCCAGTGTCTGTATCTATCTTAAATAGGAATGGATATTTAAATATTGTCAGACATTTGAGAAAAACCTGCACGGTAAAGTGGCGACCAAATCAGACAGCTGAAAAGAAACTAGATATGTTGCAAAAATCAGAACAGTAACAACAACAACAAATCCAAAATATCACATTCTTCTACTGGGAGCAGAATGCTTGTGCAGTAGGAATAAGCAGATTGGGGGAGGGGGAACAAGAGGACATTTGATTTTAAATTTTAATTACTGCCTTTGGTCACGTACCTGGACAAATAGCCTGAAGGGAGATTCTCGTTCAAGCTGTAGATTGACAGAGATTATTTGGGACAGTTACTTGAGCACAGGATAAGGCATGGCCAGAAACCTCTGGAAGCCTCTGGTCTCAGATGGAGGCATTTTTCAATCTGGTTCCACTGAGGAAATGGTGATAGTGTACATCATACTATTGCCTCAACCTCCCTTTAAGATAAGAGTTCAGCCATTTAACACCAGATAGTCACCCTCTTCGGTCTCAACCCCACTGGGTGGGCACAGTGCTACTTAAGAGAGACTGTTCGTGCTTGAACAGAACAATCCTCTGGAAAGTGAATGACTGTTACATGCTGTTTTTAAGTTCATATACCAGCAGTGGGTGCATGGCAGCACTGGCTGCTCACAAACTTATTACCTGCACGCCACCTTCTCATGCATTTTCTCCATTCAATTTTGTCCTCTACTAACAGCTCTTAATGTCACAATTTTTCTCTTGCCGAAAGGAAAGCACTATACAAGTAATGAGATTTTGTAATTCTGTGAGTTATTTTTGGCTAATTTAGCTGTTGAAAACTTTAAATAAATAATAGCAAGAATTGTTTGTACTAAACCTTAGAGTCCTTTGATAAATACTTGCCAACTCGTTGGCTGACACCTGGTGTCTGTCTCCTTCTACTTCTATTTTTATGCCTTATATTACATAACCCGGCAACTTTCCTTTATACTTTCTTCTGCTTTCATTGTATTAATAGTTGTTCTATAAAAATGATGAGAGGGGAATTATCAAAGAAATTATACAAGAAAAATATTTCCAGCCAGGGAAGACATATATAACTCCAGACTGAAAGTACCCACTGAGTCCAGAATGAAATGAATGAGAACAGACACAGAAGGGCACATCATGAAGCCTTAGAACACCAAGAAAGAGACTGGTTCTAAGGTTTCAGGTAGAAACCCTGGGCCTACTTTTGTAATCCTTTTGACAGTATTTCACCAAAACCAGAATCCATAGCCTCTATAATTTAATTTACAATTGTCTGAGAAATCTTACATTCTACAAAGTTAATCACTAACATTAGTAGTGCCCATAAAGTAAAAGAAGTCTGGGAAAGACTACATAAACGCTAGGAATGTTTCAGTTTTCTGTCCTTTGTCATATAATTTGTTAATCAAAGTACTAAAATTGCAATAACAATTGTATGAAAATCAACACAGATTTTTTTTTTCAAAATCAGTGTGGGAATATAGACAAGCAAGGTATATAGGAGCAAAAATCCAGAATGTCCATTCTGATAGTGGCCATGCCACATCGTGAAAGAAGTGTGTGGTGTTTCTCACGAGGTCACAGAACTTAGGTAGAAACTTATTTTTACACACTTAAGTCATATTCTTTAGACTAGTGAGAACTCAGTATTAGAAAGTCTATGAGCTGTTCCTGTGATTGACATCTCACACACACACACACACACACACACACACACACACACACACACACACGCACTCATACATGCACGCACGCACGCACGCACACACTTCTGAATAGGGAATTCTAATCCTGGTCTCCTTATTTAACTAAAGCTAGTTGTTTTTAGCAGGAAATTTCAAATAGCTTATGACATGCTAGTATTGGCGAGGACAAAAGGTGCAGAAGGCAGGATTTGGGTCCAAGATTTGTTATTAACTCATTCTATATTTTATTTTCTCCAGAGAGTTGATATCATCACAGGTAATTTTGCTCCCTTCTAGTCACAGATGTTTTCAATTCGTTTGGGTTTTGAGACATGGTCTTGTTCTATAGCAGAGGCTGACTCCAATCTTGAGAGCCTCCTGCTTCAATCTCCAGTTGTGGGGGATTACAGGTGTGAGCTACCAGGCCTGACTCAAATATTTTCCATAAATTTTAGAGAAGGTGGAGGCAGATGGATAGGGGATAGGAGTGGCATCTTCTAGATGAATGTGAGAGCTCATCCAAGCTTAGGAGAGTAGAGTGTCAGAGCAGCAGAGATCATGGCTCTGTTCTGGAGCCTGAAAAGTCTGGTCATACCATTTTTATATATCTCTGATCTTGGAAATGTTCCTTAGTGGGAACTCTTCTCTAGAGATTGTGTGATATTTGAATTTCCCTGGAAATCTTCAAGCATAATCTAAACTATGATGTTTCTAGGCTATTTAGAAGTGATCTGTCTCAGAAGAAATATCAACTAAAATGTTATCCCTTCTAACACAGAATTCTCATAAAAACAAAATAAACTAAACAAAAACAACAACCCAAGGACTAAAAGATGACCTTGTTAAGCAGCTGGGATGCAACACCCCAGGGTCTTCTGCACCCATTAGAGTTACTCTTTGTGGACTTGATGGAAGCAGAATTACCATGGAAACACATCTCAGGTTGATCTGTCTGGGACTATTTAGATCATGTTAACTGAGGTGAGAAGACTCACCCTAAATGTGATATCACCTCTATTCTTAAGAGTGAACAGAGGAGAGGAAAGGGAACAGTGTGTTGGCACTAGTCATTGCATGGCCACAGGCTCACTTGTCATGTCCACCTCCTGGTTATGTCATAACATCCCTGACACCATAGACGATGTATACCTGCAACTGTAAGCAGAGATGAGCCCTTTCTTTCTAGCTTGTCTTTGTCAGGTATTTTTTTTTTCAGCAATGAAACAAATAGCATCTACAGTATCTATATTACTTTAAAAAAAACTGGGCCATGAAGTAAAACCAGAGATGCCCAAAATATTGAATCAATTTCTATTTTTCCTTGATGACATCATGAACTTTATCCATTTTCATGTTGTATATAATCTCTGCTCTCTAGTATGAAATGTTTTTTACACAAGTTTTTCACTAAAACAGCATGGAAAACAAAGTGTAAATTTAAAAAAAAGAAGACAGGGAATGGTAGTTCTTCAACATTTGTTTGATCAAAACTACAAGCACAAACTGCAGTTCTTCCCGTAACACATTAAACCAGGGGAAACATATAATGTCTCCAGCAGATCAGATGTCTAACCTTACCATAGGCCATGATTTGATTTGATTTTCATCCCTTCTTCTTGATAAGGAACAGAACCTAAAGAGATTTATATAGCCATACCTAAGAGTCTCATATGAATAATCCAAAGTCTTAGGGCGTACCTATCTTTTTCTAAGTTTGTTAATTTTACTATTTCATAAAATAAAATGTTAACTCGTGTTTATTCCTTTCTGGTTATTTGTTTGTGTGTTTTACATTTTTGACAATATTAAGTTTTCTGGGTTATATATGTGCTTAAGATTTTATTCTAACAATGTGAGTGTGTGCCTGTGTGTGTTTGTGTGTGTCTGTGTCAGTGTATATGTGTCTCTGTGTGTTATTGTCTGTGTATTAGAGTATGTGTGTGTGTGTGTGTGTGTACATGTGCAAGTGTGTGCATGTATGTGTGTATGAGAGAGTTTGAATATGTACACCTATTTGAGAGAAAATATGCACAGACACTTGTGTGTGTGTATGAGAGGGAGAGAAAGAGAGAGACAGAGACAGAGACAGAGACAGAGAGAGAGAGAGAGAGAGAGAGAGAGAGAGAGAGAGAGAGAGAGAGGAGATTGAGCATGTATATGTATTTGAGAGAAAGTGTGTGTGTATGTTCACATGTACATGCATGCATGCACACACATGTGTGTACATGTGTGTGAGAAAGAGTTTCATTGAGTGTGTCTATGAATTTGAGAGAAAGTATATGTTTGTGTGTGAGAGAGAGACAGAGACAGAGCGATACAGAGACAAAGAGTCTGTGTGTGTGTGTGTGTGTGTGTGTGTGTGTGTGTGTGTGTGTATGCTCTGAACTAATAGTGATTATCTAGAAGTAAGTCCATTGAAGCTTTTCTATAAGTAATCTTATCTTTTTTCACAGCTACCCCCTGCTGGGTTCAGTGACAGCTTCCCCTGATATTTAATGACAATTTCTTTTAATTTAACATTTTTAATGAAAAATAATGTAGGAGTTAAATTGGGGGATGAGGACATTGGACCATAATTGGCTTCAAATCTACCAATTAAACATTATATGAATTAAAGTTTTATGTGTTTTAATTGTACCTTCAATAAGTGAAGAGTACAGATTGTCTATTAAATATGCAATGAATTATTTAGCCACTAGATTTAGCTCTGAATTTTCATAGATTTTAATTACCTGCAGAAACAGCAGAGAGATAACAAAGGAAGAATGTGAACCAAATATGGTCAATAAGATCTTTGGTCTTTGCTTCTCTTCTGGAAGCAAAGACATCCAATCACATGACAATCCTTGTATAATTTCCAAGTAATTATGATTGGAATTAGTGCGTATCCCAGCATACATATTACTAAGCCTCTCAGAAGTATAACTAGAGGTTTAAGTTCAAGAATGTAGGCTGACGTGCAGAAACAGGGTCTACTTGTCTATCATTTCAAAGTATTTCCACAGCACTGATCTAAATCTGACTGAAACCAAGAAAGTAGGTTGCCTAGTTTTAATGTTCATATATAAAATTCTTTGGACTCCATTCCAGTCCTTATGGTAGTGTACTTAGTAAAAGAAGAAAGGACCTTCTCACTGCCTCCCAAGGACTGGGAATAACAAGGAAAGTCATAATCGCTGTCTGACCTGTAGTTCAGTTATTGAACAACTCATATGTGAGGTGCCAGGTAAGGTACCACCCCTGCATGGAGATAGGAGGTAGGTTTCAATTAAGATATCTGAAGATGGAGTCCACCGAACCAGTTCTATCCTCACCAGATCTTTCCCCATCTTCTACTTCACATAACAAGCATCATCCCTGATATCAGTAGGCACTCCAGAAGGAAAACAGAAAGAGAATCTCATTCTTGTAAGTTGAATCAAAAGCCTTTACCTTAAATCCTAGGTATTATTTTATGGTATGATTTTCATTTCTCTCTGCTTGGAAAAGAGACCCACAGTTCTTTAGGAAATACTTGCAGCTGCAGATTTATTACAAAACCAGAGGGATTCCATATCCACTGCCATTAAAGTAAACTGTGAAATGAGTCAGTGAGGAATCCTGAATGAAAGAGGGAGAACATTGGCAGAAAGGGGGTTATGATGATATGTGATTTGCTGGTCTCAAATTGTTAAACTAGATAATAAGAATGCAACAGTGCCCTTGACAAATTCAGTTTGGTGGATCTCCTGCTGGCTGCGTTCGTTATATCAGCTGGGAACATTGCCTTAATGACATCTGTGAGGCTCAATCCTATATAGACTCCAGACTGTGTCTGTCCTATATAGACTCCATACTGTGTCTGTGAGATCATTCTTTCCAGGAAAGACAAAGCTTTCAAAAATCAGGCAAGAAGTCAGCTGGGCCTGGTGCTGGTGAGGCATATAGAAAGGCAAGCAGACATCTATATCTGGGTCCTTTCAGCAAAATCTTGCTAGATATAGCTGTCTCTTGTGAGACTATGCCGGGGCCTAGCAAACACAGAAGTGGATGCTCACAGTCAGCTATTGGATGGATCACAGGGCCCCCCAATGGAGGAGCTAGAGAAAGTACCCAAGGAGCTAAAAGGATCTGCAACCCTGTAGGTGGAACAACATTATGAACTAACCAGTACCCCGGAGCTCTTGACTCTAGCTGCATATGTATCAAAAGATGGCCTAGTCGGCCATCACTGAAAAGAGAGGCCCATTGGACACACAAACTTTATATGCCCCAGTACAGGGGAACGCCAGGGCCAAAAAGTGGGAGTGGGTGGGTAGGGGAGTGGGGGGGGGTATGGGGGACTTTTGGGATAGCATTGGAAATGTAAATGAGGAAAATACCTAATAAAAATATTAAAAAAAAAATAAAAGGCAAGCAGAGACCCAACTTGCACAGTAATTTCTCAATTTCCTATCTATCCGCCTTCCAATGTTTGAAGAGTTCATTAGAAATGGAATAAGAAATCAAGGGTGGCTGCTGGAAGGGATAACAGGCCTTTGTTTTTAATGAGGCTTGTGAACCCCTGGATCAGAGAAGACACCATAAACTGTCAACCTATACCTATCTTGTGACCCCTTTTATTGCAATGCTTTATTCCATCATCATCCCTTCTTCAGATCTTTTTCTGTCCTGACGTTTGATGTGTCTCTGAATGAACTGATCTCCATGTTCTAGCTTTTCTCTGCCCATTAACCATCGGACTCATTTTCCTTTTCTGCGCAGATCAAACTCCATACTAACAATTTCTGCTATTCAAAAATGATCACCGTTCCATGTATCCTCTGTCATTCTGTCTCCCTTTCCTCTTAGAATTGAACAGAGTTTCAGAAAACGATTCATCCTTTTGAAGATGTCCACTTATGTGCCTGCCTTACTTAGATTTAGCATCACTCTTTAGACGCATCTTTCTCTGCCCACTCCTGCCTATCTCAGTGCCTCTTTCCCTCCAAACCAAAGGTCAGAAAAATAGGGCCTTTCAGCAAGTCTTACCCTTAATAAAATCTTACAGGTCACACCGCACACATGGTCACACATGTGTGTTTATATTTATCTGGTCCCATTTCCTTTACAGAAGAGTTGAGTACACAGAGATAATATATGTCTTAACAAATATATATATAATTTCTCCTTAACATTGGAGAATTTTCAAATTTAGGTCTCCTGGTGGAGGGCTGACAACCCAGTTACTCAAGAGAACAAGGAAGATACTATAAACTCAAAACCAACCTAGACTACAAAGTATATACACAAGCAACTGGAACAATTTATTCAGACTCTATCTCAAAGTAAAAATTAAAGAAAGAGGTATAGAAAGTATAGTTCAGTGGAGTGGTGTGAGACCCTAGGTTCTGTCCTAAAATCTCAAAAGAAAAAGGGAAGAAAGAAAAAAATCCTCAAAATAAATAAGCCAAACAAGCAAACAAAAAACTTTAGCTATTTGACTTTGCCATTGTACTGTGACATATTATTCTTTCTCAAATATCACAAGGTTGGGAAACTAAGCCAAGAACAACCAATTGGTTGAAATTAGAAACTCCTATTGGCTTCATTTAACTGTGTTAACGTTGAGTCTGGGCTCCTATAATCCTCAACTAACTTAAAGCTCATATTGTTTCCAAATGTCACACTGTTTTAGTCAATGTTCCGTTGCTGTGAAGAGACACCAAAACCACATCACTATTGTAAAAAATATTTACCTGGTGCTAACGTACATTTGCAGAGACTTTGTCCATTATTATCATGGTGGAGAGTATGGGGTCATATGGTACTGGGGAGGTAACTAGGAGTTCTATATCTGGATCTATAGGTAGTAGGAAAAGAGAGCCTGGTTTGTACTTTTGAAACCCCAAATGCTTACCCTCAGTGACACACTTTTCCCAAAACAACCATAACTCTAAATCCTTCTCAAATAATACCTCTCCCTAAGTGTTCAAATATCTGAGCCTCTAAGAGTCATTTTTACCCAAACCAATACAAGTGCTGTTTCTGTCTTTATCCCACCTTAAAATAATCAATGGCTACACTCTACTCATGTATTAATCCCAACTCAGGCACACCCATTTTCATTAAGACCTTATGATACTTGTATGACTTTTCAGATGCTGAGGTACCCCATTCTCCCATTTTACTGGCAAACTGGCCTCTGCCTTCTTTCTCTCTGCTTCCCTTAGCTTTCCTCTTTGCAACTTGAGATTCAAGTGAACAATTTTCATTGCTTATGATAAAATTTTTCACTCTAAGTATCAGGGACTTTTTTTTTCAGGAGGACACCAAGTGACGCTTTACCTTCGATGGACACTGGATAATTAAAAATGAGAGAAAATGTACTTCTTACCCTCTTCTTTCCGATTCTACATGATATGTTCTGACATGAAACATTCTAACTGGTCACTGTCTCTATTACACATACCAGAACATTATTGATAAGGGAATGTAGCCTGTGAGCCTATACAAGGTTCTATTTGAAATAGTTTACAAAATGTAAACATTGGATATGTCCACTTAAAATTTTTATTCCTAGATTCTTTTAGAAAACTAGAAATTTTACATGTGGCAGATGTTGGTTAATGTAACCAAGAAACAAATGGCTTTTTAAGTTTGATCTCTAAAAATTACATTTAAATAATGACACACATGGTAGCATGTGCTTATAACCCAGTACTAGGAAGGTGGAAATGGAAGAATCTGTGGTTATCACTAGTCAGTGATTCAGGCTTAATTGGTGAGATCCAAGATAATGAAAGACTATGTAGTAAAGAAAATAGTATTTCTGAGGATGATTCCATGGTGGTCTTCTGGCCTCCATTTGAACACATGTACTACCACCTACAAACATATATGAGCCAACATATGTAATTCATGTTAAAAAATTAAAAGCTCTATCACCTCCACAATTTTACCTCCAATAATCAGGATGTCATCAGCCTCTTTCTTGATAAGAAATCATGTGCTTTCTCACTTCCAAATCACCACATCTTTGAACACTTCCATTGCCTGTCCTGGACCAATGCTGTAATTTGTACTGTCCACTCATTCCCAATAAGCAATAAGGTTTGGATTCTTGATCTAAATCTGTAAGAAAATAAGGCATAAACGTTTAGATATAATTACACTACATGAATAATTATCAATTAAAGCTTAATATAACCAGAAGTGTAGCCAGCATTATGAGCCAGGATGACAAATGCATGGGTTAATATCCCATACAGTTCACTCAAGAACCAATATTGTCATAATGGTGAGCAATACAGTGTAGTCTCTGTGATACATTATCATATCATATCATATCATACCATATCTTGTTATCCATTCACTCCCCCTCAATTCTGAATAATAACATGATCCTATCTCATAAAAATAATTCTTTCAGATCCTTTGTTCATCTTCCAAATAGTCCTCTTGGGCAGCTCTTCATAAAATGATGAATGATGATTGCTAAGATGCCACAGGTTCTCCAATATTACCCACCCCTAGGCAACAAGGAATGGAAACTGCAGGACTAAGGCTAGCATATCCTTTATGTAGATATAGTATAGACATTCACAATGAAACAGCACTCATCAAATATTTAATTGCCAACTCACTTGTTCATTTTTCTGTTGGCCCCAATCTCTACCTTCTTTTGCTTCATTGTTTTGAAGATCTGATGTACTAGTGGCTCCTTTCTTGGCAATATAATGCCTTTCCTTATGTATTCCTGACTCAAAAAAATTTGATTAAAACATTTTATACAAAATAGAGAACATGTGGTTGTTCCTACTGCTTCTCACAAAAAGGACAATAGATAGCAGCCTTGGAGAGCCTGCTGAATGAATTTTTGTGTTATGTACATTGAACAACTTAGTTTACTAAGCAACTTGGTCTCTCAACTTGTTTTATATAAGAACACATATCTTTTTTAAAAAATATATGTTCATGTTCTTTGTACAGTTGAGCTATAATGAAAACAAAAAACAAAACCATATGAAAAAGAAAATTTTTATGTGTCTCAATAGCTCTGTTCTTGAATCCACCATTTCAATTGACACCCTTATATTGTTCATGGCTTTGTGGTAGCTAAGGAAATTCATCTTGGAATACTTCATTACATGTTTACATTAAAAATACTTTGAGTATGAGAATTGCTAAAAATGTTTTATTGAAAGAAACTTCTGATGGTGTTTGGAGTTTAAAGAAATAAATTTCTCACAATTGAGCTCTCATGTGCCATGTGGGAGGGATCTGAATTGGTTAATTATTCAAAGAACAGCAGAAAGGACAGAACTAGATCCATGATACTGAGTCACAGTAATAAGAAACTTGAGGAGAATATCAAACCCTCTTGCTTAGATATGACACTATTTCTAAAATAGTGGAAAAATTTAAGCAGAGCTATTACTTCACATAGAAGAGACCTGAGGTGCTGGCTTCCTGGGCCCTGCTCCACTTGTGAGAATCCTCGGGTTCAGTGTTGTTGTACTTGCACAGAGTAAGTACCATCAACCATGGTTTTCTAAAAATTAAAATGCTATAATAAAGAAAGAGAGGTTATAAAAGGAGATTCTTCACATTTCAGAATAAATGTTTGTTTTGAGTGACTTTTCCACAGCTCTCCTGAAAGGAATATATTAATCTATTAAATTTCAAAATTATTGCAGTGAGTTATAATTTTTGCAAACACACAAATGTTTCTCTTTAAAAAGTTCTAAAGTGCAATCACACTTAGAAATGCACATTTATTATAAATCTGTCAACATATATGCAGCACACATAAACACTAGTGGCATCCAAGAGCATACATTCGCACATGGGTACTTAACCATGTGTGCATTCCCACCCTGAAGCCTCCCTTCAGGATTTAATTAAAGTGCCAATTCTAAAGACTGATGATTTCTAAGACTAGGTGCTGAAACAAGTAAATAAAAATGTTGGTGGCGTTTTTGACAGCTGATATGATGACAGGAGTGCATTACCCAAGTTTCACAAGAATAAATCATTCTCATTCTACACATACCTTTGAATCTTCTTTCCTCTTTTCTCCCTTCTCTACTCTGGGAGGGGCTGCTGCTTAGACAGAGATCAAATACTAAAGCAGAATCTTCTCAAACTCTTCTCCACAAGAAAGCAGGGAAAACTCAAAAGCTACTTACCATAATGTATGAATGAAGAACTGGAAGAAAAGCCTAGTTTTCTTTCCCATAGCTTATATTTACCATGGAGGCATCCAGGCTCAGAAGTGTGCTGAACTGATGATAAAAGCCTTCATCCAGAGAGAAGACAAATAGGAAGTTTCCTTCATCAAAAATAACCTATTTTTATTATTTATTCCCCTTTCCATCCTCACAGTGTGACAGAGTATGATGGCTGTAGCTGGACAAGACCTTTATTATATCCTTGATCTCTCCCAGGGAAGATCTATCCTCTGATAAAAACCAACCAGGATTTAGCCAGCTTCCTTTTCTGAACAGAGCCCTCCAGCCACAATAAATGCATCTATGAAGAGAAAATTAACTGACTTCAAGTACTGTGGAATTTAGATCACCTTAATGTAGAACCTAAACTTTGCAGGTAGATTTGGCTGAGATGAAAAGAGACTTCTTGCTCTGGCTTTCACTTACACCAAACAAATCTCAACTCTATAACTATTTCCTCATTAACATTCTGCCCTCTTTTAGAACTTTGAGTACATGGATGTTCTCTCATCTACTTTCCATTGGTGCTAATGCAATGTATATCAACAACTATAAAAGCAATTTCTTTCTGTTCCACTTTTCTTATCATTTTCTTAGTTAGATATAGACAACACACGAGAATTTCAGAGAAGTATTCAGGGTGTTATCAGTTGCAATTACTAATACATAACTGAATCTCACAGTTCAAATATTGTGTCTCACACTACTTAGAGCAGACACATTTATTAGATGGGAATGTCTTCAGTCATTTCCATCTCACCTATGTAACCTATTACAACTTCCTGCCATCTATTGAAAGGTGGATAACCAATTCTTGTTCTTATAAGAACAGTGCAAGTCAGAACATTCTCATCTCTTCTCATGTAAACTTTTCTGTCTTCCAGTTGAGAAATATTAAACAGAATATAGCTGGAAATGCTTTCAATCAATGGCCTTCATAGTCTTCCAGTGAATGTACACCAATGCTAGGCAAGCCCTTGCCATACTCCTCTCTTGTTTTTATTTTCTTATTTTTCAGTAAAGCAGTGAGAAAAGATTTTTATACGTACTCACATGTTCAGTCAAAAATATAGGTGTTCTGGACAGGAAATGTAGAATTTTATCATTTAGGATTTACTTTTGTCCACTCTGGGACATTAATAACATCAAATTTAATAATTAAACTACTCACTCATATAACATAAATATCCACAGATATATATAACATATAACATAAATACCCACATATAACATAACATAAATATCCACATATAACATAAATATCCACATATAACATAAATATCCACAGATAATGAGAAATCAAATTATATTGACCTTACTAAAATAATCTCACTACTTCCTTCAAAATTATTTTAAAGTAACTTGAAAATTTTAGTTGAAAAAAGACATAGTGATAATGGTGTGATAGCACAGGTCCACTTCAACAAATGTATTAAACCAATGAAACTAAGAGGATATGGAATGGAATTGCGTCTGAAGTCACAAATAGGAACATAGAAGAACATGCCTCTAACTCTCAACTTGACTTCACAGTTTCTGAGATATTTTCCAGGATCAGGTCAAGCTCTGAGGATCCCTGCTGTGTGGTTCTATCTTTCTTCTTTATAAATTCAGCAGTCAGAGTGACATGCCACAATGTCAGGCAGAATAGCAACTCATTGTTAAGAAAAAGAAAATCCTAATACATTTGATTTTGATATAAAGAGCTCACTCTGCAAGCCACATTTATCCACATCATTGTGCGACAGTATGTGCTGTTCAGGCAGTGGTGTTGCTTACAACTGACTTCCCGCAGTCTGCCTAGGGAATGACATTGCATTCATTCAGATTTTTCCATCCCCAGGATACTATTCTACTTTGGGACTCTAATCTTATATCTAGTATATTAGATCAGTGTGATGAATGGATTTTCAGAGCCTTGGGAGAGGCAAGGCAGAGTCAAAAAAAAATCCCCTAAGTGACAAAACTGAACCTAGAAAATAGTTGTGGAAAGCTTTGTTCTAATGCAACATTTTAGTCTCCTTTACCTTCTCCTATTCCCCAAATAGCATGAGTGTGGAGGTGATGAATTCACTTTAAGAAGATCCACGTGGGGAACCTCTTCCTACCAGGTACAATTCAGAAAAAATAAGATCCCTTTTTATTATACGAATTTTTCAGCTTTTTTTATTGGTTATTTTATTTATTTACAATTCAGAGGTTAGCACCTTCCTGGTTTCTCCTCCACAAACCCCCTACCCCATCTTCCTGACAACTTGCTTCTATCAGGGTACTCTCCTACCCACCCACCCACCCACTCCCATCCCACTGTCCTAGGATTCCCCTACCCTGAGGCATCAAGACTTCACAGGACCAAGGGCTTCCCCTCTCACTGATGCTAAGTAAAGCTCTTCTCCTCCCATCCTCTGCTACATATGCAGGTGGAGCCTTGGGTCCCTCTGTGTGTATTTTTTGGTTGGTGGTTTAGTCCCTGGGAGTTCTGAGAAGTCTGGTTGGTTGATATTACTGTTCTTCGTATGGAATTACAAACTCCTTCAACTCCTTCAGTCCTTACCCAAACTCCTCCATTGGGATCCCCATGCTCAGTTCGATGGTTGGCTGTAAGCTTCTTCAGGTGTATTGGACAGGCTTTGGCAGATCCTCACAGGAGACAATTATATCAGGCTTCTGTCAGCAACAACTTCTTGGTATCAGCAAATAGTGCTGGGTTTTGTGGCTGCATATGGAATGGATCCCCATGTTGGCCAGTCTCTGAATGTCCTTTCCTTAAGTCTCTGCTCCATTCTTTATCCCTGTATTTTCCTTTAGACAGGAGGAATTGAGTTAAAATATTTGAGATGAGTGGGTAGCCCCATCCCTCAACTGGGGGCTGTGCCTAATCTCTGAATATGATCTCTTCCCTTCGTTGGTTATTTCAGCTAGTTTCATCCACTTTGTGTCCAAGGAGCCTCTTTCTTTCCTGGGATCTGGGACTTTCTGATGGCTACCCCCAATTCCCCATCCCCCTTTGCTACACACCTCTGTTCAATTTTCTGACCGGTCTACCATCTACCCTGTCTCCTCCTTCACCTGATCCTATACCCCTTTTCCCTCTCCCTCCTCTGTTCCTCCCAAATTCCTCCCACCCTCTAACTCCTGTGATTATTTTGTTCCCTCTTCTAAGTAGAACTGAAATATCCACACTTTGGTCTTGCTTCTTCCTGAGCTTCATATGATCTGTGAGTTTTATCATGAGTATTCCGAGTTTTTCTCCTAATATCCATTTATTAGTGAGTACACACCATGTATATTCTTTTGTGATTAGGTTACCTTACTCAGGATGATATTTTCAAGTTCCATCTATTTGTCTAAGAATTTCATGAAGTCATTGCTTTCAGTAGCTGGGGAGAAACTCATTGTGTAAATGTACCATATTTCCTGCATCCATTCATCTTTTGAGGGCTATCTGGGTTGTTTCCAGCTTCTGGCTATTATAAATAAGGCTGCTATGAACATAGTGGAGCATGTGTCCTTGTTAGATATTGGAGCATACTCTGGGTATATGCCTAGGAGTTGTATAGCTGGGTCGTCAGGTAGTACTATGTTCCAAGAACTGCCATATTGACTTCTAGAGTGGTTGTACCAGATTTCAATCCCACCAGCAATGGAGGAGTGTTCCTCTTTCTCCACATCCTGGCCAGCGTCTGCTGTCACCTGAGTTTTTGATCTTAGCCATTCTGACTGGTGTGAGGTAGAAGAGTTTTTTTTTTTGATTTTTAATATTTTTATTACATATTTTCCTCAATTACATTTCCAATGCTATCCCAAAAGTCCCCCATAGCGCCCCCCACTTCCCTACCCACCCATTCCCATTCTTTTGGCCCTGGCATTCCCCTATATTGGGGCATATAAAGTTTGCAAGTCGAATGGGCCTCTCTTTCCATTGATGGCCGACTAGGCCATCTTTCGATACATATGCAGCTAGAGACAAGAGCTCCGGGGTACTGGTTAGTTCATCATGTTGTTCCAACAATAGGGTTGCAGATCCCTTTAGCTCCTTGGGTACTTTCTCTAGCTTCTCCATTGGGAGCCCTGTGATACAACCAATAGCTGACTGTGAACATCCACTCCTGTGTTTGCTAGGCCCCGGCATCGTCTCACAAGAGACAGCTATATTTGGGTCCTTTCAGCAAAATCTTGCTAGTGTATGCAATGGTGTCAGCGTTTAGAAGCTGATTATGGGATGGATCCCTGGATACAGCAGTCTCTAAATGGTCCATCCTTTCATCACAGCTACGAACTTTGTCTCTGTAACTCCTTCCCTGGGTGTTTTGTTCCCAATTCTAAGAAGGTGCACAGTGTCCACACTTTGGTCTTCATTCTTCTTGAGTTTCATGCCTTTATCAAATTGTATCTTATATCTTGGGTATCCTAAGTTTTGGGCTAATATCCACTTATCAGTGAATACATATTGTGTGAGTTCTTTTGTGATTGTGTTATTTCACTCAAGATGATGCCCTCCAGGTCCATCCATTTGGCTAGGAATTTCATAAATTCATTCTTTTTAATAGCTGAGTAGTACTCCATTGTGTAAATGTACCATAATTTCTGTATCCATTCCTCTGTTGAGGGACATCTGGGTTCTTTCCAGCTTCTGGCTATTATAAATAGGGCTGCTATGAACATAGTGGAGCATGTGTCCTTTTTACCGGTTGGGACATCTTCTGGATATATGCCCAGGAGAGGTATTGCTGGATCCTCCAGTAGTACTATGTCCAATTTTCTGAGGAACCGCCAGACTGATTTCCAGAGTGGTTGTACAAGCTTGCAATCCCACCAACAATGGAGGAGTGTTCCTCTTTCTCCACATCCTCGCCAGCATCTGCTGTCACAAAAACCACATGGTCATCTCGTTAGATGCGGAAAAAGCATTTGACAAGATCCAACACCCATTCATGATAAAAGTCTTGGAAAGATCAGGAATTCAAGGCCCATACCTAAACATGATAAAAGCAATCTACAGCAAACCAGTAGCCAACATCAAAGTAAATGGTGAGAAGCTTGAAGCAATCCCTCTAAAATCAGGGACTAGACAAGGCTGTCCACTTTCTCCATACCTATTCAACATTGTACTTGAAGTCCTAGCCAGAGCAATTCGACAACAAAAGGAGATCAAAGGGATACAAATTGGAAAAGATGAAGTCAAAATATCACTTTTTGCAGATGATATGATAGTATATATAAGTGACCCTAAAAATTCCACCAGAGAACTCCTAAGCCTGATAAACAGCTTCGGTGAAGTAGCTGGATATAAAATTAACTCAAACAAATCAATGGCCTTTCTCTACACAAAGAATAAACAGGCTGAGAAAGAAATTAGGGAAACAACACCCTTCTCAATAGTCACAAATAATATAAAATATCTTGGTGTGACTCTAACTAAGGAAGTGAAAGATCTGTATAATAAAAACTTCAAGTCTCTGAAGAAAGAAATTCTAGAAGATCTCAGAAGATGGAAAGATCTCCCATGCTCATGGATTGGCAGGATCAACATTGTAAAAATGGCTATCTTGCCAAAAGCAATCTACAGATTCAATGCAATCCCCATCAAAATTCCAAATCAATTCTTCAACGAATTAGAAAGTGCAATCTGCAAATTCATCTGGAATAACAAAAAACCTAGGATAGCAAAAACTCTTCTCAAGGATAAAAGAACCTCTGGTGGAATCACCATGCCGGACCTAAAGCTCTACTACAGAGCAATTGTGATAAAAACTGCATGGTACTGGTATAGTGACAGACAAATAGACCAATGGAATAGAATTGAAGACCCAGAAATGAACCCACACACCTATGGTCACTTGATCTTCGACAAGGGAGCTAAAAACATCCAGTGGAAGAAAGACAGCATTTTCAACAAATGGTGCTGGCACAACTGGTTGTTAACATGTAGAAGAATGGGAATCAATCCATTCCTATCTCCTTGTACTAAGATCAAGTCTAAGTGGATCAAGGAACTTCACATAAAACCAGAGACACTGAAACTTATAGAGGAGAAAGTGGGGAAAAGCCTTGAAGATATGGGCACAGGGGAAAAATTCCTGAATAGAACAGTAATGGCTTGTGCTGTAAGATCGAGAATTGACAAGTGGGACCTCATGAAACTACAAAGCTTCTGCAAGGCTAAAGACACCATCAATAAGACAAAAAAACCACCAACAGATTGGGAAAGGATCTTCACCTATCTTAAATCAGATAAGGGACTAATATCCAATATATATAAAGAACTCAAGAAGGTGGACTCCAGAAAGTCAAATAACCCCATTAAAAAATGGGGCTCAGAACTGAACAAAGAGGTAGAAGAGTTTTACCAACCCTACATTCGATTGATGACTAATATCGGATATATACAATGAACTCAAGAACTTAGATTACAGAGAACCAAAGAACCCTGTTAAAAATGAGTACTGAGCTAAACAAAGGATTCTCAACTGAGGAATCTCAAATGGCTGAGAATTACTTAAAGAAATGTTCAAAATCCTTAGTCATCTGGGAAATCCAAATTAAAACAAACCTAGTATTCCATCTCACACCAGTCAGAATGGCAACCTATCCTTGAACATAGTTTGTTTCACAAAAGAGAGATAGGTCAATCTTTAAAGGATAGGCTCACAACCAAAAATATTACTTTTCTATAACTTTATGATACCAAATTAGAACTTTCTGGCAATCATGCACATCAACACACACAACCACATGCGTGCATGCACACATGAGCATGCGAGAGTATGTGCGCACAAATACACACACACAGACACACACACACACACACACACACACACACACACACATGTGCTCTTTCCAATCCTATGCCTCACCATGACTGAAAGTGATCACTCACTTCTTATATTCTAGTTTCTGTTAGAAAGAAATGTTGCATTCTATAAGTTAGTTATTCAAAACACTGTTGTAGAGACTGAGGAGACAAAAAAACGTGTAGCAGAACACAGAAAGCAATCATGTAACTGCATTTATTCATTCATTCATTGTTTATTTTAACTTTCATTTTAGTGAAATGAAAAACAACTTCCCCATCCTCCTCTTTTTACTCCTCCTCCTCTTCTTCCTCGAGCCTTTAGTTCTACATGTCCCTGACTCACTTCCTAAGTCCTGGAATTTTAATGAATGAATCACTACTCCAAATTCTGTGTGTGTGTGTTCTGTGTGTGTGTCTGTGAGTGTGTCCCTGTGTCTGTGTGTATCTGTGTGTTTATGTGTATAGCCATGTGTATGTATGGACATATTTATGTGTGTGACTATGACTTAGAGGTCAAGGGACAAACCTAGGCATTGGTTTTCACCTTCTACCTTATTTGATATAGGGTATCTTTCTTGTTTACAGCTGCTTGGGTGTAGCTTGATGGACTTAGAACTCCCTGGAATTCTTCTATCTCTCTCTCTCTCATCTCACTAAAGAAGCCTCGAACTACATATGCAGCAATGCCTCTGGCATGAACATTACCCAGTGACTCATGTCCCCAGCACTAGAAAATTATTTTAATTGAAGTAGATTCATTGTATCAGTTTGCTTTCTGTCAAACTGATGACAAACAACTCATAGACTGTTTTTTTTCATAAACTTTTAAATTTTGTTTATATTAGTGTAAGTGTGCACATGTGACAGACGTTATGTGGAGGTAAAAGGACATCTGTGGCTGCCATTTTTCTACTTTCACTATTTGGAGACTACAGACTGACTTCTCAGGCTTGACAGCAAGCATTTTTTCCCACTGAGTGATGTCATCAGCCCTCCTGGTATTGTTTGTAATACTGAGCAGCAACCTGGGTTAGATGCCTATGATTTGGAGCTAGGCAAGAATAAAAAGGTCTATTCCTTCATACAGCTCATACTTTACCTTTGCTTGCAGTAAACATAGAGACACAACAGAACAACCTATTTAAAGACTGATAAGTAAAGGAGAAAGTAAAGCTGTTGAGGTGTGGAAAATTTAGGAGCTGCAAAATAAGCATCCCATCAGAGGCAATATTTGGGCTGATACTTGCATAATTCTGAAAAGGCAAAAGTGTAGAAAAGAATACAATCTACACAAAGGAAAATGCTGCACAGAGCCTTAAAGTATGTGTCCCACAGTGTGAATTTCCTGTTTTCTTAATTTGCTCAGGAAATAATTGTGTTGACTGCTGATCAGAGGAGTAAGAAAGGCCTAGATGCTGAGCTGTGAGAAGCCCCTAGACCATCTTGGGTATGGCCATGGCTCTCATGCAGGTGATCTCTACCTTGTTCTACTTATGATAAGCAACCACTGCAGAGTTTGCCCAGGGGAGGATCATAATCTTATTACATGTTTAAAGTCCACCCTTCCCCCAAGACAGCCATTATTCTCACCCAAAAGTCTTTCAAGATGGCCATTACTCTCATCTCTATGCGTTTACACTCAAGAGAGCCAATGTTCTCATCCTTACACCTTTAGTTCTGCTCCTTCTACTCGCTTTGCTTTCCTACATCTTTATTCCCTGTGCATCTTACATTGTCTTTGAAAACCAAGTCTGAGCTCATCCTCTGCCTACTCGTGCCAACACTATCTCATTCCTTATCTGACATGATTCTTAATAATTTAAAAATTACATGCTTACATTTTTAATATATTTTCTTTATTCTCTTTGTTTATTCTTTTTAGTATTGTGTGGTGAGAACAGATTCATTTCTGGAACATCTATTTATTATTCTGCAATCTTCTTCTGCCTTTACAGGCATATCTTTCTTCAGGTTTGGAAATTTTTGTTCTATGGTTTTGTTAAAAATGTTTTCTTGTCATTTGAGCTGGAATTCTTCTTCTTCTTCTATTCCTGTTATTCTTAGTTTTGGTCTTTTCATAGTGGTCCAGGTAAGTATTTCTGGCCAATAGCAACTTACTTTTATAATCCAAATGCATATATAAGATATCCAGCAGTTGAGAAATGCATTTCCATTAGTTCCTTCTTTACTTTTCTACAACATCAACTGAGAAAACTAGGCAAAAGTATAGCCAGAGAAGAGGCTAAAAGGTATAGGGGTTTACTCTGTTTAATGTACACCAGCGTGATGAAGAGCAAGGCTCTGAGCTAAGTGACTTACATTCCACTGTGGACAGGCTCAAGCTTATTAAGACAAGACACTGCTAAATCTCCCATAGCATCAACCATCAGGTTTCCAAGGCTTCTGCTATTTGTGTACTTCTGTCTAAACCTTTACAATGTCTTTATGTTCTCTTTTGCATAAATGAAGCAGAAGTCCAGTCATGAGAACTTTCAACCTATTCTCTGACCCAAGCATCTTAATTTCTTCTTCTAGACTATGACAATTTGACATTTCTACCTCATCTGCTTTCTTGAATTGTAGCATAAAATATAGTTGGGAACAGTATTTAAAAGGTCTTCCCATGACTGTTATCTAACATTCTCTCTGCATTTCTATTGCTCTCTCTTATGTGTTCTATCATCTTCATGAAATCTCCCTTCCAGTAAGTTTTTAATTTCAATAATCCTTATGAGTGAGTTTAAATAGATGAATTTAAACCCAATCACTGAGAGATTGTTTTTCAGACCTCAGTACTTACTCTGATGAGCACATACTTCATAGACAATTCATGAACTGAAGAGTTTAAAGAGCTGTTTCTGCTTCAGATTTTAAAAAAAAAAATGTTGGTGAGGAGATGTGGAGAAGGCACGGATGCTGATAAGATCTTGTGAGTTTTTCCCCTTCGCTTATTCTCATTAAAAAAGATAATTGCCTGAAAACAAGATTTTTTTCCCTTGAGGGTACACCTTCTCTTGCTGTGACACATGACTTTAAAGCTGCATTTTTAAATCTGTGACATCTGTTGTTTCCAGAACAGCCTAAAATAATGTTTATTATAGTCAAGAAGAAAGAAGGTAGACAGACAATTCTATGCTAAGACCAACAAGAAAACAAGTAAACAACAGCACACAAAAAGCCTACCATAGTTCCAAACGTGTGTGTGTCATTCATTTATGGAGAAGAAACATTGCTAAGAAAATGTCTTCTTGAAAAAGAAATACAAACTAGAGCTTTAATACAGCTTATATATTTAATGTAAATGTAAAGTTGAGACAATCAAATTCTTCATTCATAAGGGAAATCAAATTTAATATTTTTTCTTATATAATGAAAGGTCTGTTTGAAACTTCAGTATATATTTGTTATGCAGCAATAACTAAAACCCTCTTTCTGCAGTTATCAAGTTCATTTATAACTAATAACTGGGTTGTTTGCAGAAAAGGTAATGCATGCAGTGTTTTGCAAAACAGCCTATCTACACCATCACCAAACAATTGTCATAATTATGTAAATGTTAAAACTTCATTTATGTATCTCTGGCTAGATACAAGAATCTTATATTCTTTCTGTTCCTGGCCTTTGTCTGTCTCTATGTTCCTTTTCTTTTCTTTTCTTTTCTTTTCTTTTCTTTTCTTTTCTTTTCTTTTCTCAAACAAAAATGAACAATGGAGCTTACTTCCTATAATCCTTTTGCATTCTAGTTTTATTTTTTTTATTTTATGTATTTATTTATTTAGTATGTATCAAGCAGTTGTCTTCATAGCTTTCTCTCCCCAATCAACTACTAATTCTTTTCTGATCATTTTTTTATTGGGTATTTATTTCAATTACATTTCCAATGCTATCCCAAAAGTCCCCCACACGCTCCCCCACCCACCCACCTCCACCACCCACTCCCACTTCTTGGCCCTGTCTTTCCCCTGTACTGAGGCATATAAAGTTTGCATGACCAATGGGCCTCTCTTTCCACTGATGGCCAATTAGGCCATCTTCTGATTCATATGCAGCTAGAGACATGAGCTCCAGGGAGGGGCGGGGGGTATTGGTTAGTTCATATTGTTGCTCCACCTATAGGATTGCAGATCCCTTCAGCTCCTTGAGTACTTTCCCTAGGTCTTCCATTGGGGGCTCTGTGATCCATCCAATAGCTGACTGTGAGCATCCATTTCTGTGTTTGCCAGGCCCCAGCATAGTCTCACAAGAGACAGCCATATCTGGGTCCCTTTAGCAAAATCTTGCTAGTGTATGCAATGGTGTCAGTGTTTGGAAGCTGATTATGGGATGGATCCCCAGATATGGCACTTTCTAGATGGTCCATCTTTTTATTTACACAGTGGAGTATTACTCAGCTATTAAAAAGAATGAATTTATGAAATTCCTAGGCAAATGGATGGACCTGGAGGGCATCATCCTGAGTGAGGTAACCCAATCACAAAAGAACTCGCACAATATGTACTCACTGATAAGTGGATATTAGCCCAGAAATTTAGAATACCCAGGATATAAGATACAATTTGCTAAACCCATGAAACTCAAGAAGAATGAAGACCAAAGTTGGACACTTTGCCGCTTCTTAGAATTGGGAACAAAACACCCATGGAAGGAGTTACAGAGACAAAGTTTGGAGCATTCTAGTTTTAAAGGTGTTATGCACCTTTTCTACTCTCTTGTTAAGCTTAGGGTTGGAATACATAAGAAAGTAAGGAGAAAAGGAAAATGCTACTATAGTTCACAGTTAGTAGAAGTGAAATGAAAAACTTATTATATCACCTAAGGGTTGTAATTCCTTAGGCATGCCATGTCTCTGATCCACTTGTCTCAATTGTTGAATCTATCTTTAGTTACTTACTTTTTACATAAATTACATCCTGATTCCAGTCCCTCCCCTCAACTCCTCCCAACCTCCCTTCCCATCTCCTCAGATCCATTCCTTTTCTGTTTCCCTTCAGAAAAACAGCAAGTTACCCAGTGATATCAACTGAACATGCCATAACATATTACAATAACATAATACACACTCTCCTATCAAGGCTGAATGAGGTGACCAAGTAGTACAAAAAGTGTCCCATGGACAGTCAAAGACTCAGAGATAACCCCCACCCTTGCTGTTAGGTGTTCCACAAGAGCACAAAGCTAAGCAACCATAATATATATGCATAAGACCTGGATCAGACTCACACAGCATCCATGATTGTTGCTTCAGTCTCTGTGGACCCCTAGGAAATCCAGGTAGTTTCTTTCTGTGGGCTGTGTTCTCTCAGTCTCCTGGACCCATCTGGTTCCTAGAATCCATCCCCCCTTTCTTCAGAGCCTGGCTTTATTTATTGTTTGCCTGGATCTCAGCATCTACTCCTATCAGTTACTGTATGAAGCCTCTCTGATGACAATTGAGCTAGGCTCCTATTTATGAGTATAGCAGAATCTCATTAGGAATCATTCCATTGATTAATTTATTTTTTGCCAGTTATATTTGGGTCTATCCTGTGTCTGTGAGATGGCCAAAATATTGTCATTAGTCACAAAATCTATAATGATTACTTCAATCTTTATGGGAATTTAGAATTTTCATTATTTTTCAAAATGATTAATTACTGTCAAATACCTGATATTGTGCCTAGTACTGCAGCAAGATTCATGGGTGTCCTATAGAAGGAACAGCAATATGAACTAACCAGTACCACCTGAGCTCATGTCCCTAGCTGCATATGTAGCAGAAGATGCCTAGTCGGCCATTGTCCCGTCCAGCAGGACCCAGTTATTCATGGGTACGAGGGGAACCACAAACCTGCAAGAGAAACAGGCAGAGAAAAAAGAGAGAGACCAAGGAGGATTCCTGTCAAGGTCTGTTTAATGAAGGCTAGGAGCCTGATAATAAGCACACAGTGAGAGAAAATAGGGAGGGGTCGAGGGGGCATAATAAAATACAGAGAAAGGGATGGACATCTGGGGCAAATGCTGATTACAGGTGTCCCGTAGCTTATCTTGGAATGTGGGCCCTAAAACTGTCCTGGGTGGCCTTCAAACATTCTACAGTTTATCTTGGAGTGCCACCCTGACCTCACAGTCCCAAGAAGCCATCAAACATCTTGTAGCTATCTTGGAGTGCCATAAACAGTCCCGGGCACCAAACGGAGACATGGAGGAGGTAAAGCTGCCTTAATCTAAGCAGTTCTAGGCACCAAGTGAAGGAGGGAGTGAAGCTGGCAGTCTCAGGCACCAGGTGGAGTCAATGAAGGAGGGGGTGAAATAATTCCCTTCAATGGGTCAGCCGGATCTTTAGGGTGAGAGTAACTAGGGGAACCTAGTTTCCCATGGTTTGGTCTCTCACATCTCCCCCTTTTTTCTTATTTAAAGTTGGGGGATGGCTACAAAAAGAGGGTCGGTGAAGCACCTGTCTTTGGCCTTTTCTGTGGTTCATGTCCAATTACCGCGATAGCTAGGCCTTTTCAGGTCCTAGGTGGGCAAGGCCCGTTTTAGGTATGTGAGTTGCCTCTACTTTCGGCACCACATCTTATTCCAATGACTTGATCAGGCCACTGGTAGTTGTGATGGGCACCCAGGAAGTGGACTCACAATAATCCCGTCATTGGGTAACCTTGCAGCCAATAGGCGGTATGCATCTGGCTCATGGTACCACAAGAGCCCATCATTGGTAACTCCACAGCTTATGGCCCTCAGCCACTATAAGATCCGGAGGTCACCCCATCCATCATTGTCGTTTCCATAGTTTATGGAACCAAGAAGGCGCTGTTTCTGCAGCAAGGGTGGAGAATTGAAGGCCAACAGCTGCCCTCTCTGCATCGTCGGATGAAAGGTCTTCAGCTGAGTCTAGGAGGTCTAGTCCATGGTAGTGGACTGCAACTTTTTTGTTTAAGGCAGAATCAATCTGTAACTTAACAAAACTGGTTAATCTGTTGAAAGCCCAAGGGTCAAATGACAAAAGCAACAGAATGTCCACGAAGGGTCCCAAAAGGCTGGGAAGCAAGGTTGAGAGCCAAGGTTTGATTACACACTTCAAACAGGGGCAAGGGGGGAAGCATCTGGGGTCCCAAAAGACAGAGACCAATACCAGATATTGACGTTAAAATTGCAATTAAAGAAGTAAATCCTAAAATTGCTCATTTGACCTTTTCCAAGTTTGCATTCCCAGATTTTTAAACCAAGGATCATTTCCTAACTCTAACAGGCAGCAAAACATAAGCAGGTCTCTTTAACAAAATCATAACAGCAGATTCTTTATCTAAATTAGGATCTACACAATTAGATAATTGACAACAACTACAATGAATATGAAAAGACTTGTCAAGATTGGTGATATTAACTCTTAAAATTATCTAACAGTATAGCATATAGTTAAGGTACACAAGCTTTCACAGCTATAGGAGAGTTGGCCTGAATGGCCAAAAACAGTGTCTCTAACAAAATCTTGTCAAATACACTGTAGCAGTCCCTCCGCCTCACGGGTCATCATTTTTAGTTGTCCTCAGGTTGACACCAAGTCGGCTCTCCTTGCTGTAGCCCATGGCGGAGATAGGAAGTTTCTTCATCTTGTTTGCAAGTGGCTGCTTTCCCTGATTCCTCTTTCTCTGTGCGCTCAACACAGCTTTCCTGTCACCACTGTCAGGGCACTCAGGAACTCACAGGTGAGCCTGTCACATGAATCATTCTGGAAGCTAGCATGCTCCTGCAGTATTCTGTGGAAAAAACAGAAACACCGCCCCCTTTTCCCCATATTAACTATCTGAACAGGCTCATGCCATGTGTCAATAAGTGGATCCTTTCCATCTCACCTAGACATGATTATGTCTAGTTTTAAGATACTATAAGGCATTTATTAAGTTCTTTGACATCTAAATTTCAAAATTCTTAAAAATAAAATTATGATTTAAATAATGTACACAGGGGTATAATTTCTCCCCTTCTTTTTTTTTTTAAGAAGATATAGTTTTTAAAGTTCCACAATACCTTGTATTTGAGAATAATTAAACTGTTGACAAAACACCTTAAATACTCAACTATTATAGTCAGTTTTAATATTACATGGGCAGTGACTAATTATACTTTCAATTGTTTCTCTTGAAGAGCAGTTGTAACTAGAATGCTTGAAAAGTTATTAATCATCACATGTACATAATTTATTTATTCATCATAAATAAGAGCATTCATTTGCAGCAATTGATTAAGTATAGGTCCTCAAGAATTAATACAATTATGTGGAAACAGGTAGGAACTGAGGACACCAATAGCAATTTTTTTTTTTACAATGTGACATGCACATTCTCTAAAAATACCAAAATACTATCTTAAACCATGACTATTTTGAATATATAAAGAATGATATTATATAGTCAATTTTTTTAAAGTACGATGAGCACATTCAACTATTCCTTGTCCCATGGGATTATAAGGAATTCCAGTTTTATGTTTGATGCCAAATTCTTTACAAAATGAAGTAAAATTCTTGCTAGAATAGGACGCCCTATTATCTGTCTTAATAGGTTTAGGCAATCCATAGCATTAAAGGCTTGTAGGCAATGATCAATTACATTTTTAGAGGCCTCTCCTGTATGCAGAGAAGCAAAAGGAAATCCTGAACAAGTGTCAATACAAACATGCATATATATATATATATATATATATATATATATATATATATATATTAATTTTCCAGATTCCGCATGATGAGTTACATCCATTTGTCAAATATGATTAGGCATAAGACCTCGTGGGTTAACTCTTAAATGTGGCACTGGAGATAATGTAATACATTTAGAACATTGTTTTACAATATCTGGCTCTTTGCCAAAATACGTTAGAGTTTGCTTCTTTCCAAGGATAACCATCTGAACTAATGGTTCATAATATGGCAAGATATTACATTTAGGAGAAATCCTCAAATGTATCTACATTAGAAGAAACTTTTGCCATAACAATCCTGTAGGCATATGAATCATATTAAAGATTAACAGATGTAAAGGCAGAGAGTAATCTATATAAGTGACAAATTGCTCTTCAATAGCTTTTTTCCACTTGTTGTAAGGCCAGCAGTCCTTCTGAAGTTAAAGATCTAGGGGAGGTTGGATCAGAACTCCCTTTAAGACTATCAAACAAAGGTTTCAACTCCCTTGTAGAAGGCTTTAAATAGGGGTGAAGCCAATTAATATCACCTAACAATTTTGGAAAATCATTCAAAGTCCTTAAGTTGTCTCTGCGAATAACTATCTTTTAGGGAAAAACAGCTTGATTAGTAAGTCTAAAACCCAAATAATTATAAGGATCCTGAGTTTGTATCTTTTCAGGAGCTATCTCTAATCCTTATCAGTTAAAGTTTCATGTAAACCTCTATAACACAAAAGCAAATCCTGGGGGTCTTTTCCAGGAAAACCAGGACAATTTCTTAACTGTCCAAAAACAGTCTTCTTAAAGGAACAGGTTATTTCTTTCTTGTAAGTTGCATAAGCAATTGCAAGCTTGAGAATTAATAGCATCTAAGGGATGAACAATTTTAAGCAATCGTAAGCTCTGAGATATAATATTGACTATTAATATACAACTTAAAGTTTGATTGCTCAACATTTTAAAACACCATCTACAGCACAAAATTTAATTACCTGTGCTGAAGCAGGAGAAAACGCAAAAGAATAAGTGTGTGATTCAATTCAAACATACTTTTCTCCCATAGAAGGGCTGTTTTTAAACACAATAAATGGGATGCATTCATGCATGAATTTATAGAAGGTACAGAAGCATGCATAAAAACAATTTTAACTTATCTTTATGATAATGATTATCAATTTTATTTAAAATGATGGTATTCAATAGGTCAAATATTAATATTTTGTAATAACCAAATTAATGACTGTTTGGAACAAGGAACAGACACTTTGTCAGGTTCTTAAGACACAATTTTTGTTAGTTTTTCTAAAATATATGAATTTATCTTACAATTCTTTATTAGCACTATAGTGGCCTAATAGGATGCCAAAACTTTACTTTGAGGTGAAGAAGGATGATTTTACAACAATGTTTTCTCTTGCAAAAGATTTGTTGTGGGCACATAAATAAAATGAGCAGGTAATATTTAGTTACCAGTGATGATAATTGATAACAATTGATCACAGAAGTTTCCTCTGCTTTCTGTGAAACCTTTTGTTTATCACCAGTAATTTTGAATCTCACTAGACAGCACCTAACAAAGGTTTAAGTTTCTTCAAAGCCTCAAGGTGACATCTTAGCCAATTAACATCTCCTGGAGGTTTTTAAAAATAAAATTTTGAAGCAAATCAATTTTTCATTTTTCCTTCTTAGATTTTCTGTACCACGATTTTCTAATATAGATAAAAAAAAACCCTAAGTATTAAAAGATATTGCCTCTGAATCTTATCTGGAGCTATAGCCACTCCCCAGAACTTAAAAGCTCATTGTGTGAGAGCAAGGATTTAAAGTTAACTTCGTCATAAAAACATTAGTAACTAAAATACTTTTCACTTAGGAAACAATATACATATACATGTAAACAAACTTTGTACACTATAACTTTATATAAAGTAGGCAAGTCAAATAGCAATGTCCTGATAAATTTCACAACCTGATTGACCTTTTATAAATGTTGAATTTAAACTTTATTTAGAACAACATCTGGCTAGGTCTGCAACAAAGCTCTTTTAGCTAAAAGGAAGGGAGGGAGAGGTGAAGTCCCAGGAAATTCCCTAGTCATGGTTTGCAAAACAAAAGAAGTGCCACACAAGCCTTGCTGAGGCTGCTCGCCTCTGAGCTCAACCTCAACCCAAACGCAAACATTTCTCAATCTGAGGCTCTGCCAGAGTCCTGGCCCAAAGATTGTCCCTATTTTGAAGTATCTTTAAAGACCTGTTTTCTTGGGTTCGTTCATGCCACATGTTGTTTAGAATGACTCCAACACTGAGTTCCCAATTTTAAGCTAACTTTCTGTTACAAGCAAAAGGTTGCCTGCCCCTTTAAGAGCTCCTGTGTAGATAATCAGCCTCTAGCAGGGCTTTTCCAGATGTACTTGACTCCCAGCCACAGTACAGCGTAACTTATCAGTTTCTACTGTGCAAATTGAGACTGCCTTTTAAACAAGTTAAACTAAATCAAAGGATGGACAGCCAGCAGATAAAGTTTTAACCATTTTTTTCAACATGAAACACAGAACAACAATCATTCAAACAACAAAACAAAAACAAACATAAATAGACAGACATATGGTCAAATGGTGCACCAAGGACAGACAATAGACAGAGAGGGAATAGAACTTGATGTCTCAAAGGGACCCAGATATCCTAACCAGAACTAAGAATATCTCTATAGGAGCCAGAGAGGAAGCAGGATGTCTCCCAATTTCCTTCTGTCCCTAGGAGAGCTCTGAAAGAGCTTATTTTCATTTTCCCTCTTTTTTTGCTAAAAGGTCCCAAACAGGGGATAACTGCTTTTCTGAAACTTATTCTCTCTCTCTCTCTCTCTCTCTCTCTCTCTCTCTCTCTCTCTCTCTCTCTCTCTCTCTCTCTCTCTCATGTTCAAATTCTAATTCTTTATCTCCTTCTTCTGGGAATTCTGCCAGAGAAGGGAGAGGAGGCACAGTGGTAGCTTCTGATATTTACTCCCCAATAAGAAAAGATGGTTGCAAGGGACCACATCAGGAACCTCATTAGCTAGTTTATCATTTAAATCTCTGCCTACTTTTCGCCATTTTTTATGGTGTATCTATGCCCCATCTATAATGAACCATGGACATGCCTGGTCTATGTAAATAAAAAATGTTTATCAAATCTTTCTTTTTAACTCTAACCCCTCTTTCACTGAGAGATGTCTTTAAGCCTTTAATGAAGGCTGCCTCTTTCGAAACTTTACTTCCCATTTCTCAGTGGAGATGAGTCACTTACTGAGGACGACTTTCTCCCATGAGCCTTGAGAGCGTTCCTCAACTGCTTATTTTTTTTCTTAGTCGCGATGAACTTCTCTGGGGGAGTTAAACTCCATAATCTCCACCTAAGGTAAAAAGTCTGTACATCAGCCCCACATTGAGCGCCACTTGTCCCGTCCAGCAGGACCCAGTTATTCGTGGGTACAAGGGGAATCACAAACCTGCAAGAGAAACAGGCAGAGAAAAAAGAGAGAGACCAAGGAGGATTCCTGTCAAGGTCTGTTTAATGAAGGCTAGGAGCCTGATAATAAGCACACAGTGAGAGAAAATAGGGAGGGGTCGAGGGGGCATAATAAAATACAGAGAAAGGGATGGACATCTGGAGCAAATGCTGATTATAGACTTCACGTAGCTTATCTTGGAATGTGGGCCCTAAAACTGTCCCAGGAGGCCTTCATACATTCTACAGTTTATCTTGGAGTACCAGCCCTGACCTCACAGTCCCAGGAAGCCATCAAACATCTTGTAGCTATCTTGGAGTATCATAAACAGTCCCAGGCACCAAACGGAGACATGGAGGAGGTAAAGCTGCCTTAATCTAAGCAGTTCTAGGTGCCAAGTGAAGGAGGGAGTGAAGCTGGCAGTCTCAAGCACCAGGTGGAGACAATGAAGGAGGGGGTAACATAATTCCCTTCAAAGGGTTAGCCGGATATTTAGGGTGAGAGTAACTGCAGGACCTAGTTTCCCATGGTTTGGTTTCTCACTGCCATCATTGGGAGGCAAGGCCTTTGGTCTTGCAAAGATTATATGCCCCAGTACAGGGGAATGCCAGAGTCAGGAAGTGGGAGTGGGTGGGTTGCAGAGCAGGGCAGGGGGAGGGTATAGGGGACTTTCGGGATAGCATTTGAAATGTAAATGAAGAAAATATCTAATAAAAATTGTTTAAGAAAACATTCATGGGTGTCATCTAACATTGTCTGGTGTTATTAATCCATCATAGTTCAGATATATCAACTGATAAGCTTTAGTGGAATATGCAGAAGGAGGTTGTTTGAGCCAGATAATCATTTAGTGTTGCATTTTATGAAATCAACAACATGATTGTAAAAAAAATTAAAGTCTTGATGTGTGCTTTCCAAAGTAATGAAAAATAATTGGGTGAGCTATTGACACTCTAATACTTTTGACTTCTGAAAATTAATCTCACATCCTACAGAAAATATTAAATTATTCAATTTTCTACTATTCCCTACTGAAGCTTGCCTTGTGACAGACTGGATGCAATTTGCAGGTAGATAGGCACCTTCCATTGGAAAATTCCCTGTCACTTTGCTCCAAGAGCCTAATTGTAATACCTCAAATTTCACATTTGGAGATTTGTTTCTTTTAGTTTTGAAGGCTTTTGTCCTATAGGAACCCCCCCCCCATTAATGTACAAATGTCCCTGGGTCTACAAGCATATTGAACCAGTAATGAACAGGCTGGGATCCATGTAGCCTTAAGCTATGACCAAGATCTAATTCTGTAAAAGAGAGATTACAAGTTGTTTCTTTGTTGTTACTTCTCAAATGTACTAAAGTGCTCAAATTTTAGTGGGCAAAATGAAGTGCAATTTCCTCATTTACATTTTTCCAATCAACAAAGTAAGTAAAATAAGTTACAAGAATATGCATTTTTAGATTAGATTATCATGGGGCCTAGCAGATAGAAAACAAGAAAACCTAAAATTGTGTGTAAAAGTACTGAAACATAAAGAGCTGATGGATTGGGCCTGATGAGCTTGGGTAACCAGATTATAAGAGTAAGGATGTGAACATCATCATGAAGATAATCATAGATAGAGAAACACCAAACTCAGAGTATATACATGCAGTAAAATAATGCAAAAATGAAAGGGGCCATAGAGTAATCCTTCAAAGCATTAAGGGAGCCTAAGTAAAGTACTTATTCTGAATGTCCTTTAGACCCATGCATGTGGGAACACCCCCCCACACACACACACATGCACACACATGCACACACATAAACACACACACATACACACACACATAAACACACACACATACACACACATACACACACACAAACATACACGTATACACACACACACATACACATACACACTGAGAAGTAAACATTGATGTGTTTTAGGTGACATTCCCAACAGAATACAATAAAGAAATACTGACTCCACAGGGAAAGCTCAGACTGAAGCTGAATGAAAACTCCCAGGTCCCTATGGGAGAGAGAGAAAAGTTTGCAGAAACCGCCCCCCACTCCTCTGCTGAGGAAAGAAATGTACTGATGCTCTGCACTACACAATAAAATGTCTTATTTGGCTACAAATTACTACATGTCTAGCATGTTGTTGATACAGAATGACTAGAGTTACAGAGACACAGTTTGGAGCTGAGACAAAAGGATGGACCATCTAGACACTGCCATATCCAGGGATCCATCCCATAATCAGCCTCCAAACGCTGACACCATTGCATACACTAGCAAGATTTTGCTGAAAGAATGGCGATATAGCTGTCTCTTGTGAGACTATGCCGGGGCCTAGCAAACACAGAAGTGGATGCTCACAGTCAGCTATTGGATGGATCACACGGCCCCCAATGGAGGAGCTAGAGAAAGTACCCAAGGACCTAAAGGGATCTGCAACCCTATAGGTGGAACAATAATATGAACTAACCAGTACCCCGGAGCTCTTGTCTCTAGCTGCATAGGTATCAGAAGATGGCCTAGTAGGCCATCAGTGGAAAGAGAGGCCCATTTGTCGTGTAAACTTTATCTGCCTCAGTACAGGGGAACACCAGGGCCAAGAAGTGGGAGTGGGTGGGGGGCGGATGGGGGACTTTTGGGATAGCATTGGAAATGTAAATGAAATAAATACCTAATTAAAAAAAATTTTAAAAAATACAAAAAAAAAAAAAGAATGACTACATACAAAGTACTCATCTGGGCCCTTCCATTCAGGGAGAAATCTATGGAAGAAAAATCCGGAAGTAGTTCAGGAAACTCTGTGTCACCTGAATCCCTTAACTTAACTGATGAATGGACACAAACCAACCACCAAGACCTACCATTCATTTTAGCAAAATATACACCATACAATAGAGAGAAGAATAAGCAGAAAATCATGTCCTAGAAGAAGATGAGATAGTTGGGATGTCTGAATAAAAAAAAAATAGACTTTGAAACAATTTTACCACCTCAATAGGATTAGAGACTAATATACACATTGAAAGTCAGCCATGATTTGACAAAATAAAAAAAGATAAGAAAATTGTACTTTTAAGTTACTTATTCGGATGATTGCTTAATAAAAAAATGTGACCCTGTGGTGAATAGAGAAACAACTGGAGAAACGAGGAAATGCATGAGGAAGCTTCAGACTAAAGAACAGAGGTTCAGGATCAATGAAGTTTATCTAAGGAGAGCTCTGGATGCAGACACTCTAAGATGGATGCACCTGAATTAGGAAGAAGATTTCAGTTTTAGAGTTTTCACAAAACTTCATACAAGATAAACAAAATGTTCATGTGTACTTTAGAACACACACACACAAGTATAAGCATGCATGCATGTACCTGGACATACATACACACACACAAACACATTCCTTCATGCATACATGTGCATACACATACATATATATGCATGCATACACAAATGCATAGGCACATACATAAAAACACACAGACACACACAGGCACACACACATACACACACACACACACAGTGCTCAAAACAATACTAAATCAAGGTACAATTAAGGACACAAAGTGTGGGCAGTCTCTGGGCTTGAAGAAGGGCTATAATTCAGGAAAGCAGAGAATTGAACAGATGTGTGCAACAAGGGAGAAAAGCACAGGCAACTAACACATGAAAAAACTTCTATTATACTCTTATATTTACAAAGTTTAAACAGAAAATAATTTTTAAAAATTATGTCTTGTGGAAGTTAGTTAATTGCCCCCAAAGTGTCTAGCAACTGTGTCATACTTAGCTAACTTTTACCTTTGCATGGACAAAGCCATTTCTGAAAAATGCATTAAAGATCTCTTCAGGGATTGGAGCCTTAATGTTGGCCCAGGATCTTCATCTTGTGAATCATAGTGTAATGAATAATTCTTCTGGTAATGACTGAAGCTCTATATTTATAGAAAACTAGCATTTCTGAACATGAACTGTTCTTGTTTCTATGTCACTGTGGCTCTGCATTTAGGAGTGCAGCTTCTGTTCATTTTTTGATTACATGATCTTATTTAAAACAAAAGATTTTATTGCCAGGCTTCATCCTGCATCACCTCCATCCCCAAACTGATGGGCATTTTTGTAAGGCCTTTAATCTATCTCAAAGAAAAATTCTTTTCCCCATGTGGTTATTTTGTGCTTATTGGATTATATAATTATAAATACTTTCAAATCCAATAAACTCCAATAAACTTTCTACTTTCTACAGTGGGCTTTCTGTGTGTGTTTTATCTGCCTTCTCTCCTTCTTGCAAACTATGTAAATACCTGGAAATCTTGCCAGTGCCCACAAACTCTTTCTTTATGCTTCTAGAAATATATAAACTCTGACTGAAAAGAAACGATTTCTCCATTTATAATAATTTCTGTTCCTATAGAGGCTGCCATAACAAAACATGAATGAATAAGTGGCTTCTGTAATGTACATTTATTTTCTCCCAGCTTTGGAGGTTAAGGAATTCCAAGCTAAAATACTAAGGGCCAGTCAGTTGGCTGTCAGTTTCCCACTCTGGCCCAGTTCCATTCCATCAACATTTACCTGTCTTGTCTTGCATTGCCTGCCTACATCAGAGTGAGGAAGAGATCTTATTACCTCATGCTCTCCCTCCCATCAGACACTCTTTCTCCCTCCACTGCCCCCCTTTTTCTCCTATTAAATGCCTAGTTAATCCAATTTGAAACCTACTGTTAAGGCCTTATTGGGACTTAATTATGCTATAACAACAGTGTTTCTAAATATACTCACACTGAAGGTCAGGCTTTCAATATACAATATTTTAAGGAATTGGGTTGAAGGCATGATTTAGTTCATAGTTTTTCTCCATATTTAGAGCATGGAAACAAGCCCTAGGAAACATAAGGATTTCTTTCTTTCTTTTAAATTATCTTTAATCTCCTTTTACAGTCCAGTAATTATCTTCCTCATTGTGGGCCCTCTGTCAGTTCCTCTCATTCCTCCACCCCTCACACCTGTCTCCAAGAGGATGCTCCCACCCCACCTTCATACCCCCAGGCCTTTCCACTCCCTTGGGCCTCAAGTCTCTTGAGGGTTAAGTGCATCTTCTTTCACAGCGAACAGACCAGGCAGTCCTCTGCTGTAAATGTGTCAGGGGCTTCAGACCAGTTCATGTATACTGCCTGGTTGGTGGGTCAGTATTTGGGAGATCTTGTGAGTCCACATTAGTTGAGACTGCTGGTCATCTATGGTGTTGCCCTCCTCCACAACTTCTTACAACCTTTCCATATTTCAACCACAGGGGTTCCTGGCTTCTGTCCATGGGTTGGGTGTAAGTATCTGTGTCTGTCTTCGTCAGATGCTTGTTGGGCCTCTCAAAAGTCAGCAACACTAGGCCCATATCTGTAAGCACACCTTACAATCAGTTATAGTGTGAGGCTTTGGGACCTTCCCAGGAGATAAATACAATTTGGGTTTGTCACTGGACCACTTTTCTCTCAGATACTTCTCCACTTTTGTCCCTCAGTTCTTTCAGACAGGAACAATTCTGGATCAGAGGTTTTGCCTTGGCAACCTCATCCCTCTACTTGATGCCTTGTCTTTCTAATGGAGGTGAATTCTACAAATTCCCACTTCCCACTGTAGGGCATATCATCTAAGGTCCCTCCCTTTGCATCCTGAGAGTCTCTAACCTCCCAGGTCTCCAGTACATTCTACAGGGAATCCTCCTACCTCCTGAGAGGTTGCCTGTTTCCATTCTTTCTGCTGGTCCTCAGGGCTTCAGTCCTGTTCCCTCAATACTTGATCATGTTCTCCTCTTTGCCTCCCTGTCCACTCTCCCAAGAAAGACAAGATTCATTCTTGATAATCTTCTACAGCCTTTCCCAACAGTTGTTTGGAGGTTTCTTGTTGTCAAGTGGTATCATGAAGTAGGTGGTTAGGGTAGAAATTGGTATTTAGGGCATTTTAGTGTCAGATCATGAAAGGAAGTGAGAACAGCAAGATGAGCAGACAAACTGGTTAGACATGGATCCAGCAGAGAATCAGAAAGCTTGTGCCTAATGGAGCATCACAGAACACATACCTGAATCAACAAGAGTCCTTCACATCTGTTTTCATCACTAGTTGCATTAAACTTGTCCTGGGAAGAGTAAACCTTTAGTACAAGGGGCATTCAGTAGACAAGGAAAATGCTGACGCTTCTTCTAAGAGCCCCTGGCATCCTGCTGATAATCACACACCTCTCAATTCTCTGTCTTCAAAACAGCTTCTATGTGCTATAGGATATGATCTAGCAATGAATGTCATGTTCAAACACCCATCCCAGCATTTATATTATTAAAATGAGTCCTACAATCATATCTGACTCAATACTTTATACATTGGCTCCTATATTGGTAGATTGGACACTATACACCACTTGGGAAATGATACATACTTAGTGCTCCTCAGAAAAGCAAACCTCTGCCTGGAATTGGTATTTATTAGTGTTAAAACAAATAACTGACCCTTTCAGGACGTAAGTTTTCCATTATAGTCAGTTCTTACAAAGTAGTTGGTTGGTCTCCTTGAGAAACATTACATTGTGAGCTCAGGGTTAGTCTATGCTATTGGCTGGTAGTCAAAAGCAACAGCCAGATCAGGTAGTAAACAGAAGCCCAAGCTATTTGAGTCTACATACAGACAACCTTGGAAATAGAGTTGCAGGGAAGGATAGCCTGGTTTCTTTAGGTTGTAGGACATGGCATCTTAGAAAGATTAAAGCCCTAGAAAAGGTAGGCTCATGATCTAAAAGTATTACTTGACAATTCCCATAAAGTAAAGCTGACTATATTCAGCAGTTTTGAAGCACTAGCAAATATATAGCAGTGTGTTGGTCTAACAAGTTGATGTTCTTTGAAATAAATGGATTGAGGTAAGCCTTGTTCCACATTTGGGAAGTCACTAAAATATTGTAAAAGGGAAATTGGAAGCAACTCTGGTGGGATTTACTTGTTTGTTTATTCATTTGTTTTTGTGTTGCTTACTAATGAGATTGTCCCCTCTAATCTCATATATTTCAATGCTTGGTACCCAGTTAGTAGAACTTTTGAGGAGGGGTTAGAAGGCATGTCATTGTTGAAAAAGGTATGTCACTGGGGGCAGACTTTGAGGCTACAAAAGCCCACACAGTTCCCAGAGGGCTCTCAATACCTCCTACTTGCAGATAAAAGTTTACACTTTTATCTGTTGTACTAGAGCTATGCTGCTATGCTCCCACCAGGATAACCATGGACCCATCCTCTGAAACTCTAGCCCCCCCCCCCACACACACACACCAATAAATTCTTCTATAAGGTGCCTGTCTCATAGTTCAGTGTTACTCTACATGAACAGGGTTCCCTTGTGGTGTTAGACTGTAAATGACACAGAGGTCGTTTGAATGTATTTGGTCTCTGATTCCAGAAAAAAAAGAAAGAAAGAAAGAAAGAAAGAAAGAAAGAAAGAAAGAAAGAAAGAAAGAAAGAAAGAAAGAAAGAAAGAAAAGTGTTTCTTTATGAAGAATTTTTAAAAAAACATATTTTGTCTGTTCTAAGGTACTTGGAAATGTTTGTTTAACAGTAGGAAATAACTGAATTGTTCTGTTTAGAGGATGATTGATACAAAGTTGCACATAGTTTAGATCCATCAGCTCTCCTTAAAAGAAAATGCTCAACCAAGTCACTGTGGATTTTCATCTATGATTTACATGGAGGCACTACTTCAGTAAAGACAGTTTTCTATCCTGGAAATAATACTGACACTTTGATAAATCTTTACATGCTTATCCCTTTAACTTGGCCTCGTATAGTTTACACAAGATCCTATCCTATTTTCAGTTTTGTAACAAGTGAGATAAGCATCACTTGCAAAACTTTGTATTGTTTTAAAGAGTAGAGGCATCATAGATGTTCACTCTAGAAACCTGGCCATCATCTACTGGCTGTCGTTACTACTACACAAAGATCAAAGTTGCCTTCTACTTTTCATCATAATGCCCTCTTTATTTTTTAAAATCAGATAACTTAAGTAGATCACAATCAGCTAACTCTATTGGTCTTACTCTGGATACTTAATTTAAATGATATGAGGTGCTACACCAACAAGCACTATTTCCTATGGCAAATATCATTCATTGTATTTTGTTGAAATGATAAATACCTATTATGTGCATGACGTCAGTGAAGCTTTTAAGAAAATTGCCCTCCTGTGATCACAAAGAGAATGCCAACCCTAATGCTACAAAAATAATTTTGTTGTTTGTAATCATTAGTAATGGAAACACTGTAATAGGAACTGTTACAGTGCCTTCCATAAGTGCTAATTAAATTATATGTTGAATACATGTGCAATTGATTTAAATGCCTTAATTCTATTCTGCATTGTTATGGAGAATGCACATATGCTTGCATATCCTAATGTAGTGCTTTATTCCATTATCCTAAGTGGTTTGCTTTCTGTCTGCGATGAAAGGCGTGCAAGGCGAGAAGTGTGCCTGTCAAATGCCCACTGCAGTAAGAAAGTAATTACTCCTGGAAGTGCCATAATAATGGTTAGTAGCTTCTGGGAATATGAATTTTATCATCTCATCTGTCCTTGTTTCTGAGCATGCTATTACTTAGACATATGAGAGAAGATGTAGGGGATTGAAAGATGTCTGAGAATACTGAGCTATCCATGTGCGGATATGTGCTGAAGGTACATCCGAAAAAGAAGTCATCAACAATTTCATCTAGATGTAAAATATACTTACTAAGAATGAAATAGCTACCATGTTGCCTAGGCATATAACCATATGTAACTCTGTCATTTGTTCATGACTGGAGTGTCATGGTACAGCACCACACTACAGTATCGTATTTCAAATGCTAACATGCAGATCCTGTTGGTCTTGAAAGCATTAGACATCCATAGCACATAATTTTTTCAACATCATTTAAAAGTATAAAAAGAACAATAGCAGCAACAACTTTTGCTATTGCTCTTCTAGCCTTGAAGAAATGGATGAAACGGTCTTTCTTCTGAAAAATGAGAAAAAAGGGTAGATAGAAGATTTGTTTTCTTCTTATATTTTTGTCAAATAAAGCACAGAAACTTTAATGTGCCCTGAAATTCTCATCCATTCCTGAGATGTTAAAAATGTTAAAGATATCAGAATAGGGGAAATAAGAGGGATGGCAAAGAAGGGTGGGGGAGGAAAGAGGAAAGGTAACAGAGGAGGGAAAGGAGGATGAGTTTAGAAGGGAAAGGGAATAATAGAATGTGCCTAAGACCAAAAACTGATTTACCATTGCTGTCTCGAAATCATTGACGAGATTGTAAGTAATTAGCTTATTATATACATGCTGTACAAGAAGCATCCAACAAGGTGCAAATATATATTGGGTGAGCTTACTTCTGTTCTCTATTCACTAGGAATCAATAAGCTTTCTAACACTCTATACTTACATTCCTGTTAAAGAGAAATAAACCATTTTTGTCAGGTTATGTCCTAATAAGAAATTAATGCTTTTGTTAATGGAGATAATTCGTATTTACATAGGACTGTAAAGCATATAAAGTGTTTCTAGCAAAACAGGGAATAGGATTTTCTTGGGCAGCTTACAGACAGAGAACTGTTTCCTTCTCTTGGCTAGAAACTGGAAACGTCAGTATTTCTATCCTGACCATAACCACCAAGTGCCAGAATTATGTTCTCATTACTGCTATGGTCCCTTCAGAAGCTGTACATAGAATGTGACTGAGCCTTCTCACCAAGCACCACCATTATCTCGAATAAGCAGCCTTTGGACTGAATCTCTAAATTCTCATGGTTATTATTCCATGGGACTTTGTATTCAACAGTTGTCTTAATTTGTCTTCTTTAAGTTTCCAGTCAATCTATATGCAAAGAGTGATACTGGGACAGTATATCTCTGTGTATTTGGGTTTCCTTGGTCTTTCTCCAAGGCTTAAAAAGCAGCAAGAGATATGGGTTTAAACTCACCCACAGCCTAGATTCAACCCATCTTCCAAGTGATTTTAGTGTCTCAACTCCAGAAAGGGGAGTGTTACAAGAATAAATAGGCTTAGTCTTTACCTGGAACTGAGTGCCACAATACTCCACACCCAGACACCATGTGGAGAGAGCTGAACTCCCAGGAGTGTGGACAAGCCTGTGAGCACAAGACTGCCATTCTGTTCAGAGGGATCCTCCTGAAACCCTCAGGAAATAGGAAGCAAGGAACAGCCTTAGACAGTATCATTCAAGTTTCCATGTGCACCCTGAACTGACAATATGCTACAGATCTCCATATCCAAATTCCTCCAGGAGAGAACTGGTCTCCTAGGAGTACTGACACACAGGCTTTCAGGAGGAACAAGCCGTAGTCAGAGACAGCAAGACCAGCTAACACCAGAGATAACCAGATGTCGAGAGGCAAGGGCAAGAACATAAGCAACAGAAAACAAGTCTATGTGGCATCATCAGAACCCAGTTCTCTGACCACAACAAGCACTGGATACCCCAACACACCAAAAAAGCAAGACTGATTTAAAATCACATCACATGATGATGATAGAGGACTTTAAGAAGGACATAAATAACTCCCTTAAAGAAATATGGGAGAATACTGGTAAACAGGTAGAAGTCCTTAAAGAGGAAACACAAAAATCTCTTAAATAATTACATAAAAATACAACCAAACAGCTAAAGGAATATAACAAAACCAACCAGGATCCAAAAATGGAAATAGAAACAGGAAAGAAATCACAAAAGGAGACCACTCTGGAGAAAGAAAACCTAGGAAAGAGATCAGGAGTCATAGATGCAAGCATCACCAACAGAATACAAGAGATAGAAGAGAGAATCTTAGGTGCAGAAGATACCATAGAAAACATTGACACAACAGTCAAAGAAAATGCAAAAAGCAAAAAGTTCCTAACCCAAAACATTCAGGAAATCCAGGACACAATGGGAAGACCAAACCTAAGAATAATAGGTATAGAAGAGAATGAAGATTCACAATTTAAAGGGCCAGTGAATATCGTCAACAAAATTATAAAAGAAAATTTCCCTAACCTAAAGAAAGAGAAATGGAAGTTTTACAATTGTCCCTCCTTAAGATTTAAAATATCTTCTGGAAAGATGGTAGTTCAGGGCTTTGTTGAGTCCTACTTCATTACAATAGGCCTGTCAATCACTGGGCCCAGAGACTACACACAGGAAATCTGACTCACCTGTGAACATCGTGAGAGAATGAGAGAACTATTAATCCCCTTAGTAAGATAATATAAATATACGACCCAGAATTCCTTCCCTGTCTGTATTTTGCTATTGTTGTATTGATTTGTGTTTGTTTAATGTAATGTCGATTATAATTTTGCCATTTTCTTCCCTTCTATTTTTCTTTCAAATACTGGCCAAAAACCTAAGTTTACTTTTCTCTGACTCTTTGGACTTTCCCATTCTTTTTTGTTTTTGTTTTTGTTTTGTTGTTGTTGTTTGTTTGTTGTTTTTTCCTGAGACAGGGTTTCTCTGTGTAGCCCTGGCTGGCTGTCCTGGAACTCACTTTGTAGACCAGGCTGGCCTCAAACTCAGAGATCTGCCTGTCTCTGCCTCCCAAGTGCTGGCATTAAAGGCATGAGCCACCACGCCCGGCTAGGACTTTCTCATTCTTAAAGAGCCTTTATCCCCCATTCACCTGCTTGTCTATACCCATGTCTAACTTAAAAGACATGATGTTCTTACCTTCTTCTTGGCAGCTACCAAATTTGGAGCTTATCTGCTCTGTTGTCTTTCAAACTCTAATGAGATGTTCCTCCAGATTTATTTATGACTTCCTTTATGAATTATTTTATAAACAAAACTAAGAACTATAAAAGGAGCCCCTATTTTTAATAATATTTCTATCTCTTAAAATTATAGAAAACAATTTCTTGTGGAAGATTTGGCTATCAAAAGTCAAAAGATAAAATTGCATTTCTTCAAAAGATACAATTAAATCCCAGGGCAGGAGAAATTTTGATCAATAAAAACAACAAGAAATCTATCAAACATTTAAACTTTTATTCTCTACTCAAATGCAGGTATTTGTCTCTGTCACAAGGCAGAACAATTATTAGGCCTGGGATTTGGATACCATCTTCTTTTCTCTCAAAGATAAATCAAGAAAGACAAATCTATTTGGTTCCATTTGAATTCATCCTATTAGTACACTATGACAATAGACCAACCTTGGCTTCCCCCTCGCTGTGTTCTTTACCAAATGAATTCAGAAAAGATACACAGACTGACTGGCTGAGGTCATTACAGAGGGAAGGGAAGAAAATCTGAAGGATGCAAGTGGTCCATAGCAAGAAAAGTCTTGCAGTGAAGATAATTCTCACAGTGTGAGACTTACCCTGAGTAGGGAGAATATTGTGGCAGCCATTTTCTGTTCTTTAAAATCTTCCTGTAGGTATGTGCATGTATGCATGCAAACATATGAAGAAACACATACAAATACACTTGCTATATGGCACGTGTGTGAGGTCAGAGAAGAACCTCAAATGTTGGTCTATGCATGCCCATGAGCTTCTCAACCTCAAATCCTACTGTACAAGCCCATTGCCACATGTGGTATCGATGAGGATCCTTATGCTTGTTCAGCAAGCACTTTAACCACTGAACCATATCCAAATCCCCTAGGATTGTTGTTTTTTTTTCTCTTTTTGATTAGATATTTCTTCATTTATAGTCCATATGCTATCCCAAAAGTCCCCTATACCCTCCCCCTATCCAGCTCCCCAGCCCACCCACTCCTGTTTCCTGGCCATGGCATTCCCTTGTACTAGGGCATATAAAGTTTGCAAGACCAAGGGGCCTCTCTTCCCACTGATGGCCAAGTAGGCCATCTTCTGTTGCATATGCAGCTAGAGACATGAGCTCTGGGGTTACTGGTTAGTTCATATTGTTGTTCCAACTATAAGGTTGCAGACCCCTTCAGCTCCTTGGGTACTTTCTCTATCTCCTCCATTGGGGGGCCCTGAGTTCCATCCAATAGGTGACTGTGAGCATCCACTTCTGTATTTGCCAGGCATTGGCATAGCCTTACAAGAGAGAGGTATGTCAGGGTCCTGTCAGCAAAATCTTTCTGGCATATGCAATAGTGTCTGGGTTTGGTGGTTGTATATGGGATGGATCCCCGGGTGGGGCAATGTCTGGATGGTCTTTCCTTCATTCCCAGGTCCAATTTTAAGTCTTCTTTGAAGGTCTGATAGAACTCTGCACTAAACCCCTCTGGTCCTATGCTTTTTATGGTTGGGACACCATTAATGATGACTTTTATTTCTTTAGGGGAAATGGGACTGTTTAGATTGTTAATCTGATCCTGATTTAACTTTAGTACCTGGTATCTGTCTAGGAAATTGTTCATTTCATCCAGGTTTTCCAGTGTTGTTAAGTATAGCCTTTTGTAGAGGGATATGATGATGTTTTGGATTTCATCAGGTTCTGTTGTATGTCTCTTTTTTTCATTTCTGACTTTGTTAATTAGGATAATGTCCCTGTACCCTCTAGTTAGTCTGGCTAAAGATTTATCTAGCTTGTTGATTTTCTCAAAGAACCAGCTCCTGGTTTAGTTGATCTTTGTATAGTTCCTTTTGTTTTCACTTGGTTGATTTCAGACCTGAGTTTGATTATTTCCTGCTGTCTACTCCTCTTGTGTGAATTTTCTTCCTTTTGGTCTAGAGCTTTTAGGTGTGCTCTCAAGCTGCTAGTGTATGCTCTCTTTAGTTTCTTTTAAGTAGCACTCACGGCTATGAGTTTTCCTCTTAGGAATGGTTTCATTGTGTCCCATAAGTTTGGGTATGTTGTGGCTTCATTTTTATTAAACTCTAAAAAGTCTTAAATCTCTTTCTTTATTTCTCCTTGACCAAATTATCATTGAGTAGAGTGTTTTTCAGCTTCCATGTGAATTCTGGCTTTCTATTATTTATATGTTGTTATTGAAGATCAGCCTTACTCCTTGTTTTGAGTTAGGATCTTTTTGCATTTCCTTTGATTGTTGTGTCCATGTTTTTTATGGAATCCTCTGCACCTAAGATTCTCTCTTCCATCTCTTGTATTCTGTTGTTGATGCTCGCATCTATGGTTTCTGAGTTCTTTCCTAGGGTTTCTATCTCCAGAGTTGTATCTCTTTGGGTTTTCTATATTTTTTTCTACTTCCAGTTTTAGATCTTGGATGGTTTTGTTCAGTTCCATCACCTGTTTGATTGTGTGTTCCTGTAATTCTTTAAGAGATTTTTGTGTTTCCTCTTCAAGGTCTTCTACCTTTAGCTGTGTTTTCTTGTAATCCTTTGAGGGACTTTTGTGCTTCCTTTTTAATGGCTTCTACCTGTTAAGCAGTGATCTCCTTTATTTCTTTAAGTGGGTTATTAATGCCGTTCTTAAAATCCTCTACCAGCATCATGAGATATGATTTCAAATTTGAATCTTCCTTTTCCATTGTGTTGGGGAATCCAGGACTCATGGTGGTGATGATGCTAAACGGTCTTAGTTTCTGTTAGCAAAATTCTTAAGTATGTTTGCCTTTTGCCATCTGGTGATCTCTGGTGTTAGATGTTCTAGCTGTCTATGGCTGGAGCTTGTTCCTCTTGTGATTCTGTTAGCCTCTGTCAGCACTCATGGGAGTTCAACTCTCTCCTGAGTCCCAGTGGTCACAGCACTCTCTGCAGGCATGCTCTCCTCTTGCAGGGAATGTGCACAGAGGTCTGGAGCTCAGATCCACCTCTTGGCTGAAGATAAAGGCCTGAAGGTACCCTGTTCAAGAAGCTCTATTGCTCTGCAGCCCAGGTGTTCTCCTGTGTGGACTGGTCTCTGAGAGACCTGGGATACAAGATGGAGCTGTCACCTGAGTCCCGGGGTTAGAGCCCTCCCTGGAGGCCGACTCTCCTATGGTGGTGAAGGTACCGAGAGATCTGGATCTCATCTCTGCCTTCTGGTTGAAAATGAAGGACCAAAGGGAACCTGCCAAAGGCTCAGCAGAGTTTGTGCCCATAGTAGTGCAGGGCTGGAGCTGACTGGAATGAACCCCAGTTGCTCGCCAGGTGGGTATCCCGTGTCCCTGTTCCTGCTGGCCCAAGCCCTTCTGGATTGTTTTGGAGCAGATGTTGTGTTCCACTTACCAGTGATCCCAAGATCCTGGGTGTGCTAGGGCACCTGTGGTGTGGAGAGTCTTTTTTATACTGTTTCCTAATGTCTCAGGAATAAACAATGTCTTGAAGTGTCATTACCAGTACAGGTGACTGATGGGCACATTTTAATAAACTCTCAAAAAAGGGTAGAGGATAATAATAAATATTTCTGCTTTACCAGAAAGTGTCAACTAGATTTTATAGACTTTGGCAGTTTAGATTATCATATCTTTATCCAAGACCAAAATTATAATTGCTATTCCATACCTTTGGCCAAAAAATATTATGGAATAAAATAGATTTAATAGAATAAAAATAAAAATAGAGATCTATAAAAAGTAACCAGAAGGAAGCAGCTCTTCTTCAAAGGGCCCTAACAAATTTCAACTACCCAGCCCCTTCTCCCTTTTTTATGGAACTTAGGAGGCAATTATGATGTTTCTCCATTCACACACTACTTCAGATTTTAAGGAGGGGCAGTTGTAATACTGTCCACTTCCTTAAAATTAGTGTACATCTCTGAATACAGGAAGTAAAGGTAGAAATGTTTGGAGGAAAACACTCTCCTCCATGGTCCTCAAGTCTCATTATTTCTAACTAGCAACCCAACCATCACTCATACTTCACTTTCCTGGCATGACAACATTTAGTATCTGGAGTTCACCATATTCTTAGCAAGAGAGCCGTCAGGTCAGAATTTCTTGTACCTGGTGTGTGTACACTACTGCTAGGGTCTCTTGCTAGTGGTAATTTCACCAATATTACCCCAGGTTGTACCACAGATAGCTACTGTTAGATCACATATCAGCCTGATGCATCTAAGCACTGTCTCCCTGTTCTCATAATTGATTCTGTATAAAGGCCCCAGATGACAGGCTCCAAGGTTTCTGGGATGTGACTGGCACCACACATAATGGATACATATTACCTTAATGGGACTCTTCTCTCCAATTCCCAGAATGTGAACTCCCCACCTTTTGTCTGCTGCTATGAAATTAAAGACAGCCATATCTCAAGCGTATACTGTGAACTACAAATCAAACACTGGACATAATTCCCAACTACCTCTGAAACCAATAAGAAGGAATCACCCTCCCAAGTTTGAACTCTCTTCAGAATCCCCCAAATCTAGTTGTCTGACTGTCTATCTGAGTTTTAATAACTTTTCTTTTCTAAATATTCCTATCCAAAATGACAAACTACATCAGTGTCTCCATTGAACTTCAAGCAGAAGCCACTGTTCTACTAAAAGTTCAGGTTAGCAAATGGATTGCAAAGATTTTTATGGAATATATTTGTCATATTTTGAAACCTTATTGATACCTGGTAACTCTGTGCCAGAAGTTAGCTCTCCATAAAAAGTAAAGACAAGGAGGATCCATGTGAGATTTTTAAGTTATTCATGTAGCATAAGAGAAAATAGAGGGACAAATTATATAGCCTAAGATCAGACAATGACCTATAAAATAAGTAAAATACATTGAGAGAAAATAATAGATGAAGGCATTCATGATGCCTGACTACTTCATTGAGTGGAGAAGAAATACACGATGTCTATTCCAACTGAGCCTAGAAATCATAGTACTCACATGGCCTCAAAAATGACCACTCTCAATATTAGTAAGTCTCTTTCGAAATCCCACCATAAGACTAACAAAGTGATACAAAGGAGGACAATATATTGCCATTTGTCCCTGAAATCCTTACTCTTATAAGTTCTTTCTTTCTTTTTCTTATTTTCTACATTTGTGCTGCTCACTCTTTGCTGTATTTCCTAATTCTTGTGGTGTGAGACTATGCACTGAGAAGCCACTGTCATCTCAAGGTGGCTTTGATTCAAGGAGGATCCATGTGAGATTTTTAAGTTATTCATGTAGCATAAGAGAAAATAGAGGGACAAATTAAGTAGCCTAAGATCAGACAATGACCTATAAAATAAGTAAAATGCATTGAGAGAAAATAATAGATGAAGGCATTCATGATGCCTGACTACTTCATTGAGTGGAGAAGAAATACACGATGTCCATTCCAGCTGAGCCTAGCCTCCTTTGATGGCTTCCTTACTTATTACTTGCTACTCTAACTCCCGCAGTTAAGCTCATCAAGAGCAGGAAAAGACTTTATCACACTATATCAGTTCACTGACTATCACATACCTCTTCTGACAAAAGTAATCATGCATGGCTCCTTTGGGACTCAGCATAGAACAACAGGTTACACTGATTCACACTAGACAATATGCACAGCTCCCCAGCCCCTCTTCTCTTTCCGTTGCTGTGAAGCATTGCACAAATCAATTCAAGGAATGACCCTTTATAGTCCAAGATGTCCAAAGATAAAATAGCCAAGCCATAGACACCAGAGTCAAGAGTAATGCGCAGGACAACAAAAGTCAAGGAAGGGAAATGATTTAATGCTTCATTTACAATTGTTTTATCTCTATCCATCTATCTATCTATCTATCTATCTATCTATCTATCTATCATCTATCTATTAGACTCGGACTGAGAAAGCTGGTTGTTCCATTTTGCACAGTTCTAAGCAGCTTGAAATTGAGTTAGAACAGACTTTAGCAAGCCACCATGAACAATATGTATTTACCTGTTTAAAAAGCTTCCTCTAAGATTTAGTAGGTAAGGAGTATTTCAAGTCACAACCCATTAACCCTCTTTATCATCTATTGAAAATGTGTAAGTGTGAAACCATTTTCAATCTATGCTAATATACCTAGTATTGATATAGCATGCCATACTTAATTTCCACACTGTTACATGGCTGTATTGTGTGTCTCTGAATCCAGAGATGTCAGATCGTATAGCTTCATGATCCCATTCCCACATAGTTAGGGAGTGTGACTACAGGGAAGTGGTTCCTAGCCTCAATGAAGCCAATGCCAGAGATGTGGAGCTCATTTCTTGTCTTTTCTGTCTACTGTACATTTTTAGGCCAGGAAAGGAAGCTTTAAGCATAAAATGAATACTATAAATTATAATGTTGATGCAAAAGCACAGTCACTACCTCAAAGATGGATGAGGGATAGTTTATTCTGAGTCCAAATAGGAGTGACCAATCCTAGTAACACAGATTTAGGACTATACTAAATCCCATGTTCTAACATGCTTGCTAACCATTTCATGAAGTTTTGTGGTATGAAAACAAAGAAATCTATAAATCAAGGCACTTTTAAAAATACACTGATGGGCCAGACAGTGGTGGCATACGCCTTTAATCAGCACTTGGGAGGCAGAGGCAGATGGATTTCTGAGTTCGAGGCCAGCCTGGTCTACAGAGTGAGTTCCAGGATAGCCAAGGCTATACAGAGGAACTGTGTAAAAGAAAAGAAAGAAACTGTGTAAAAGAAAGAAAGGAAGGAAGGAAGGAAGGAAGGAAGGAAGGAAGGAAGAAAGGAAGGAAGGAAGGAAGGAAGGAAGGAAGGAAGGAAGGAAGGAAGGAAGGAAGGAAGGAAGGAAGAAATAAAAGAGAAAGAAAGAAAGAAAGGAGAAAGAAAAGAGAAAAGAGAAAAGAGAAAAGAGAAAAGAGAAAAGAGAAAAGAGAAAAGAGAAAGAAAAGAGAAAAGAGAAAAGAGAAAAGAGAAAAGAGAAAGAAAAGAGAAAAGAGAAAAGAGAAAAGAGAAAGGAGAAAGGAGAAAAGAAAAGAAAAGAAAAGAAAAGAAAAGAAAAGAAAAGAAAAGAAAAGAAAAGAAAAGAAAAGAAAAGAAAAAGGAAAAACACTGATGGACATATTAGATAGGTTAAAGCTAAATATGGAAATGTTTGCCATAAGCCCCAGATGCTATCTGGCGATATTCCTAACCTTGGTGGAAGCTTGTAATCCCTTAGGTTAATGTGTCCCATAAGGTTTTACCTGCTAGTTCAGAAACTGAGGTAGACAAGGGGACCAAAGGATAGTCTGGGATAAATTGGAATGAAGCTCTGGACATGTGGCATTCCAATTCCTCTGAAATCACTGAAATTCTAATCAGTTAAACAGCTTCAGTGTACAGTGTGGCTCCTTTGAGGAATTTTATTCACAGTTAGTACAATCATCTCTCCTGTGTGTGCCTATGTGTGTTAGGAGTGGTTTGTGGGTATCTCCTTATTTTGCCTATTTTCTCTGTTGATTTGCCTTATTTTGAAAAAAACATCTATTATATATTACTTGTGGCAGTTGGTACAGTAAATAGGATTTATATTTATTGAAAAATTTCTGTATTTTCTGCTTGATGTTCAATAGCTTTGGGAATTGTTTAATTAGATATTCACAGCTCTTAAGCAGGACAGGTATTAGGGCTGTTTTGAGAAGGGTTGGGGTTTACCTCCAAGGAATTTTAGGGTACCTTGTGTTAGAACAAATAATTGAGCACAGACACAATAGCAGCAGAGGCAGGGGCAGTTTATTAAGGAAGAGACACTTGAAAAAGAAGACGCATGATGGAGCAAAGAAAAGATTCAGCAGTTTGAATTACCTGGCTGCACAGAAAATTATGGATTGTATAATACATTTGAAGGATGGGCTATCTCACACATACTCTGTCTCATGTACATACAGGTTTATGTGGCAGATGTCTCATTAACACCTTACTTAAACTTCCACCCAAGTCACCTTCCAACAGAATGTCTTTGTGCTTGTGGTTACATTTACTCGTAGAGAGGCTTCAGTGTTCCTCTTTATCAAGTGTTTTCTTGTTTGAGTGTTTATTTAAAGGCTCATTTTGAATCTTGTCTACAAGACCGACTCTGGTCCATTCTAATGCCTTATCATCATAACCATGCTGGATAAGAGGAAACTAATAAAAGAGAGTATACATGATTTGTCCAAGACAGTCCCAGTGTGGCCTGATGGTGAACCTCACTTCTTAACTAGGTTAGTGCAAAGAAATTACAGTTGGGAACCATGAGATTTAAAACATTACAACAAGATTTGACCATATCTCTAATAATCAAGATAGAAACCATAATAATGAACATACTTTGCTAATAGGAACAAAAGACTATTTATTCCTATAACATAAGATTCTGTGCTTCAACATTCAGTGAATTCTTGGAAAACACTTTCTACATCTTTTTGGTTATGAAATGAGTGCTTTCCCTGCAAAGGCTGTTGAGATGTTTAAAGAAGTAGTAGTCACTTGGTTAGAAAATGAACATGGGGGGCTGGGGCAAAAAAAAAAAAAAACAAGAAAAGAAAATGAACATGGTGGGTAACACAAAATTTGTAACCCCATTCATTCTTCTTTTTGAAGCACTTGTGTGGCCAGGCATTGTCATGAAGAAATTCTTTCTGCTGACCAGTGCCAACAGCAGCCATATCAATGTTGGGTTCATCTCATAGGGTTGCTGAGCACAAGCCTTAGGTGTAATGGATTCAAGCAACGGTAGTGGATCACACCAACAGGACCCAACAGTAACTGTGACCGTTGTGTGTGAGTGCAAATATGGTTTAGGGAAGTACTTTACCACTCCTCCATTCAACCACTGAGTCAATTCTTGCCATTTGTCCTATGCATCCTGTTCTCAGATTCTAGTTGAGAAAAGTTTTGATTTTGTTATATAGATATATAACAAAATAGATGATTTTGTTTTACAATATATAAGAGGAATACCATTCAAAAATGAGCTTTTTTTGTTTATTGTGTTCTAAAAATTCAACTCCTAAAACACTTACGTAATCAAGTTGTTTACCTTTTCAACCTGCTTTATTTACCAAACAACCTTTTTCAGTTCACACTTTCATTGATGACTTCTGTAGTTCTAAATGGATCAGCTTTGGAAGGGGAAACCAGGAAAGGGGCTAACATTTGAAATGTAAATAAATAAATAAATAAATAAATAAATAAATAAATAAATAAAGGATCAGCTTCAATGTTACTCTGTCAGCCATTGTCAGCTTCACATGGTAAACCTCTGTACTTTTCTTCTTAAAGGTTTCCTCTTAGATACAAAACCTCTTAAACCCTCACTGCCCTTACAGTCTTTAAGAGTCTGTGAGCAAATATGTTGTTGATGTTGCAAGTTATTTATACTACTTTACTACCCATTTTGAACTCATATTGGAACATGATCTTGAATTTGCTCTGTCTAATATTATTTCCATAGCACAAAGCATTATAAACAGTGAGTAATGAGTCCTTAGGGGAAAAAAAAACCAATAAAGTGAGAAACGCTCATTAAGACCATGTAAAATGTAACCAATTTATTTAAGATTATAGTCCAATATCAAATGGACAGACAATGCAAAAAAGAAACCATAATTACTTTTACATTTACCAAATATAAATCACACAATGAGCCAGACCAACAAAGAGTCAGACTTCTCACAAAGAGGGACAATCCTTGACAGTCAGCCGGATGTTTCATAACCCTCCTGTGAGGCACCAGCCAAATGTCAAATAAAGGACTGGACTGAGATTGGAATGTATGCCAGCATGTGCTAAAACCTATCATTTAAATGGTTCCAGTTTTGACATGAGCACATAGAAAGGATTTTATTGCACAAGTGTGCTGTGAATAAGATTGGAGAGAGACATGCTTGGCCTTGTACAGACCTCCAGTTGTATTGTTCTAGCCTCCATTACCTTTGTTAGCTTTAACAGTCAATGAAACATGACCTAGAATCATCTGAAAAAGAGAATATTATTTGAGGAAAAGCTTTGATCAGATTGACCTGTCTATGGGAGATAATCTTGACTACTAGTTGGTATAATAGAACCAGCCCAAGATATGTGACATTTCCTAAGCAGTTGGTACTGAAGAAGGGTGGCTGATTATAAGCATATTGGCCAGGGAGAAGTAATGCCTTTGGTTTCAGTCACACTTATTAGACTGTGAAGTGAGTTCCTTGGTTATGGCCAAGTAGGTTTACCTCAGAGGTCCTAACTTAGTCTCCTCTAATGGTGGGTGGTGACCTGGAATGGTAAACTAAATGAAGCTGCCCTTAACAAATATCAATAACATTCTCTGTAGTGGAAATGTTGAAACATTCTATGACTAGCTTACTTCATCTAATCTTTTATTTCCATTACTAATACTTGTTGAGAGAATTAAGATGCAGATACAGTTAGGTCAAAGCAGAGGTACTGAGGACTAGACAATACAAATAATGCCTCTTTAGATGTCAAAGACCCTACTAAGTAGAGCTGATAGGAACCCTCATTTGTCTGTTGACTGGCCCTTTTCATGCCATAATAGGAAACCCCAATCTTTGTTTGCATGAGTACCTCCTTGGTTTGGGGGAGGGCAAGACATAACCATACTTGGAGTACTGGTC